>NC_066363.1:104146613-104811613 GCF_013377495.2 Cygnus atratus | reverse complement strand
GATCAAAACTATAAAAATAAATTGATCCAGTATGCATTCAGTACACTGCTCTTTGGAAAATCAAAACTAGAACTTCTCTATCTGGTACAATTTACTTGCATATTAACACTGATTATACACATAATTGTCTCTTTACAGATCCCATCATTACATCAACGTGCCAGTCCAGTTCAAGCCACCTGCAGAAGGCATATTTGAAGCTCTCTTGGCCGTGTATACGTCCAAATATGGCTATGTTAATATTCGACTATGTGGTAAAGCTGTCGCAAAAGACTAGTCAGAACAGTTTTACAGCCATTTATAATAATTTATAACAGTTCATGCAATTTAAAATATTGAAGGATTTGCTACTACATTTCCATACTAACTTCCTACTTGTTTTGCCCTGTGATGCTGCTTTGACAGAAAGTCTTCTTTAAGATGAATTATGGTGCTTGTTCTACAAGTATATTTTCATAGTAAAAACACTGAGAAATATCATTGTATGTTTTAAAGTTATCATGTTCTAACTTATGTTTCTGCACTTTTGTTGAAGAGGGAAGTTTTCTATTTTTGCATTTATTAGGACTAGTTAGATAAGATTGTATTTTATTTTTAGCATTGTAAATACAGAAATAAAGTGTGTTAACCGTTGATTCCATCTGATTTCTGTCTTCGGTTGTTAGAGGGTTCCTCGCTGTAGGTAGATGATTAATCTTCCTGCTCTTAGGAAGCAGGAACCTAGCAAAGCTAGTTTTTAGTGTGTGTTTTGTTTTGGGGTGCAGGGGGAAGTGGTTGCAGTACAGAAGCTGACTTGTTAAATATCATGCCTTCAACCTGGTAAAGGTGGGACCATAAAGCTGACAATTATCCTATACCTCTGTACAGTTCAGTGGCAGACATAAGCATTGTTTTTTAATCCTAGCAATGTGAAAACATAAATTCAACATGAGCATACTGCCTTCAGCCCTCCAAAATGATTCATCTAGCTCAGCATTCTGTCTATTAACAGTTGCAAACTAGAGATGTTGTTCTGGGAGATCACGTAAGCATGACTTGCTGCCTTTGGTTCCCTTTGCTTGTACTTCCCCAGCTATCTGCAGTCCTTGGATTAGGGATGGGAGGTTAGAGATTCCTACCTAGTTTTTTTTCCATTTATGTACCTGTTCATGAATTTATTAATATACTTCTTTGAACACTTTGACATCTTGTGTCATGTACCACCTCATGGGGCAGCAAACTCCAGAAGTTCATTGCTCTTTCAGAAAAGTTATTTTTTGTATGTGCTAAGCTGGTTTCTTACTAATTTTGTTGAGCGCTCTCCAGTTTTTATATTGTAGAATGATCGACAACCTGATTGTACAATCAGGTTACCCATTGCTACCATGCCCTTCGTACCCTTTGGCTGTCTGCTAATTTATTTCTGTAGCAGGTAGCTGTATGCCTTCAGTAGCATAATGTTCATAACCTATGAGAACTATTCCTTTCAGGTTGAGAGAAGAGAACTATTCCTTGCAGGTTGATAGAAGAATGAGTGAAATTCATTTAAATATGAGATTGTTTAATTCTGTTTTCAAACAACTCATATTTGGAGATAATTTCCAAGGGTAAACATGAATTGCCTTTGATGCATTCTACCACGGTTATGTTAAAGTATACTGAAGTATACTACCGCTACTTTTTCTTTATTAAAACATAGTTTCTCAGCAGACTGGACACCAAGAAAGGGAGGATTTATGTGTAATCTGTCTGCTAGATACTGTGACCATCTTCTCTCCTTCTCTCTGGTTGATGCTGCTTGCATGTTTCCCTCATCAATGTGATAGCTGCGTACTTCTGAATACTGAATTGGAATGAAGGAAATCTTTACTGTCTGCTGCATTTCCTCAAGAGACTTGGCTTCCTTACTTGAGAAAGACTTTGGTGTCCAAAAGCCAATATTGGATCGGTTTTAGATGCACAGTTGGAAGTATCCCTCTTCCAGAACTCGAAAAAAGATAGACTTTTGAAGATATCCACACTGAGCTCAATGCATTTCCTAGCAGAATACCTTCCAGCTGCCCTCTGTTCTGAACTTGTCCTTGCTTCATGGTCCCAGACTCTGCAGTGAGGCAAGCTTCAACATCATCTGACACTGTATCCTGAGGAGTGGTTAAAATTGATCTTTGTGGAAGAATTTTCAAATCACTTAACTATGTATCATACTTAGGAAATCCTATAGCCTAAAATAAGATTGTTCATACAAGATAGTAAGTATTACCCTTGTACCACAGGTTCTCATAGGACTGAGCTGCTTTTAACTTGATTTGACAGTTGTCCAGTTGTCAAGTGACTGTTGTCCCCCTGTCTAAGGTTAGTCTCTAAATAACTGTACAGTGGCATTTACGCAGTAACTGCACAAACGAGCAGTGGCCATTTGGGCCTGGAAAAGGCAATTGTACTACTTTCACGTGTACTACAACTTTGAATAAAGTACCAACAACACACTTTTTAGTGCAAAGAGGAGGAGCTCATATGCCTGGTAAAGACCTTAGGATGCTGACAGCCTGTCCTGACTCTCCCCTATTATTCTTGAGGAAGAATATTATTCTTGAGGAAGGTACTGCCAACTTTAGGACAAAGAGGAATACTAGAAGTGTATACGTAACACCATCAGGTGTGTTAAAGCTAAGACATTTTTGCATAACAGTTATAACTATACTTTGACTTTTTATGTGTGTTCATGGGATAATTTGAACTAGTAAACTTGAAAGATTGATCAGATCAAAATAAATTCTTATCTCCATAGGTATAGTGCATTTCCTCTGGCCCATAAAGCCATGAAGTATAACATCCACCATTACTGGTGAAGGACCTTAATTTCAAAAAGAGAACTTTTCTGTCTATCTCCAGGTAACTATCAGAGCATGTCATGTCCCTGAGTGATGTTATGACCTGTAGAATTTTCTCAGTAACCCTCAAATAAAATTCTCTCGTTAACAATACTCATTCAGACCCTGCAGCCCCTTGCCACCAGCTTTTTTTTTTTTTTTTGAGGTTTTACAATGTAATCCTTCAAGTACACTACACATGGAACATCATTTACTGTTGTCTAAAGGTACTCTACTCTTGGTACTCTAGCTACTATTGCCTAGAGGTACTCTAGTCAAGACTCTAGTCTTGTTGATGAAAATAAAACATTTGAAAGTACGCTGGAGAGATGTAAGCCATTGCAAAAATTCTGGCACCTTCTCAATGGCCTCTTCAATTCTTCCTCTGAAAAGGCATTTCTAAAACATTACATATGGTTGTAGATAACTGCATCACAGAGTAATTTTACCTAGTCTTCCAGGATGGACTAGAATAGTTCAGTTGGAAGAGACTTTCAGAAATCATATAGCCCAACTGCAATGTTGAACACAGTGCAATAAGGATGTTATCTCAAAGCTCATCACCTTTCAGGAGATCCTACTTTGGCAGAAAACTCAATTTACCGCTAAACTTAAATGTTAGAAGCCCCATCTTCCTATCTTTGAAGTGGAAGGAATTTTACAGGACCTGGTTCCTGGTAGGAAGGTGTTATAAATGACTGAGTCCCAAATAGGATTACAATCAAAGTTTACAATTTATTAAACGAATAGAGGCAAGCAAACAGCGCTGGGTGTGCTGGGAGTCTCTGCTCCACCAGGACGCACACCTGTTTCGTAAGGCGGCTGGTTTTTATGCTCCTAGGCTAATACATACTCATTATTACTTCTAGAAGAGGCAGGGTTGTTATAATTGGTCTCCGGAATCTGAAACCCTCCCAGGGGCGCCTGCATATCAGTCTCTGGTGGTCTCTCGAGGGTCGCTCGGGCTGAAGGCTGGTGGTCTTCCTCCCAGGCTTTTGTCCTTCAGTTGTCCTTCAGCTCCCCCTTCCTCCTTATTTGGTAGCCTCTGGGCTAGATTTCAGAAACTCTCGCAACATCCCGTGCAGTAGTCAGCAGTTTTCTCTAAAAACCCCCTTTGTTCTCTTATCACCTAGACTTGGGCCTCAATGTTAACCCTTCAAATCCCTTAGTGACATGAATTGCTGGACCATTCCTTAGAAAGGCAAATAATAAGAGAACTAGAACTAGGACTAGAAGGTGTTTTGAGCAAATTTGCCAACGACACCAAACTTAGAGGAGCTGTGGACTCAGATGAGGGTGGAAAGGCCTTACAGAGACCTGGACAGATTGGAGAGCTGGGCAATCACCAACCACATGAAGTTTAACAAGAGCAAGTGCCGGGTCCTGCACCTGGGACGGGGCAACCCTGGCTATACGTACAGACTGGGCGATGAGACGCTGGAGAGCAGCCCCGCAGAGAGGGATCTGGGGGTTGTGGTTGACAGCAAGTTGAATATGAGCCAGCAGTGTGCCCTGGCAGCCACGAGGGCCAACCATATCCTGGGATGCATCAAGCACGGCATGGCTAGTCGGTCGAGGGAAGGGATTGTCCCGCTCTACTCTGCACTGGTGTGGCCTCACCTCGAGTACTGTGTGCAGTTCTGGGCACCACAGTACAAGAAGGACATTAAACTGTTGGAGAGTGTCCAGAGGAGGGCGACGAAGATGGTGAAGGGCCTAGAGGGGAAGACATATGAGGAGCGGCTGAGGTCACTGGGCCTGTTCAGCCTGGAGAAGAGGAGGCTGAGGGGAGACCTCATCGCAGTATACAACTTCCTTGCGAGGGGGAGTGGATGGGCAGGTGAGCTATTCTCCGTTATCACCAGTGACAGGACCCGTGGGAACGGTGTTAAGCTGAGGCAGGGGAGATTTAGACTAGACATCAGGAAGAGGTTCTTCACCGAGAGGGTGGCTGCACACTGGAACAGGCTCCCCGGTGAGGTAGTCACTGCACCAAGCCTGTCTGAATTTAAGAAGAGATTGGACTGTGCACTTAGTCACATGGTCTAAACTTTTGGGCAGACCTGTGTGGTGCCAGGAGTTGGACTTGATGATCCTTATGGGTCCCTTCCAACTCGGGGTATTCTATGATTCTATGAAGAGAAAGTGTCTCATACTCTGTTGTGAAGCTGTTACAACTCTGGGTAGCTAAGGACTGATGTGTGCATTTCCCCTGATTGCTCTGGGAGTAAACAGTGTACAGCTGAGCAGATGCTGGGTGAAGGCACGAGGGGGGTTGTTTTGTCTTAGTTTGTTTGTTCATTCCACGAGGTTTTCAGAGACTTCTGTCTTAGTTGAGAGTCGTAGTTCCTTCAAGATACCTCACCGATACTTCCTCTTAAAGTACACTCCTCATAGTATTTCTGAATGCTAAAGTGGCTCTTGTGTTCAGAATGAGCTACCTGTCCTTGTGTAACAAATTTTCTTATAAGCAGTACAAGTGCTTTTGGAGTAGACCTCCTAATTATCCCTACTCACTGTGCTTTGGTTTGTGTTGCTGACCAGTCTTAAAGTATGCAAATAAAATTACTTTTGGATGAGTTGAAACCAAAAGATATCCTCCAGAAACACTGCAATAACTATCAGAAACTTGATCTGTGAAATCAGACTACAGCTTGTCTAGAATACTTCTGAGATATATGTAGAATGGATGTACAGTCATTAGCATCAGCAGTTTAATTCTACAGATTCTCTTTAGCTACATTAACAAGTAATATATAACAAAAGTCTTATTTATTGAAGAGGAGAAGGCTTGTGATCTGTTGCTCATGGAAGGCATGTCTGTTGTACGTTTACTACTCTAGCAGTAGATCATCTACTTAAACATGACGTTTTAACAAACTCTGCTATGGTTTGGTCATACATGTACAACCTGATGGTCATCTTTTCTGAACCTGTTTATTAAAGGGCTGATTAACCTTTTATCTTCTGAAAAGCCTTGGTTTCACTAGAAATTGTCTTTAGGTCGCTGTCTGCTAATAAGGAAGCTGGACCACTAAGGAAAAAGGATCTTTGCCTGTTAATAAGATCTATGTAGTTTTGTCCCTTTTACTATCCATTGGGACAATGTTTTTAGTAGTCATTTCCGCAAGGGTAGATGACAATCCTCCTTGTGCTAAGATTTTGCATTGCTGGTTTCCATAAGGATAAAAGAACTGTTAGAACACATCCAAAATTTTGTCAAAGGTTGTTTGTATATTCAGTTGATTTCAGAAAGACCTGGTTTGCAGGTGATGCTAAATGTTTTGGCATCTATTTGCAGCCCATTTCTCTTGATTTGCTTCTAATGACAATGAGTTTCTTTGCAGTGTGAAGAGGAAGCTAGAGACTGGTAACTCCGTGACTAGACTCCGTATTAGAAAGCATCCCTAGAGCTTTTGTCCCAGCAGCTGTTTTGGCTGTTTGAATTATATTGCTTTATTTGTATTCATAAGCCAAATCAAAATTATTCCAGGTGAGGGAAGAAAGTAGGTAACCTTCTAATATTTTCATTATTCTACCCCTTAGGCTCTTGTTTTCAAATGTTTATTTAACAGAAATTTCTATTAATGCTACATGATGTGCAATTAACCTACCTACTGAATAAATAAATAAATTTGGCATCACTATGTTTTTTTGCAGTTTAAGTACTGCATACTATTTTGTTATGGTTGCAACAGTCGTTGGATGTATTGTCAACAGTTAGCATCTCTAGACATGAAGCTTGTCGCATACAGGTAGAGCAAATTATCTTTAGGAAAAGATAAGGTCTAATGTGCACAACATGAACTTGAAGACAACATTTTATTTTTTATTTATAGTGGGGCAGAGAAGACAAAGAAGAGGAAAGGAATACTTCAGTGGAAGCCCAAGTCTTTACTGGACAGTTGATTTATCAGTTCTAGATGAAGTTTTTCCCCAGTAATGAAGGTCCAAGAGCTGGAGCATAGCCGATGTATTTTTAGTTGCAAGTTGGCAACATCAATGGGACTTCAAAAGTCTTGAGAAAGTTGCTTCAAGCTAGTTTCATTCCTAGTCTGTAGAATGAGACTGCTTCCTCTACCCACAGTTGTCTTATCTACACAGATTATATAAACTTTTGTGGTCAATGTGATCTTGCTTTGAGTTGTCCAGTGCTTACTATGAAGTAGCCCTGATGTCTGTCTTTACCTCTTTTAGGGGTACAGAAAAATAGAACAACTATGACCAATTCTCAAAGACTACAAATCAAATTTAATTAAGAGTCCAAGCCACAACAGTTATGATCAAACAATCAGAATTAGTTTTGTATATAATTCTTGTCTCTCATGTTGCTCATTGTCGGTTTTGAAACTTTTTTCAATTTTCTCCTATTGGATGCAGTCTTTTGTCTCAGACTGTGAAGATTGGCTCAAACATGCCAAGCAGGCAAACTTTTTAGAAAAAAAAGAAATCTCTCTTTAATTAGGGTAATCTTAAGTGTTGGTTTTAATACCAATCAGAGAGAAAATTCAGAAATAAATTATTTTTTGAAATTCATTAAGTGTCTAACACTGAGGATGTCTTTGTACCTGCTCAGCCTAATTGGGATATTAGTAATCATAATTATTCAACAGCTTTGTAAAGTTTTCACATCATTGACTACAAATGGAGTTATAATACATTCTGTACACGTGCTTCAGTGTGTTTTGGAAATTGTTTCCCTGGCATCTGAAACTAATTAGTGTTTCAGACAACCTAGTAAAGGTGCATATCAAGGCCTCGCTGTCTAGAAAGTTATTTTGATTATATAAAAGGTTAAAATGGTAAAGAGGATTTTGTGAGGGATTTTTAGTTTACAAAGTAAGTTCTTGAGGGTGGTGATGGCTTTTTGGGGTAGAGTATAAAAGACATTATGGCATTTCTGTGGTAGGAATGCTTGTTAAGTGAAATGCTGATATATTCTTGTTCCTAGGGTTTGTGGAGGAGTTGCAGGGCTGCAGGGTTATCAGAGTTCACTACAAGGTTAGTAGGTAATGTATCTTACGTACTCAAAGTATGCTAGGTTTCTATGTTGTAGCATCTTTGGTAATGAAAAAAAGGCATTATGGGAACAAAAGTCCTTAGAAGCTAATGAAAGAATGGGCATTTGACATAAGATCAGGTGTCCCTGGATCTGTAATTGAATATCCTGACTTTTATTCACAGCTATCTTGTTTTAATTTTTTTTTTTTTTTTTTTTACACAAAGCTAGATAATAGAAGTTCATGCCTTAATACTTTGATTGTATAGCACAGGTGAAGAGTATGCATATCCTTACAATCAGTAAGAAAGACATGAAACGTGAAGAATCTGAGTGCCTGCAGTGATGCCTCATATTCAGTAAGAAAGTTGACTGTTCGTAATCTTGAAGTGGCAATGTTTGCATCATAACATTTTTCTCACCAAATCTACCAGTTAAGCTAGAATATTGATTCTAGTTTCCTACTTAAAATTTTGAGTTGACAAAAACATTTTTTTCAATGTACTTATTAACATTAATGTTTTTTCTTCTTTACAGCTTTGCATTAGTTTGTTGATCTCCCATGGAATGTGTGTTATAGGTTTCTAGGTAGTGGTAACTTCAAGTACAAAACCAGGTATTACAAGCTGGACCACATAGTGTTAAAAAGAGGGTTTTCTTTAAACATTTCATACAGTTAAGCACACTGCTCCTTAAAACTTTTAAAACTTGCTGTAATGTTGTGCTGAACCTACAGTAACAGCATCGAACACCTCACAACATAAGAAAGTTAATATAGAAAATGAACAGTTCAGCTTTCAATAACATAGTTGCTGACTACAGGGCTTTCCTAAGCATATCCTTCCAGCTCCTCTTTTCTTTTTGCTCCATGATTGTCTAAGGAAATATTTACATGAGCCAGTTTTAGTTGTGAAACCAGATGGATACAAAGCACTTAATTTCATGTAAATGTTACCTGATCATCTCTGAAAACTGAGTGCTACGTTTTGGCTGACCCACAGACTTTGCAACTTGAAAACATTACTTTGATGTCAGTCCCTTCTCTCTGACTCTGGAAATGTGTCATTTCTGAAGCTGCTCAAAAGCTCAAAAATTGCATCCAAATTGTCATTCAAAATATTTGATGTACTTAGAAAAATCTGCTTCATGCCTGGTCTGAGATTTTTAAAATTAGTATTATTTATTTATTTATTTATTTATTGGTGGGGAAAAGGAAATCAATGGTGACAAGATGCAACTTTTACAAGAAATGCCACATCAAAACCTGGAAGGTTAAGACACTTCAGAAAGCCCTCTACCTTAATATTTTTCCTGATTAGCGTATTCACAGCTATTATTTTCTTAGCCAGTTCTTTGTAACACTACTTCATGTCCTTATGGCTCAAAGTGCTGAATTCTGAAATGGTTTCTGTTTGATTCTGGTGGCAGCTTGCTGTCTGGGAAGGACAGTTTCAGGTATAGCTTTCCTCACAGGCCCCCATCTCTTGCCACCTGCCTAAGTCTGACAGTTGAGCACCAGCTGGGAGTTATGACCCGGAGAAGCATAAAAGGGCCGGGAGAGACAAAATGATCCATCAAGTCCTACTTGTAAGTCAGGTCTCCAAACATGCATTTTCTCCTCTATAAATTCAAAATTAAAATACTAATGGGCGTTCTTTTGTATTCATCCAACAATTGGTTCATTAGGTAGGTATGTACAAAGAGGCTCTGCTTGTCAATGCTGTTTGGCTCTAAAAGGAGGAAAAATCGGTAGGGGTTAGGCTAGTCGCGAAATGCCCCCACCCCTTTCTTACCTTCCCTCCATGTCTGCTCTGTGAGGCTGGCGGTAGGTAATACTCATCCTGCATAGAGCTGGTTTTCATTGTGAGTATTCTGTCACTAGTCACAGCTGTCAGGTATGTCAGTCATGTAGTATTGTGGTGGTGTCAGAGACATAATCAGAGAGATTAGGTGGACACAAAGAGCTCTGAATGAGGTGGTAATTGCGTTCAGGGGGAAAAGAGAGTTAAAGAAAGAAACTTTCCTTTCTCACAAGATCCATTAAAGAGGTGACAGCTAATATATTAAAGCTGGAACAAGATAATTGTGGTAAGAATCTTTGTGTGTTCTCCCTAAAATGCAATGTGCTCACAATAAATATTCAAATGCTTATTTTGTGTTGTGAATACCAGATAACCATTTACAGTGAAATGCAACCTCTTTCAAAAAGTTTAAATTCATTGCCAAGAATGTTCTAGGAACAGTTATAAAACTCAAAAGGAATATTGGTGCTATGCTGAATCACAAAAATGCCATCTTATGAAAGCTTCTTTGCAGGGATTTTCTTCAAATTGGTCTAAGAGATGGAAAAGAAATAGAGATGCCAGCCATGGGCCATACTCTTCCAGACTTTACTCTTTGAGTGGTACTTTGAATAGTACCTCTCCCCACACCACCCCCCTCTTTTTCTTTTTTAAACAGTGTGACTACTTGAGTAACTGTTTACATGACACTTGTGCTGTATTAATGCCATGCTTCAGAATTACCTGTAGGATCCAGGAACTCTCCTTCCCTCTACCCCTTTCCCTTCCCTGGCCTCTGAAAGTGTGGTTGTTTTTTTTGTTTTTGCTTTGTTCTCATTGCCTTCCCCCACTTCCGAAGCACCGAATATTGCTACAAGTGTACACACAAGGTTGGCAGAGTGTATTGGTGGGTTCTTTGGGAATAAAGTCTTCTAAGCACCTGTTTGATGCATCTTGCCGCTCAATTTGGGGACAGGTCCTCTGTCCCCTCCACTCCAGGTAGTTAGGTATGAATATTTTGTTTTCTTCATGGTTTAAACATTTTACTTTGAAACTCTAGGAGCACTCTAAATAAAATCTCAGCTGTTCCAAGGACGTAAGAAATTGTTGATACTCTATTTTCCTGTTCTTATGCAGGTACACACATATTATAGATTTTGGTCATTTAATGTGGGCCAATGTTACGTTGGTAGGGTGTTTGGAAAAAATGCAACAGCCCTTGGAGTATTGTATATTAACAGAAGAGATGTTACATAGACCTTTCCGAGTTAAGAGTTAATTCCATGGCTTCTTGTGACTGTGGAAAACTAGGCTTCCATGATAAATCCCATGGTCTTTGTGTTCTCAGTGAACAGCTACATCGATTTCCTGGCATTGCACAGCTGCTGACATATCGAATGGTTAATCTGAAATCAACAGCACTGCTGAGTAGTCTTCAGTATCAACGAGTATAAAAATTATGAGTAATGAGTATAAAAGCTAAAAGCAACAGTAGGGACAAAATCAGTCCCACAACAAATATAAATAATACCGTACCTATTTCACCATTGTACCATTTGCCATCAGAAGATGTGAAAAACACAGTTCTATTTCTGTCCGTTAACTTCGCGGTATCTTACCAGAATTTCAACATTGTCTGAAGTAAGAGTCCAGTCTGGTAATCTTTCCTCACAAAACTCTCACAGGCTTCAGTGACAACTGTGTATGTACAGCAGATGCCAAATTAGATCCTACAGAGACAATGTTTTCGTGTCTCGATACTTAAAGCAGTATTTTTCCATTTTCTTCTGTTAGCATGAAGTTCTAATAAGCCTTCTTACAATGTGAAATGAGAAACTAGTGACAGTGAGATAACAGTTAGTTAGAAAATCTTATTTGAATGTTTCTTCATAGAAATGAAAGCATTTTCAGGTTTCTCCTGGTATTTATGGATGGCAATGGTAGGTTTCCAAACCTCCTTCTTGCTGGCTATTCTGATTGGTGCTGAAAGGGGTTGAGAAGTGTCACCTCCAAAGACAGAAAGGTTTGACATATTACCGTTATACCAATCCTGCAAGTACCTTGGAGATAGTCGAGTCACTGTGTGTTGGTACAATGGATTCATCGGTCTGATTCTGTGATACAGGTAAAGCACTTTGATATAGGTTAATTCAGGCTGTGTTTACAGAGATTGCTCTGATCCCTTTTCTAGGGCAGTATATTTGTTTTCAAAGAAACAACACCTAAAAACCTTTAGAGAATGAAAACCCATTCCTCCCTATTTACAGAATAGTATTTTTTTTCCTTTCCAGCTGAAAGCCTGATAAAATGCCTCACATTTTCCTCATAATCCTTTATGAGTTTTAAATCTATTTTTTAAGTTGGCAGTTTTAAATGGTTCCTGGTGACTAGAGCCCTGGTGAGCTTCAAAACCACACACGGTTTCAATGAAGCTGTGTGAACCTGCTTCACAATCTCTGCAAGTTTTCCAAGCTTTTATGCTCTCGTATGGTTTACAGACAAAAACCTACAGGGGTCCCATTTAAAGCCTCCTAGCAGCTAAAAGATAGAGAAAAAATGGCTTTTAAAAAACCTGAAGTACCCTCTTCTGAGTGCATTAAAAGCAATTTTGTTTGCTTTCCACTTTCAAAATGCTTCAACCCGCCAAAGGCGCCGTGTTAGAAAATGACTCATGAGTACTAGAGAGAAACACTCTTTGAAAGTTTGTTCATGGTAAAAGATGATAGCTAGGCAAGTGGATTTCTGCATTCAGAAAGAAATATCTCGTGTTCTCATATTGCAGATTTTTTTTTTCCTTTTTCAATAATCTATTCAGGTGTTCTTCACCTTTATCTTACAGGTTTTCAGCAATTGTGTGAAAATCAACTCAGAACCTCCGCTTGTTTGTTCCTGTGGATGCTGTCAATGTCTGGAGACCAGGGCCTCCAAGGAGAGGGAAAGCAATGCCAGAGAAACGAAGGCTCATGATTTAACCCACTGGCATATTTAAGACGCAAAGAGTGTGAAAAATCTTTCTTCCTTTCAGGTAAATCAGGGTGTGTCACCCCTATTGATTGTCTGAGAGCATGTCCTGTGGGGTTTAGGAGCTTTTAGTATTGTTTTTGAGCATCATTGCAGTGTCTGGTATTGGAGTGGTTTCTTGATTTATTTTCTGTCTGGGAAACATTGGGTGCAAAAGCAAAATATTAAAATGTCTTTTTCGCTTTTTGTTGATACAGTTCCTCACAATTTTTTTTCTCTCTCTGTCCTCCTGTATAAACAAAGACAACATCGTGGAGTAGATTTTCCAAAATTTGGGAATATTTGGGCCCTGTGCTCTGTTCTGAGCCTCTCTCAAACAAGTATGTTTTCCTTTCTAAATTGCTTTGCTGAGTGTTAAGGACAGAAGATTTATTTAATGGAATCTAGAGATGACCGCACAAGTGAAATTTTGGAATTTTTCTAATAACTTAAATAGTTGATAACGATAAGAATCTCTCTCCAAACCATCAGTTTTGAAGGATTACCTTGGATACTTTACAGTTTCTCACATGAGATGAACAGGAATTGTGCATTAGAATCAGAAGGGAATTTCCCATAGTTTGGTGGAACCTCTGTTTTATTACAAGTAGATATTATAGATGTAAATTATTTAAATACGTATGTTATCTGTGTATAGTTATACAGTATATTTAAAAAGCATTTTGATTATTTTTTTAAATAGTTGTACCGGCAATTCAAAAAAGTCTTTATTCTAAATGTAGCACATGTTATAAGAAAAACTATGGAGAAAATGGACCAGCAGCATGAACTTTTAATGTTTTTAGCTTTCAATTTTTAAACTTCACACATCTGCCATCCCCTTAGTTTTCTCTCCTGGGAGTTGAAAAAGAAGAAAGAAAAATTTTTATGCACTTAGTTGTTGACAATAGCCAAAAATTGAATAAGAATTAAGTAACTAAAAGAATTCAGTGGAAAGACAAGTGGTACTACAACGTGTCTGAGCTGTATTGTCCTTGTGACAAAACAGAAAGCAAAACGTGTGAACATATGAACAGAACCTAAAATCATGCGATAAAGGATATGAACATAACCTAAAATCATGCAATAAAGATTCTTACCTGTTTTTAACTGATAAAACGTGCTTAAAAGCTCTCTCTGGATGGAAAAAACATTGGCTTAAAGGCTAGCAACGTGTTGTGTAGCAGAATAGTGATTTTAGAGTTTTGCTATTTTTAGAAATCAAGCCAATTAAATTGTGGGATTCAATTTTCAAAGCATTTACATACCTAGAGCAGCAATTGGTGATTAGTCTTGCCATTTAGTTGCATAAATCATTTAATGTAAGTGAATTATGCACTTCCCCAAAACTCTTTTGCTGCACCTTCACACCTGCTTATCTTTTCCTGGTTTCAAACAATATATGTTAGGTAGCTTGTATATGTTAGGAAGTAATTTCAAAGCCTGTTCCATGAGCTATATATTTCTTGTGTAGTCTCTATAGTTTCTGTCTCTCTGTCTCCCTTCTGGCCTCCCCCTAGAGTCCTTAGAGGATCTACTGGCTTAGCTTCAGGCATCTCCATGTGATGGAGAGGAACTAGTCTGTTAGGATTTTCAGTACTGCTGTAAATGAGTTTTAAAACAAAGCCAACCGACCAGACAAAACGTACAAAACAACTGAGGCTATTTGCCAGAACTGCTATTATAATACAGAATTATTTAAAATAAGAATAATCCCTAGCATCACCAGAAATGAAAGCAGCTGTCACAGTATAGTAGTTACCCTGTTATGAAGAATGTAGGTAAGATACTTCTGATGGCTTCAGTAAGGTTATCATGGATCTTATTTTACATCATGGAGGTTCTCATCCAGTCTTTTGTAGAAAGATGAGTTTTATTTTGTGTAATTACAAAGGAACATTTTTGAATATAGAATGAAATAGTAATTCATAACTTTTAGTGCAGTATGAATGAGACAAACAGCTGAAAAATGTTAAGAACACGGAAGGTAAGGGAATAGCTTGGTCTTTTTTTTTTTTAAAAAAAAGGTTTCAGGAAGATACTTTGGATAGTTTGACACGTGGCTGTGCAGAAAGTGATTTTTGTTGAAGATGCAGAGGTTAGCTTTACTACCATAATTACTCATGTGTTGCTAAAATTTTTCTTGATTCTAGCAATGTATAGGAAATAAGCTGCATTTTGGAATACAGAAGTGTAGTTAAACGAAGTTGTGGGCAGAAGTTACTGTCTGGATCTTGTTCTGTTTTGCAGAAGAGGTAACTGCCCCTCAGCTGTTTGTCACCTTCTTTTCAGCTGGTGAGGATAATCATCTCAGTTCTACTAGTTTTGTGTGTAGTCATTCTCTAACCTGTCTGTCAAAATGAGTTAGGTTAGAAAGACGTTTTATTTTTTTTAAGTTAAGTTAGTTAATTCCGAAGGAAACAGATTGTGGAACATTTGTACTGGAGAGCCCCTCCAGCAGATAATCTTTATCAGAAGGGTGATAACAGGCATCTGGAGTATGTAAACTCATCTAAGCTGGAGTTTTTTTAAATTTATTTTAATATATATATATATATATATATATTTAATGTAGAGTCTGGCCAGATCAGAAAGACATCCTGGAAATCAGGCCGGCTTGGAACAGTGATGCCAAGTATGAGGATGTCTCTGTCAGCTTGGTTGAAAACCAGCCCACATACTGGTGCCATTTTTTTCTGAACTTCTTGAGACTGGATTGAAACTCAGATCCTCTTGTCCCCGAACTGCAACAAAAGGGAGAACAGCTCCATCAGCAACAGCAGGTACTGTGTGGTCTGTTTATCCTGGATGTTTTTTTCTTAATTTCATGATGTGGGAGTTGCACGACAATTTCTTTGGGGGGACAGTGGGCTTCACACAGTGCACTTTTGATAGGTAAAGCCCAGGCTGCTTGCTTAGGCAGATTTTTGTGGTGTTAGAGAGTCCTGTGTCAGAGAACCTAGCCAGAGACTCGCTTTCTCCAGTGATTAGTGTATGGGCCTAATCTGGTGACTCCACATTCCCTGAATCTCTGACTTCAATCACGAAGAACACTGTACAGTCACAAGGGCTTCAGGCTCCTTAGTGGGACCTACAGAACACGATGCCCGTTTAATGCAGCATCCTTGCATCCAGGTCAGTACTTCTATTTCAGCATCAAGCTTCTGTAGATTCAGTCTTCATAAATTGAAACTCTCAAAGCACTGAAAGGTAACATGTTTCTATTGTAGCTGCCTCTTGTGATGTTTGTTTTAGAGATGATTCACATACTCATGTCAGTTCAAGAATAAGTGTTAAGTTGCTGAAACGATCTACTTACTGGGATACATCTGAAGGAAAGGATTTTTCTTTTATACATCTATTGTATCTGATTATCTCTTATTCAATTCTTTGTTTAGACCTCTGGAAGGAAGAGTGACTTTGGAAGAAAGTCACTAGCTCAAAAAACGTGTTAAGAGTAGTAATGTCTATTCACAATAGATTTATTTATTGTATGACCATGATGCTTTCTTAAAAGAAAGCCCAACTTTAGTAATATGACCATTTTCTTTCTGAAACTTGCCTTGGTGTGACTTAGAAATCTGAACAGTTTTTAATCAAAAACATACAATTGGACTAAAAACTACGTACAGTCTCTGTAGAACTTACAGAAGACCATGGAGCAGAAAATATATATTCTAGCCTTGGAAATAAACAGATGCTCCTGAATGTGCAACTGTGGGTTCTTGGTCAAAAGACAGCTTTAATCCCCTTCTGAGATGAAATTTTGCAAGGCATCTGGGGGCCAACTGATCTTAAAAGATTTACTATGGGGATGAGGTATTTTGGGGGCTGGATACTCTGAATGGCGTCTTGATGTCAGCCTAGCCCCGTGCCGATTTTCCTTTCCTTCTCATTCTTAGGGAATTGCTAGGTGGCCCGTGTTCTTCTTGGTGTTGATGAGGTAAATTGTAAACATCCCTCTGGACTTCTAGATTCACCTTGTAGAGTGCTTTGTGTCAGCTGTGGCAATGCAAAGTTTCTTTCACTCAGTTAATGGGACAATTATATCAGAATGGTGAGATCATGCCTTTTGCTGAAAGGAACAGTGATCTTTCATGGACAAAGAGAGCTTTATTTAAATCATTGCAAATAAAGCACTATTTTATTCAGTGGAAGGGGGTGAGTGCTACAGTTTGGGTAGGCACAGCATGGCAGGAAGGTGAACTTGCTTTACAGAGTGGTAGGTAGATGACTGGGGTCTCTGTCCCAGAACAAATTAAGCAGTTTTGTTTTATCCTTCTTTCACCAACTCACAGTGTGCACGCAGTTACAGTATTGCCTAAGATTGTTGAAAGTAATCTTATTTGTTTTGTTAAATGTAGAAAACTTATCTTGGTCTCTTGTAGTGTATAAGGATTTTTCCTGTAAGGCAGGTACTGTGAACGTAAATCAAGCTATAGTGGTGGACAGCTCTGTACTTTGAGGGAACTACTAAGATGCATAAACTGGTTTTGGGTTATGAGCCATATCCAAACAGAAACATGGACAAATTACCCACTCTTGATTCTTTAGGATCCTATGTTTATATGAGGGAGAACCCAATGACATTGCTAAGAGAAATTTCGAGATATATTTGCAGTTCCTTCGTCAAGCTGCAGAGAGTATTTTTTTTTCTTTAAAAAAGACTTCCAGTGGGTACTAATTTTAGTTTGACTTTTGACATTGTTCTAAATGACATCTGGATTTCTTATCAAATTGTATCTGTCTGGTAGAAAGCTGAGACCGATCACTTACAAATAATTTCCTCTGCTCTTGTAATTCTCTTTGAGAACAGACAAGTTGCAGCTATATTGACTCCAAAGCATTTTTGTTTTTTATTTTTAGTGGCAGGTGGGATTCTGAAGTTCTCTGAGGCTTCTTTAAATGAACTGAGCACTTAGCCTGTGCCTGGATTGTCCCAGTTAGCTACCAGGTAGAGTCTATACCGATTAACAGGGAGGTTTGCGGATGGAGAGGAGTCTGCCTGATATTGTTACAACCTCCACAGTATCAGCGAGAGATCCGTGAGAGCAGAGAGGCCCAGGAGGCGAGAGGGTAGCTTGGAGTCTCTTCCAGCAGCAGCTGTGCAGCCTCTGGCTGAATGCCCCGTGCAACTGCTAAAGCACTCCAAGCTGTGCCGTTCCTCGCCAAGATCTCCACGTTGCTGTTGGGATGCGGTGCCAGGAATGGTGTTGAACAGAACAATATCTTCTTTGCTCTGCTGCCTTGCCCCCAGCAGAAGGGCAGATATTTGGAGGGAGGAAGGACTAGGAGATAACAGTTTGCCTGTTCCCCTGGGGAGGCTCTGAGGTCTCTGCAGGGCCTCGCTGCATGTGGTGTAATTCAAGTTGTTGCTCACATCTCATGGTTTCAGGGTAACAACCGCTCTCAAGTACGGCAGAGAAATAAATAAATATCACTGCAAAAACAATGCTTAAACAAAAATAAAGAGTGAGAAGATATTCCAATACCCATGGGGAGGAACAGCCTTCATTGTGTGATAATTGTCTAGTTTCGAAGCAATACAGTTTGGGATGGTTATGTGCTAAAAAGCTGTGGATGGCATAGCTAGAAGTAAACCATAAGCACATTTATTTGCCCATCTACGCACACTGGTGAAAAGTCTCAAGTTTGAGGAACAAAGAGATTATTTCGCATCTCTGTTGTCTTGCCAGAAAGACATAGCTTGCAGAAGTGAAATTTTCTGGCAACCTTTTAATTTAGATTGGCATAAGATATAGGTGTGGCTATGTTTTATAAAAATGCTGCCAGACTGTCTGACATAATGTAGGTGCATGTATATTGAGAGTGTATGTGCACGAATAACCTGCTCTGTCTCCTTATTCTAAGTAAATCACCATGCATTGGCTGTTTGCATTAACTGCCTGTATGCAAATTGTTATTGTCAGGTCAATATGAGATTATTCGAAGCCGTTTATTTTCTTGGTTAAAGACCAACTTCTCCTGCATGTGTTGTTGGGGCAGAGTGTACGTTTTATATAAATTACTGCAAATTTACTGATTTGAAGTAGATTTGACATCCTTGCTTGTGACAATTTGTTTACGAATTTCTGCTGTTAGAGTGCAGTCTAGTTAATATGACAGTGAGCAAAAGCAAGATGATGATAACCCTGCACAAGTGAGGCAGAGCTTCACCAAATGGAACTTCTTTCCCTACATATTCCTGATTCATTCTTTGGGCAGTCTCCATTCAGTGCAATGAGGGGGGAAACTGCTGTAGAAAAAATAAGATGCAATAATAGAAAAGAAATACAAATAAGATGTTAATGCTACAATGTAGACTGACACATATTTCTGCAAATTATATTGTATCAGAAGAATTTCTGAAAGTGCATTGATCTGCAACAGGAGTTCTTCAGTGTTAGGATTACAATCCATCTTTTCACTTAACATTACAGAACAAAAAGCAAAACCACAAAACTTTAGTAAATTGTCTCCTAACCTAGGAAAACTTCTCTCGTTGTTCATTTGTATTCATGAAAGTCTGTATTATACAGTGTATAATGAATGCATAGTGTTTCTAATCAGTTGCAGAAAACTGTCTTTGAATGTAGTAAAATACTCTTTCACTTCATAGGCTTGAGAGTAAAATACAGTTTTTTTGTGCATCTCATTGCGTTAGACATACGAATCAGGGTATCATTTTCACAACATGACAGGGCACATCTTCGTACTTTAACATTCACTAGAGAAATATGTGAATAACCTGGTAGGATTGTATCTATAACGATGATATACACAAGCTTTGGAGTTAAAATTTTGAAATGTAGAAACATTTTTCTCAACAGTTTTTGAATATATTTTTCTAGTAGTGTCTTGTTTAAAGTGGTTCAACTGTCAGTGAAGAGTGCTGAAGGTGCTAGCCAAATGAATGGTGTGTTAAAGGAAAAAGATGTAAAAATCTATCATTTTTATGTATTCCACATTCTCTCAACTTGTTATGCTGATGCTAAAATAACTGTGAAAGATTTTAATGACTTTTTATTTTGGGCTCTATTCTTGGAGTCTGTAAGGTATGTTAAAGATCTGTAGGTAGCCTGCTTATAAATAAGTGAGTAGCTAAGGAAGTATCTGAGATGAGAGGCAGCAGGTTATTGGAGGAATTCCTGTTAATACAGTCATCCGGATCTGTGCATTAGGGCATGGTTTGTCCTTCTTCAAGCTGTTTGTGATCTAGTGGTTAAAGTTTGGCTGCAAGGATGAATTCTGCCACTGAGCCTTCTCTGTTGTTGTTTTCTTGTCCACAGAATAGGAATAATGCGTGTGTGTGTCTGGGCTGGTGAAATACAGCTGGTTAATGTCAACAAAATGCCTTGAGAGCTGTTAATGGAAGGCATTAAACTACTGTGTTATGCAGATTTTTAATATTAAAAATATATTACAGATGATCTGCAAAAGAAGTGGGGAGGATTAAAAGTAGGAAAAAAAAGTGATACATTTAACACAAAAGAGCAAAGACAGGATTCCTAGGATCTCTTTGGGAGTAGTCTGCTAGAGGGGAATACCACAACAGTCTTATTTTCAGTATTTCTGTAAGCAACTGTGGAAATGTTTTTTTTCAGACATGAAAAAATGCATTTGGTCACAGCAGGCAATGAAGCAAACCAGACACAGTCAGCAGCAGGTTCCATTTGCTCTCGTTCTGGACAATATAGCTCTCAGGTCGGGCAGTGTTAGCCTGTGATGCCTTGAGGGAGAGGAAGGGTTGTCCTTGTCTCTTAGACATGAAAACCACTCAGCTACTGCTCATATGGGTATATATGCGATTTGAGTACTGTACTGTCCAAGCTATTTGTCTTAATTTTAACTGTCTTCCTTCACAACAAAGACTTCAAAATTTTCAATGCTGCATTAACGCAAAGGCTTTATTTTAAAAGGATTCCAAAAGAGGGGGAACAAAAGGAGAAAGAGAAAAAAAGGAGTTGTAGCAAGTGGACACTGGTAACTTTTCAGAGCTCTCCAGCTTTATCCTGGGGAAAGCTGAAGGGCAGAACTAAGACAAACTTATTGCAGTGTAGGGTTCTTAAAATGAAGGCAATTTTATTTTAAAGTTCAAGCATTGACAAGGTTTTCTGTACTGTACCAGGGACACAGTGAAGATGATCCTTATCTCAAAAATAAGTCTTTTTTTTTTATTTGAACTGCATGAACAGAAAGGTAGAATTATTCTTTGAAGCCCTAAGAGGGGAGAATTTAGTATCTTGTAAAAACATTTGGATGTGTCAAACTATTGGGAAGGATTTGAAAGCTAGAAGTATGGGCAGCTGAATAGGAACGATTATATTGGTGACCAGAAAAGACAGGTGCTTATACATTGTAATACTTATTCTCCCACTACAGTTTGGCCTAACATCTTGATTCTCTTATTGGTAATTAGTTCTGTTATGCAACCTTCTCACATGATTTCCCTGTTGCTATGACACGATCCAAAGTTTTTGGGTCATGGCTTCATTTTAGTACTAGATGAGCACAGCATTCTTTATCTATATTTTCTATAGGTTGTGTGTGTACGTGTGCATATGCATGTGTTTAAAAAATGGGTCTGATCCTGGTCCTGCTGAAGTCACTGGGATTTCTGATGTGGACCTGAAAAAGAGTTAGGATTCCGTCCAACAATATGTGGCAATTCTTTCATTTGAAAGTATTTTCCAAACTGATTACTTCCTCCACAACTAACATAAAGCAGTGCAGTAGAACTGGTAGCTAAGAAAGTAATTCTGACTATGTTTTTGGAGAAGAAGGTGTTTTGGTACACTTTAAAAATAAAAATTTATAAAATAATAAGCAGTCAATAGCAGCCTTGTGGTCCAGTAGATAGAACACTGTAAAATGTAAATTTTGATCAATACCTGATTCTGACTGTTTTTTAATGCAAGATCACAGAGCAGATCCTCCGGGAAACTATTCTAAGGCACATGGAAGACAAGGAGGTGATTGGCGACAGCCAACATGGCTTCACTAAGGGCAGATTGTGCCTGACAAATCTGGTGGTCTTCTATGCCGGAGTTACAGCATCGGGTAGGGGAAGAGCTACTGACATCACCTACCTGGACTTGTGCAAAGCATTTGACACTGTCCCCCATGATAACCTTGTCTCTAAATTGGAGAGACATGGATTTGATGGATGGACCACTCTGTGGGTAAGGGATTTGCTGGACGGTCGCAATGTCTCAGTGTCCAGGTGGAGAACAGTAACTAGTGGTGTTGCCTCAGGGGTTGGTACTGGGACCAGTGCTGTTTAATGCATTCGTCATTGGCATGGACAGTGGGATTCTCCATCTGTCCCATGGAGGTACTAAGCCTTGTCCTCCAGCACAAATCAATTTGTGACTTCAGATTGAAAATTAAAATATATTGGTGAAATGTTATTATAAATGAGAATCTTGTATCCTTTACGTGGCAAAGACTTCATTTTGCAAAGCAGAAAATAGAGGGTTGTACAATTGGATGTAAATTGATAGTAACAGAGTACATTCTGCTTTTTAATTCATATGTTAAGTCACTGAAGCAGTGTCCAAAGTGCTTCAGTGCTGTGAGAGGATTTAGAAATAGCATTTTATTATCCTTATGATTTTGCATACTGGGGGCTTTTTTTCCCCCCATCTGAAAAATTTTCTGACTAAATTTGTAAAGAAGATAAATGAGTGCGAAAGCATATGGAAGTTACTAAATACCTTTCTATTTTAATGTGGTAGTGCTATCAACATTTCAGCAAACTAGACAATTTGGTATTTCAAATACAAGTCAGGGAATCAGTTCAGAGCTGTAGTTGCTATTTTTATTTTAAAGCAATGCTGTCAACAACCTGTTTCAGGTTAGAATTCCATGCCTTCAATCTATGCTGCCTCATAAGACACTTGGTAGATTTGTAAGGATCTGCTAACTGCAAGAAAAATGGTTCGAGGGTCTTTTTTTTATCAAAGAGAGGAATAGTCAGGTTAAGACAAGTATTTGTTTTTTATTTGATGGTCAAATATTATCAAATTACTACATACATTGTCGAGCCTATATAATAAGATGTTGGTCTAGAACTCTCTTTTGGTGTTCTGTCATTCATCCACCTTTAACAGGGAATATAGTTTCTTTCTTTAATGCAATATATGTGGTATTTGGTAGCTTATGTGATGTGATTTCATTCCAGTCCATTTCTCTTGGTTCCTTGCAGCTGGCTTTCCACATCATAGCTTTCTTGGCTGATTTTTCAGAAGCTAAAGGTAGACCTGGCATCTTGATCTATGCTCATTCCCAATGGAGGTATTTTCCATTAACCCTTGTTCTAGGAAAAAGAGGAGGTGGTTACTGCCATTATAGTCTGGGGAGTCTTGGGGGTGCCACTTGTCTTGTCTGTGCATCAGTTCTGTCTAAGTTCTGTGACAATAATAGTTGCCAAAGCTTTTCATCCACTGTTTTTTACAGGCTCCAAATTCACTAGTACATTGGTGCTGTCTTTTGGTGCCTGGTGCTGTTGCCCATGATTACATGGCCAACATTACAGGTTTTGAAGCTACAACAAGAGATAGAGAATGTGTGTCCAACCGAGATTACTGCCATGCCTCTCACAGGCTCCTGGATTACTTGCTGTGTACAGTAGCTGGGAGCATTGTAGTTGATTGCTGATTGCCTTCTCTATATTTCTTTGCCTAATGATGTCCTTTCAAGCCTTTCTGTTGTCCAAAACCTTATGGGAACAAGGAAATGTATGCTCTGTAACGTTACCTTTTTATTAAAACCCGAGGGTGCAATCCAGGTATTCATAATGCTCACTAAATTTACAGTCTGATGTTGCATTTTATTTAGCATGAAAACCCATTTAGTTAGGTCCCGCGTGACAAGAAAACCAAAACATCTCTTAAGATTTGTGTCATTATCTAAAACTGAGATTGACATCTAGTGGAGAGGTCTGCAGGTGTGTGGGTGGAATTGGCAGGTGAACAGCACACTGCAGAATGAGTGAGCGTGCACGTGCACCCAGGAGCAACACACAAGTTGGCGTATGATTTCAGTGAATGACTAGAACAAACAGATTTATTTATTTTTTTTTACAACAGCCAAATGTTATAAGTAGTCTTTCTTGTATGGCTTTACTTACATCCTTACATACTTTTCCCCTCATGTCATCGCTTTAATACCTATCACCTACTTAACAAGGCAGAAAAAGTGGTCATATCAGTGAGAGCACAGTCACTAGAGTGGCACAACTGCACACCACTCTAACACGCTGTTGGAAGTACCGTCGAGATCCCAGAGCTCCCTGTGCATGGTCAGGGGGCCCCATGAGTCCATCCGTGCACATCTGGTTGGGCATCGGGGGGCATGGCAAGACTTTGCACCTACTCTGAAGTTCAGTGCAGGCTGAGGGCTCCATCCCTCTGTGACTGAAACATTAGGAGTTGTTAATTTTGTGTTAGAAAACAAAATACCAGCAAAAAACAGCCCTCCCTACCCCAGGGGATTGATTGAGTAGGGCCTTTTGGAAGTTAGCATACTGAAGTTTTTTCTGTCCCTGTGTACTACAGGGTGGCAGTAAGGTTGCAGTCTTTTTTTTCCTTTCCTTTCCTTTCCTTTCCTTTCCTTTCCTTTCCTTTCCTTTCCTTTCCTTTCCTTTCCTTTCCTTTCCTTTCCTTTCCTTTCCTTTCCTTTCCTTTCCTTTCCTTTCCTTTCCTTTCCTTTCCTTTCCTTTCCTTTCCTTTCCTTTCCTTTCCTTTCCTTTCCTTTCTTTCTTTTTTTTTTTTTTTCTTTCTCTGTAAATCATCAGTGCTTATCTGCTCCTGGTGGACAACTGGGAGATAAGTCAGGATGACCTGTTGGGTAAAAAACCCTACCAAAAAATCTTTCTTCTAACTAGTTTTAGGTGTTGCTTTACTTGTAGCATGCTTTTACACGTAGTTTAGTAAGGCTGGCCTATTACGCGCACCCATGTGTTGTTTGGCTGTGTTCTTAACTGCGGTTTGAATGGTTTTAATTTTATCTTCCTTGTTCGCTCAGTGAAACAGATAATAGGAATCGGTAACACTTGAGATGCACTGGTCTGCGGCTTCCTGGTGGGAAACAAGATGAGTCACCCGTAACCAAAACCAGCAGCCACTCTGTCCCTGGATTCAGATTTGTTCCTCTCAGCCTAATTGTTCAAATACTTTCTCTGCTGGCTTCCTCCCCAGCACCGCAGCACATCTTGCAGACTGCAAGGCTCAGAGGAAAGAGGTGATAGCAGCGGCAGCGTACGCAATAAGCCCAGAGAAGGGGCCCTACCAGTGATGGATTTGGGCATGCAGATCACGTGCTTCACCAGCTTGTGCATCTCTGATGACAACTAACAGCAAGACTGGGCCAAGGGTTTGTTACAGAGGCAGCAGAGAGCCTGCCTCTGAGGTTTCCTTGGTGCTTGTGTGGGGTTCTGGACGTGGCAGGGGTGACTGCCTGCTCCTGTTGTTACTGTGCAGCCTCCCAGTAGCACAGAAATTGCTCTTATTACCAGATGAAATGATAGAGTAGTACAGAAATAAATAAGCTAAAACCAACAACAGTCCAAACATTAACTACATTGTTAGCAGGTTTAGAGGGAAGGATAAAGAAAAGAAAGAAAATCATACACAGATCTACCTAGACCTTAAATCAATTATAAGAGCTTTCTCTTCTTTGTCCAGGAAAAGCCAGCAGGATGCCAATGCAACCTAATGGGTATGAAAACCCAGCATCATGGTATTGTGATTATTGCTTTCACAGAATTCTTATTTATTCATTTATTTCATTAACAAGTCTCTTCATACACCCAAGCCCTCTCTGAGATTCTCTTTAGAGTGAAACCTCTATGCAGTTCCAAGATCTCCCGTGATGTATAACTTTATCAGGAGATAAATCTTAACACTCCTCTTAGACTTTCTCTCTTTAAATTTTGGAAATGCTGACATTCTTCAGGCATATTTAAGTGGAGCTGTACTTCATCCAGACACTGAACAGAACCTGGAAATGATAATCGCGGTGATTAAAAGGTAAAGGAATTTATATAACTGAGAAATTGTTCCTTCTTTCAGGTGCCAGTATGTTAGGTTTCAGCTTGTCTCTTCCAGGGATATCTCAGATAGGAACAAGAGTACCAGGAGTACCGAGTGTTACCTTTGTCTCTTTTTCCTGGCATAGATCAATATACACATAGCACTTTCTGACCATGTGTATGAGTATGCCTTTTTTTTTTTACTGTCTTCCTTCTACATAGCCAAAATATTGCAAATTGCTGCTATTATACTTTTCTATGACCTTCGAAGTGCGTAAATCTTTGAGTCAAAATTATCTTGTAGTTTGGTTAATCTCTGAAGATGGTGTGTATGGTCTGAAACGTTGAATATAAGAACTTAATTTTAAACTTAATTAAAACTTAAAAATTTAAATGTTTTGAGAAAAATATATTGACACATTGATTTCTGTCAGAAATCATAAAAAGAAAACTTGAAAATATGAGGAGAAATATCAACACTGTGCATAATTGTTAGCTGTAGGGAATTATACCAGTAAAAATAACACCAACAAAAGAGCACATCCAGTCTCTAGTACACGAGGCTTTATATCTACAAGTGTGATCATGTCCACTACAGAACTTGTAATAGATTGCACCAGTTTGTAAGGGACCATGTATGGCAGAGGTGCTCTTAGGGAAAATTCACTGTGTTGTTATCAGAATAAAGGATTAGTTTTCTGTGTGAAAGTAAACCAAAATAGTCCACTTAATCTACTCTTCCACATCTTTCCTTTCTAGAGGCAATTTTTTCCACTCTACAGGTAATGCATAGAGATGGTTTGTTACTTGATGGGTGATCTTGCTATGCTTTGCAAAGTTTTCCATGGGCTGTGGATATTACTTTGCACACGACAAGAATCTCTGCCTGAAGTGAGCAACTTCTTGTTTTCCTCGAGAAGTCATTGAAGGGAACAGAGCCGGAGCATGTCAAACTCGTTTGTTACAAAGCACACACAGATTACTGGGACACACTGGGAAATGGAGCGCTTGAATCCTGAGTGCAAACCACAGTTTGCAGACTCGAAATCGGGGTTCTCCCAGTTTGCCAGTAAAATGCAGGTGGGAGTCGACTCTGGTGATTATTAAGCCTGTGAGCTTTGGATGATTTTTGCAACTTTCAGGACAAGCAGCCCCCGGACATATCGCCCTGATTATTGGAAGCTGTTCTTTCCTGTATTGTTTGGTACTTCTTTGGCTCCCTGCTGATTAATCCAACATATGGTTGCTAAAATTATCTCTCACTGCTGTTTCTCTCTTTTGGCATTGATCCCTTGCTTCCCCATTTTCTGTCTTACCTGGTAACCCCAGCTCAAGCTGAGGGCCTTGGCCCTTGTGATCTTCACAGCATGGCCTCCTTGGCCCTGGGTTGCCGGAGCAGAGTCCTGATGGCTTCTGTCTCCTGCCGGCAGACTTGCACCTTCCCTTCAGCTTGACACTGGACAAAGGTGAGGCCAGAAAGGAAACCACCTCAACTTCAGAAGCACATTTGAGTTCAACAGGCATATGCTTAAAGTAAGAGAGCTCATGGTGTTATCCACTCCCTGCTACTTCTCCTGTTCCTTCTTGGCTCACATGTACAGTAAGGAAGGGAAAATATTCAGAACCCCTCATGGATGGGAATGCGGACTGAGACTGATGATGTGAATTTGTGGAAAGAGGGATTCTTTTCCCTGTGGTAATGGTGTGCATCAATATTTTGGTGTTTAAACTTACAACTTGTGGCTGTTGCACTTGTTGCCACCGGGCTTGGGCACAGTTGAGGGTCAGGTTGCCGAAGGGTGTCACAGCCCTGTGTCCCAAGTGGGGGTCACAGAGATATGAGGAGTGGGATGGTGACAGGAGGCTGGATGGCGCTACTGGGGCTGTTACCAGCCCAGAGCTGGACAGCACCTGCGGGTGAGCGCTGCCTTCCTTCTGCGAGGCGGGGCCGAACCCTGCCCTGGGTTCGTGCCTGTGGGGCCGTGCCCGGAACGGGGTTTTCCTGTCTGGCAACATTTTTTGGAGATGTCACAAAATTTCTCATTCTGCACGGGACAAAATCGAGCTCGGAGCCTTCCCCCGCCTTCCCCCCCCCCCCCCAACACCGTGCCGTGCCAACCCTGCCTTCAGCACCGGCTGCGGAGGGAGGGGGGAGCCTCGGGCTGGCTGCTCTCACCTCACCCCAAAATTTGGGGAGGTGGGGGGAGGGATAAGGGGCATTTTGGGGGGGCCGCAGCGCATCCTCCCGACAGGGGGCGGCATGGGCTGCCGAGCCGGGCTGTGCCGAGCCGGGCGGGGCGGGGAGGGGAGAGGAGGGGAGGGGAAGGAGCACAGCCGCCCCTCCCCCGCTTCCTCCTCCTCCTCCTCCTCCTCCTCCTCCTCCTCCTCCTCCTCCTCCTCCTCCCTCCCCCGCGCCGGCGGCCCCGCGCCCGGCCGCCAGAGCCAGACTCGCCGCAGACAGGCGGCAGCCAGCGGGGCGGGCAGGGCGGGGGGAGGAGGAGGAGGAGGAGGAGGAGGCGGCGGCGGCGGCGGCGGCGGCGAGGCTGGGGATGAGTTGGAGGCAGCCGCGGAGCCAGCCCCAGCGCACCGAGGGAGGCTGCCGGGGGCGGCGGGCGCCCCGTCCGCTCGGCGGGGGCCGGGGGGAGGTGAGTGCGGGGGGCACCGGGGGGGGAGCGGTTGGGGGGGGCCCGGAGGGGGTGGCCCCCGGGGAGCTGATCGAGGCCGGATCGCCGAGATCGCTCCGGGGTTTTGGGGACCCGGGATTTCGGGGTCCCGGGCTGCCCCCCCCCCCCCCCCCCCCCGGCAGAGGCCGCGTTCCGCGCAGGCAACTTTGGCAGGAAGGACGAGGAGCGGGGGGGCTGCCGCCTTGGCGCACAAATGACCTATATTTGACAAAGTGACCCCCCCAACCCTCCCCCCACCCTTTTTTTTTTATTTTTTAAAGTTTATTAGCAGAAGTGTAGCTCTGCCTGCCGGGTCTGCCCGCAGCCCTCGCGTTGGATGTGTGCATCCCAAATCTCCGAGCCGGGCTCCCCGGCGTGTAGGTGGGTGGCTCTGGGGAGGAGGCGAGCGCACCGGTGTGGGTAGGCTTCACCGGGGAATAAACAGGAAACAGGCAAAATGCAAAAGTAACTTTTTTTTTTTTTTTTTTTTTTCCACTTGGAGGTGCATATTCTTAAATGAGTGCCCACAGCCATAAAGGCTTTGCTGGGATTTTCCTCTCCAGAACGGTTCAGACCCTTTTGTGAGTAGCAAGTGATGGCTGTGCAAGAGAGCAGGAGGGATCTGGTGAATAATTTTATATGCTGCTAGAAATAGCGTTTGGTGTCGTAAAAGTTTTATTGATTTAAAACATGGCTATCTTCCTGTCAGGAAGGAAAACTGAGAGGTTTATCTGTTCTTGCAAACAGAAAAACTTTTGCATTAAACGTGTGGGGAATGGAAAGGTGCACCACGTAGCATGAAGAGTGTGCAGCGCCTTCCGTCTGAGGCTAGCTGAGAAGGGAGAGAGTTTTCATCAGTAAGAAAGCCTGAGAGGCAATTACCAGTAGGCACAGACGAGGTAAGAACATAGATGCTGCCTAAGTACAGTAATGTACCTTTCTGGAAGGCGCCTTTGGCTTTTCATCCCTCAGCCCCTGAGTGGTGTTCATACGGCAAAACTTGTCTTCTGCCTCCCCGCATCGCTTCTTGGGTGAGGCTTGTAGGAAACGTGCTCCTTGCAACAGCCCAGAATCAGTCAAACAACGGGTGGTGCACTGTTGAGTAGAGATGAATAACTGTGCGTGTGGTGCACACGTGTATGGTCCCACTAATGAGAATATAAATATTAGGGCTTCGTGGCTGTAAGTACCAGGGGAAGGTTTGCTGGGAGGACAGCGCGCTGGTGGGGAGCACCCTGACCGACCTCCCCACGTCCACGTTCACTGAATAGCGATGGTGCTCTTCCCATCCGTGTCTGTGCCGGGGTGGTAGCACCAGGTATTAAGTTACTGCGATACATAAAGCGAGCAGTGTGAGGAGAACTGACATCGGAATGCGTCAAGTATGCGGTTATGTATAGAAGTAAAATTACATCTTATATATTCTGCGTTTATGTCAGCTTATTTAATTCTGATTCTCGGGTACGTGAAGACCATTGCTGCATACACATAAAGCACATTGGTATTCGCCAGTAAATTAAGATGCCCGTGCAGGCCTAAATGATGATAAATGCGTGACACAGAATGAGTTAACAATGTGAGACAGTATATTACAGACCATTGGTTTATGTTAATTGAAACATTACAGGCACTAGGCAGCGTTTGGCTGATGAAGCTTGAGTTTAGCCTTCGGTGGAAGCTGCAGGAGTAGAAGGAAATTGGGATTCAAGACTGAGGCATAGCAGAATTATATTTAGTGAGATGCAAATCATTGAGCAGTAGTGTAACCTAACAGTTTAGAGATAACCTGTCCCTTTGTGATTTTTAAGCTGATAAAATGCTGTTTTTTCTGTGTAGGACCATTAAGGCGAGACCTGAAAAGATGAGTTGTTGTTAGTTTTCTGCTCACTGAAGGTACTGTGTCTGGTTTTTTTTTTTTTTTTTTTTTGAATGAGAATGAAGTCTTCCCTCTCATTTTCTTGTCCAAACTTTAGTTGTCTTTTTTACAGCTGTCCTGCAGTACTCTCTCTAGCGGCTGCTACCCTACCACCAAGAACTGGTTGCACTTGAGTGATGCTGTCTAAAATCATTCGGAGTACTTTCAGGATATGTAAATCAGAAATAAGTAAATTATTATTAAAAAAAAAAAGGAAGTGTCTGAGAGATTGTATTGAATTAAATTACTTTTGAGAGAATTGAAGTGCTAAAAAACGCATGCCTGCCCACCAACTCTTGCATTGGTGGAAGTGGTTCTTGCATTTAACTTACGAGTGGCCTTGGAAAAGTTTTTTTTTTCTTTTCTTTTTCTTCTGTCTCTGTTTTCTAATAGTTTAAAACCGCTCCTTGCGAATGAATTGCCAGTTAGGGAATACAAATACTTCTAGGAGTATGGAGACGAATATCTTTGCAGATTGGTTCTGTGGTAACCGTGAAATTCTTCAATGGCACCAAGCTAGTATCAGCTGCTCGTTAAAGGCACTGATGCCAGAACAGTGGTGCATCAGTTGCTGGGAATCCAACCCTGTAGTGAAATGATTCATGCATATACATTTTCTTTTCTCAGTTGACAGCTATTTTTAAGAATAGCCGTCTTGCCTAGAAGGTTGATGTCTAAGCAAAGGCAGCCTAGATAGCTAAAAATTTCTTTCCCACCAAACATAATCTTATTTTTGCCAGACTTCTAATATGTACACTAAAACATTTAAATGGAATTGGTTTTAATTGATTTCTTGTTAGCTCTCTGGTGCTAATTAGTCATTATAAAGTGATCATGATATTTTGGAACTGCTGTCAGGAAACCAGCAAATTTTTGTACAAATCAAAGTGATGAGTTTGAAGTAAATGTCAGTTTAAAGGAATTTCTTTGTAAAAATGGATAGTGGTGTTTAAATGATAGCAGAGGACTCGATTAGCTGAATAGCTTCGTGTAATTAATGGGATTGTCTAGGTACCTAAGTCTGCAGAAACAGTCTCAGAACAAAATAATGACACGTTTGTCCAGTGTCCTTTAACTTTTACTATGTGCTGCGCAGGCAGAATGTTCCGGTGAAGGAAAGCTGTTGACCTTTTTCTTTGCATTCTTCCGAACCTTGTATTTGAAAGAGAAATGTAAGTTATTTATTTTAGAGAGGAGTTTTACATGCTTACTTCTGAGACTGTCAGTTGAGTGATAGTAACTGTAAGGGGACTGCAGGAGAAAGGAAGCGTGCAAGTTCGAAAGAGTGATCACAGCATTACAGTGTTTTCTGTTCTTCATGCTGGCAAAATGTCTCTGTATTCATTATCCATATTTATTTAATGTATGCATTTCAGTAGCATATGCCTTGGTTTAGCATATTTGGAATATGCTAAATGTAGGTGCATTTTGCTAAATGCTTTTTCTTATTGTTTAGTTAAGCAGTGGAGATTTGCAAGTACCCATATCACCATTCGTTATCACTCAGCATAATAGTAGGTAAATTCAATCTTCCTGATTAAGATTATTTTGGTCACAAGAGACAAGGGAGTGAAAATGAATCATTTTCTTGATGTTGTGCTGGGTCTGTGCCGTTCATATCTGCCTTTCTTTTCTCTAAAATCCTGTTACAGACAGTACCCTGACCTTTTAAATGATCTTGCTCTCCATCAAACTTTTCTTTCAGATAGGAGACAGAAATTAGGAAGAACCTAAATGCAATTTCTCTTCTTATTGCCAGTGGAGAGCTTTCCTAGATTTGAATTAAGCTTTCTTTGTGCCAAATGGTTGACTTTTCTTGAATAAAATCTCTTTAGGGTATGCAGAAAGTCCTCTGGTTAATATATTGGCATTCCCAGAACCCACTAAAACTTAGGCAGGTTGCCAGACACCACTTAATGAGGATGCCGAATGTCTGGCACAAATCTGCATGAAAACCAGCAAAGAAGTTGGGGGTGGAAGCGAGTGTGGTGGGGAGAGGGCTGGGAAAGCGACACGTCCACACCCGCTGGTTATTTTTTTATGTCTGTGTTTTGCAGATATCACTGATCAGAAATCTTTTCTGCTGGATTTTGAAAACTTGCGGGGCACGACTTTGGACGTTCCCCATTGAGGTAGCTGTGTTCACTTGGGTTATCATTTTATTGTGGAAGTAGTTTATGGGCTAGGGGATTTAGTTTTTGCGGAGAGCACCAAAAGAGGATGGGAAATCATAGTGATTTTTGAGACTTATCTGCTAAAACCGAAAAGCATTTGAAAATGTTGTTAGTTTGGGGAACAATGCAAGTCGGCGATTGCCAGCATCCATGTAGAAAGGCTGGTGAAGTTGCAGGCAGGGATAAATGAACTGCTGCTGCCTGAAGAGTTGTGTGCAATGTGAACCTGTGGTGTGGTTCTGCCTGATGCAACTGTGCCTAGGTTTTGCTACATGTTAAGCAGAAGTGCAGGTGTAGTAGACTTTTTGACCTGATGGCACGATACCTTTAAAAAAAATAAAGAGTTCAAGCTGAGGTATTTTTCCATTATAGTGGTGTTAGAAGCATAATATATTATTTTGTGTTGAATCAAATGCTTAGTCCTGAGGGTTGGAACTGATAAACCAAGGTCAGTTATATTCTGACCTAAACATTATATCAGACACTTAAAACGTGAACATTTTCAGCATTTTTCCCAGGCTTTAGTCTCTCCCTTGCTCAGTGAAAAAGCAGTAGACCTATATAGACATCTTTAAAGTAGATAAGCATGTATATAGGCAGTTTTAAAGTAAATAGGTTCATAGGCATGACTGAAATATTTTATCCAAAATATTTCTTTTAACTCCAATGGGGGAATTTATTGTTGTGTGTTTGTTTTTGCATGATACTGAATTCAGAAATGTGTGTGCTTGTTACTCACTTTCCAGTATAAGTTTCAGCTGTGCAGTTTTGGGGAACTATTCTTAGGAGGAATTTTGCTCGCTAGAGTAATAGCAAGTTTCTGAAGTATGCATTTGGATAGGACTAAATTATAATTTCCTGTTTGGTTTCACTAAGATGAGGCAATACATGAAAGTATTAAAGTCTTTGAACTTTAATAGCAGTGGAGGAAGGGCCAAGTGTATGGAGTATTTGGAGAGTTGTATGGGAATCTTTGAGTAAGGTATTACTAAGTTTTATCTGTGTTGACACTAATTCTTAGCTGTCTATAAGATGGAGGAAACAAATGGTGAGAGTGGTGGACAGTGTACCCGTGTTTTTGAACCAACATGTGTAGGATTAGTGCAAAAAGACAGGACTGCATCTCCTAGAAAAGCCCCACTGCTCGAATGCTGCACATGAGAATGGGATGTGTTGTGGAAGTGTCTTTAGGAATTGCATTGTGTTTGCATCTCCAAGTGCTCTTGATTTCTTCCATGCTAAGCACCTTGGTGCCCTTTTTGCTAAAAATGGAAACGAACAATGAATCGGTTTCTCAAAAAGACTGATTCACAATGTCGAACTTGCTATTGCCTATAAAAGTCAAGTTTGGAGATTTTCATTCATTTTGTGTTCAGTATATCATTTTGTTCATATGTTCTGAAGTTGTCTGTAAAAGATGTGATGACTTCTAGGCAAGAAGTGCTCTTATGAAGAATTGTATGATAGATATCTTGAGGTTTGAATGATTCTAGTATAATCCTTGACCACTGAATACATTTAAGTGATGATTTTAGACAATAGTATACAATCCTGTTAGAATGTCAAATCTGAGCTCTCTTCAACATTGAGAGAACGCCGGGAAACTGTGTTTTCTTGTGGAGAAATCCTGATTTTACTCAGAATTCTGAAATAAGAGTTGACTCATCTGTCTAGTAATGTCCAGCATATGCCAGTATAAGGCTACTGTACCTTGTCTTCAATTTTTTGTGTCCGGTACTTGTAAGCATCTTGAAACAGAACAGTTCTTAAAACACAACTTCCGCTCTTCTTGATTTCAGAGGTTATTAGAAGAAAAACATGTGATTCTTTTCAGTTACCTTTTCCTGTAGTCTAACTGAGCCTATTATTTTTGGCTTCTCACACCTGTAACCTACTTGCTCTCCATTTCATAGAAGGAAAGGAGGGGGCAGTCTGTGACTGAGATATGAAGCAATCTCTTTAACAGCCCTCTTCTTCCACTGAGACTTTCATGAAATTTTTACTGTGTGTTAATTGAGAGTGATCCATTATTACTTTGGACTTGTAAACACCTTCAAACATTCCATTAGGTGTTAATGACACATGAAGCAAGAATTAATATAAATTTGTTATAGTACATCCCTACTAGATATATGTCTATGTAATTGCGTTCACGTAGAATTGTTACACCCAACTGTTGGGTGTAAGTGGTGTTGCTTCATTTTCTGTTTTTGCTTAACCATTAGTTATTGTGTCAAGTGATACTAAGAGTGTATTTTGACCTGTATTATACAGAATTTCAACTGGACGTTTGCTATGGTTTGCTTGGGATTTTTGTAAGACAGAAGTGAGTCGCCTGCCTTCTGCCCTATGGGTCAGAGCTGAGGAGCACAGCAGGAGGTGTGGGAGAGGAGATGATGTGAGGAACACTTAAAAATAACCTAATTTAATCTCCATAGCCATTGAACTGGCGCCTTCTGTGAATTACTTAATAGGTATATGTTCCTCTCTCATAATTTCACCTTAATGGATGGCTGGTTTTGTAGGTTTTGCCTAACTAGTGTTAAGCAAAATGAAATTGAACGTTTGTAAAGAAAAATATATATATATATATGTATGTGTGTGTATATATATACATATATATGTATGTGCAGATAAGATACAATACTCCTAAATTAAAGATTGCAGATGCTAATATAGAAGCTAGGCTTGGGCTGACTAATAGCCCCTCTCAGCCAGTGCACTTGATGTGTAAATGTTTTTGTTTTACAAAAGTTTTTTGTTAGTTATGATTCCTCACCAAACTTGTATGGGTAGTGGAAGGGGAGGGGGCTCTAAAAATATTTCCAAAATGTATGTTTTCTGTGTTTGTGACTCTTTCACATTCCTCATACTGTTTAAATAACCTTCCTAACAGGTTTCTAGAAACAGCACGTTTGAGATTAACTTTTTGCAAGTACTCAATTTTCACTTAAAATGTCTTATGTTATGAGTTAACTTTATTTAGTTGGGCAGCTTAAAGCGATCCATCTATCCAATCAAAACAGCTTGCACTATGTTGAGTACAGGTACTGTTTGGTGCTTACTTTCACATAGATTATAATAATAATATTTTTTTCAAAAAGCTACCATCTGTTGATGAACAGAAATACTGCCAATGTTTGTCAAATGTATGCTTTATCTGACCTGTTCTACTTAGCACCTTATGGCAAAGCTTTCTCATCAAAGCAATTTAGAATTTACTTTATTCTTACTGCGCCTTAAATAGATTGATAACAGCGATAGTATCACTTTTTAACGTAGGCATTAATGTACTGAGGATTAGGGAGATAAAAATCTTTCTAGCTGCAAGAGGAAGTTACCTGCAATAGGTGTAGAGATTAGGATTCTAACTCACAGCTGTAGGTGAAAATCACTGTTTTGTTCTAATGATCTTTACAGCTCTTTGATGAAAATTACTGGGATTATGTAAAGTTCCTACAGCAGAAAGCTCCAGTAGTCTGTGTAGATTGGTCTGCTTTTTTTTCGTGGGTGGTTCCTGGGCAAGTAGGTAAATTTCAAGAAAAAAATACCACAGTGCTGGTGTGTGTTAGTGCTGGTAATGCACAAAAATAAGTTAAGAAGCATTTGGTTCACGTTTCTTCTTTTTTTTTTTTTAATCACCAAAAAAACCTCACCATCCAAGAGGAATGAAAAGAACTAGAGGAAAAGAGGGCTTCGATGGGCTGTAGAGGAGGAGTTAGATGCATAAGATTTCCTGGAAGTGTCTTTTGAGATGATGAGTTCTCTCTTCAGTTGAATATGCAACCAGCAGCAACAGACTCTGCCTTTTCCCATTCCCTCTTTCCCTCTGGGTATTGTTAGAGGTTGGAGATAAAAGCCTTTAATTGTGTCTACATGGAGATACCAAAGCAAATCACCTGAAGTGTCGAGTCAAGATGTGTATGTTTAAGTATGTTAAACTTGTGTGTGAATGCTGTGTTGAATATAGAACAGCCTTCTAGCTCTAGCTTGAATCAATCAAAGGTCATTTTACATCTGAATGAGAACATCATTCAGAGCATAAGTTGAGTTACAGTGATATGAAACCATCTGTGTATGAATGAGAGCCTCTTGACATAGATGTTTACCATGCTTTATCTTCACCATTTTATCCTGTACTTGATTTATCTTGACTTTCCTCAGTGTCACTTATTATTGATCAGTTTTCACGATGCTGCTATGAAGAGGCATTTCAGATGGAGCTAACTGCGAACTTTCAAGTGAACGTAATTTAGTCAGAAATGGCAGTACGTTGAACTTGAGATGATTCATTGCAAATATTTTAGATTTGACAGACTTTCACTCAAACCAAAACAAGACGTGACCTCTCTTTGATTCCTGGTGAACTGTGGTTTGGCCGGAGGCCTGGTGTTTTCAGGGTCCTTGGCATGGAGCAAAACTGCCAAGGATCCGACCGCGACCAAGGACATTGTGTTTCTAGGAACATGGGGTTTTCTTGCACAGCCTGCATGAGAAGTCTATTGCAGAGACAAAGGCTGAAGAAATCCCTGGGGACCCACCTCAGATGTGGGGACCTGCAGTGATCCTTTGTATTTTGAAACTGGCAGTCCTCCAAACAGTAAAAGTAAGAAAAAAAATAGTCCTACTCAGCAGATGTAAAACTGGAACCTTCAGTTGGTAGGAAATTAGGAAATTTTTGGGCTTTGTCTGCTCTGAAATAAATGAATAATATTGAAAAATATGTTGCAACCCAGAAACTGGCTAGTTCTAGGCTGAGCTGTGTTTCATTATGCTTTCATGGATGTTGATTAATATCTGTCTTGCCTCTTGTTTTCAATCTGGAGCTCATCTGAGGAAGTTCCTCAGGAGAACCAAAGACTCTGTCTAAAGGCTTTAATTTACATTCCATCATGTCAGCCCTGACCACAGAGGTTTGTAAGTTGCACTTTCCTATGTTTTGCGTTGGAAGATTTACATAAAGCAATGATTGTTTTGAAGCTTTTATATTCTAAGGCGTTAAAATGGACCGTGAAGCATTCTGAGAAAGGAGATAGTTGGCTTCTTTTCCCCATTTCTGTCCAGCTGAACTTATCTCCCGGAGGGGCCAATGTGTTGCAGAGAAGAGGAACTGCCCAGTTGAAGCAGTCATAGATGCAGAGTACATAGCTGAAGTTCTGTTCTACTTGCACCCTTCTGAAAGTTACCCTTACAAAATTAAGACTGTTCCTGACGCTCCTGTTGAGACCCATGAGGTGATGGTGGTAGAGGTTATATCCATTCTCTAAAGAGGAAAAGGATACTCTTTCTCTTTCTTTATAATCATTCTATTTATAAGATGATTCAAGGATTGCTGTATTCTCCTTATGTTAAAAAAAAAAAACAAAAACAAAACACAACACAAACAACCAAAAAACTTCTGAACTTTCAATCCACCAAGAAGATAAAATGCTCCCTGAAAGTTGTTTGTTATATGAATGAAATCTTGGGAGTGACTCTGAACTCAATACATTGAAATGATTGTGTGGTTGAAGATGTTGATAACACAAGTGTCTCTTTAAAACATAAAGGGACAAATGAGTTGTAATATACTAGCTGCTGTACATTCAGTTGACATATGCACGATGTTTGCACACTTGTTAAGTCTAAGGCCATTGCGGCAGAGGCAGATAGATTTTAGCAGCCTAAGCATCTCCCTGACTCATGAGTATACAGGATTCCAAACATATTCCCAGAGTCAGTGAGTTGATTTGTTTTTAAAATTTGAGTTTTGTTTGTTTTTAAAGTTTTGTCACAGAGTTGTAACAGTCTCAGCAATCTAACTTATGTGGTTTACATGGTATAGCAGGTACTAGGGCAAGAGAAAATATGTAAGAAGTCGTCATCCTGATATCATGAGTCTTTTTTTTGGGTGAAGGAGAAGAGTAAACTTATTAGTGGATGCTAAAAGTAGTTTATTTTCACAGTGTAAAAATGTTAAATGAGTATTTTTTTCCTGTCTCTGACCATGGTAAGTAAAATATGCCTTCTTCCCCTTGTGTACTTGAGATGTTTTTGGGTGTTTCTGACACCTACCAAAAAAATAAATGCAGGATGCAACCGCTTCTGTTATCTCCCACATATTTGTTAGTTTTCCTGTCGCTCCTGTAGCTAAAGACTTCCCTTTCCCTCTCTCCCTTGTACTTTAGGATGCAGACATTTCAGAGAAGTCATGCATCTGTAATGTCTCAATGGCTTCCTCTTCTTTGCTTTTCCCTTCCACCCCAATCAAGAAATTCCAGATGGAAGCTCCTTGGTGTCAGTAACAGCTGCAGAGCAGATAAATTTTTTTTTGCATCCTCAGAACTGTAACCGTTGTAGCTCCATATATGTAGTTATAATATACGTTTACATTATGGGTCTTCTGGTCTTTACAGCTCCTTGAGGCTCTTCTAATCATCCTTTCTATAGTATTTCCCCTGTTTTCTGTTCCTGGTTAAAAGTAGTCGCTTTCAACAAAAAGTTAAGATTGCATTATAGACTTGATTTTTAGGAAGTCTGACTATTTCGGAGTTCTGTGTTGTGACTCAAAAACTGTGCTCCCTTCTTTCATCTCTAGGGTTTATAATAAGGTGTCAGCAATGATCTAGTCCATCTGGGAGCTTGCATCAGTACTTGGGAGAGCCATATGCGTCTGCCTCAAACAAGGCTATAGAAGAGTGTTCCACTAGCAACCAAGATGTCATCCATCTGCTAGACAATCCTGTAGCTAGTTAGCTTAATGACGTATTTATTTGACTAGATGTTTCTGCGTAGCAGACTCCAGCTTTCCTCCCTGGTCAAATTAATACCAAAACCTCCGTGCTCTGGAGAAAAAAAAATAAACCTGTCCGTTCTGGAGAATGTCAGGAAGTTTGGGGCTTGATGGGTTTGCCGTATTTATCTACTTCAGGATGTGGCGCTCCCGATCTCCACGTGAGCACATTGTGAGGAGGTCGCCCCGGCCTTCCTGTGCGGGCAGGCTGTGCCGCGCAGGTGTCGGGGTGGTGGAGGGATCAGCAGGCCAGACACAAGACCTGCGTGACCTGAGCTGCACGTAGAAATCCAATCACGCTGCTACTACTTTAGAGTATTATTTTAGCACAGGGAGCCGTGTGAGGATTGCCTTCTGCAGCAGTGAGAGCCTGGGTAGTCACCGTAAGTGCTTTACACGGCTACACAGAATAAGCCAGGTGATTATTTCACTTTGTTGCTTTAACAGAAATGTTTATTGCAAGATTAAGGGGCTCACAGTCTTCAATGCACACATTGTAGTTATTTGTGTTCTCAGGTGGTCCTGCACGGTCAGAGCTGCAGGAGCTGGGGTGGAAATGTGCTGTGGGAAGAGAAGCCCTGTAAACTTCAGATATTGCTTGTTCTTACTGTGGTAAAATAGAGCACGTTGGGGCTGACTGTCATTGATTTTTTTTTCCCAGCCGCTCTATCTACTGTTTATTTTTAGTCCAAAGAGGCTAAGTCAGTGTTGCAAATTCTATGCTGATCTGATTTCTAATCTGTCTGTGAGTCAGAGTTGAGTTGAGAAGGGGGCAAAGCAACAGGAAAAATGTAAATGTAAAGGAAAAGAATACTTCATGTTCGTGGCAATTGCATTAATCTGTGTTGAGGTAATTTGGTGAATATAATGTGGAAAAATGCATGTGTGTGTGCACAAACAACTAAGCCATCGAGTCCATCGGTAAATCTTCATTCATATCTTGCAAGGGACTTTACATGCATAGTTGCATTAATTTCCGTGAGAGACCATCACAGTGTCTTCTGAATACAGCTGTTTGCGTGATTGGAGCAGAAACAATGCTATCTACTAACTCTGGTCAATTTTACCTGGCAATCTTTCTTTAAAAATCAGTGGACATTGAGGTTCACGAAGTTCATTTTTATCAGTAAAAATTAGTAGTTTATGGAGGTCCTAAATAAGGCTGAGAAATAGACCCTAAATAAGGCACAGAAACAAAATTGTTTCTTTGCTGTACGCTTAGATGCCTCTCTTCTTACAGGTGTAAAACATCTTTTGTGGGTGTAGTAAGAGCTCTGTACTCACTCTTTCCTCATCTTCTGATGATACAAAGAGAACTGAGGAGTAATTCAGGTTGGAAGGGACCTTCTGGAATTCATCTAGTCCAACCTTCTGTAATAGGACTAAGGTTTCGGTGAAGTGGAAGAAAATACAGAGCATGAAAAAAGATGACCTGAATTCTAAACATTGCAAGTCCCCCAAAAAAGAACAAAATTTACATAAACTCTTGTTGCAAGTGGAAGGAAGTTACGAACTCATGAAGCTGTTGCAACAGTGGTTTATACCCTGAGATGTCTTCTAAGTGTTGTCTATGTAATTAGTCAAGTGTCATGCAGCTTACTTTCTGAGAAGGGAAAGAGCTGACAATACTTCACTGATAGTGAGTGTATGCATTTTTATTTGTATCAAGTCACTTTTTGCCACAGTGGTGCTATCTGTTGTTACATAAAACACCATCAAACAATCTTTTCAACATCTCACAAAGCCATGGATTATATTGTTTGCTGAAGTCCTCTCAGAGGTAACTGTCTGATGGGTCAGAATAACATTAAGTTTTTGGTAAGAAGGGGATTTTACATCTTACTGGAAAGCTCACTGTATTAACATTTGATTGCTTTATAACAGAATGGAAAAAAAAATATCACTTTTGTATTTTTTTTTTTTAAATTACACTTATTTTGGATCAAAATGTTCTTTCGTAGTCTTGTATGATACCATGCAAAATAAAAGAAGAAATCATTTAGAATGGAAAGTCATAATGTTATGAAATGTTGTAAAATTTCTGCGTTATAAAATGTCTATTTCAGTTTTTATTTCATGATCAGTGTCATCAAAAGGATACTTTACAAGAAATATTTCTGCTTTTTGCATTGGATTTTCTGATGGAAAACAGATCCACAGGAATGTTTCTGGCAAGGACTACAAACTTCTTTGGAAGATTTGCTTTGTATTATTTAGTTGCATTTTAAATATTCACCCCTCTTTGTAAAGTTCCTTTACTTTCATTGCATTTCATTGCAAACTTGGAACTTTATGAAAAAGATTACCAAAATTTTGGTATTCTAATTCATTACTTCATTCCTCTTCACATTTGTTTTACCATGTAGGAATATATATTACTGTATAGAAGATAAATCTTCCTGATTGTTCTCTGTTATTGCATATGGTTTATCTGACTTAATTGCTGGCAATATTAATCTTCTTTGTTTCTTACATGTACAAATACTGTATAAGATGCGCATTATTTCTGTATTTTTTCATCTCTTCTACTGCTGATTCCCCGGTTTCATTTACTAGCTGCTAATCCTAAGTAGTTGAGAGCTTTCTGCACATGGAAGAAGACTTGTACTAAAATGTAGTCATTTTGAACCAGCTTTATATTTTGTTCACTTTGAACTAAGACTAACAACAAGCCAAATGAAGTTTTGGTTTTGAAGAGCAGTTATGTCACGTCTTCTTCATTAGCCAAGAGTTTTTCTTCTTTCAGCACTTCATGTGTTGATGTGTATATGATTTTCCTGTCATTAAATGTTCCTGTCCAGTTATGCAGAAGTGCTGTTATGAAAGATTACGTGCTTGACTTCTGCTCAGATAATTAGCATAAAATTTGACTGTCTTATTCAACTTAGTTTATGTATACTAAGACAGCTTTGTAATGCAGACTGACTCCCCCCGAAAAAACACCCCCAAACAAAAACCCACCACCACCACCAAAACCAATAATAATAAAAAAGAAAAACAACCAAAAAACAACAACAACAGCAAAAAAAAACCCCACAACCGACCAAAAACCCTAAAGCAATGAAAGAAGTGGTACATCTTTCTGGAGTAATTTCTGGAATGCTGTTTGGTTGAGTCTCTCAGTAATAAGATTTAAGTCACTGTCTACGCTTCTGCTCTAGGGGAAAAACAAAACAAAACAAAAACACTGGGGTGACAGATTGGAAGGTCCTTACCCTTGATCTTGAGTGGTTTCTGCTTGGTACTAATTTGTGTCGCAATCTTTATTCTACTTAAAAGAAAAAAGGCTTAGAAAATAGGTGTAAAAAAAAAAAGGTTGTCTTTGAGTTTTGCCTTGAAAGTTTCTTCTGTGAGCTTGCGTATGTGCTAGGCTTGAGTGCTCTAAAATCCAACAGGTTTATTTCAACATTGCTCAATGGGCTAGACCTTGAACACAATTACGGATGGAGAGTTTAATAGTGGAACAACCTATAGTGAGTTATCACATCAAAGTCTGAATCACTAGAAATGGTAGGTGATAAAGTTCACTTTATTTTCAAGTATTTGCTATTTAGATCTGAAAGCAATTATCTACTTTTTAAATTTCTGTTTAGCTGTCTGATTGCTGACACAGCGTAACTTTTTTTGTTCAAGGTTTTTCATATCAAAGTAAATTACATGCTACAGGGCACATTTGTTTTGTGGACATCACTTTTATAGTCAAAACCTTAAGCTGCTGGATAAACAAGTCATTGTAATTAGGTATGTCTGTTTTCAGCAAAACGATGTCATAATGTAAAACCATCAGATTAATTAGAGTTTGATTAAAGTGGCGTGAATATCATTGTGCAATCTAGTCTGCACTTGTACCTACCTTATTAAGACTATATTCCCTTTGTAGTGTCAAATGGTCCTGCAAGGAGTTGAGCAGGAGGTTTTTTGTTTGTTTGTTTGTTTTTTTAAATTAAGAGTAATTTATTGAGCAAAACGGCTGAATTCAGGATGGTGCTTACCTGAAAATGTTTTGTCTGTTAATGTTTTTTTTTTTTTAAGAAAGTTAAAGCTGTTATTCATGTTTTTTTTTTGTGTTAATTTTAATTAGTCTGCAAAAGGTAAGTAGTACAAATGCAAGACCCCCACATAATTGTGAGCTATATAAAATGGGCCAGAGTAATGTGGATAATGCAGAAAAGCAAACATGCTATAATGCATATAGATACGTTAATTAGCTTAACAAATTTGTCTTCCTTGGCCCAGAACCTTTAAAATGAACTTATCGTATAGAAAACTTGAAACTGAAAGTTCATGAACCTTCGAAATCCAGTATTAGCTAAAGCAAGGAGCAAGGACTTCCAAAAAACCACCCTGGAGTATATTATAGAGGCTTGTAATAATTACACAAAAAAAGTCTGTTATTCTTTTTCTTTGCTATGCATGAGCAGCTGTTAGATTCCAGCCATTTCAAACATTTAGGGAAGGAACAAGACTCCATTTCCTGTGTTATTTTACACGCTCTTGTACCATACATTATTTAATTAAACTGCTTGTTGCAGAGGACTGTCTGCCATCTGGAACCACCGAGATGACTTTTGGACCTTTCCCTTACTGTTAATTTAGTTTTCCTCTCTCTACTGATTAGACTATTTCTCCATCCATTTCCACAAACTTTGTGGATCTTACCTTAGTAAGGTTTTTCTAAGTCCAAGGTCTGATTTTGACCTTGTGAGTATCCTTCTTGAGCAAGTTACTTGTGGCCTCTGCATCGGATGAAGAGCTCGCATTATCCCCTTAGTGCAGGAAAACCTGCCAAGGTCACAAAAAAGGGGAAAAAAAAAAAAAGTGGCATACTTTGCCAGCCCTTTGCCCATTAACTGTGCTCTCACTTTTGCAGCAGAAGCAAAAGACATGAAGAGAATTGATGAGAGGCATGAATTGCAAATGGGCAGTACTTGTTAGTTCACTGTGATAAATGTATTTGGTCCCATGGTTTCAATTCTGCATTAAAAAAAAAAAAAAGAAAAAAGAAAATCTCCCAACAGCCTCTTCCTGTCCCAAACTCCAAGTTACAAGTTGCCATCAGAAAGGGGAATGTGGAAGAGATGGAAATGTGTTTATAAACAAATACACAGCAGTGTATTTTCCCTGGTCAGAACTGTTACAATTTTTATATATATATATTTTTTATAAAATATGATTTTTCTCCTACTCCAGTTTGAGCTTAAATTAAATACTTCCCATATGTGACCTTCAGCAAAAAATAAAAATAAAAAATTCTGGTCCCAGCTCTGCAGGAGTCCTGTGCTGATGTTGATGGCTGGCTGTGCTTCCTGGAGAGAGTACTGTTCACAAGTGAGATTATAACTAGGAAAAAGTGCTGGCTACTCTAAAGACAGATCTCCCTTTTATGTCTAGGTCTGTGTTCATAACTGAAAATATGGGCCACTTTCAAAGTTGAACGTCTGTTCATGTCTGTGAGGGGAAAAATGTGTTTACATTACAGGTTATTGCATATTGTGTCTACAAATGTAGGTCCTCTTGATATGAGGAGAGTTTGTATTGAACACATCAGAATTTGCTCTGTATAATGCTTTAGGAATGTTCACGTTGGTATTTTGTGTATAGGGGGGTGGGTGGGAAGAAAAAATCTGCTTTAACTTAAGGTTAGTAGACTGTAGAAGGATCCCAGCAGCTAGATAGTCTTCTCGCTGTAGCTGTTTGAAAAAGAAGTATAAGCAGTATGCAGAAGTCTGTGGTGATTTTCCTGCATTTTATACTGGATATAAAAAATGATGGTTAACTTACTGAGTGTCAAAAAGAAAGATTCTTCTTTTCTAAAACCAGGACTGGAAAGACATTAATACAATGTGACAGTATTGCTTGTTGCTCACACTTAGAAGTCAGTATATTTTGAGTGTCTAGGAAGTTTGTCGTATTGTTAGGGATCAAAAGCTGTGCAGTGTCAAATGCTGAAATTTTTATTTTTCATGTGATACTCGTGGTGTTTTATTGACCATATTGCAAGAAAGAATGACTTTCAACTCAAAAAAAAAAAATTGTCTTAAGACAAAATAATAATAAAAACAACAACCCAGGCAACTGTAGCCTTCCTTCTTGATGCACAGGGTTCAAACTGGTTGGCAGTAAATATGGAAACTTAAAGGAAAAGAAGCAAATCTTAATAGATTATCAGTGGCACTGTTTAATGCAAACTAAATTATTCATTTGGACGTTATAGGGGCTCCATTGCCACATGTTGAAGATAACCTGTGAGGTAAAAATAAAATATAGCACTTAAAAAGTAGAGGCAAATCCAGAAGCTCTAAATCTGACAAACGAGTGCCTGATGTCTTGGCTGAGCTGAGGAGCTGTGCCAACATAGGGATGCAGGGAACAATACTTTCATAGCTCTGAAAATGCAAATTTGACGAAAATGCCTGTTGCTCAAGAGGACTGCTTCCAATTCACCAGACACCTTCCCCACATATTCTTCAGTATGGCATACTGAGGAGGTTATTTGTACATCGATGTTCATTTCTTCTCCCCTCGTCTTTTCTTCTCCTCTTCTTTGTTTTGCTGCCAGTGAGCTATTCTGGTTTCCTGCAAACTGAGTTAACAAGAGCTAATACTGATACTTTCAGGTAGTTTATTCCCATCTGTTCATGCAACTGAATAAACGATCTGGCTAAATGTTGTATTTCTGAAGCATTTCTTCAGAGGGGAAGGATTGCATGTGAGGTTGGTGTTTAGGGTACTGTTGCTTTCTCAACGTTCAAGTAAGCGTGTATTTAGAGAGGCAAAGAGATGAAAAGCACATGATGACTGTGGGGTGGTGGTGGGGTGTATATGCGTGCATATGTGCATATATATAAAGAAAAGGAAGATTAGTATCTCACATGGCTTTCACATGGAGCTGTAAAATGAAGTGACTGATAATAACTGACTAAATCCTTTATTCTGTACACACTTAACCCTGAATATCCATCCTTTCTCCTGTCTCTTTATGTATATTGAATGAATACCAATGGGGTGGGAAAAATGCTTTGGGTAGGCTATTCTGATGTGGTTTCAGCCTATGGCTCATACAAACCCAAAGACCATTGCAACAGCTATATCAGAAAGGGGGAGCAGATTTCATAGCTAACGTCCAAGATGTGTGTAGTTTTGACTTAATGCATGATAACATGTACACAGTGAGTCTGGGACTCTAAAGAGGATATTCACGTCATTTAACTATGCTGGTCTACTGTTTTGTTTTAAATACAAAATACTTAATTTGAAAGAAATAGAGGGTAAGGGAAATAAGATGTGATCCTAATTTACTTGGTTTTACAAATACTAAACTGACTGTTGGAAGAATTTCTCACTGGTGCCTTGTGGACAGATAGCAAGCTGCTGAATTACAGATTTTGGGTGTTTTGGGTGTGTCACGTTACATTTTGTTTATTGGCTGTTATGCATATACCACATAATAATAATAATAAAAATCTCTGTACATTCACTTTTTCTCACAGTACAAGGCTTGACCTAATTTCTAGAAGCATGTTCCTTTTTTCCCCCATTGGTACTGCAGTGGGCTCTGTTCAGTACACAACAACTGCTGTGTTCCTCTGTGTTTCCATTTTCTGGCAATGTGACTTCACTGTACTGTGGTGTTTTTTTCTTTTTCTTTTTTCTCCACTATATCCTCAAATATTTCTTATGCCTGGTTTTTCTGTAATCAAACATACAAGTTCATCGGTTGCCCTGTGCACATCATACTCCAGTTTGGGGTGGCCATTGTAGTAGGGTACAGCACAGAAGCCAAGTATTGCTGTCAGTCACGTGTAAGGTGGGTTGCTCCTTGGATTCTTTGGTTTCCACCACGTTTGTGTGATCTTTTACAAATACCCAGTCTCCTCATTTGTTTCTTGCCATTGTTCTGATGGCAGCCTGACCCAATCCCAAGGAGATGCTCTTATTTCCTGGCTACCAGGCCAATCTGACGAACTTCTGGTATTGACTGTGACATTTTGCTTACAGTTAAAGCATTTTGTAGAAGTGGAAACTGTTGTCTTGACAACTAAACTCCAGCTAATAATAGATAACTGAAGAAACCAAAAGTCCAAATATATTGTAATTCTTACAAAATGCAAACTTCTTTTTGAGTTTGAGAGCTCATTTCAAGACGAATGTGTTTGTGTTTCTGATCTGTAGTATAAAGAAGTCAAAGACATAGCTGTGACACAATGGTTTTATAGTGGAGTTCATCTGTATCTACCTTAGATACTGTTTTTCTGTGATAAAGCCTATTTCCTATGCTAGTCTTCTGCAAAGAAGACTCTATTTGCACTGTAATGGCTCTTCCTTACATGTAAGTGAGTTAAAATTTCAAATGTGCTTTGAAGTTTGGGAGCCATCGTGTCAGTCCAGCATACCGTATTTTCTTCAGAAGAACTGCGGCTTTCACTTGGACAGCCAAGTGATAGATTCATGATAACTTGTATCTTCCACTAGAACTTGCAGCATTTTCCTTTCTCCCTTACTTATTCTTTTAACCATTTTAAAGTTAGGCTTCCAGGATAATTTGTGTTGTGGTTGGGACTTTAAATAGAGTAGAAGCAATGCAATATAATGCAGCAGTTGGAAATACTGGAAAAACTGTTTATCGACTATCCGTTTAGTTTTCCTATTTAGTTTTACCATTTTTTCCCATTAGGTCCATTCCTTTTCTTTCTTAGGATTTAAGAAAAGCTAATCTTCATTAGCTTGCATTTGGTGGGTACTGAGAGGTGCTTAGGTACTATAGTAATATGAGCAATACACAAATGTACATGGAACAGAATATTAGACTTCTCCCTCTGTCCCTCCCTCTCCCCAACCCCACCTTTTTTTTTCCCCTAAAAAGAGCTAGAGAGTGTCCCAGCATTAGTGTTAATACTTCTTCCCAAAGTAGGGCATGAGTAGACCTCAAAGCATGGACCTCGGTTTATGATCCTCGTTTCTGAAGAGAAAGAGTAGTTCTGGCTCAGCGTTAAGTTATTCCTCAGGATTTATGGTACTTTAACAGGAGGAAGTATATAGAATTTATATCAGAAATCACATAGAAACATCGTGTTTGATTACAGCACAATGGGAAGATTCTGAGTTCTCTCCAGAACGTTTCTGGAGTAGATGAAAAGAACTATTAAATGACAGTGAAGACGTTGTCTGTAGTGAGGACCTCTGTGGGACTGTTTTTTGGAGTGGGAGTTAGTGTAAATGTGTTTGGACAGGCTCACTTGTTGTGGTTCCATCTGTGGTTTTGAGAGAGATTTAGCAATGGGAACTTTTTTTGTTGTAAGTATTTGCCAAAAAAAGAACATTGTATTTAGTCATTTAAGCTGGTAACATTACTACCCTTCTGGAGCTGTGAAAACTCTGCTCTTGGGCCCATTTATCAAAGAATGCCATCATTCAGGAATACCTCATTCATGTACCTCCTGGCCCTGGAGATGACTGGGGCCTGTGTCTGTCCCTGCATGAAGTCTCCTGAAGTGTCTTAAATCTTATGAAGGAGAAAACCAATAGTCAGGACTGTTAGGTTGGAGATAAGACATGGGGTTTGAGTTTCCATTCCTTTATTTCTGGAAGATGTCCTTAATAGTATATGCCCCTCTTGCCCCCTTTTCTCATTTTACACGTTGAGGTATTAGATTTCTAACAAATGCTATTGTTTTCCAAAGTCTGAATTATGGCCATTTGTATTTTGTGACTTCTCAGGTGGAGCTCTGTTCTTCTGCTGCCTCCTTCAAACACCGACTGCTTGAGTATCCACCTTGAGAAATTGTTATGGGAGAGAATCCTCTCGAGATTGGGATTCACCAGAAAGAACCTGTTGTATGCTTGCTTTCCCTTTTCCTTCAACAGCTGTAGAAATAGGCATGCGGTACAAATGGGAGGATCCGCCTCTGCCTTGAACAGAATTCAAGGCAAAGAACTTAATGCTTCTGGGTTGCACTTAATACTTCAGTTTTTATGTTGTAATGACTAATAGCAGTTCAAGAGAATACTTTCCAGATAAAAAATGGCTATAGTAGTAATCTACGTGAAACACTTTCTAGGGATCTTCAAGAGGAAAAATGTAAAACTAATGCTGTATTAGATATAAATCAGTATAAAGGGAAAAATAAATGCTCACATTATAATAGACTGGGCACCTGTAACTGAAGTTGCCTGTTGCTTTCTGTTGTAAGACTGCTTTGTTTGCTTCTGACTTTCCCAAAATTTAAAGGCTTGAGCTGAAATTTTCCAGACAGGTTATCTTCCTCAGACTGCTTGGTTTGGGCTGGTGAAACGAATCAGTCGGAGTACTTGTGAGCATGAATTTAGGGAAGAAGGCTGTCTCTGCTGTCCTAGCAGTAAGGTGTGGGTCTCTGAGGGAAGATGTGACGGCTGGTGGTTGACCATAGCTGGAGCTGTGCCAGGACAGCTATTTGTGGTGCTGCGCTCTAAACCAGCTTGCTGAAGTCGTGTGGATTTAGACTAACCCTCCAAGTGGAAACAGGAAGGGGAATACTGTTCGTGCAAATAATTTCAGTCAGACAGTTTGGTTGTAGCCCTGTGAGAAGCTGTGCAGCACGAGGCAGCCATCCTCAGGCTGTGAACAAGAGTGGCCATCCGGGGTGGAAATCTCTTCGGCAAGCTCTGCTGCTGAAGCCGGTCTTCCACCTAGCAGGGATGCCATGTTATGTTTTACTCAGAAACATCTTGTTTAAGAAAACAAGCTGTGTTTCGATGATGATGTCTTGACAGGTTGAATCTCACTGTCAGCACTTTGGGAGCACAGATGTGCATGTGTTCTGCAGCCTTGGTCTGCCCAGATGTACGTGAACACAGGGCTGGCGTTTGTTTGGGGAAAATACCTCTCCAGGGGTCCCGAGTCCTGTCTGCATTTAAAAAGCTGCAGGAGGTGGCAGTAGGAATTTATAAGAAAAATAACAAGAAAAAAAAAAACTACTTAGAAACAAGGAGCCTCTATAAATGACCCAGTGTGGGACCAGTATTATAAAAGGGGTTGTTTAATGTGTCAGCAAGAAAGTAGCTGGATTTAGGAGTGAATTGAGAGAGAAGGTTATCATGGGCAATGTGAAGAATAACCGGAAAAATAACTTTCCTTGCCATATTGCATGACAGCCTTTGGATGGCATTTTTTTTGAAAGCTGACTTAAAAAAAAAAAAAAAAAAAAGATGAAAAAATCATTCCCTTTGGCTAGAGTTGTTATATGGTGCTGGTTGTTGACTTTGGGGTGAGGGGAAGGCTTCCATGCAGATATTTGGGATGCATCTTATAAGTTACACTGTTCCTAACTCTATTCCTCGTACACAATTTGTCAACATTGTGCTGTAGGCTTTTTGCAGGACTGCTGGTTGCCAATGGGGCTAGACCTCCAGAAATCAGAAATTCCCGGATTTCTGTTGTTTAAAGGATGAAGTGGTTATTTCACTTTAAGCCATCACGCTGAGTATAGAAATACGCATTGTTTATGAGTTAGGCCAAGAAGTAATAATAAAAAAAAAAAGTTGCTGTAAAGTTAGCCAGTAACCTGCATGATCACTCCCAATAAATAACAACAACATATGCTATCATATAAAAGTGGAAATGGATCTGGAATGGCTGGTTATAGCAGACTTCTGTCCATCTGTCACACAGGCTAATAAGTAACTTCTTTGTTCTTGTGTTTAATAAGGGTGGCCCCATCAAAATGTCAATAAATATTGTGAGGAGTATAGAGGACCCATGTGGTTTGGGGTGGATCAGAGCCAGTGGCGTCTCCATCTTCTGTGTTTGTAGCAAAGAGAAAGGCGATGCTGAAGTAGAAGCAGAATGTTCTGAAATGTCTGTCTCCAGCTTTTGGGAGCTTTTTTTTTCACTTAATGTAGTTTCAAGTACGTTAAGGTGATGGCTTTTTGATGTAGGTGAAGAGCAGAGCTGACTACCCCTGCCTTGCACTGCCTTGCTTGGACTGGAAAGTGCCTATCCAGCCTGCAGCTTGTGTCTGAAGCGGCCACCACTGTAAAGGTGACTCTTTCAGATTTGTACAGCTCAACCTTTTATTTTTGATCATATTTAACCAGGTGCTGGTTACTTCAAATCCATTTTTTTAATGCTAATAAATTGCTCTTAATTCTAAGAACTAAAACTGTCTGCTATAATGCAGCATATGCAGCCTATGGTAATTTCTTAACCGTATGATATCTCATCTTCATTTCCATTTGAAATTTTAGCATCTACTATGCATTGTTTTTTTTGGTTGTTTGTTTTATTCTGCTGTGTTCTTGTAGCTGTTTTTAATTTGAGAGTGTCTGAAGCACCAGACTTCTTGTTCACACACTGCTTGCTATGATGAGCTGCGCAAGACAACATCTGTGTAGTACAGACAGAGTGCCCGAAAGAATGCGGGGCGTGTCTGTCTCCCTGCTTATCTTGGCTTGCTTCTCTTCTCCTGACTCCTCTTAAGGTCTGTCTTTCTAGTCTGCAGTCTGTGCTAGCAACTTGATGAAACTGGAGTCAGTCTCTGGGATACTCCACAGAGACCTGTCAGTGGCTGGGCAAGAAAGAGCCAGCCAGGTCCGTCCTGCTGCTGGTGAAACATGAGGTGAGGTGGGAACATCTGGACAGAGAGAGAGTGACACTCTTGTATATGGTAAAGGACAAAAAAGGAGGAGTGAGTGGATGAATAATAAACGGAGCAGAGCAGGGAATGTCTGAGAGCATTTTTAAGGTCTGAGGTGGATGTGGGAGAAACTCTTGGATAAACCAAAGCAGAACACAGGAGCAGCAAATTGTGACCGAAGGAAGTCTAGGGACACTTCTTATAAAATGTCCAGAAATGGTGGCGGTGAGTTCTGTTCATTTTAGTTGCTTTTAATTCTTATTTTCCAAGTCAGGTTACTTGGACTGGGTTACAGTTGAATTTCACCTATAGTTTCCTCATCCACATCCAGCCCAGGCCTGAAAACTCTTAACATCTTATTCAAGACGTCTTGTGGGCTTTGAGGCGGACTCACAAATGCATGGAGGTATGGTGCTCCTGACTTCTGGCTGCTTGGTGCTGGGGTGGATGTTATACACACGTCATAGTTTGCCAGAGCATTTAGTTCCTTTGGTAATGAAAAGGGACAACTTAATAGGAAAATAGGATTCACAGACGTCAATATTATGTCTCTGAGGTGGCAAAATCCAAACAAAAACCAACCCAGCCCACAAACCCAACACCTATAGAGTAGTGTTTTCATTTCCTCCAACAAACATTTAATGCTGAATGCAGAAGTCCTGGAGAGAAGGACCACACTGAGAGAGTCTTCTTCAGTGGTGGGTGTCCTTGGCAGGCTGCCCCTGCTTGTGGCCTTTTTTTCCCCTGAGATTGAATGGTTCTGGTCATTAGTGCAAACGTGATGGGTTAATATTCTTTGAAGCTAAAAATGAACAGCCGTGGTAAGAGAGCAGTTGTCTCTCCCCTGTGTCGCACTGTAGACAGACTAATCCTTCTCTTGCCAGTCTCTGATGCAACTTAATTAATTTTAGTGGAATTACTCCTGATCTATAATTAAGTGAGAAGGAAATTGAACTGGACAATGTGAGAAGCTTCCTATGTTGTTGCTTATCATTATGAAGAGAAATGGAGGAGTTCACATTTCATTACTGCCAGTCTGTCACCTTGAACACGAAATCCTCCTAACTAAGCACCGCTTCAGAAAAAAGTTACTAAATGTGGAGTGTAAGTTCAAGTTCACCTTATTCTTCAGCCAGCCATGCAAGAATGGTTTTAAATTCAGGCGGGTACCTAAAACTGAGTAGCAAGTCATAGACTTTTCTTGATTTTTTTTTTTTTTTTTTTCGTTTTAAGACATGCTGTGCTAACATCCCCCAGTACTACCACACAGATCCTCACCTGCAGGGAGGTCCTACTGAAGCCCTGGCTTTCGATGCACCCTGTCTGCTTGCACAGCTCTGCCTTCTGGCTTTGCGATTTGCTTTATCATATGGTCGGTTCCCGTTTTACCTGTGGCTGGGAGCTGTTCTGGGTAAGATTTTTCTTTCCATCAGATTTTCAGCCGGTCCTGTGCTACCTGTTGCAGCACAGAAAGTAGCAGTGTGAGAACTTTCATAGCAGCATAGTGGGGGATGGCTATAGTAACCAGAGGAAATAGCAACTATTTTTGGTGCCCCATCTTGGGTATTTTGTACAAAACCACTTAAACTTTGCAGGAGCAATACAACTCTTGAAATAGAAACCCATCGTTCACATATGAAGTTAAATATGCAGAAGTTGCTGGAAAGAGTTGCAGATTATTTACCATTTGTCAGAGCTCTCAAGGGAGCAACTTTGTTGTCATCAAGAGTGTGCCAAAGGTAGTATTTCTGTGATTCCTCATTCTTCATGTAAACTCCCCGTGTTATGTTATTACTGTTCTTAGGCATCTGAATTACTTTGCCAAGTTCTAATTTAAATACTTATTTGTCGTCTTTTTTGATAGCCATTTCTTTGTTACTGAATCAAAGTAAGTTTTAGTGCTCCTTCTGCCCCCACTTGAGAAATGTAATGAAAATGTTTGTCGTCTCTGTGAGGAAGGAAAGTGTATTTGGCCAAGGATTAAATAAAAAGTTAACTTTGCATATATAGTAGTATGAGCTATAGCCTGAAGAAGATTAAATATGGTTGACTGAGTCTAACGTGTGTATCCCAGAATAGTTGCTTTGCTGTGTGTGTATGTTGGGGAATCATTTGGCCTCTTTTGTGTTCTTAACTTCTGGGATAATCAAGTTGCAGCCTTACGTGTATTTCTCTTTAAGATATTAGAAACACAAGTTATTAAGTATCTGTTGTTTTTAATTTTCAAGTTAGTTTCTGTTGGAATTCAGTTAGGTTACTTTACTATGCCATGGCTTCTCAAATTCACCCGCTCTCACTAGCCTCTCTTTGTTTCACATAGCAGCACTTTCATTATCAAATAAAGTATCCAGTGTTGATACGTATGGCTTCCTCTTTGCATTTTTCGACTATTTGGTATGCTAAGTTAAAATGCATGATTTAGTAAAAATGCAATCACGAGTCTCTAATTGCATGGGTAAGAAATATTTTTGTAGTTAATATGCTAAATATTTCTGTAATTTGATTTTTGTCTTAAAATAAATCAATTGCTGTGTGAAAGAAAACAATTTTCAATTCTTTTTTATTATTCTTTTTAAAAGAATATAAACTTTTTAATAAAAATAAACTCGAGCTTTAAACTGACCCTTGGCTTTGGCCCTATATTTATGTGGCTGCAATTATTTGATTACAGCAGCTGTAATTTAAAATGTTCTTTCTCATTTTGCAGTGTGGCAGGATGAGCTATCTGTTCTGAGAATTATTTGGGCAATTCAGAATCTTCAATGATATTTATAGCCTTCAAAATCTGAAAGTTAGGACACAAAATGTATTCCCCTTTTGCTATAGCCAGTGCTATTTACACATAACGGAATTCAGCTGATATGGTAGCATATGCCAAATCTGATGTTAATGCTGTAGGGGAAAATAACAAATAGAACATCTTTGCTTTCAGGTCAATTGATGTCTGTCTGTGACTTGAAAATCTTGTTTAAAACCCTGTCATTAAAGGTCATTTATTTTAAATGCTATTATTTAAAAATAATTTATTGTTTTTTTTTTTTTTTTTTTATTTAAGGATGCTGTTGAACCATTTGCTACTCTGAGGTGATTTTTTTGCACAAGTTGATAATAATTGATATACAAAGAAGGCTACGGGTAGAAACTTTAGACCCAGAGAGAGTAAATAATTAACCTGCAGGTTACATCTCCCATCAATCAATTTCTGGAACAGCAAAAATAGTTTAAAAATTCCTTGAAATTGAGGCAGAAAGGTAAACTGAAAAGGGTGCATCCAAGTTGGATGTGAGAACTAGCAAAAGGGACAGATTGCTTGGAGAGGATCAGTTTGAAACAGTTCAGGTACTCCAACTTCTGGTGAATATGGAATCCCTTACAACATCCGAGAGGTGAAAATATGAATCTGGTTAAAAAGTAATAGCAATCTTACTGAGAGTGCAGTTATTTGGAAATCAGTATACATCCTTACCAAAAAGCTGTGCCTTCCTTTTGATTTGAATGAAAACATTCCTGTCAGAATGATTTAAAAAAAAAAAAAACAAAAAGAGGTATGTTTAACAGTTCACTAGGTGCAAATTTAAAATATGTTTTCTGGTAATAAAATGGATTTTCTGTACTGTTTATATGCTGTCACAGAACTCTATTCCCATATATTTTGTAGATGTTATCAAATGCTTGAGATTGGTATGTTTGTGAAGTGGGGAGGCTGCAATACAGAGGAACAAACTTGCGATGAAACGTCTGCATGTGGTGGTTACAATTTCGTTTCAGCTTGGTAGAGTTTGAGAAGCATGTGTGTTATGTCTAGTGACATGGAAGAACAAACAAATTTCCAGTTTTCCTCAAGGCAGATCCTCAGCTGATGTAAACTATCGCAAAGCAAATGATGTTAATAGAGATTTGATTATGTTTTTCTAACCAGTGGAGAATCTGTCCTTCTGTCGTTCATTTCCCGGAGACGCTGCTGTGGTGTCTGTTGGACCTGAGCCATTTTTTATTAAGGAATTCTTGGTGTATAGGAGCTGGTGAATGAGCTCCATGTGAGCACATCCCTTCCCTGAAATATCGATTCTCATTTTACTTTTAAACTTTCTACAGAAATGTAGCTTTTCTTCCTGTTCCTTTTCCCTTAGCTCCATCAGCATCTTTTGACGTCACCCTTTGGCAGACTTAGTCCTCAAGTTCCGTAAGAGGAGAGAAAGGACAACTACTGCTAAGTCTTTCTTAGAAGAGAAATTAGAAACAAAAAACTGATTTGGCAAATTTAGAAAAAAAAAAAAAGGGGGGGGGCATTTTGCATGTTACAAAAACATTAGATGCCATGTATAAGTGAAGCACTTTTTTTTTTTTTAGGGTGCATATGTTGTCATTTATATTTTGGTTTATTTTTTCAAGTTTTTACATCTGGGGTAATTTGAAACAGCTTCTACATGGTCAAAATAGTTTAGACTGCAATATAAGGCACTGCAGATTAGCACTAGCTAGAGATGCAGTTGGAAGTTAATCTAGATGACCTTATTTTCGTCATGGTTTTTGGACTGTAAATGGCTAATTCTGTATTCTATCCGATGACATTTACTGTTAGCTTATTCTTAAGAAATTATGAAATACTCATTTTGATATGTTCTTTTAAGCAGAGTTAAAGGCAAGAGGCAAAAGGAGTAGAGAGAAGTATTATATTAGAGTAATTCTCAATAAACAATCTATTTAGAAGAAAACCATCCTTAATGATGTGTCCTTTGAAGATGACCTGTGATTACAACCCACAGTTTTGCTGTCATTTAAGCTAGAGGGGACATGTGTTACTGTCTTGCTCAATTGATGAGATTGGATGGATGATTGAATGATGAGACTGCAAGCCAGGTCTTTAGCTTGTCAACTCATGCCTAATTCACAATGACAGTGTGCATGCAAGGCAAGTGTCTGTATTCGGTCATATTTAAGCTTCTAGTTACAGTCTTCTCTCTGTGTTAATGCTGTAGGTGCTCCAGAACAGACCAGAAAAGAAAAAGAAGGCCATGGACAGAAAGAGTGGGCAATTTTTATGTACTTTGCTGTTTTTTTCCTCTGATTCTTTTAATGTTTCCATATAGAAATAAGTACTAAGGAAGCGTTATCCATGGACAAAAATACAACTGTCTGGGAAAACAGTCTATGTTTTTATGAAATACATTTTTTGTTAACTGCTTTTTTTTTTTTGCAGTTTCCAAAATTGCTTGATTCTGTTCTCTGCTTTTCCTTGTGATTTTCACACATTTTCTTCTGTTCTTGCCCCTTCTCCCTTGCTTGGCTCTCGATTGTGCAGGTGTTTTCATTACTGGGAACCATGCTGATACCACTAATAAAGTGACATAATCGGTCCTAACTATTTTTGGAACTGACCAAATCACAAGTAGTTGCACATTCTAAAGCTGCTGAAATATTTCTAATATTTTATGTTGATTTTAAAAATGTTGCCTTATTCTATGGTAATGATTTTAACCCTACTGCTTAGCAGAAGCCCAGTGACATGAAAGAGGAAAGTAGCTTTCTGCACCTCAGAAAAAGCAAATGTGAAAATGCTGGGACGAGAAGAGAGATTAGTGCTGAAGTGCTACTGGTAGGTTAGAACAGTTCAGATGGAATTTTGGTCTTCTAGAAGTTGGTATCATTTTCAGATAGATGATTGAGAGTTTTGTAAGATGCCAACAAATTCACAGGCACAACTACCAGTGGATCATTTTTTTTCCCTCCATGTTTTAAGTGGTTTCATAGATGAAGTTGTTTATGAAAGATGCTCTAAGTTCTTTTCAGAAGTTCCTGTGAGTTTCACAAGAACCACTTTGGATAATATATTCCACATACATAAATTTACTGATTTTTACCTATGTTTTGCTTCACCGTGTCCCCAGTGATTGTCATACCCCCCTCAGTGTCACAGGTGTGACAATGAGCGTTGTGCTGGTTCACTTGCTGTTGCTCAGCCAAACGTAGTTTCTCCAGGCAGCCAGTGGGAGTTTTATTTCCTGTGATAGGGTTTGTTGAGTGGTCTTTTAATGCCATCAAACAAGTCAGAAATGTAGGCGAGTACTTGGAAACCTTGTAAATCATGTGACGTTAACTGGTTTTGAGTCCTAACAAGTCTAACAAATATCACTGATGTACAGGCTCTGTCACCGTCTCAGAGGATTGATCTATTCATGCATGCATGAAATGCCAAGTGCTCTGCTTATCCAGTGGAGGGCTTGGACCCTTTTGGTTTTTGCACCGCTTGAATTCATTAGCCTGTTTCCATAGTCTTATTTTGCAGGATGTCTTATGTAAATGATGTATATTACTGGTTCTTTAGATTACTTACGTTCTTTGTAGTTGAGTGAGTAAACATTGCACAGAAAATTTCAGAGGTCACATAAGCTGCAGGACTTTCAGACGTGGAGAAGCACTGTGACACGGTTGACCAAGTTGTTCCATCCTGCTGTGCTCTGTACGCTTCTTTTCAAGCCTTAATGCACCTACAATTGGGAAGATTGGGCACGTAATCTACATTTCTTGTAATTTACTTTTTCAGTAGACTGTATATTTTTTCTTACCTCTCGCAGAAGAGGGCCTGGCTCTGGACTTAGCTGTAAGTACGTGTGCCTTTTTTCCCTGCAGGGGGGAAGTAGCAACAGGGATTCAGTGCATGGTCTCCACTAAGTCACGTGTTACATTCTGTAGATGTATGTTTGACACTACACATATATTGATTGGCATAATCAAAACTATTGTTTGGCACAGAGGTTTTTAAGAAGCATTAATATACTTATAATATTTTTAAGGAATGCATGGGGTCAAAGCAGGATTCAGACTATCAAAACTGTAGAAATGTGGAAACGACTAATTGCATTCAGGGGGTTTGACAACGGATTAATGAAGTGTATCTGTTGTGAGACGTTGGTGTGACTGCCTTGTAGGAAATGGGCTTAGGGAGCAGACTAGTAGGCAGAGTTCTGTGCTTTGCAAGTGTAGAATATATGCAACGTGTGGTATCAAACCAATAATTTATATAGTATATACTGTTATATAGTATATTGAGTGTAATACAGTGTAATGAGAGTATATATTTGATACCAAGATACAGTTGTATTACAAATTTGCATGAGGTACGTATGAGAAGAATCTAGTTATTGCAGACATTTTGACATGTATATATTTATTTTCCATGATTTCCTTCAAAAAAAATGTTTTTCACTTTCTTTATTTTGACTTTATCTTATATTTTCTTAGAACTGTATAATACCCTTGTGATTTTTTTTTCCCAGAGTTTCTGTCACAGGTTGCATTGTGTATCTCCTGAGGTGATTTTGTTTCTTTTGGGAAAAGTTGGTGTTGTTCTTAGAGGGTGTTCAAAGCACAGGTTCCTATGCACCTACAAAGAGAAATCTTACAAGAGAAACTCCTTAGATCACAGGAGAGTGTAATTCCTATCAGGGCTGTGCCTGATATGTAGGGTTGAGGCCCTTGTTTCTGAAAGCAGGTTGCATCATTATTGGCTGACTTCAAACCTAAATTGGGAACAGGATCATAAACTGTGTGGAGAAGGGATTCAGTATATGTCTGTGTCAGAATACTTTAATTTACAATCTTCATGCTTACTTAAACAAGGGTGAAATAATTGGCTGTTGGAAAATTACTGGTGAGTTGATATCTTTGTTTTCTGTTCCTGTGTCAATCATTAGAAGACTCTGGAGAGTCACTTATTGCTTTATCATCACTGTAAGTGAGCATATTATACACTGTATACTTGGGAGACTTAGGAAGGTCGAAAAATTTCTCTAGTACATCTAGTGTATTGGTGTATTTGTGGAGCAAGTGTATTTTTCACAATCTGTCTGTGCATTTCTACAAATGTCCCTTCTGCTTGTATAGCACTGGGCCAAAAAGGCTTCTCAGAAACTCAGTATCTTTAACATACCTCCCAGAACTTGCTATTAGTTTCCATGATTTTCAGGCATAGAAACCAAACTGCCCCTTCTGCAAGCTGTTATCAGCTTTTTGAAAACAATTTGCTTATAGAGTTTTATATTATTTGAATAAAGCCTATGCTTACTTAATATGGCATCAGCACTGCAAAAAAAAAAAAAAAATATTGCTTCCTCTGAGCTTGTCCAGCTTGTTTGGTTTCTAGAAGTTCATATCCAGTGCTTTGGTACAGTGTTAGAAATAACAGAAGGGCAGAACTTTGTGGTAAGAAGCTGTTACAGTCCCTTTTACTTGACAGATTATTATTATTATTATTATTATTATTATGCTCACTGAAGTTTTCTTCTGCCTATTAACCTCAGATCTAGTGCTGCAGCTGTGGTTAGGTGGGCCATCAGGGTAGGGTACAAGGATTTCTTCCCATTTTCTTCACAGAGGCTGAGTAGGGCATTGTTGGACTTTGGCTGGAACCTATTCAATCACGACAAGTTACTTGTATCCTGTGGGTCTCCTAACACAGCATATACTCTTGTTCATCTGTCCATCTCTTCCTTAGTCTGTCATGCTTCCTTGCACGATTCATTTTCTAGATCAACAAATAAGTGCTGTATCTTTTTATTCTTCAAATACCTTTTCTGTTCTTGTTTCATGGATGGGCTTAGCACTGGTTTCAACAAATGCATTGAAACATCATGTTGGAACCTCCCCACTTGACAACTCACTTGCTCTTCTCAAAATACTGACTCCTAATGTTCCCTTTCAGAAATCCTGCCATGTTTGCTGCAGTTAGGGACTCTGAGTTTTTAGTAACTCAAGTGTATCGGACTTTTAAAGTAAGTGTATATATTTGCTTTACATTTATTATTTTTTCCCCCTGCAACTTCTGCAACTGGAGGGTTTCTTTTTTTCTCAAGGCTTGCCGTAAGTGCTCTGTGGCATGACCTCCTGGGTTTCTCCTTAGCTTCCTACATGTACTTCTCGTGCCCCTCTGCTGGGGTGTTTTGTGGGCAGTTCTGATTGGCACAACTACTGTTATGTTCCCTGTGTACCGTAGTGAAAAGCTGGAAAATGCCGATTTTAGGGCCATCTATGGAGCATGTGTACTTCAGTTTCCTACACATGATGAATGACGTTTGAAGTTTTAGTGTGGAGAAGAGGAGGCTCAGGGGAGACCTTATTGCTCTCTGCAACTACCTGAAAGGAAGCTGTGGGGAGCGGGGGGTAGGCCTCTTCTCACAGGTAACTAGTGATAGGAATAGAGGGAATGGCCTCAAGTTGTGCCAGGGGAGGTTTAGGTTGGAAATGAGGAGACATTTCTTCTCAGAAAGAGCAGTCAGGCGTTGAATGGGTTGCCCAGGGAGGTGGTGGAGTCACCGTCCCTGGGAGTGTTCAAGGAAAGGTTGGACCTGGCGCCTAGGGACATGGTTTAGTGGGTGACATTGGTGGTAGGGGGATGGTTGGACTGGATGATCTTGTAGGTCTCTTCCAACCTTAATGATTCTGTGATTCTGTGAATTCAAGATCAGAGCCAGGCCTCTTCTGCATGAGTGGAAAGCTGCTGAAAGCAGAAGAGCGTGCTCTGGGCGCCTTGCCCCTTGGAGCTGCCCTGATGACTACCACCAAGTCTGGGGTGGGATCCTGAACAGGGGCACCCTCTTGGTTGGTTTTCACGACTTGATCACTGGCGATGGTGATGACTGGCCCATCATACAAACGTATCTGTCACTTGTGTTTGGAAAAAGTCAGGCTGGGTGCATGGATGAGGGCTTGCTGTTCTGGTCCTACTCACGCAGTGATCCTGTGCAACTGCTTTATTACCTTCCGTGCAATCCAGGACTGACAGTTGTGCTTCCCAGGGAGGGTGAATGTTGGATTATGTGGAAATATTAGTCCTAGTGATTAGAGGAGGGTGCAGAGACCTTGGAGCCCTAGGTGCGAGTGACAGTTCCTGTAAGAGAGGCAGGTTACTTTGTGGAGGAAGGTTTTTCTTCCAGTTTGAGTTTTTCCCTAGCATGTGGGTAGGTAGGAAGAGTTTGCCAAATGTGTGATAGTTACATAAAACATGCAACATCTGACAGATACGGAAAGGATTGTAATAAATGATTTCTTTGCATTCCTGCTCCAGAAAAGCTAAACAAAATGTTAATACAAAGTCCATCAGTTCCTCCCTCCCATTTCTGGGGTCCTTTGTGTTCGTGTGGAAACTCTGTCTGTAAGCATGGGCTAACATTGGGCAGATCAGCTTGAGAGCTATTTACTAGGAAAATGTTAGGTACTATGCTATTTCGAATGACAGCCTTTATTTATTTATTTGCTATTGCTATTAATACTTGTGGGAGATTTATTTCCCATATCTCATCTCCATTTCCAGTTCTACATCTTCTATAACCCAGAGACAGTAGATGCTGCTTGCAGTACTCATTTTTTTTGTCTCCTTTCTCCCATTTCTGTCTTTCCTATTTTTAAAGCTTATTAGTTTTCTGAAGGATAAAGTGAAGTTAAAAAAAAAAAAAAAAAAAGTAGAGTTGTATTTAGGAACTGGGGATTATTTTGTTTTACTGGAAATATTTAGCCAAGTTGGTGGTTTGGAAATGTTTTCATGAGAACTGCTTGAGCTAAAAGTTACCGAGACAAAGTTCCAGAAAAATAACTGTGAACTCCAGTTTATAACAAGGTCATTTCTGGCAGTCTTCAGTTTAAAAACTTTCCGTAGCTGCAAGAAAGGAAGAGTTACAGATCAATGCGATCTGGAGTTTTTGGCAAGTTAAAACAATTTAAAAAAATATTAACATTTGGATTTAACCCTCCCTCCGCCTCCTGCTGTGACTAGCTCATTTCCATTCAACTTTTTCTCTGTATCCTTAATAAGAATGACACTGAGGAACAGAGGATGGGAAGAGACACTTTTTTTTTCTGTTTAAAATTGGTTCCGCAGGATGGAAATTTGGCATCATATGCGGAAACTAGCAAATCTGTTTACAGAACTCTGCCTCTCCATCCAATGAAACCAACAAGAAAGCTCAAATAAAGAGAGATTTTAGTGATGAAGTCACATTTTGTTGAATTTTTTCTGTTGATTTCTTGGTCTTTTTAGCTTGTTCAAAAACTGGTTGGTTGGTATTGAGACGCAATGTAAATAGAGGGTGCCAGTACTTTTGTCCTGTGGTTTTCAGAGCTTCAGGCCACTGTTCACGTGAACGAGCCACGTACAAAGAGCCTGAAAGTGATGGTATCAAAGACACTGAGGGTCTTACAGATAGGGCTAACATAAATATTAGGAGGGTATTTTTATGAGAGGAGTCCTTGCAGGTTTCAAATGTAAGTGTAAGGGTTGGGATTATGCATGCTATCAGTGCAGAAACACACAGGAGTAAGGGACATCGGTTTCCCATCTCTAACTTCTATGAATTCTAGAATCTAAATTCTATAAAAGCCAGATCTTTTCGAAGTTCACGTGGGAATACCCTGAACACCCCAGGGAATACCCCTGAATAGCCCTCTGTGGTATGCTAGCAGGCAAAAGGTAGGATGGGAGGTCGGAAGGACACAGTTCCCTGTGTAGCTAACTTAATAACCAGCAAAAAATCAGACAATGGGGCTCATGAGCCAATGGGGAAATTAGTCTATTAATCTAGTAAAGAATGGTAGAAACTTATCTAGGAACAAGCAGAAGACTTGGGAGAAGCCGTAACTTGCTGAGTCAAAAAATGTTCTGGTGCTATGCAATTGTCAGCAGTTCCACACATCTGCCAAAGAGCAATAAAAAATAGGTAATTTGTCTTAGTAATTACTAAATTTTTAATATTTGCTTATTTTTTATTCTAGAGATTAAAAAATGTTAGAAAAATGAATAAGGGCTTGTTTTCATGGAAGAGTTACAAGAGGAGTAATTGTTGTTATTGTGCCTTTCCCACTTTTTAGTCATATACAAGGCTGTATAGAAAGGGAGAGTTTAGTGATACCATACATGCCTTGGCTATTTGGCTTTAAAATAAGGAAATGCTTATGGATTTTTTTAACAACAAGAATAAAAAACCTTCCAAACTAACCAACCAAAAAAAACCACACACACACAAAAAAAAAAAACAACACCCAAACCAAAACGAAAAAAAAAAACAAAAAACAAAACACCACAGAATTATATTACTTTGTTCCCTGAAGTCTTGTCTGCAAAGACAGAGAATTCATCAATTTCAAGGATAATTTATACTTCATAAGATGATATTTTCAAATGTTACCTGAATGAATATAATCGTTGGAGGAAGAGTCACCTTTTCTTTTATGAAGGGAAGTGGCACCTCTCAAACTCAAGGAGGCCCATTGAGAGGGGTGAATGTGCAACTGAATAAAAAAATCTGGAAGACATTCAGAGGCTTTGGAAGGAGGGTCAGGTTGTGGACTAACACATTGTTAAAAGGTGGGAATAATAAGGCCAGGAATAAGTGGTCCCTTCTGGCAGTGGTCCCTTCCAACCCATAGAGTTGGACTGGTGTACTCAACAAGTACACTGGAAAAGGAGCTTACCAATGAAGAGGGAAAGTTTACTGATGATATTCATGTGTTCGTGGTAGTAAGGTTGGAGTGAACCATACGGAATTGGAGGAATGCTGGAGAAGGCAGTGTGACTGGATAGTAGAATGGTAAGTAAAATTTATCGCAGGTAAAATTCAGTGCAGATAAATGGAAAGTGATCTACAGGGAGAGAAATAACTGCAGTTCCACTAAAAAGTGATGAGCTTTGAGCTGACTGTTATCATGAATGACTCGGTTATGATAAACAGCAGTGTAAAATGAACTCAGAGCTCTGCACTGATCAGAAAAGCAAATCACATGGTAGGCGTTGTTAATAAAGGAAAAGAGAGTAAAACAGGACATCATCATTGTTGCTGATGTGTAAATTCATGGCTCACCAGCATCTTGAGTAGTATGTGCAGTTTCTGTCATCTCAGCCAGCAATGATACAGTAGGCTGGAAAAAATTTAGAGAAGGTATTCGTAACAGATACAGAAAAGCTTACATACAGAGTAAACTGTCTCTTTTTATCCTGGAAAGAAGAGACTTTGGAGTGTGTGCTTGAGGTATGCAATATTTTGAGTGAAAGGAGAGGGTGGACAGGTGTGACTGTTCAGTGTCTCTTCCAACACAAGTCCTAGGCGGTATGAAAATGAGTATAAGCAAAGGGAAAGAGGTGGGTCTTCGTGAAACAAAGTCCCAAAGAATATTGTGTTTGAAAGTTTACATGGATCCACTTTCTGATGGTACATGCTCAAAAAAGTCCATTTTTTTCTGTAATTGATGTAGTGGATGGGTGCACTTTGAAACATAAGTGTTTTCATGGACTGCTGCAGATTTTGGTTGTCTTTTATTTTCTGCAGTAGGCAACTATTACAGGTCTATAAGGAAAAGTGAGATTAGCACACTTAGCTGAATTAATACTAATTATAACTGTGTATAATATTATAAATTTTCATGTGTGAAGAAGGATTTTTATTTTTTCTTATTTAGTCTCCCAGCTTCCTCAATTATTTCAGAGGGTTCAGGGTACCTGGATTTTAAAAATTGTGGATTTAGTTTCCAGTAAATGTCTCTACCATTCCCTTTGCCCCTAGAAAATAATTCTCTCAGTGTGTTTGATAACTTCAGTTGTGCACGTAGCAGGGGTACTCTAATTTATAAGGGCTTTTATATTTATGCCCTCTTAAGGCATGCTGCTCTTCATTGGAGGTAGTGGTGGAATGGTGTCTTAGCCCCCAGATGTGGCTGCTTCCTTCTCAGTGAGTTGCTGGCTTCTTCTCAAGCGGTCCTCCTTTAACCACTGCTACTGAAATGTTGGGTCCCAGGTTTGGGGCATAAAAGCAATTGTTCACGCCTAGAAAGCTGGGAACTCGCTGCCTTGGTATCATCATCTTGACAACATGGTATATTTCTCTTGAATACGCCTTTCCCAGTTTTGTAGCTCAAGCTGTGTGTTGGTGAAACTACGTGTGTCTTCCCCTGAAAGCAGAGGAGTGATGAGGACGTTGAAAACTTGTCGGTGCAGCTCCCCTCACCTCCCCGAGCTGGGTGAGCTCAGTCCCCTCCTTCCTCAGGAGACTTGCATCAGTAGCAACACCTATTGCAACACGTTGCGTGTGCCTGTGTTTTGTGAGTATTGTGTATTTTGTGCCTTTTCCCCCCTCCATCCCTGGTGCCTGCACTCTATTTCCGTGAACCTTCGCTGGAGATGTTAGCAGTCAGCCTTGGCAGCCTCGTCAGGGAACTGTGGGCCGGCCTCTGTTGCTCGGCCTGTCACATCCTTGCTCCTTGTGCTGTATCTAGTCTGGGGCTTTTGGTTTACTGGACCAGCTGGAGGGCTGGAGTATGCACGCATGAGCCTCCATTGCTCGTTGAACCCTGAATGAGTTTTTACACAGAGACACTGCCAGTGGTGGTTTCTCACAGCTCTACGAGGCCTCCATTCATTTTTATTCCGATGGAAGTTTTCTATTTTAGGAAACTTCTCTCTCATGCAGGATTATTTGTCTGTAGTATATACTATAAATACCAATACATGTAAATACCAATGCAGTATTTGGTGTGGTACTTCAATGGACTTGTGTGTAATGTTTTGCTTCTGAAATGAGAGACAGATCTTGGGAAGGTCCTGAACACAGTTGCAGAGCAAGCATGAATACCAAAGTTTAGTGGGAGCCCAGGTTTCCTGATGGTAACTTGTTGTGCTAACAGCAGATTCGTTTGTTTCCTAATTAATCAGAAAGAGTGTTCTTTTTATTTCAGCCATCTGGAGGAGAGCATGTTGTTTAGCTTCTTGCTACTGCAAATTGGAGCTACACAGGAAAAAGGATGTTTCGACTTGTGTTTTTGGCTTGTTTTTCTAGGTTGAGTCAATACAGAGCACATTAAAACATACAGTGATCAGCTGCAAAGATCATATCTCGAGGACTGCAAAAATGTAACTTAAAGTTTTGTCCCTGAAAAGACAAGAAAATATTGATGGCTTAATTGCTTATTATTACTTGTTTCGTTCCACGGAATCAATTGTCAGACAAAAAAGATATTTCCGGAGGAAACTGCAGGACTATTCTAGGACACCGCATTTGTTAGCACGTTGTAGGGAACATTCGATGTTGCTTTTACATTTCTTCTTTGGATTAATGTCAAAAGCATATTGCCTGTCACACAATTTGTTGAGTGTGCCATTAGCTTGCTAACTCCCCACAAAGATCTTAAAACACTGCTTTTTTTTTTCTCCAGAAGTCGCTTCAGCGCAACCTTTCTTTGGAAGCTGTATTGTTCATGTGGAATATTTTCCAAGGAGCAGTCTGTCCCTATGTGATGTTTACTGTATTTTTGCCTTGCAGCCAGCAGATTTTAGTACAAACTTGCCTGGGGGTGGCCTTGTCCTATTTTCCTCTTAGATGGTTCTGGCATTTATAGAGCTTGGGAGATCGTGCTTCTGAATTTTCCAGTCTGAAGAGCTCGAGCCAAAACAGCAGGGGAGATAGCAAACCTGTACGATGTTTGGCTTATGGCAGCTGGGCCTGTTTTTCCTTTGACCTAAAGCAATGGCAGATTTTCTTGGGTTCAACGTGGAGGAGGGGGGACGTGAAGAAGAGGAAAGGTATATGAGGGAAATTGCTTTATCTCTTTGCTTGGAAAAAGCAAACCTTTTTAAAAATTATTTTCTTCCCCCATCTCAATGCCTATTTTTGCACCCCTAACAAAGGTAACTTAATAAACCTCAATTTACATTTACATCACAGGTAGGGAGGTTTTTTTTCTCTTTGTTGGAGCTGATTTATGAATACCGATTACTGATGAGAAAAGGGACTGTGTTTTGTTTTAATATTGCATTAGTATTTTGAGCAACAAGCTCTTTTTTATGTTGTCGTACCATTGTGCTCGCAGAGTTGACTTTTTATTAGAGGACTGGCTCCTCTGGGGTTTTTAGTGACATTTGATAGCTTCCCACCACACTCTATTTTCTCCTTTATGTCTTGGTCAGTGGAAAAAAAAACAACAAACAAAACTAAACAAAAAAAATCAACCGACCCTCTTGCCAGTTAGTGCCCAAAGCCTCTACTGGGGAATGAACTTTGATGAATGAATGTGGGAAAATTGGAAATATCCCGCAGATGGGTGGCTCAGAGAATATAGCAACTCTTATGGCTTGACCTTGTTCTCAGAGAGCCTTTGTTGTCTGTAAACACTTTCTCCGCAGTCTTCCCCTCTAAATGAGGTTTCCTGTGGAAATAGACCTCACTGTAGCTGCCTTTTACTTGTGCTGCTTTTACATTTAGCAGTAGCTGTTTCAGTTAAGTTTTGCATTTATGTAATAGAGTTGTTTCGTTGTGCCACAGAGTGATTTTATTCATGAAGGAATGCTTTTTAATGTGATTGTGTGAGTCCCAAGCTCATGAATTCCAGGAACATAGGAAAGTTTCCTAAAAAGTTGGTGAGAACAGCGAGTGGTGAAGCTCGCCACGTGTTTAAAGTGGAACACAAAGTAATGCTGCCTGTAGTGCTGAGCACTTCTGAGGGGCTCATCCTGATTAAATCAAATTCAAAAATGTTCTTTTTCTAAAGATTGTTAGGATTCTTGATTATATGTCTACACTGCTGTGGGAGAAACAATTGATAGATCCTGAGCATCCTCAGCTGAACATGAACGGAAAGAACAAAATCATCTTTCTTCCCCTTCCAGTGTTTTCTCCCTTTATATTGTTTACTTCATAGATTTTTCTTGCAGATGCGTGAGGATCATCTTAACATCTGTTGCAGGAGAAGCTATCAGCTCTACTGTACTTCTGGCAGGGGATGATAGTGCAGAAGCTACGGGGCTGCTGCTTCTGCGAGGAAGCTCTTTACCTGCTTCATAGTGCAAGTGCTCATCCAGAGTAAAAAAAAAAAAAAAAAAAAAAAATCCAAATTGGCAACTTCTGACAAATTTCCTTCCCTTCCTCTTTTTCCCATTTGCAGTACACTCTAGGTTACTCGTAACTTGTATGTGTCACCATTTCATACCAATGGGAAGATGGACCTACAGTAGGTGGAAGAACCAGGAGAATCATCATCGTGGCCTACGGCTTCCTCATGAGGGGGAGTTAGGGACAGATGCCGATCTGTTCTCTTTAGTGACCACTGATAGGACCTGAGGGAATGGTGTCAAGCCGAGGCAGGGCAGGTTCAGGCTGGACATCAGGAAGAGGTTCTTCACCGAGAGGGTGGTTGCACACTGGAACAGGCTCCCCAGGGATGTAGTCACGGCACCAAGCCTGTTGGAGTTTAAGAAGCGTTTGGACTGTGCTCTTAGTCACAGGGTCTGAATTTTTGGGTAGACCTGTGTGGTGCCAGGAGTTGGACTCGGTGATCCTTGTGGGTCCCTTCTGACTCGGGATGTTCTATGATTCTATGCCAGGCAGAGCAGATGTACCTTCATCTAATGGTTCACACTGAGAGGGAAGGGTCAGCACGGAGCAGGTGTTGCAGAACCAGCATTTTCGGTGTCTTCTGGCTGAGCAGTGGGGACACCTCAGGCTGCCCGAGTGGGCCACGGTGGAGCTGAACCCTTCCAAAGATACCTTGGCTTCAGAGTTGTGCAGTGTGTTATGTGGGCGAGCGATCCAGTCCTGCTTAACTGTTGTGCATTTCTTTTCCTCTGTTCTTTCTGGTCCTCAAGTCAGCCTTGCAGTATGAGGCTTTCGTTACTTTATAGCTTAACTTGTTTCTTGTCATCTGGTTGAAATACTCTCTTGTTTTCAAGTTTCACTTTTTCTGCATAGAAAGACTGTTTAAATTAGATACATTTAAAAAGAAAGTAATCCCTTCAGAGGTGATAATTTATCTCCATTTCCTTTAATAATCATCTCTTTTTGTTTATTTTCTTCATGTAGCATGAACTTTCTCTGCTTTTTGTTGCCCTTTGTCATCCCACAAATCCCAAGAGGCTGTAGTGAATTTATATTTCACATCTTCCCCTTATTCAATGATCGTCCAAACTGAAAGCAAAAAACACAGGCAAAGGACCCTCGTACCTCCATGAACATCCTCTCTTGGATTTTGGTATTGCCCCTCATCTCACCTTTTTCACTAAATGTAATAATTCCTATAACTTGTCTACTGGTATTTAATACTTTTACTGTTGTCATTAGGAATAGATTTCCTTTCCCATGCTGAGCTTACTCAGGGAGGCTGTAATCACTATTTACTGATTTCTCTCTTCTTTCAGTGTTTTCAAGAACATCTTCCTTAATGTTCTACTGGAAGATCTGGTAGATTCTTCGTTGATAATAATTGCTGCATAATGAAGTGCCCTTGAAAGTCAGTTATGTAAATGAGCAGCCTTAAGCTGGCCATCAGAACAATGCTGGCTTGAACTTTAATTTAATAATTGAGGAATTGGAACATAAAATGGTTCTTTAAATCTGAAATCGGATAGAATCATATTTTTATTAGACAAATTCTAATTGCGTGAACTATGATATATCACTGGTATAAAATGTGGTTTAGCTGATTAGTTTGCATTCAGGCAAGCACTTTAGATACAGTTATTTCTTAGGAAGAATTCTTGCGTTCAGTTGCCTTAAGTATTTTTAGGTGATTATTTTGAAAGAAGTTGCTAACTTGTGGCTTTAAAATACCAAGTAGGGTCTTTTTTGAAATATATTGTTTGTGTCTGTTTTCCTCCCTTTCTGCTTACCTTTGTTATGATAAAAATCACAATTCTTATATAACAGTTCCATGTATTTTCCTTGAAAACACATCATACCTGAGTCTTTTGGCTTATTAAAAAGTCCATGAGATCTAGACAATTGATGGCAGTTACATCATCCAAATAATTTTGTCAGTTCAGGTAAAGTTTATTCATTGTACATACAAGATATGCAAAAAATGGTGGATGCAAAGTTATTTGCAAATACAGCCTTGGCAGACCTCCTCTGGAATTCTGAACGGGTTTTCCAGCTAGACTTAGTCATTTTTTCCCTAATGTCTTGGCATAGCTGATCACTCAGGAGTGACATATGGTAGAAACATGCTCTAAGGGACAAGTCTCCCGGATGGCGCACAGCACCACACAAGATAGACAGATGGTGGCTTATTCAACCTTGGAAAAAGTTTAATCCTACATATTGGCAAGGCGGCCTGGGTACCGAGAGAGAGGCACACACACGCCTGTGAAATCACAAAGCTTTTGCGAATTTGCTTGTTATTACTGAAAGAGCTAGAATGATTGTGGTGATACTATACGTGTAAATATCTGCAAAGTTACACGTTCAGCATGCTATCAGGAAAAAGTGAAGTCACCTAGAAAGTGGAAATCCCAGAGGTAGCGGAAGACTGCAGAAAATAAAGTTTGTTGAACTTTCCACAGCTGTTATTAGACTAAAACATCTTTATTCAGCAGAGTTGCTGAGTACTTACCCTATGTACGAATAGCTGTTGATTAAATGAAGTATCTAATGGGAGAAAGGGTATTTTATGTTTCTCATGGTTCTACTTAAGTTTCAGGGGTTGTTATTGGTTTTGTAAAGTGTATTAAAAGCATTTCAGAGCACAGGATCTGTAACATTTAGTTTAGTGATCTTAAATGTAAGTTCAAACAAAAAGTTACAAATTGCCTGACACTAAATTTAAATTTATAGCAGAAAATGCAATCTGTATGTTATAGTTTTAAAATAAGAGCATCAGGCCTATCACTTAAATATCTTTGTGCTTAAGACAGTGAAGACAGCCCCAGAGTATCTCAAATGGAAAAATGAATTGCTGGTGTGGTTTACTGAGATACCTAAGAAAGAACACAATCTGATGGGAAATCTTTCTGGAAATCTAGTAGTGACTGATCTTCTGGAGGCAGCACAGTGTTTTGTAAGGATCTTGAAAATACTGACCCACTGAGAACATGAAGGATTGTCTGCCAAACGTCTTTTTCACTTTATTTTCTTTTATTTTCCTGGTAGATCACGCTCTATATTCATAAGCAGAAGGAGCAGGAAGAATCTCCTGACTCCCTGAACTTCAAGGTTATCACTATGTTGTATTGGGTGAGTTTAAACTAGACAAGACTTTTCTTTCTGAAACACTTTTAGAAAGGTAAATATAATTCAAACTATTCTTTTGTTAGTAGAGGAATACTTCAGTCAAATTAATCTCATGCCAATAACATTTCAGCCCTACCGTAGTGTGATCTTTTTGATACATATTTGATTGCAAGTATGTATTCATGCATGTTTTGACGCGTGTGTATAGATAAGTATTCATATGCATAACTGTAGCTAAACGTTACTAGTAATTTTTAGATATTGGCATATTTTGATTTATTAGCCCTGGAAATAATATTGTGGAAATATACTGGTTTCAAGGAAATCTCTCAGGTGAAAGTGATGAAGAAGGAAGGAGGAGAGAAGTGATATGCTTGGAGCAGCCAGTATATTGCTAATTATTTGCCAGGATGTGGAAGACCCAGTTAATATTACTGTTTAACCTACTGAGAAAAATGACTTGAAAATGAGATCCTAGTTGCTGAATTCTTAAGTCAGATGGCTCATTTGGCATTGAATGACAAGTACTTCTGAAACATGGTGCAGTGTCAGAGTCTGAGAGGCAGTTACAGAGAGAGAGAGCATAATTCAGTAACCTGTTTAGGTTATGGATTGAATAAGTAAAAGACATTACATTCCTGCTTTCAGCTGAGGGTGCTCTTGTGTAATATGATGATATGCTTACTTTGGGGCTAGTAAACATGAATGTTCTTACTGAGTACCTTTCAGGTACTTATTTTCTTGTTGCTCTTTTCTTTATTTTGCTCTGCTCCGTTGTGAGAAATGGTGACCATATCATAGCTGAACCTGAAAGCATAATGCTGCAGAACTAGTGCAATCTTTGATTTATTTTTTCAGCTTCTATAGCTAATTATTACAGGACTAAGCCAGTACAAATTTGATTTAATTAAATTTTGTGTCCAAGTGCACGGTCAGCAAAATAAAACAGACATCAGTTTACTCCCAGCCTAGACATTGCAATATTTTTTTACGTACCACATAGAAGAAGCGAGCGATTTGGTAGCCCATCCTGCCCCCTAAGGCCGAGTCCTGGCTTGTTGTCACAAAGCATGCCTGTGGGCCTTCCAAACATCATTTATTTGTGAGAAAGAGAGCTACAATCTGGTGAGATGATTAAAATTCTGCAGATCCACAGCTGACACCTTTTTGACCCAGATCTGAAGTTCAGGCTTGGAAGTACTTGAGTCCCTTGAAATTTTAAGTTATGCTTCATGGAATTGCTGTTTATATAATTCATAGACTAAGCGTGATCATATCGTTGTTGAATTACTGAACGCCAGTGTGTGTGAATCAGCCATCTGCTGTCAGGGCTGAGTCTTGTATCTCCCCGGCCAGTGACAGTGGAGGTCATTAAACCACGATGGCTCTCACTCAGATGGGCATGATTTGAGGTAATAACATGGCCGTGTCAAAAAAAAAAAGTGACTTTTTTTAGCCTATGTATAGTAATGACATTTGAAGGACTGAAGTGGGTGAAAGTGGAGTTGGAATAGGGGAATGGAGACGCACAGAGATGTAAAAGGTTTGGATATGTGAGAGGAGCAACGTCTGGCTTTTGTAGCAGGGTTTTTGAGTTAATTATGGGACCAGATGAGGAGTGGAGAAACCATGTACACAGGAGAGGAGCAGCCTTCAGGATTTGGAAGGGAACCTGCATGTAGTAGGTGGGCTTTCTTTTTAGAGAACCTTAGAGTGGTAAGGTAAATGAGATATAAAATGCATGCAGTCTTATTTTATTTTGTCTAGACTTGTGTACCTTGTGCACTTCCTAAGTGGAGAGTGATCGGGCTCTTTTGTAACTCCTACAAAGCTTCTGTGTGCTTTGCTCCAACGGCCGAACGTCCTAGAAACCCAGAATACTCGCCAGGTTAGATCTTTGTGTTAAGCTTGCTGTGAAGTTTGATCAGGATGTGGGTTAGTGCTAATCATAGGATCCTGCGCCACTTTGCTCTGCCAGGTCCTGTTTCTTTGGAGGTGTGGTAATCAATACCAAAAAGTCAAATGCAGAAAAAAGAAAAATACATGACAGGGAGATAACTGAGCGAAACCAAAGGAAACTTAGAAGGTAGTGAGGACGGGACACAACTTCGTGTACAGCAGGGGGAATTCAGCCATGCTAGTTCCTGCTAATTGCTGCCGGGCTGTTGAGAGCCTCTGAACTCAAGGTCACACTGAAACTTGAAAATCAGGACTGAAATGTCTTGCACACCTTGAGGAATACATTTAGTCTTTATTCCAACAGCAGTGTTGCCAAACAGGGAGAAAGAACATAAATCCTCGTTCAGTCTGTAATATGGTAGTAGGAAAGTGTGAAGTTGTAATTGCCTTCTCTGCTTTGATTTTTCCTTGTTGTAAGGTGGTGAGTTTTTTTTTTTTTAGGTATTAATTCCTTATTTAGTAATTAATTCTGCCCCTCACCCCCCGGTTTCCCTTTGAAGCCCTGGTTTAGAAACGATACCCCGCAGGTCTGCATGAGCAAGAGCAGTAGGGCTGTGCGCTGGAGGTGGCCGGCGTACCTCTGTCGGATCTGCAGGTAAAGCTGAAAATGGCTGCGATCACTTTTATGCTTTTTGTCTGTCCCCCTTTGTTCCTTCTCCCTCCCGCCTTCCCTCGTGCTCACTTGCTCTCTCTTTAGTTTAACACAGTTGAACAGCAGTGAAGTGTAAAATGTGCTTTTGCCAAGGTCAGTTTCTTGTGATTACTCGCCTGTGGCAACTTATGCCAGTTGCAACAGACTGAGTCTCAGCAGTCCACAAAGTCACACTGGTGCTTATGCAGAGGACACCCAGTGTAGGTTATAGTAACCGTAGACTGGAATAGCCTGCAATGCTGCTGAATTTTAGCAGCTTTATTTAACTCTTCCTATCTAGCTTGCACTTGCTTCAGTGGTTTGGAGCCTGTTCCACGAAGTGGTAAGATTGTCCTGTTCTCTGGGGACCCTCGAGGAGGTTTTTGCAAAGACTAAGTTCTTGTTGTTAGAGGTTGTTTGCTTTCTTACAGTGGATTGCCCAAATTTCAGGACGTATTCATAGGAGAAAATATAATAAAGCATCACTGAGGCATTGCATCTTCTAAATTTTGTATGTTTCTGTTGGCTTGCTTTTGGAGAAAATCCTATCAAATACTGCTCTATTGAAAATGATATAAGACAGAAGAGAAAATTGATATTTACATAACAAGAAGCATTATGGAAAAGTTTAAGAAGTTGCTTATTAAAGCAAGAATGCAGAAGATAGTGAAACAGTCTTTATACCCCTTTTTAAATGTTGTATACACTCATAAGCATGAAACTTTTTTTTTATTGGAACCTAATAATGGTTTTGACTACTGTGACTGAGGAAGGAGTGCGAAATTCAAGAACATCTGCTTTTGGAGACATGAATTGTTGGATCCCATTGTGCTTGGGTACCACTAGATGGGAGGTACCCCAGCTTTCATTCCCCTTTCTCATGTATGAGCAAACTTATCCCTTTATAGAAAACTACTATATTTAGAACAAAAAAGTGTGAACTTCTGATATTATTTTGCTTATTTGTATTATAATTGACAAAATACGTAATTTTTGTTCTGTAAGTATTTACTTCTGTAAGAAGCATTTAGCTCTTCAGCTCTCTGATACTGATTTTGGCTTACCTGTCTATCACTACTGACCACTAGAGAGGCAGTGAGTTGTTTAGATGATCAGCTGAAGGGCTAGAGCTGAACTTGAGTGACCTTTGAAATTCAGTTAAGTGCAAAATTTCATTGCTTATAATTGATTATGCATTTGATTCATTTTGAAACCATGCACTTCTATATTAAACACTGCTCTCTCGTGTCTGGCATCGGAATGATTGTTGAACACAAGTAAAATAATGGGTCAACAACTGAGTCTTGATCTTGTAGACACCTGTGCACAAAGCACACGAGAAAATTCCTGTTGAGCTCAGTGTAACTGCCCACAAAACAAGGTGAGGACTGAGAAGTCATTTGAAGAAGAAGGGTCCATCATGTATTTTCTGTTTAATCTTGCTTCCAGGCTTACGTAAAGTGTGTGTGTGTGTGTGTATATATATATATATATATATACACGTAAATATTTCTTTTCTTTGAGGCAGATGTCACTTGTTGCTTTTTTTGCATACGTAGAAGGCAATGGAATGAATCTTTTGTTGCAAGTATGTTTTGGACTGACATTTGCTTATCTGATTCTATTGCTATTCCAACCCCTACACCTTTGCTTTTAATAACATTTTTATGGGCTCAGCTCTTACGGAAGAATATGCTGTGGTAGCTCTGTTCTGACTTCGGGAAGATTGAACCGTCTGCTTGTCTTTAAGGTTTGAAATGCATGGTGGAAATGAGCATTGTGTGTGTGTGTGCTGTGGTATACAGGCTTGTAGCAAGTGTGGAGGAGATGCAAGGCGTCTTCTGATTGTTTTAGAGGGACAGTGGAAACACGTGTTACCCTTATGAAGAAAGTAGTACCAGTAGAAGCTCAGCTGAGGTCTTCAGCCAGCTGAGAAACAAACAAAAGGATGTTCTTGGGTGTGATAATACAGAAGAGTTGCAGTCTGTGCTCACCAGAATTTATCCTATTCATTTCTTTTGAACTTAAGGAACTTGAGAGAAGGAAGGAACTACTTAGACAGCAGATTTTCTGGAACATTCCTAAAGACGTTCCTGCAGTGGGCTGCTGCTGGTGCATGCTCAGAGGATTTCCTCATCAGTATGTCTAGCACAAGCAAAAGGTTGACAGTTGAGATCGAAGAAGCCTGCACAAAACCTTGAACTCACTCAAATCTGTGTGCAGAACTCCTAAACAATTTTAAAAAATTCATTAGAACTTTGCTATTTCTCAAGTTCTTGCTTCCTTGATTTTGGGTGGTAGCAGAAATACTTTGCTATGCACAGGAAGGTGTATGTGTGTGTGTGTGTGTATATATATATATATATATATATAATTTTTTTTTAACATATGGATAAACTTCCACCTTTGTAATGCATCTGCAGTTTGTGAGTACCAGAAGACGTTTGTGTTGTACAGCAAAACATCTCTCTCTTGAACTCTTAGCGTTTATCTTGCTTGGTTTGGGAGCAGTAGTAATATTCCCTCTTAGCATTCAGTTCACCTTGAGACATAGGGGGTATCTGAGAACTTGGAGCCAGGTAAAGAGAAGTCAATACATTTAGAAAGAGAAAATGCTCTCAAGTCCTGTATGAAATATGTTTGTTCCAAACGAAGGCCTGTTTGAGTAGCTCCGTAATAGTTATCACCCTTATGTCCTTGGAAGATGAAAGGGAAACCAGTTGATAAATCGTGTTTTTGTGTTTCCCCTTTTAATAGTAAGATTATTTTTAAGCTTCTAACAGCTTTTAATAAATGCTGGTTTTCCATCTCAGTTATGACAAGACAGCATCATCCTGATGGTTTCCTTCTTATCGGATAGGCAAAATTCAACAATTGAGTGAACATAGTAGGCAGGGTTTCTTATGGTTTGTTACTTACAGCTTTGACACCTGAATCACTGCAAGGACTAGGACAGTCTATAACGTGACTTCAGCTTCCACATGGGAAATATTGGCTAATAATTTCCTGCCTCTTGGGTGCATGTGAAGATTAATTTCACAGAACGAGTGAAGTATTTATTAATAAATGGCCATTCTTGGGATGTCACTTACTTGTTCATAGCAGTAACAGGGGTAATATATTGCTCCTGAGAGGAATGTAGATGAGCACATAAAACAAAAGACACACATTTGAGTAATTTTCATCATCCTTCCTGAAAGCATGTGTATTCAGTAGTGTCCATGTTAGTACTTACTGTTCTGATGATTTTAAACTGCTAAAGAAGAAATACTGCCAAATATAAAGGAAGAACCCAAGGTCATGCTCACTTTTTATGCTTTCAGGTTGCACCTACAAGAGCACTTGATAATCTTTCTTTAAAGCAGCATCCATTTTAAATCCAGCTAAATTTTAGAAATTTAATCTTGTTGCGTGTTTTCTGCGGTGCAAGTACGAGGTATGATTAAATTGTGAAGTGTTAACAGAAGTGGCTATTTTTTTTAATTCTTTTTTTTTTTTGTAAAACAGTTACAGTTACATAAAATATTTTGCCAATCCTTTTCCAGTGACAGAACTGTCATTTGGTCTGTGATGGGAGATGTGGGAAAATGAGCATTACTGTACATTTCTTTCAGTGGTCAACTTGAAGGATATGACTGAACAGCAAGGTCATACAGGGTTTTGAAGGAGTTTTAGATGCTTTTATTATTTTTTTAGCTCCCTAATGGAAAAAAAAAGCCTCTGGATCTATATATATATATAATTTTGTTTCTTTATATGTTTAGACTTTAGACTTTTTTTTAGACTTTATATGTTTAGACTATGTATTCTACTATAAATATTAAAAATAATCTTATGATAAATATCCTTTGGGCTTAGATTGGAACTGCTTCTCAGAGCCTCTGTTTTTGGATGTGAGTTGGAAGAAAAGAAATGTCGTAAATTTGAAGGCCAGGGGAGGGAGAGTGCACTTGAAAACCTGATTTGCTATAAAAGCTCAGGCACAGAGGTGATTTTTGACAAGGTGCTGCGTATCTGAGCTGTTGTCTGAAAGGAGCAGTGGTGATCTCTGTCCTGCAGACACTGGTTCCTCTGTTATGTCATTGCACTGAGATAGTTTTTAGTGCTGTAGTCTAATTTACCTAAACATTACATTTGGGAGAGGAGTGGGGAGGGTGGAAACAACAACAATTTAGTAGCTTTACTAAATCTCAACTGATTTTAGAAATTTGTATTATCTAAGGTACTGGCAGTGCCTGAGTTGTGCCTTAATGAGTCTTTCATTGTAATTTCAGCCAGAATGGTCTCTTTGCCTTTGCGCCCCGCAGTTGACATGAGAGTTTGCAGCTGTATTGAATACAGCTTAGGAATGTGGTGTGGCGTGCTAACTGTCCTCTGCAAGGTTTCACTGCCTGCAGGAGTTGCTGAAGGTTACTGGTGGTGGTTTTAAACCATTGTTATGAACACATATAACAGCACAATTCAGAACTGAAAAGATGTCGTTAATTTATGTTATTTTATATTTTGTAATTAAGATGAGAGTTAAGTTTCTATCTTATATTATTGATGGAGTTTTTTATCTCTCATGAATTAAACCTGAAGCAATAACTTATGAGTCATACTCTTTGTCCCACTTACAGACTAACTTGACTCATCAGTGATTTTTCTTCCGGCATGATTTGAGGGGAAAGCCATTTAATTTCTCGTGTGTGGTTTCTAATCATTATTGACTGTTGAAGAAAGACAGAGATGAAGACAGTCCAGCTAAACAGCTAATTTTATTTAGAATTGTGCTTCTAAAGAGTCACATCATACAATAAAATATTATGATTGCACAAGAGAGACTGTAAGATGCAGATCTCTGATTCTTTAGTGTCAGACAAGGATGAGTTGTAAGAACTCATTATTATGCTCATAATTCCTTACCTATTCCTTTCAGTAGTTTCCATGTATATATATAAGATAATAATAAAAAAAACAACTTCATATGTGGAAAATGTTTCTTGCAGATAAACCCCAAAGCACAGAGCTTTTGTTTTTTAGATTTTATTTAAGCTACTCACAATCTTAACGATAATTTGAATTTGTATACAAATTATACTGCTCGTGTGACTTCTGCCACACTTAATCTTTATTTTAAGGGGTGACATTATTTTTAATGTTATACTTGTAGTATAACCAAATGCACAACATTGTTCTGTGCTAATTTTGTAGCGACTTGAAAAGCAAAGCCCAACTTCAGTACTGCTTTACAAGTTTACAAATGTATAATAATCTAGAATTAGCACATTAAAGCACTATAAGAAAAGTCTCTCTTATTACTAAGACTAACCATATACCTTTTTCTGTATTAAACTGTTCCACACTGATTTTATTCCTATGTCCAAGATTTAAATACTTTTGTCCTTTCTTGAATGTGTAAAAGCTTTTAACTAGTTTTCTCAAAACGTCAGTTTGTTTTTATTTGCCATGTGTTCATTAGCCCTGATGACAGAAATCTTTCTTACAAACAATAAATAATTTAATCTGTTTGATATTATAGAATCTCTCCTTGCTATACGTTCATTGTCAGAACTTGACTAAAGGAATTTATTTCATGCAGTGCAACACTTCTTTCCTAATTACCTGTAAGGAAAACATAAATGGATGTGCCAGTTGTACAGTGACAGAGCTATGCAAGATATTTCCTTAAGAAATCCATATATATATTTTTTTGCCATGTATGAAGACTCAAAATCCACACCTTCACTCCATGACCAATTAGTAGGTACTTTATCTTTCAGTAAAGAGTCACTTTAAAGTCACTTTACATCATTTATGCTGCAAAAATTGTTGGAGTGACTAGAGAAGAGAGAAATGTGTCGTGTATGATACCTACAAGAACAGACGACAGGCAAATGAATATATCATGGGTAAGATGCACAGATTCTCTCTGCAGGTATGGGGGAATCCAGACCGTTCTCCTGCATCCTGTTGGCACTTGGTCGTTCATCTGTGGGGAATGAAACCCCCTTGGTTCTTATGTAGGGAAATCAGACTTCTTAAATTGCTGGTATCGTTTTAAGACAAATATTTCTTGCCAGTTACACAGCGAATGGGAAAATTTTTAAGGAAGAAACAGAACTGAATGATACATGTGACAGAAATATTTATTATAGGGCTTTTCACTGAAGAATAATCTCTGATATGAGCGGCTCTTACTTCCAGGTGATGTTTGCCTCCTTTCAAACTGACCCAACAGCAATCCTTCACTCAAAAACGTAAAGCAAAACTTGCTCTCGAATTCTTCGTTTCTGCTCCCTGCTGGAGTCATCCAGTTTTGTTGATCATGATGTAATCTGTTGCATAACCAGAGAATACGGAGCCTACTGCTACAGCCTGCTTCTTCCTTGGCACTGCCGGGAGGCTTCAAAGAGCGACTGTGCGTGTGAGGCGGCTGCTCTACCAGCAAGACCAAGAGGATCAAAGCGTATGTTTAGAAACGAAAAACAACTCGAAGGAACGATGACCACATGACTGCCATCGGGAAAGTGAAAGAGCTCTCACAAAAATGAGCTATTTTGAAGTTTAGGATAATTATTTCAAATTTTATGGAGCCAGAAAAGATCAGGGAAATTCATAACGATCTTATTTTGTAGCTACTTGATAGGAGAAAATTTCTCATGTTTTGGATGATTGGATGTTTTGACAGTTGTATGCAGTTTAATTATTTTGTGCATGATTTTTATGCTGCATCATGTTGCTTTCTTGGCTTTTTTTCTAGTGTTTGTAGTTAGTTTTTACCTAAAATCAGTAGAAAAATTACTTTGAAAGTAAGAAAAGAATTGCAGGAAATTTTTTATGTAGAATTTTTCTCTGAAGATTGAACAGTCGTTTCAAGATCATGTTTAATGAGCTTGGGAAAAATACAGATTTTGTTCTTTAATTTCACAATAAATAGGAAGAATTTGTCTTCATAGTATCCCTAGACAGTTCGGATGAAAATGCCTGGTTTGTCAGGAAATACCTAATTTAAGACCATCTTAATTTTCTTTCAGAGAATTTCATTAATCAAGTTTTGTTTATTATTCCTTTTTCTTTAGCTATGCTTTACATTATGATATACCACATGCTTAAACCGCTCCTTCTTCAATGTCAAATGTTCAATTTTTTCACTTTCAATACTGAATATTTTTATTTAAGCATTTCCTGATGGCATTAATATTTACCTGTGCTGATGTAGTAAGCTATCATAATGGGGATGTAGCCTTCTTTGCTTCGTGTTTTTGGTGAAAATAGGTATGATACACAAAATATTAAAAAGAAACCATGTGGCTTTCACACTGTCAGCTTTATGGCACTGTTCTAGCTCCTATTCCATTTGTTGTTTACCTTCACCCTGCTTTGTGTTTTCTGTTACAGGGAACATGATAGTAGTTTGCTTTTCATGCACATCAAGTCTAGATGCGAACCTACTAGAGAGGCAGAGGAGGGAGTGTTGAAGATGGGTGAGCTTACTGCTCTCTCCTTGCTGTCCTTCTCTAGTCCTCTGTATGGTGAGCCAGCGCCTGTGCCTCTACTGTTGCAGTAGTTGGCTGATTGGCACGTATGTAGTGTTTCTCATATGCTGTGAACCCTAAGAAAAACTGCAAAGCACAATGTGATCACTCTTGATAGACACTCACTAAAGTGTAGCACCCTGATAAAGTGTATGGCACTCTTCCCACGCTTAACAAATCTGGGATTATTGTTTAACCAGGATTTGGAACTCCAGCGTCAGAAACACTCCTCCTCTCCTCTTATCCCCTCTTCTTTCTTTGATAAGCCTCACTATGTATATGTGCAAAATTGCATGCTCTGAGGAGAGTTTGTTCTGATCACTGCAGGAGGAAGCCACAGTTGGGATTTCTGCTTTCTTTCTGTGGCCGCTTTGCCCTCGGTGGCGGTGCCTGTTCCTCCACTGGCACTTCCTCCTGGTGCAGGGAGGAAGGGATGCTCTGTCACAGCGGGCCCTCTTGAGACCACAGCTGCGAGACTCTTGCTTACATTTTAAAGAATACGAACAACCTGTATCTTTTCAAAGATGTGTTAGCCAAATTCAGAAATTATCCTGAGGATTACACAAAAGGTGTTTTCCTTATCCAAAAACTACCCCAGACCCTTTCTTGGAAGCATCAGTCTTTGAAAGCTTTCCTTTAAAACGTCTTTCTTTTTAATAAGAGCCAAATGAGATATTTTTCTTTGTCCTCCCTCATGAACCAGCTGGCTGAAATTAAAATACTTTAACAATTAAGACTTAAGGCACCATGACTCAGCATGAAAAAATTCAGATCAATGTTTAAAGCTTAGCAGAGTTATAAATAACTTCAGGGATGGACAGTGCTCTCAGCCCTGATGGTAATGCTGAGGGGCAGCTGAGAATGTTTTCTACTGTGCATTTACAAATTGGAATATAAAGCTTGCTAAAGCTAACCAAAGGTGAAGATCAAATGTTCTTTAGTTTCTTTAGCTCTTGGGTGTTTTTGAGGTAAAATTCTGGCCGTGCTGAAATCTATGGAAGATTTAATAGGATAGCAGATAAAATGTTATGGATTTTCTTTTGCTTTCTTTTTCTTGGATAGGAACTTTGTCAGAAAATGCTCAAAGTTCTCCTTTTTGCAGCTTTAGGAGGAAGACAACATGCTAGGTGAACGTGGTTTTCTTTCTTTTTTTTTTTTATGGTATTTACTATGTCAGCTTCTTGTGAAAGAGCTGGATTTATCAGCCCTTTTGACATTGGTCTTTTCTGTCACGAGCTTTGAAATACTACCTGCACTGTAGAATGGCACTTAGGGTTTTAAATCTAATCTTACTACTAAATTCTTTTGCATCACATTGTTCAATTGCTAGTTGTGTGTATAGTAAAAGAATAATACAAAATCATGTTTTCCTTTGGTTACATTTGTCCCTTGGTTTAAGTAAGCAGTGGTTGTTTTTCTTTACTAAACACAATCCTTTCACATTACACTTTTGAGCTGCTGTGCAATTTCCCTTAGACCTTCTAAACTGCTGCCTACCTTGCTGTTAAAATAAGAGGGCAATTTCTTGAAGACACCACTGGAAAAATCAAGCATGCATTGATCTTGTTGAAGAAGGACCATCACCAGTTTACTAGTTGTGATAATAACATTATTCAGCATGTGTTAAATAGCCTCCTTTACTAGAAAAAGAGTTCAGTAGCAGTGAAGTTGTGGTGTTTAGTGGAAACTCTTCTTCTCCTTTTTTTTTTTTTTTTGGGTCATTGAATTCTCAGCTTTTGAGAGCCTTTTGTACTCTGTTTTTATGTTGAGGGTATTTTTGACAGGGACTCAATGCTCATTGCTGTTGCAGTTACTATGGAGAAGCTTTCCAACAGGAAGGCTTATGCTGTGCTTTCTGAAGATGGTCAAAGACTGAATTTACCCAACTTCCTCATAACTTGCTGTTACGAAGTTCATTTTGTAACAGTTGTCTTTAGACTAAAAATTCCTTTGGCTCATCTGCGCTTCCTTTTAGGCTTCGCAATCTGTAGTGTCCTAATGGAAAAGATGAGAAGCAGAATGCAAAAGTAGTATATCCTGCTCATCACGAGAGGAATGAATGTGCTATTTTATGGCTGCCTTGGAAATGAGTTTGAGATTTCTGGTGTATGCTGAGACGTGTCTGTTAGTTTTTCCACTTGGGTATGATTTGCATTGAGAGGTCAATACCTTATGCAGGATGCTAGGCTGTGGTGTTCTCCTTGACGTCGTGGAACAGGAGCCTTTAAAAAAGTTTGTTTCGATGTGGAACGCATCCTGGGTCTGATGCTGAATGGCAACAATGCATATGCTTTGATTCGCATGTGGGATTTTTTTTTTCTGGTACCTTCTGTAGTTTTTCTTTGTATCTGATGCACTGAATACCACTTAAAGAGCTACCAGCATTAAGGTGCAGTTCAAAGTGGCAGAAAACCATATGAAGCTGAGAACTTTACCCAAAAATAGATTGTGAAAGGTTCTGAAAGCATTTTATTTTCATCTGCTCTGTTAGTGTCTTTGCTGATTGAACGCTTACTCTTAAGCCCACTGTTCTCAGACTGGTGAGGTTGTGTGATTTTTATTTTATTTTTTTTAAGCTCTCACCTCCTCCAGTGATAAGAAGGCGATGCTGTATCCTTTGAAGGGCCCCAAGGTTTGATAGCATTGTGCTGCAGTGTGGGCTTTCAAACAGATCCTCTTCAGTCCACTGTGATGTGAAGGATACAAGCCTTTTTCTCCTCGTTCTTTTATTTCTTTCAAATCATCTGTTAAATACCTGAGAATGAACAGACTTTTGGGGAAAAGTTTTCCATATAATAAGGAAAGTTGGAGAAGAGGAGATTCAGAGAGGGAACTGTTTTCTAGGTTATGCTTGAAGGATTATTCCGATACTGCAGGAAAGACTTCATAACATGCAGCTAAGCCTCAAATCTCTTCAAACTCCTAACTGAACTTTCATCATTTATCTGTAAATACAGAGGTATTTTAAAGCCCTTTCTGATGGCTGGTGTCAGAATCTGAGCACGTGGGAGATGCTTTCTGGTCTTGTTTTTTTGAGGCATGATACAAGATGAGGAGGGAATAAACTTTTGTAGATGATCTTAAGGCTTCAAAAAATTGAAGCAGTAACAATGATATTGGATAACATAAAAACTGTTTTGTCCAAGGTCACACTGCAGATAATTTTTAACGGTTGGGATTATAATGAAGGTGTTGTGTTTTTTTCTGCTTTCTGCCCTTCCTAGCTGTAAAAATCTAAATGTTTTTCTTCCAAAATTTCAATGCTGAAATCCCTGAGTTAAATCTGAAGCCATTCTTAAACTGCAGAGAAATTGTTTGCTGAACAGATGACAAAAAAACAACCCTGAAGACTGCTGTTTTGCTTCCTCTTCTTTTTTTTTTTCTTTTTGTGGCTCTGTCTCATAGAGCTTTGCAAGCCAAAGCTTGTGAACTCTTACTGAGGATAAAGGCTGAAGCTTCTTGTGTATAATCATGAGCGAGTTGACAGATAGACTGTATCAAAGTGACAGTTACTGTGTGTAAAAAATTAGTGATAGATGGGAAAGATTTTGTCATTGAGTCTTGTCCAAATTGTGAACATTTTCAATTGGTGACCTTTTCCAGTTTAATTAGTGTAAATCTTAAAAGCACAGGATATTGTGATTACAGAAGACAAATGTTGTTCAATTATATTGCTGAGCTTGTCCCCTAAATTTGGTATGAGGTCTGGTGTTCACTGCCAGATTACAAAAATGAAATTTGCTCTTAAAGAAGGATCGTCTTGAAAAATCTAATGCGTGTAAGTTTCTAATGTCACCTTTACCTCTGGTATTTTTTCCTGCTATTAAGCCAGCTCATATTTTTTTTTGTTAAAAAAAGTCTTGGAAGCATCAACACGTATATTAACATTTATGAAGAAAGCAGCAATTGGAATATACATTGATTAAAAAAAAAACAACCACAAACACTTCTTGCAGCTGGCTCAACAACTACTAGTCCTTTGAATATTTGGTCCTCAGTAAATATATATGAAATTGGAATTATTGATTCATATTAATGCATTTCTCAGTTCATTTTTTGGGGGGAGGAAAGGCAGCAGGGGCAAAATACTGAAGTTTCATGGTGCCATGAAGTTTAATTACCTCACTGTGTGCTCATTTAATAAAGTCTGATGAAGTTTGTGTCTGTTTTGCTCTGTCTTTGGAAATGCAGTTTATTTCCTTATAAAGCAATAACTACAGGGATGCTGTGATAGCTTGCGTGTTACTGTCCCTATCTCTTTCCAATTCTTTATTGCAGGTGTGTGTTTGAGTACCATGGTGAAATTTTCTCTCCGATGTAATTGAAAATTCCAGTTTCTTTCCAGAATTCTCGACACAACTCAGTTATGGTTTTTCTTCTCTGATTGTGAGGGGATACAAGATGAACGCCCCCGTATCATCACATAATATGGAGTTCTTAGGAGCACTTGTCAGCCCCTGAGCAGTGATATCTCTTACCCAGACAGATTATAGTCTATGATAGCTGTAGGTGAGCACACGTACTTGTGATGGCTAATGCCAGAGCTTGTCCTACTGCTCTCAGCAACAAGGCTACCAAAGTGTTCCCCACCCAAAGGAAAGGGACATTCACCTGCAGACACCACCAGACTGCTTCTTGCAGCCTGAGGAGTGGTGACCACCTCCATAAAGTGCTGACACAAAGCAGGAAGGGTCACAGAGGAGAGGCTGAGGGCCACATCCACTGGACAGGCGGTAGTTTCAAGTCAACATTTTAGAACTATGAACTATCAGAAATACACAAAAGTTTTCCTGGCTTCCCTCCGAGAATTGCATGCCCATCTGATAAGGGGCAACATGACCATGGTGTATTATATCAACAAACAATTAGGAGAAAGTTGTTTCTGTGACACTGAAGCACAGAGCTACTGCCTCACCAGCAGTTCTGGTAGGATGCCTTACCATCTGCTTTTATACTCCAGTTTTCTTGCAGATATGCTGAGGAGAGAGGCTCTTTTAGATCACAGCTGGGATAAAAGTTTCATTTACCTTTGTGCTCTTAGATGTGTGTGTCAGGTTGTATGCCACCCCCAAAACAGCTGATGGCTTCTTCTGCCGGCAGGGAATGCTAGTGGTTTCTCTCTCCTTGGTAAATTATGCCTGCATGTGTCTGTGATAACATGTTGCATAGGCAGCTGTGTGCGTTTCCTTTTTCTCACTGTTTCTTTGAAAGGTGCTCAGGATGAGGCAGACTGGTGATCCTTTTACCATCACTGGGGCATGCTCTTTCTTGGTCCCGGGGGCTTTGGTGCACTGAGAAAATGTCTCCGTCTCCCACGTATCTTGTGTGGATCATGGAGCTTGAGCCCAAATTTTACCCCCCACTGTGCTCTCTCTCAAGTCCCTTGGTAGATCGAGCAGCCAGTTCCATGAGAAATAATAAAACTGTCTGCTGAGTCATTAATGATGTGAAGGTAACTACGTGAGGTTATTATATTCACCAAAATGAACATATGCACTGTTCCTCTGCCCCTGCAAAGTAAAGATTCCCTGGTGGTATCTGGAGCTCTTTGAGGGATACAGGCTACGCGTGCCTTTGTGTCCTCCTTGTTTCCACCTTTCCTTCAGAGTCCTTCAGAGCTTTCGGTTGTATCTCTGCAGTTGAGAGGAAGCTGGAGGCATCCTGAGCACACTCTATCATATACGTTTGTGTTGTAAGCTCATCGAAAGGAAACGCAAGAGCTGTCTGTGCCTTCTGCAGAGGTGAAAGCACTCTAGTCTTGAGCACTAGTGTCTCTTACACGTGGTGTTATGGTGGGCATGTTGACTTGAAGTGTCTGAAGAATTCTGATTTCTGAAGTGAAAATTTTGTTAGTTCTCCTTCTGCAGATTTTGTACTCCCTTAACAAAACGATTACAAAGTTACCTGAAAAAAAGCTATTTTGAATGCTGTAGAGGAGGTAGTGTTTAATCTGTAAATTATGGAGATGTTCTCTATATTCTTTCAAAGAACTGAAGATTATTTGAGGCATCAGTAAGAACATCTGCACTGTGTAAAGAGGATTGAAAACAGTAATTTTCCTTCTTCCATACAGTGGCAGCATACCTTTCTGAAACTTCCTCTAGCTCAAAGTTGTGTGGATATTTTTCAGGTGGTAGACTATCACTGCTCTTTTAGTTTTATAAAGTTCTTTATAAATAATTTTACTTATTTTTTATATTTTTATAAAATTTTATAAAGGAATCAGAGACTATCCTGATGGTAAAAGTTATTTGGATTTTAAAACAGATTTAGAATTATGTGCATGTATTTGTAAGATGTTCGTAGAATCAGGAGAAAAGGAACCCCAGGCAATTTTAGAAGAAACTATTACTTTCTAATACTGCTTTTGTATTTATTGCGCAAATGATCTTATATATACTTCATTTCACTTTCTTGCACTATTAAGAAAACAGTATTTTTAGGATACATTTTAATTTAATTGCACCCTTCTCTATTTACAAAAGGGTTATCTGTGAGAATGTGCTTTTTAGTGTTTGTTTTTTTATGACTTGGCGTTGTGTAGTTGAATAAATAATTTGTTTGAAATGTGAAAAAGTCAACAGAGCCTTCACTTTAGCAAGCTGATCTACGTCTTTGTCTAAGCCAATTAGGAAGAACACGTTTACACACACGTGATGAAATCTAATGTCCAAAACATGACAGCAAAAAGGATGTCTATGTAAGTGGTTGGACACCTTCAAACCTCTTCCACTGTGGGTCAGCAGAATTTTGTAAAGCTGTGAGATTTTTGAGGTTTAGTAGACAAATCTTACAAAGACTTCAATTAAAAACAACAACAAAAAAACCACTTTTAAGTATGAAAGAAAACCAGATTTTTCCTGTTTTACTTTTATTTAGGCGGCCTCCTCCAGCTCCTAACAATAGAGATGATGGAAGGAGTAGACCTGTCTAGGCTGTAGCCTGAATGTTAGGCATGGTGGCATCTTCTGTAGAGATGGCAAGAGATCTCCCAGATACAGGTGGGGCCCTGTATTACTACAAACAGATCCTCCTTACCTACACATGAACAACAACAACTTTGTTTTGGTGTTTGTAGTATTTTGAAAACATATGTTTTAAATTATGACAGACGTGTTGGTGACGAACAAACTTCTTTGTTTTCCTTACGCAACTTGGCATACAGATCAGGCAATCCCTTCTGTTTTGGGCTTCAGCATAAAGTAGAACTCCTGACGCCTTCAGCTATTTCTAGAAGTAGATCCATGCTTTGGGTATGATTAGTAATTTATTCTTCTCTCACAAACTGGTTATTTCTTTTTCATATTTTAAGTGTTACTTTATTTGGTTATGTGGCTTTGTCGAGACCTCATGAAGTTGATCTCCTTTCTAAGGAAAATTCACAAGACCCAGAATTTTGATTGCAATTTTATGTTTTTAACACAGTGCTCTTCACAGCAAAACCCATCTTGGCTGACTACAGATTATTGATAGAACAGCTCTCTTTAAAATGAAGTTTGTTTGAGAGCAGGAAAAATTGATGGGGCCTTGTGAAGGTGATTAATAGAATCACAGAATCATTAAGGTTGGAAAAGACCTTCAAGATCACCTGGTCCAACCATCACCATGCTACTAATGTCACCCACTAAACCGTGTCCCTCAGCACCACGTCCAGCCTTTCCTTAAACACCCCCAGGGACGGTGACTCCACCACCTCCCTGGGCAACCTGTTCCACTGCCTGACTGCTCTTTCTGAGAAGAAATGTCTCCTAAGGAGCATTAAGGAGCAGGGATTTTTTTCCTGGTTTTCTTAGGAGATCCTACACTTCCCTTCTTTGTTCTTGGTTTTAGCTTTTTTCTTTCTTTTTTTTTTCCTCTATTACTGAAGATATGTTTCACTTTGTCAGGCTTCACAGAGGTGTTTTTGTGTTATATTCTGTTCATTGAATATTCATTAGCATTCTTCATTATTTGGAAGAATTTTAAGTTCTGCTCAGTTATAAGAAGTCATCTGAGTTCGGAACAAACTTTGAAGTTTTCATCATTGTGAACAACTGTTTTAATTTCATGCAACTCATAAGCTGCGTGCATTCATAGGAAAAGCATATATCTTCCATAGCTTATACGTGCAGATGTGCAGATCGTGTTGTCCTCACTAACAAACAATGCACTTCACTGCAGTAGGAAAAAGTAACAGTAATGCCAGTTACCACAAAAATGTCAATTGCTTCCATTGAAAGGGCCACAAAACCTTATGCTTCAAGGCTTAACAAATGTCTAAGCCATAGATCAGTGAAGTGGGGAATGTTTTTATACACGTACACACTAATGGGACTTAAATTATTCCTGGAGCGTCTGTTTAGGCTGTTGTCTAAAGTTACTTGGTTACGTAAACCATAGACGTCTAGTGTAGTGGGATCTAAAATATCCCAAAGGATTTAATATAGCAGTTGCTGTGTTTTTATGGCAGTATTACCGTTTGTCCCTTTATTTATCGCCTATGAAATTGATGACATTTTCAATGATATTAATTTATGACAGTAGGCTTAGAGTCTAGATGCAAATTGAACTTTTGATTAGCTGTTCATTGATTTCGTGTGATGTATGAATTCCAGTCAAAGTATATGAAAGTAATTTTTTAAAATGCCATTTCAGTAACGTAGCCGTGACTACATGGGATATTTTGCTGCTCATCTGGTTACTGAAGAAACACAGTTTTCACTTCCTGGGCATGCAGTAAACTTTCTGAGATGCATCCTGCCTGGAGAACATTATGGCTTAACTAAGGAATAACCGTGGAACTGTAATTAAATACAATTGTAGTGTTAGAGCACGCTCAATAAATTGCCGTTTGATAAAAGCTTCACGGTTCTGAGGATTCTCTGTTCTGATACAGGTAGATAAATTTGAATGATCTTGCTTTCATTCTACATTTCTGTTATAAAAACTTAATCTATTACTGGCTTTCTAGTTTTTATCTATGCTTCCAACTTGTTAGCTTTTCCAATTTCCAATGTTGTTTTTTTCTTAACACAAAACTCAGTAAAGCACTTGAGCATGTGTTTTATTGTTCTCTTAAATCAAACCTTGGTCATCAGGGCACGAATCCCTTTCCTTATTAAACTACAACTGTTGGGAAGCTGTAAGGGGGTTGCATTCTCCAGTGAAGTATTCCAGGTTATAACAGCAGCCTTTGCCATGCACTAGCAGTGTTTTATTTTAACAGCATTTATAGGAAAGTGATAGTGAGGAATAACTGTGAAATGAAGAGTTTGTGTTTTAGCATGAGGTGTTTGTTTTAAAATTGCTGATTATAATTTTTGAGGATGAAATTGAATTGAAGTTCTAGAGAGGGAATATACAACTGAAAATATAGGTCTTTGATTGATAGGTCTATACAACTATATCTATACATATAGATATATCTATACATCTATATATATATAGATATATATACATATATCTATACATCTATACTATATCTATATATCTATACAACTATATAGGTCTGTACAACTATACCTTTTTAGTTTACAACTATACCTTTTTAGTTTAGTTTCAAATTTTCACTTGCTGACTTTTGAACAATCTGGTTTCTTAAGCTAAAATCAGCACATTTAGTGCAAAATGAACTTTAAATTTCAAAACGCTAACAAAAAAGATCTGTGAATAATCGGGCCTTTGATGGTACATTAATATTTCATACTGAACTATTTATTAATTACAAAAGTTTTTTTTTCTTTTTTTTTTTCTTTTGATAAATTAACATATTTGTGTGAGGTATGGTAGACTGCTGCCAAAGATCTTGTCTTCTGAAAATTGTGTCAGCATGAGATCAGTCTGACGGGGATTTTGCAGGTGCGTGTGGCTGTTTGGCAGTGGTGTGAACAAAGGAGGAGGATGTTGGTGAGCTGGCTTCCATACATGTGGAAGCTGCAGTTTGTTTCTAGTCATCCATCTTCATTTGTACCCTCTGTGGAATATATAATGTTAGGTTTGGATTTCATTTTAATACAGCTTAAGTTGGGTCTTGTTAATCGGGAAGTCCAAAGCTTGTTTCTGTTTAAATTCTCTGGAAAATGATGCATGCTTCAAATTTATTTTTATTTTTATTTTATTTTATTTTTTATTTTATTTATTTTATTTTATTTTTTATTTTATTTTTTATTTTTTATTTTTATTTTTTATTTTTATTTTTTATTTTATTTTTTATTTTTTATTATTTTATTTTATTTTTATTTTTATTTTATTTTTTTTTAATCTAAAATGCTACTCTTATTTAAAGGATTCATGTCAAACTTGTAGATCAAAGACAGGCTATGTAGAGGCACACTGCTATGTTACTACATACTAAGGGAAATATATCACAAAGAGCTTATACTTAAAAGGGAATACTAACAAATAGGGGTTTATAGATCTGATGATCTTGGTTGGCAGGCAATGAAAATTGCTTGTCTCCTGCATTAATTTATGTGCATTTAAGAGCTAAAATACTAACTGGGGAGATGGAGTGGATGATCACTTTTTTTTTCAGGTTTGCATATCTTGCAGTATTGCCTAGCAAAAGTTTTGATCCATTATTTATCACCATTGTTCAGAAGATACTAAGTATTTGTAGAATCATAGAAAATCCCAAGTTGGAAGGAACCCATGAGGATCATTGAGTCCAACTCCTGGCCTCACACAGGACCATCCAAAAATCAGACCGTGTGTGTTTTTCATTATTCATCATTCCTTGATTGTTGTTCTCTGATGTTCTTCATTGTACTGCTAGAAAGTCTTGTTTTAATATATTATAAATATTTTCATTAATGCACCCTGTTACAGTTAGAAGACTATAGGCCTAGACATTCTTAGAGAATATGTTTTAGTTACAAATATTTGTACCTACTCTTCCTGTTGATCTCTTTTAACTACCTGACATGTTGTATGATGTCTTTCAGCATTCTCCTATTTCAGTGACTACAAGACACACGTAGTTTTGTGTTCTAGCTATTCAAGCCATCAACTTTTTGACAGAAATTATTCTAAATCCACTTCAAACAAGGACAAAGATGCTGGCAGCTTTTTCCAATTCAATGTACAGGAATTCTTTCAAATTCTCACTGGTCGTAGAAAAGGAGAACTGGGTAGTGCCATTTTCACTTTAGCTTTGTGAAACCTAAGTGTTACTTTAAATTCATTTTTGGTTTTACGTTTTTTTTTCTCCTCATGGCATTTCCCTAAAATGTTTACCAACCCTATTCTCTTGTGAGGTTGGCAATTTCGTGTTCTTAGTATCTACCTATCCTTAACTCTGATTTTTGCTTCTGGATAAGTAACTGCTCAGCTGAGAACAGTGCAGACATGACTTCAAGAAAATGCCATTAGTTTTTACAATACAGTCCCCTTCCCTTTGATAAAACCATGAAGAATTTAATTGGGTGTACAATAAGAGGTATATTATTTGATATATATATTTTTTTCCTTAAAAAAGTTCTGTTGCTTGGAAAGTTGAAAAGTAGTAGGAAGGAAACACAGTGCAATTAAAAATACTGACTGTTTTTGTTTGCCATAGAATGGAACTTGAAGTTTGTCTTATGCAAAACCTCCTGCTCGAGTACAAACTGGAATTTGACTTTGCTATATTCAAACCTGGAAAAAATGGTGTAAAACCTGGAAAAAATGGTACCTACTGCTGAATTGTTTGTTTATAGTGCAAGCTAGCCTTAATTTAGTACTGTTTCAGCTAGTCAGCTTTCTGTAGGCAAAATTATTGCAATGTTAGCAGTAAAAGAAAATGCATGTTGAAGAACTGAAGAAAAAAGCAAATAATTTCCTGAGCCTGACCTCACAGAGAAACCTCTTCCTTCCCCCAAGCCAACCATGATAAAATGCCATAAATTTTCTCCACATGTTCTAGCTGTGCTAAAGCAGACACTACTAAAGATTTGAAGCTTGTAATAAGATACGGTTCATCCTGAGGAGTGGGACTGAATTTCACCTTGTTCTTTACTGAATGTTTTCTTTTGGCTAGACATTTGAGTTGTATTTGTTTTATTTTTCCCCCCCCCACAGGATATCTGCTAGTGGAGGGTAACATTATTGCTGGATGTACATTTCAGCATTTAATTTTTTGGATCAATGACCCATAGCTCCTTTTGTTGATGTTTTGGGGAGGAAATAGATCAGTGTTAGTGCTGTGTCTTATATGTGAGATAAACTTCTGCATCACTTAGTGCTAAACCCTAAAGACAAAGATGCAGAGCAAAGACAATGGAACATTAACTTGCAGTATTTATTCTGAAATTGATGTATACAGGTTAAAGTTTGTTTCTCTATGTTACATTAGCCAGAATTTTATAATTTAAACATTACTCTTTATGACTTCAGAATTGATTAAAATGTATTACACTATGTTACAGTGATAGAAGTAGCATTTAAGAAAAGTTGGGTAATAGGAAGCTTTGTTACGAAAATGTTTAAATAGGTAAATTTTTAGTTCAAGTCCTTTGTGAAGTGCTGTTTGTTACCCTTGGGATGCAGCCAGTTCAGTTTGTGTTGCTGCTCTTTGTAAGATGAAATTCTTCTGGCTTATCTAATACCTACTGCTTGGAAAACAAACAAACAAAAAAACAATCAAAACTCTTGGGTTCGTACTAATCTATATCCTTGAAAAAGTCACATCCAAATCTGGGGGAGCAGATCTCAGATTTGTAATTGCCAGACCATTTTTTTTTTTATCTTAATACTTCAGAGGTAAAGAATCCCTGTTGTCCTGCATTTCCAAAGCACTGAGCTATGTTGTGTCTTACAGCTGAAATAAATGTGCCAATGAAGATGAAACCAGTCTCTCCTCAGGAGGAAACATGCCTCTGGTGTGTCTAAGAAACTGGTGAAGCCAGGTGGGCATGTGCGCAAGTGCCCAGGCACAAGGGCTTGGGGGTGGCAAGTAGCCCAAATGTCTGCTCCTTTGATAAAACAGGGAAGAGGAGAAGCAATTTTTGATCTCTCAGATTTGAAAGTTACATTTTTTAAGCAAATTCAAACATTTTTATGAATCACGAGCTAGCTCTGTGTCTAGGTTTACATGCTGAACAGAATGGATACAGAACGGTTTGGAGTAACTGTAGACTGCTGCTTGCGATCCGAGCCCTCCTACCTTGCTTGCAAGATGACCTTGAAGGCGCGAGGGGGGGAATCCCCTGCTCGGGCGACCAGGATTGGGTGACCACCAGAAATACCGAGGGCAAAACTAGTCTGTGGTTAGGGAAGAAAAATCTTCTACAGACTGCTCTGACATCTCTCTGCATGACCTCGGGTTGCTTCATCAGCTCTTTCTTTTGCTGGGTAGCGTCTGTATGGGAAGGGTTGTGTTTCTCTTTGGACTGGGTTTCCTCCCTTTGTATACCTGTGCTGACTGACTTTGCTGGAGTTATTTCTGGTCGGTACAGATGTAAGATGAGAGGCCGGGTTTCTGTTTACATTGTCCACATACGTTTGATCTCTTTTCAAGCTTTGGCGTTCAGTCTCTGCTCTATGCAGAACTTAGACCGATACAAACATTTTCATAATGCTCTGTATAAGAAGGAAAAAGTTTAAGATGGTTAACTCCTGAATGTGAAGCAATGAGCAGGTCCAAGACTGAAGTGCTAATAGTTAAGCTACTCTGGAAATGAGTTTCTTCAGTATGAGGTTCGGTTTTACATGCTGATGAATTTTGGGTACGTAGAGAAGCTCTGGGATGTCAGGCAGAATGTCAGTAAAGCTGTTTCACACTTAAAGTCTGTCCTACAAGGAAAGGCCATTGCAGTCTGGAGTATTCCTCCTCTAGATATGCTAATGCACTGTGAAAGTGCACATCATGCCTGGATGGGCCCCGCTGATAAAATACTGCCTGGAGATCTCGCAAAGTGCTAATGTGTCAAAGTGCCCACAAGCAGAGGGTGAATAATACTGCTTTCTAAAGGTCACGTCTGTTGAAGTTAGCTCGTGCGCTCTTCTGCTGTGGAGCTGGATTGCACTTTCAAAAGTTAGCTTGTTTTTAATAACATCAAAATCTGTGTTTAATTGATAAAATCAATAGGACTGATAAAGTGTCTTAATTTAGATGGGAAAGAAAAGCAAACACTGAAAATTTCAAGTCAGTCACCTTTAAACTGGCTTGTTGAGTTAGTGTGGCTATCTCACCTACTGCGGTATTTTCCCCAAATGTGTTGCCCATTTGGGGAATTTCCTTCTTTTCTTCTCATTTCCAATCTCTGTGTCTTTACAATTTAATGAGTGTACACTTCAACTTAATGTCACTTCCTTGAAGCAGTTGCTGGCAGTTATGTAGAACCATTTACCAAGCAAAGTTATAGCTATTCTCACTAGAAGGTGGACATTTTTAAATACTTTCAAAAACAAACAAAAAACCCACACAACTACAATCTTAGACTAATTTTTTTTCTTACATTTGCAGTAATGTTAATCTTTGCGTTCTTTGTCTTTCTGTTTGAAGCCTTCAGCCCTTCTTATGCTTTTAATATTTAATGTCATTCGTGAAATATTGTGGGTGTAGTGTATCCTTTGTGTCAGTAACATTAAATAAAAAAGTATGTGAAACTACAGCATAATTTGAAGTAGCTTACCGATTATTAGGCTCTTGCAGTTTTATTTGGGACGTGGTTATGCTTAAACACTTCTCATAAAATATGTATATGGGCAACTTACATGTTAATATAGCTAAAAAAAAATCTTCAAATGACTTTTATTAGTAACATAATCTATCAAACTTGTCAACTATTTTTAGTGTCTTGCTGGACGTTTGTATTCATAGTAAGTACAGGACAAGAGGTTATCTTGTTTATACAGTATGTGGCCGTCTTGGACGTGCAATTTTTTTTTTTAAACTTATTCCTATCTCTGAGTTCTTCATGATTTTGCTGTGCATTTTTTTTTCTATCATGAGGAAGAGACATTTCCTATTTAGTCAGGAAAAGCTTTATCCTTTTCCTCTTAACTATTCCAGTTAGGAGAGTGCAGGCTTTAGTGAAGCTTTGTGAAGAGGAAATGCTCTTCCTCCTTTTGTTTCCTTTTTTGGTTCTTCTCAATGAGTTGTTTCTTGACACCACGTGCTTGGTTTAGAAGCTCTGTTTCATCAGGATGGTATCTTCTCTAAATGTTCGCTTAATAAGGAAAAGCATTTTTGAGCCCGCTTTTATGAGTATATTGAAGTAATGTTCTTTCTTCTGTTTGACCTGTGTTTTCATTGCTCGGCTTTTAAAGGATAGGTGAGAGTTCATCTTCCCAGCACATACTGGCTAAGTGTTTCTATGTGCTCTGGTTGTTGCTTATTTAAGCTAGGGAAGACATTCTCAGGTTTCGTTTGGTTTTGTTCTTCCATTCCTCCTATCTGCTGAAGATCTTTCCATCAGATAGAGGAGACTTTGCTGTCCTAACTTTACATTTTCTTTTTTGCTGCTTTTTGAGGCATCCATTTGCGGTCAGTGTTGCTTCTTCCCTCTTGAAATTAAGTTTATTCTTAAAAGCTCACCAAGAAGGTACCAGCTGATTCAGCTGCCTTGTGAACTGCAAGGCACGGGAATTCCTACACGACAGCCCTTTGTATATGTACAGAAGCATAGATATTTCCCTTTTTATCCTTATAGCATGGCTATCTTAGGTCTCATACAAGCTCATTCTTGTGATTCTGGTCTAGTTTCAGCTGCCAAATGCCATTTCCAAGGCACTTGCATGCGTGGTGGAACCTCCTGCCGCAGGAAAACGCGGTGGCACAGCACTCAACGGTTCCAGTGCCGCATTTCCTACTGCCCTGGGATGCCCTTCTGGCCCTCGCGGGCACTGTGCTCGATAGGACCTTGGGCCATTCGGAAGGGTTGTGAGTTTTAAGGCAACCGAGAGCTTGATTATTGTCAACTGACTTGCATGTGTAAGCACATGGCTTAAAAATGAACCAGAACTCAAAGCCCTTCTTGTAGGACTTGATGCCATCGTCCAGTCTCCATTGAATGAACTGGGGCATGCAGATGGAGCATTGGTGGTACTCATAGTTGCTTGGTGCACCAAGCAAGGTGTCTAATAGGCGGCTGTGCTTGACAGTAGTTATTAAGCACCTCAAAATTTGAAAAACAGGACATTTTAAAATGTTTACAAATTTAGAAGAGCAACAGAACAAAAGCTTGACATCAGTTTGTAGTAAAACTAAATGTAGTACCTTAGTGGCAGTATCTGGTGAGACTGTGTATACCAATATATTTTTTTCTGAAATACTTGTTAAGTCCTACATTGTAAAACATGGTGAACTTAACTAGGTGTCAGGTACCAGAAAAATCATGCTGCTTATTTTCATTTGCTGTTGTGTGTTTTTGTTCTTTTTTTTTTTTTCCTAAGGGGAGAATAAATTTGATTTGAAAAAAGAAAGAGGAGTCTGACAGAGGAAGTACAGACCTGATTACGGTCAGGACAAAGATGCTGAAAATGGTTTGAATTTACAGAAGTGAATTACAAACAAAATCTGAGGTAATGTGGATATAAATCTGGTTAAAATTATCCTTATGGCTGTACACATAACTAGAAAGATAGTCCATCCAAACCAGAATATTTGGATGTACAGAAGGTAGGATACTTCTCCCTAACGTAGGCCATTTGGTCAGCCTAAAGATACTCCAGGAAAACTTTGCTCTCATAATTGAGTGATCCAAGTTACTAATTACTTTCCCATATTTCCATGTGAATCTACTTGATTCTTTACCTACATGTTGTTTTTCCCTGCATCTCAGCAGCTTCATCTTTTCATTCCAGTGTTTTGGTAATACAGCAAAGATTACATGTACACCTGCTAAATTATCTTCCCTCTTACCTATGCGTTATGATTTGAAGCTGTTCGGGAAATGCAGTACATCTCTCTTTGCCTTCGTTAAAGAAAACTTCCTAGCCAAGATTACTGTTAACTATTCCAGACGTTTTCTTCAGTTACAACAGAAAACATTTTTTTTTTCTCTATTAATGCAAGCTGGGGGCAGGGATTAGCAGGCATTGGGAAAATAAGGCTCCATTTTATATTCAGGTTTATAGTCAAGAACACATCAATGACTTCTTAATGAATGGGTGAGCAATTGCCAGTGTACAGTGTGCTGATACCTTGTTAAGTATCAGCTATCCATCTTTCAAAGAGAACCTCATGATAATTGATAACCACCTTTTTTATTTATAATCACTAATAATGTTTAATTAATCTAGTCAGCAGTGTGTATAGAAGGTGATAATCTGTATTAATTGATTACAGAATGAAACCTTAATGTTTAGTAAATGTGACAGTGATCACCAGAAATAAAAACAAATATTTCTGTAAAACAACATTTCTTCCCAAACGCTATCATCAGTTATTGAATGATGCTAAAGGTATTCAGCCCTTTTAGCTTATCCTTTCTGGGGTTTACCATGCTTTATTCTTCTCCATTTGTAGCTAAAGGGAAATTGTCTCCTGCAGGTTTCTGGGTGGAGAGGAGGGTGAGATTGGAATGGGAAAGAAGGGAAAAGGAGCTTATAGAATAATCGAGACAGTGTTTTGGTTCTGTCTTGTCCTTCAGGGTGCTACCCCGCTTTCCCCATCCTGAGGCCTAGGGGCCTCTTTGCCACAGAGCACGAAGCCACCCCTTGTGCCCAGAGGTTTAAAAGCGTCCCGCCTATGGAAGGTTTCCTTGTTACTTGTTTTCCTAGGTGTGGGATGAAACCTGGTAACATGTAGATAGTAGCAGATGATTGATTTGTTATTTAGCTGTCTAGTATGTAATAGCAGGAGGAGCGTGGTGCTGCTGCACAAGCCCATGAAAGAAATTTATTGGGCTGTGGAGGCACCGAGTCTTTGAGTAGAGTGGAATGTGCTCCTCAGAGAGTGCTAAGGACTGTGGCTTTTTATTTATTTATTTATTTATTTATTATTTGTGAAGGAGCTCATGAACAGCGAAAGGGTTGTGCTTGTACCTCACAGGCACTGCTGCTGTGGCGGCAGAATCTGCAATGCCAACGAGGCTTCTCACATGTGGTGGTTTGTGCTCGGCTGTCTCAGAAGAGGAGTGTGGTGGTGGCTTCTGAAGGAGCCAGCAAGAATGTGGATTTTGGTGATCTAAAACATAAAGAAAAGGAGACGCTTTGAATTCAAAGCCATTACATGACTGTCATAGCTGGTCAGACCTCATGTTGGCTGTTTTCCAGGCCCTACAGAAATTCTGTTTGAAAAGAAGCAAATTTGAAGGAAATGCTAAATACTGGGCCCACAATGTAAACAAACATCTCAGTCTGTTGGTAGAGCTCCCCTCCTGTTTCTTATGAGTGAAATACTCCACCAGTTTTCTTCAGCTCTTCCCTCCAGTGTATTTTTTGGTGGGCATGACTATGCAAAATGCAAGAGCAAAGGCCAGCAAGAATCAAAAATAATATAAAATAAAATCATGATGGGGTGACATGAAGTGCAGGAGGGCAGCAGAGCATGGGCTCTTGGGTTGTAATGTCTTTTTTGACAAGTGTGGTTCCCGTGGGGCAGCAAAGCAAGTTCATCTGCATCTACCAACTGCTTCAAGGTGCATGTTATGAGGAAGGAAGGAAGGACAAGGAGAAAAACGTGCCCTTCTTTGGAAATATGTGATGCTGTTTTGGTGCTGCTTGACTCAGGGATCATAAGTGCTTTAAAGATCTCGTTAATGATAATAAGCTAATATATTGAAAACTAACGGCCTTATATCTCCATTGAACGGAAGGGTTGTTGTAGTTGATTTCTTTAGTGTAGTTGTAAGCTCGCTTGGGTAATGACCTTTCTTATGTGGTTTGTAAAGCGCTGTGTTTACTGATGGTATTCTGCAAATTGCCATAAAAATACGGGGGGGTAATGTAGTGGCACTTACCTCATCTAATCTTTTTCTCTTCCCAGTGTAATAAAATGATACAATTATAATTGAAGAACATACTAGGCTAATGTAGTCTAATGCTGTTGTTTTCAAGGAATTAGAAGCCATTTATCAGATATTTAGAGTAAAATGCCTCTTTTAATTCTTTGAAAATCGAGATGACAAAGTTTGGTTTGAAAAAATCTGCTTTTATGTACCTATTAACCTAATTTTGAGGATGTTTAAACATATATAGTTGACATGTCCAAAGAAAGCGGTAAAGTTTTAGGCACATGTTCTTTAAAAGCTGTGTCATAGTTGAGTTTGCTTCAGATATTTCTAAACATAGGAACCAAAATTTGGTTGATTCCAATTAAATAAATAGAAAATATATTTTTTTTAACTTGATCCAGGTTCAGTCATGTATTAAAAGATGCTTGACTATACATGGCAGAAAGGAAAGGAGAGATTTTTCCTGTTTTGAAATTTGGATGTTAGTTTTTGCGGTGTTTTCTGCAATATTCAGTGTTTTTATGGCTTCAAATTGTAGACTCAGTTGATTAGATGATAAATTTAGTTTTCATTGGAAGGAGGGGAGGCTGTGTTCAGCTTTGCTGATCCAGAGAAAAGCTGGAAAATGCTTCAGAGGAGCCCCGATTCACTTTATTCTTTGGGTGCCTTGATTTTGAGGACTGCAACCTGTGCCTTTTAAAAGATGGAGTTTGTGATGCACAGACTAGCACATATCGAACAGGGAGCAATATTGAATGTCGGCTGCCATTCTGTAGTAATGAATCCGCTTATGAATGGCTGTGGCAAGTTTAAAGGTTATTATCTCATGTTTGTTTACTTTGTAAAGATAAGATTTCAGAGAAAATCGAAGGGCACTGTCTGGAATTCTCAGTCACTGCAGTTCCATGGAGAATATTGATCAGTTCCTAGAGGTTGCAGGGGACTCATTATCTCCCTGCTCGTTGTAGGCTGCTGATGAAATCTCCAATATTTAAGCTTTGTGATTCTTTTATTGTTGTTTTGGCAGTTTGTCAAAATTAAATGGCTTAACCAAATCAATATGCTGTCTTGCTCGTTAACATCTGCATTTCACATGTCCAGATTTTTGTTGTTGTTGTTTTGAACATATTCAGAGTGGATTGAGCCACAATGATGACAGAAGGAGCCTTGGCCTCCAAAACTCTTAGTCTCTAAGGAAATTTTCTGGAAAATAAACTCTTCACTCAGTTTTGCTGTCACAGCCTCCACCAAAATCAGTGATAATTGCACACGTGCCCATGGGTAAGAATCTGCTGCTAAGGGATAGACACAGCACTGAACTTTACTTCATGAAATTCACTTAATTTAGAACAATAATAAGTGATATTCAGCAATGTTTAGCAGTGAGACAAATAACTGCGTAGTTAAGAATAAATGAATAACTTCCTTTTTGTTGTGATGGCCTCTGTTTCCATTGGGTGACTATGTTTTTCTCACTGACTAAAGTTGTGGTGGTATGTGGCTTTAGATACATGTTTATCATTAACTAAAATAACACAGCTGTTAAGAAAAGGTTTATTACCATGCCTGTTCTGCACGCTAAGCACATTCTGCGTGCATGTCAAACAAAATGCCAATTTAATAGGCTCCCTCCGAGCTTCCAAAGGAGTGATGATGAAAGTTTGGCAAGTTCACTTGTGCAGCTCTGTATAAAATCTGCAAGGCCATTATCTACCAGACACTTGCAATATGCATAATGCCAATGGTGTTTTTACATTCTTAGGAGTCTAATAAGCTACACGCGTCAAAACTGTAAAGTTGAATTATCTTAAGTGTGTGTAAATATGGCAATACAGATCTTTTCTCTTATTCATGTGGAACTGTTCCTGATCATAATAATTAAAAAATAAACAACATCGGAAATATTTAAATACAGCACAAGCATTTTAACATTTCACTGCTGTAGAGTGGGGTGGGAAAGGGAGGAGGGTTTGGAAATTCCTCCTGTGAGTGGCTGGTGCTCGGAGCAGCAGGACTCAGAGGCTTGCTGCCCGTGGCAGCTCGGATGTGTGCTGTAGGTGTCTACTTTCGGTTTGAATCCAGTGACTTCTGGAACTAGCAAAATCTAACATGGATTTAGTCATCAGTTGTTCTATTTCATAAAAAAAAAAATTAAAAAAAAAATATTAAAATTAAGACTCATTAATTTGATCTATTTGTTTTGATCAGAAATGTAAAGGAAAGCAAATAAAAGGCTTGTTGCAGACGCATCTGTCTACATCCTTACCTGACACCTCAGTAATACACTTAGCAGGTTGGCAAGTTCAGGCTGTCGGAGAGAGCATGCAGTGGTGAAAAGCTGTGTTTGTCCCAGACTAGATGGGACACTGTGCAAATGGCCAGGATAGTGCTCTAACCTTGTTTCTGCTGTCCCTTTACTTCTAGCTTCATTCAGCTATCCGGTCTCTGCAGCCACAGTTACACAGGAGCTCTATAGCCTTCCACAAAATAAAACTTTCCTTCTTCCAGGCAACGTCTAAAGTACTTAATAATACACTTTGTAATTTCCCTTTTTACCTCACATCAGATGACAGTTTGAAGAGCTAGGGCTGAGGGAAAGGCAAATTCAGGCTAACATTTTTCACAGAATCTATTTTGGGCATCAGCTTTGGGTGCCAGGCTTCAGAGAGCAGCTTTGGCTTAAAGAGAAATCGTGCGCTCTGACCTCGCGCTCACTCAGGTTTGAACTGCGGGACTCAGCACCCCTGTCAGGCTTAAAATGTTTCAGACAGAGTGACTCTTTTTGATAAACTGGACTTACGTGATTTGCCAGAGGTCAAATGAACCCACCCGGATCCAGAAAAGGAAAAGAGTTGTCCGAATGCCCAGTTTTATGCTTTGCTTTCAAGACTGACTTCTCAAGCCTCTTGGAAAATCTTGTCTTTAATGACAAGCCAGGAAGTCTTTTCAGCAGACCTGAACTAAACATTTATACCTTCACACCTCCCTTTAATGCCTCCCTGATTAATAGTAACTTTAAATCATGCTTTCCAAAGTTGAGTTTTGCTGCCTTCTGTTTTCGCCTTATCCAGGTTAATATTTGAAAGATAAAAAGTGAATTATGGAGTGTGTTTTCTAGCCACAGTGTCATATTTATCCTGATGTATCTCAAGTGTAAGCAGTTAATTTTTTCTGTCATAAGTGAGGAATAACTCGATCAGGATTACTGGGTGCACAGGATAGCTCGTGCACTTCCACATTGATCTCTGATCAGATAACGGGCCAGCAAAGTTGCAATTCCAGCAAAAAAAAGAGCTGTGTTACTCTCAAGGGGAAAAGTGGCCTACTGATGTTTCAAATGTAAGTCCTCCACACATACAAACCTGCTTTTCTCTGCATATAATGCTGCTTCTGCTAGCAATTAGGAATTAGCTGCCTCCTGACCCACCTGGAGATTAATGATCTTGGTCTACCTGGGCACAGCAGCCAAGTGATGCAAAACTTCTCCCTTTCCCCAGTTCTGATCTCTCATCCCTGCTCTCAATGTTACCAGCATTTCTATGCTTATTGTCAATTTTTCTTTTACAGTCCAGTAATATGACTTGGGCACAGTTGCCTTTCTGTTCCCATGTGACTAAAAGCTCTGCTCCTGATAAATTAGAGCTGAAAATTAGTGGGACTGGGGCTGGACTGTACAGGAGAAGTAACTTCATATTACTGAACTTAGCCAAGTTGGGGTGACAGTGTCCTGTTAACGCCACGGTGTAGAACAAGACCTCCTTTAACCAGCTGCAGGAAGCTTGCGCTGCCCTGTAGTGTTTTGCAGCTTTAAAATCTTTGTACTAGTTAGCTAATGTTTTTTTCTGTGTCATAGGAATGATAAGCAGACCTGTCCTGGGAAGTAGGGATATTTTTGGGAAAAAAAAAATCAAGATTAAAAGAAAAAAAAGCATTTTTATACTTGCTTAACTAATGGGTATCTGACTGTACACGGTGTTGTAAGCTTGAATTTTGACAGCTGTAACAGTCAAGTACAGTTCTGTTACTGTAGTATGAAAACATCAAATGCAGGTGCCTTTAGTTACCTGGCAGCTTTTTGGTGTTTTGATGAAGAAGCCAGTTGTTTGCTCTCCTTGCTGTTTGCTGCAGGAGCAGAGAGCTGATGTCTTAGCAGAGAAAAAAATACCTGGAAGAAATACTGGATGGAAAAATACTTGAGGTATTTCTGTATGTGGTAGCGAGTGTCTGAGGTCAGTATGGTGCAGGCAGTCGGCTGGTCTGAGGTTGGCTGCGATGTTTTTCTGCTAACAAATAACTTCTTGTGAAGCCCTTTAATCACATCACCCCTTGGTAGCAACAAGTTTTCTGTAGAGAAGGCTTAAAAAGATGAAAGATTTAAGGGTGCCTGTTAGAAGAACTTTCCCACCCAAGAAATCTGCATATTTGCTGATGCCTATCGCATTGTGCACACGTTTCTACGCCACTTTTACATTAACATCAGGCATTTTCCCTTTTCACCAGTGTTGTAGTTGCAAGGTTATAGACAGCCACTTGTACATTGGCATAGAGCATATTCCTCTCAACCAGACTTTGATAGGACAAACACATAATTTTATCTGGGAAGATCTCTTCTGCAGAAGATTGTGATTCATCTCTTTGTGTTCAGCTAAGCCAGGCAGTCAGCAGGAAGCTGCTGAGCTGCAGAAACGTTTCTGCATAAGCTTTCAGCTCCAAAAAATACTTTGCTGCTTCTTGATTTGGTGTATTGTTGCTCTTAGTCATCAGAGCCCAGTGTCTCACCGCACCACTGCCATGTGTGTAAGAGCACAGCTTACTTCTGTAAGCCAAAAAGTAGGGTTTGTTTAAGAGCTGGGAGAGTCGTTAGTGATTCTTACCAGCTCGACTGCAAAGTTTCATAAAGTAGCATCCATTTCTTTTGAAAACTCTTTCCCTTGCTTATGCTTCTCCCCTGTTGGCCTACAGTGAAAGCAGCTATTGAAGAAGCCAAGGATTTTTTTCCCCAGCAGCCTGATGCCTGTCCAAGGAGGAGGCAATCTGTTCAGCTGGGGAAGCAGGCTACCAAAAGCTTATGGGGGTTCTGTGCATGGTGACTTCTTCAGTCAGCGGCACTGAAGGTTGTCTTCCTGCATTTCAGCTGAGGAAAGCTGAAGAATAAGTGGATTTGTGCTTGTGCATTTAGAGATGGCCTATGGGGAACCTGAGGTAAAAGATAAAATAAAATTGCTAGGAGGGTCATGTAATCTCTCCGTGGGTCAGTGTACAGTGACTGTAGGCCCCAGGATTTTTGTTTCAATGCAAGGTGGGACCTGATAACACATTACAATATCATATGGCCCTGGGTTCCATCAGCACAGACATAGCTGTGGTGTTTACTGCCCTGCTTTCTCTTGGTAGTTAAGAAATGTGTCAACTACATCACTATTTGAGAGTGATAGGTGCTGTAGATGGTCTCTGTTTCATCAGTAGATAGAACTACCAGCTCCTTTGGATGGTCCGGAGATGTTTATTAATGTAATATCTAAATTAGTCCTCCGTAGAGATTACGAAAAATTGTTTTTATGACACGGACTTCATCAGAAGTGAATGTCTTTGCAGAGTTGATGTAACTTGGGGATGAGGGACGTTCTGCTGCTTCACTTGTCCTCTCACAACAGTTAAAGCACCTCGTGTGGTGCAGAGGAACTCGGATACCAGGCCGGTCATTAATGGCCATGTGACGATATCGAGCCAAGTTTTGGGATAAAGATGTTGGGTGGCTCAATTCTCTTTGATTTCTGATCGGTACAGCTCATACCAAGCACATCTTGGGCTTGGCAGGCTGTGAATCAGGGCTTGATGCTGGTCTTTTATGGTCCTCGCTGGAAGGAAGGATATGGGAGTATGGTGTCTGGTTGGGTGTAGTCGTAGGCTGCCCTGATCTCAGACACTCCACAGTGAGAGAAGCAGCAACAAACCTTCACAGGCTGTAGGATCTCCAAATGTAGGCTCTGGCAGGAGTGCCACAGGTTGCTCCCTAAATTTCCAAGCAAAGCATTGACCCTAGGGTTTTACCTAGTAACAGAGAACGCTTGAAATGTAGCATTTCATGTTGGTATGCCTGACACGGGGACCTTCTCAGGATTTATGTTCTGCTTCAAATTTCTGTTATTTCAGTGGTGAGCCTGAAAAGCCAACATTTTATAGGCAGAGAGCGGACACCTGCTCCACATCTGTCCCTCTGTTCATCTCACTTCCAAAGGTCTTTTAATGTTGTTACTGTTATTTATACATCTTGTGTGCTCTATGCCAAAAAAATTATGGGTCTCGCTTGTAATTTTAGGAGACAAAAAGATAGAGAGAAATCTCCTGTGATTGCTTTGCTAATGTTAGTTGTGGCTTGTGAAGGTATTGCTTGTACTGCAGAGCATCCTCCGGCCTCAGGTGGTTGGTTTGTTTTTTCCTTCTCTCCTGAGCTCTACAACCATGTTCCTATTCTGCTGGAGCATCAAAGGGGCAGATGGGCAATTCTGTGTCCTCCTAAGGTCTGTGTTAGCTGCAATATATGAAACAGAAATGTATTTTTGGCCTTCTCTTTCTCATCTCTTACAGTAGCTTTAAAATTAGGGAAAAAAGGCAACATGTTCAGGGAATTCATTAAAATTTTCTTGCCAAATGTTTAATGAAAATATCACAGATTCAAACAATTATCTTTGGCCTCCTAAGTGTATCCTGAAATTTAACTTTAGAAGTGATTTTTTCCAGTTCCATTGCTTTGTAATCCACAATCCAGTTGAAAATATAGAAGCATTTACCTGTGTGGAAAGCCCCCCTTCACTGACTTTGTGGCAGCTCATAAAAAGTGATGCAAACTGCTGTTACGTTTTCTAAATCGAATCTCTTAAGACTTTAGTTCCTCTGCAGTTCTCTGTGACTGACCTTAGCCCTGGGCATCTACTGGGTGTTTGATGGGTGTTTAGTGCACCTGAAAGATGTGTAAAACTGAGCTGTGTAGAGGTGCTTGTGTTTGCAGAAAAGATGCTCTGCAAGTAACTGCTCTGTTTTGTGACAGTAGTTTTTTGGGCAGACAAATCCAGTGAATGCAGTGCAAGATGGAATCCATTGAATTCTGACCTAAAATATTATTTGGTAAGGCATGGATGCTCAAGTAGATAAATAAGAAATGATAAGGTAAAATAAGTGGTACTTTAATGTAATTCTTTGCAGCAGTGTCTTCAATTAACTAGAAATATGTAACCTGTACTTCATAATTAAGAAACAATGTAGCTTAAGGTAGTGTTCTCTTGTCCATTGGGTTTTGTATGGCGAGTATGTCTCAAAGTTGTAGTTTTCCATAGAAAATGATTCTCAATTTACCATTGCCAGGATTTTTAAAAAGAAAAAAAAAAAGAATAGAAGCATCATGCAATTGACCTCTTGCGCATCAGTTTGCCACGTGGATGAAAAGATTGCCGGTCAGCCATGTGGGAAGTATTGTTAAAATGTTTTGGGGTTTGAAAACTTAGAACTATGAGTGTTGCTTTTCAGATGTCTTTGAGTTGAAAACTAAAAGGTGGGACCTTACAGAAAGGCAGAGTGAGAGCAGTGGTGTGGTGGTATTTTTGTTAGTGTATGAAAACAGACACAAGACTGGAAATCTCATTATTCCAGTAGTTTCTGAATGTTAACGTTCATCAAACAATGTCTGTGAGAGGGACAGGAAAGAAAATTAAATGGGTCTTACAGTCCTCTGTTTCTGTCTTATGAAAGTGTAGCAGCCACAGAAAATCCAAATTTCTGGAAAAGAATGAATGTTTATTACAGAGAGCCTCTAGTATCTGAACAAAACAAACATCTGGTAGCCTGTATAAAGAAGGTTAATTAAACCAGTTCTTTCATGCTTATTTAAAGCTGTCAAGATGAGTTCAGCACTAACTTCCTAATCTTTTGAGAGCTGCTTCTTGTCTGCATGTGAATGCTAAAACAACAAAAAAAAGTTTGTTCTGATGAATTGTATTGATGTGGATAAAATAAACACTTGCTTCACTCATGTGTAGACAGATGTCTTGCTCAGGTATGTATGTCTTTACTGTGGTGGCTGTGACTTCCATTGCCTGCAGTGACCCAAACAACTTCTTCAGGACAAAATATCGTCTAACTGAAAAGACAAGAGCCAGGCTGAACAGGAAAAGATGAATTTTATGTGCCTGTCAGTCCTATCAAAACCTGTAGGTATTCCAGAGCCAGGAGGGTAGTGTTCACTGGCTGCTATGGATGGATCTTCAAGGATGTCCCCTTTATCTGTCTGAAAAATTCTTCGTTCTAGTTCCTCATGGGTTATTTCTGATGGCTGTAAGTGAGGCAGTGGAGCATGTCATTGGCACCAGAGACTGCTCCAGTTTAACCACTGTGCCTGTGTGAAAAAGCTCTTGTCTGTTTTCCTGAATCATATATTCTAACACCTGGGTGAGTTAACTCTTTGTAATTATATGACAAGTAACACTAGTTTTCTTTTGTGGCAAACAGTAGTCATTACGGAAATGAGTCACGGTACCAGGAATTCTGGCGCTTAACAGCTTTTCAAACATGAGACCTTACAAAGGGGAAAGAAAAAAGCCTGGTTCAGAATCTGAAAAGGGAGAGCAGTGCGTAAACAGTGATAAGTTAAACAAAAAATTAGGAAAGACAGGTTGGAAGATAAATGTAGGAAAGGTAGATGAATCACTGAGTTGATGGGAATGACAGACTCTGTGTCATAGCAAATGCCTGCTCTGTGGAACAAAAGAATTAACAAGGTAGTAAATAATTTAAACACATCTTATATAAGATTTAGCGTTTTGTCTTAAAGAAGGGTTTATTATGATTGCCATTATGAAATCTGCATGAAGGAGAGAGGGATTTTTGCCTAAACTTTGCCCAGTGCGTTAGTGCCCCAAGAGGGGATTTGATGGGGAAAAATGCTTTTAATTTTGGAGTAAGAGTTTGACTCATTCGTTGAAAAAAAAAAAAAAAAAAAAGCTATGATAATAGCAAATTAAACATACAGAGTATTTGAGTTACTTACAAAGTCAAAGAGAGAGGTCATCGAAACTGTGGGCAACAATAAATATTAGGATGCTATATTGTTAATTTTCCTACTGTAATTACTGGAGTCTTTGTTAAGAAGGAACTGCATGATAAGATCAGGCCTTGTAAAGCTCTGCAATAACTATTGGAGCCATTAGGATAGGCTACTGTTTACTGTTAGAGCATTATTAATATATATGAAAATATTGGTTGTTTCAAGGTGGCTGAATCTGCTAATTTGTATTTACTGAGACTCTTGTTGCAAATTACCAAATTCTGTGAAAGCATAAACAAACAAGCCCAATCAGTCAAGATCACTGCATCTCAAAGAGTACTTTATTTAACAAGTTTGCCTAGTTTTAAGTGGGTATGGTCCCAGATTTGAACCCTAGGTCTAAAATCCTCAGGAAAAGTTTGAATTGGAATTTGGACTTCCCAGATTTGATTTTCTTAGTTATAGGGAAATATGGAAGAGTTTTCTGTGCTGCAGGTTTATTCGTGATAAGGTAGCAACCCTTTTATGTTAGGTGTTATATAAATGTGTGTCAAAGACCAGCATTACTTTTTATTGAGCTGCAAATAAAGTGTGCAGTTTGGAGTCAGGTTTTTATGTGCTGAGAGCCACCAGCATGCTGGTCCCCAGGCTGAAGAGGCAAGAGAGAATTTGGACAAGAAGAAGGTGTGAGCTTCCAACAAGGGTAAAACGTCACCAAAAAAAATACTCTGCTGCATTTTTCTTTGCTTCTCAGTTTTCCTGATTGAAATAGACTTTGTGCATGAGGCCTTCTTTTTATCAAGCAATTCCTGTAGCGTTCCTGTAATTTGGTGATATGGTGAGAGAGCAGAATCCTGAGGAACCACGAGCCTCTCTAAGCTCTTAGAAGAGAAATCTTTCTGGTTGTCAGCAGCCGCATTTGATAACAAGAGAACAAGAGCATCCTTCATGAGGTAATAACCAGTATAAAGCTTTCCTGATCCTTGGTTTCTGGTGGGAACACAGGGATGGTTGGCATTTCATTTCAGGGAGTTGCTGTTTTATATTCCAGTCATCTGGAACTGGTCCTTAGTCACAGCTAGGAACGATTGCCTTCATAAGCAGGTTTTGTAAATACAGGTCCTAGCCAGTGTTTTGGACTGTTTTTTATTTTCTTTAAAGAACAGGTAAGAAGTGCTGAGGCTGTATTTGGGATTTGAGAAAGAGAATTTTGCTTCTGATGTGGAATTTCTCTGTGGAGTTTGTTTTGAAAACCTCAGAATTCGGCTCTAATTTGTAGCAAAACCAAACATTACTCAGGAAAGATAGTAGTTGTCCGTGCAAATGAATCCAACATTTAAACGAATCCAGGTTTGCTATTTTTTCCTATTTACTGTGGACTTTTCCCCAGTCTGGAATATGCCAATGAAATTTATGTAGTTACAGTGCTTTCTGTACTACTTCTGTGCAGCTAGTTAAGCTAGAGCTTTTTTTTAGCGTAATGTTGATGGTATTAATAATAATATGTACAAATGAGGAAGCAGATGAGAGTTTTTAAAACATCAGATTAGAGTAATCACAATGTAAACATGTAATACACTGGAATAATCAAATGACTTTCCAGTCAGATGGATTTTTTTTGCTGATTGCATTAACCTTTCTCCTGACTAAGTGGGGTAGCTGTGTGTTTGTCTCAGTTTTATTCTTTTATGGTCTTACATGATTCATGTGACTGCATCAGTAGACAAGGGAAGACCAGCCAGTGTCATCTACCTGGACTTCGGTAAGGCCTTTGACACGCTCCTATATGACATCCTTACTGCTACATTGTAGAGATATGGATTTGGAGTGTGGACCATTCAGTGGGTAAGGCATTGGCTTGAAGGCTGCATCCAGAGAGTGGTGGTCAGTGGCTCTGTGTCCAGGTGGAGGCTGGTGACAAGTGGTGTCCCTCAGGGGTCTATCTGTCTTGCAGCTGGTGCTGTGTAATACCTTTATCGATGACACAGGCAGTGGCATCGAGTGCACCCTCAGCACATTTGCAGATGACACCAAGCTGAGTGGTGCAGTTGGTACCACAGAAGGAAGGGATGCCATCCAAAGGGACCTGGACAAGCTGGAGAAGAGGGTCCATGTGAACCTAATGAGGTTCAACAAGTCCAAATGCAAGGTGCTGCACCTGGGTCAGGGCAATCCTGAACATGAACACAGACTGGGAGAAGAACTCACTGAGAGCAGCCCTGCAGAGAAGGACTTGGGGGTTCTGGTGGACAAAAAGCCTGACAAGAGCCAGCAGTGTGTGCCTGCAGCCCAGAAGGCCAACTGCGTCCTGGGCTGCATCAACAGAGGAGTGGCCAGCAGGGCGAGGGAAGTGACTGTCCCCCTCTGCTCTGCCCTTGTGAGGCCCCACCTGGAGTCCTGCATCCAGGTCTGGGGCCCCCAGCACAAGAAGGATGTGGGGCTGTTAGAGCGGGTCCAGAGGAGGGCCACAAAGATAATTGGAGGCTGGAGCACCTCTCCTATGAAGAGAGGCTGAAAGACCTGGGAATGTTCAGCCTGGGGAAGAGAAGGCTTCAGGGAGATCTCACTGAGGCTTTTCACTACTTAAAGGGGGCATAAGAAAAGATGGAGAGTGACTTTTTACATGGGCAGATTTTAAACTGAAAGAGGGGGGATATGAATTAGATGTTAGCAGGAAATTCTTCACTCAGGGTGGTGAGGCCCTGGAACAGGTTGCCCAGAGAAGCTGTGGGTGCCCCATCCCTGGAGGTGTTTAAGGCCGGGTTGGATGGGGCCCGGGGCAACCTGATCTGGTGGGTGGCATCCCTGCCCGTGGTGTTGGAACTAGATGGCCTTTAAGGTCCTTTTCAACCCTAGCCATTCCATGATGATACGATGATTTCTTGTCAACTTTCTTACTTAGAAGCCAGCAATTTTTGATGTTACTCCTTTACAGGCTGTCTTTGATCTCTTTTTACAACAGCAGTTGGAACTATTTTTTGTACTGTCTTTTCAAGTAATCTTTTTTTTTTTTTTTTGGTAAAAGATAGATGGAAAAATGTTGCTGGTTTTACATTTATCACTTGTGGTATAGTTAGCAGGAAGTGAGATGGGTACTATCGGCTTGTATCATGCTTGAATTTTTTCCTCAGCTTTCTGTCGTATGTTGTAGTCTCATATTCAACTATTAAGGAGTAGAAAATAATTTCAAGCTTTTTAACATAACCCTTCTCTTCACTAGAAGGAGAAAGGGAAAAATCTTCTGCACTCTTAGAACTGAACAGAGAATTTTCAGCCCACCATATTAATTTTTTCCAGTGTTTGCTTTTTAATCCCTGGTGAATGTCTGATTCAGAGTTTAGTGATGGGGAAAACTTCCTGTATGCATGCTATTAGAGATGAATGATATTTCTGCTGCTGGAAAGTAGGTAGGTATTCAGTAGCTTGTTAAAAACTGACATTTCCTCTGCCACATAGATTTGGTTGGTTTGTTTAACAGAACACTTAAGTGAATTTTTATGTGTTGGGATTTTCTCCAACATTGAAGACAATTTTGTTCAGTTGGATTTTCAAACGTTTAAAAATTGGAATAAGAAAAGCTGCACTGTTTAGGACCCTGGCTAAGGTTTTAAACAGAGGAACAACTTGTAGTGTTCGTTATTAAAATTAATTAATTGCTACTAGTGGGAAGTATGGCTGAGTTACTGTTGCAGTGAGACCAATAACTTAGAAAATTTTGAGTCCTTTATCTTTAGACTTCAGTTAGAGCTTTGCACAAGAGAAGTTTGATTATTTCATTTAAAAATGTTTTTCTTTACTTAAAAGGGCATGGAAGAGCATCTCACTCACGGATTTTTAAATGCTTTCAATGTTTCCACGGCTATATCTTTGGTAGGAATTTGGTTTAATGGCAGATAAAAAAATCTTTACTATTCGATACCTGCTTAATGGTGAAATACATGCCATTAATTTGATCTCAGTCTGTTTTCTGTTGCACAGATGTTCACATTACAAAATCATTATTGTCTACTCGTAATCAGCACTCCTATTGGAAAAGCCAATATAGGAATGGGGAACTAAATGGGTGTCTGAAGTCTCATCTTATTCTAGAGACAGTCTTTCCAAATGAGCAATAAAGGGGGCTGTGTGAGGAAACACGTCTTTGGTGTGTCTGATATGTCTGTTCTACAGCTAAAGGGAATACTTCAGCCTGACCGTTCACTCACTCAGCACCAAGCCTTTCGGTACTGAATAATTATTTTTAATGAATAGCACGGGGAGTTAAATCCTTATGACTTAGTTATTTCTCAAGTGAACTGAAAGTCTGTTTCCATAGTGAATATGAAATCATAATTTGCAATAAGAGTTCAGAGTAATGTAGTTGTGCAAACCTTTATTATAGTCAGATGAAATTTGGCCAAACTTTTCAGAAAGATTTCCATTAGATTATGTGAAAATAAAACTAAGGAGTTTCTCCTGACCTTTGGCTGAAATTGAAATGAATATGCACGATGACTACCCTAAGTTTTAATGCATTTAGGTACACATGTATTCTTTTTTTTTTCTAAGTGAAGCTTGAAAAAAATGGATAAAATCAAAGATTTTCTGATTTCTTTGAGCTCTTTTCTTATTGTATAAGGCATAACACTCTTTGGTTTACTTGTAAAATTGTGAAATGAACATGGGTCCCTCAGGTAAAATTCTGGTCAGAGTGAAGTTATTAGCAAAATTCCCATTGAATGAGAGCAGAATTTCACTGAAACACAGAGCCCTTGAAATCCAGTGTGAGGTTAAAAAATAAACACAAAACCTAACTCGTATTTGAAAAAGTCTGTATGGTTCTCATGTACTTCATATCTTTATTAAAATAAAATGTGTTTATTTATCTTCAGACTAACCCTCATTTCTTTAGACAGTATTGCTAAGTTAAATCAGAGCGAGTTTGTTAGTAGAAATTAATTGCTCACAGTGTTTGTAAAAACAATTAGTAACGTACTAGTAAACACTCCTCCAGTTTGATAACCTTTCTGTGCCAATTTATGTTTCCTTTGACAGTATATAATTGGTCTTTGACACAAAGTATTAAAAGTGTTAATCCTAAATAGACGATGTGTTCATGTCATCCCCCTTCAAGTAACTGAATTTTGAAAAACAAAAGCCTTTTTTGTATTTAGTTTCAAAGTGACTGGGCAACTTACTTTTTTGTTTTTAATTTGTGTTACTTGGTGACTCATAAAAGGAATTTTAAAACCAAAGTGGCAATGCTGTCTCCATTGCTTCCTGGCTTGGACAAAGGAAGATCTGATACTGTGTCTAAGCAAGGTTGTCACGAAATGTAGCCCAACATATTCAGCAAGACTGCAGCACTGAAGGAAATCCTTTGCAGCTTGTTCTTAAACTCTCCACTTAAACACTCCTTGGGGCTAACAGCAAGTAATGCAGCCCGTTTGTCTTGCAGAGGCAGGACTTCTACCTGTACGACTTCTGGAGTCAATGCTACTTGTGAGAGACAAGCTCAGAGCTCGGGGAATCATTAATCTTTAGCACTTTTAAGAAGGAAAGAGGGCAATGTCATGCCCAACTGGGGCTGAACAACTGGTATAATTGTAATGTGCTCAGGGAAGGAGCTATTCTTTCCAAAATTGTCCAACAGATACCTGGACCAAACCTGAAGAGAGACCTCTGCGAGACCATTAAGATGAGTAAAAGGAGCAAACCATTTCACACAGAGAGTGCTAGGGAGGACCTAGAGCTGAGAGGAGGCCCTGGCTTCATGACACCTTTCAAGAGAAAAAAGCTACTGCTGGGGGGGCAGAGAGAAAGTCCTATTGTATTATCCCGTGCTTTCTCAATGAAAGACTAGTTTCTCAGCTCAGAATAAGAAACAAGAGAGACTGTTGCTTTCTAGGTTGGTTCTTTTGTATTTTAATGAGAGTTATTTGCTTTTTTTTTTAATAGACAGATTTCATTTCTCCTTGCTATGCAGAGACAGCAGACTGTCTCAGAAGCATTATCAGCAAATGAGGTTAGAAAGTATTCCTCGTTACAGTTATTTCAGCTGCTCACTGCTCTTTGGGGAAGTAGCTCATACTGGGGATTGTTCTGTAGTGCCTCAGTGAAAGGCATTTTCCTTGGTAGTATTTTAGCAGTTGCCTGTTACAAAGCATTGCGGCTTGGTCCTTTCTCTCCCTTCTTGCCTTACCTTCATCTCTGCTTCTCATTCTTCCATAATTTATGGGCAGATAGTGGTAGAACACAGGGGAATGGTTTTGAACTAAAAGAGGGTTGACTTAGATGAGATGTTAGGAGGAAATTCTTTTCTCAGAGGGTGGCGAGGCACTGGAACAGGTTCCCCAGAAAAACTGTGAATGCCCCATCCCTGGAGGTGTTCAAGGCCAGGCTGGGTGGGGCTTTGAGCAACCTGGTCTAGTGGGTGGCATCCCTGCCCATGGCAGGGGGGCTGGAACTAGATAACCTTAAAAGGTCCCTTCCAACCCAAGACATTCCTTGATAATTTATCTAAACAGCTTTCAACAAACCCAAAGAGATTGTATGCTTCAAAGCTGAGTTCTATTTCTTAACTCTCATACTTCTTGAGAGCTGTCAGAAGGTAGTTTTACGTGTGGAGAGAGAATTGCTTGTTTCACCTCAGCAAGTATTTTTAGTTAAGCATTTTTCCTTTAGGCATTTTCACATGGTCTCTACTGGATCTTTAGTAACATACAGGCTAGTACATTTTGTTTTAAGTTGTTATTTGTAGTTTTGCTATAATTTGGAGATAGCCAGAGGCTGTACCTCCTGTAAGAAATATATTTTCATCTTCATTAACATGAAGGAACTTGCTCTGTTAACTGCAGCTGACTTAATGTTGGGAGCTTAAGCACTAACCTGAAAGATGTCCATAGGACATTTAGTTTAAAACAACAAGGGTGTAATTCACAAGTCATATTTAAGTAGTAGCATCGTTTAAACCCAGTTAGCAACTGGTTTTAATAGACTTTGCTATTGCAACCTTGGTTATGACTTTCCTGGTTGATAAAATTATTTGTTTAAAATTCTTCTTTTTTTATTCCCCACTTACTTTTGCTAAGAAGTGCTTAGTTATGATCTCTAAAAGCCTGATCAATCAGTTTGTTAAACATATGTGTACTAAGTTTATGTGTACTATTAAACATATGTGTTAAACATATGTGTACTAAGTCTATGTGAGACTTTTTCTGTGTGCTGAAATTTATTTTTGGCCTTGGGTTAGGAGCAAAGAAGGCTGGCAAAGCAACTTTTGCATTTCAACTTCCTCCCAGCTCCTGTGTCTGGCAAATCACAGGGCTGTAAGAAGTACTTCTGCTTCTAGTTCATGTCCTGCTGGCACTACCTTCCCAGTGGATTGCTTCCCCCAGTGTGGCTGGAGTGGGCTGTGCGGCACAAGGCAGGCGGTCCCTGTGGGCTGCTGGTTCTGGTCAGGTGCGCAGGCACTCCTAGTCCTCAGGTGAAGCTCTGTCTGCCACAGTAGAGCTTGCTGTGTCTGACATCTCATGTCAGACAAGCTTGAGAAGAAAGAAAAGTATTTGCCCTTTCTTTTGACATGAGAATCCCCTTTTCCTCCAGTTTTCTGAAAATAACACATTAACATTTCATTTTTTTTAATTAATTGTCACCTGTTAGTGGTGTCTGCAGTAATTTTGTTGTCATCCTGATGTCATAGGAACATTACAACATATATGTCTGCCTCTACCTACAAGCAGGCAGAAGCTCCCAACCATGTGTTTTTCCCTGCTCCTGTATTGTGATGGTGGAAGATGCAGTATCTGTGAAATGGTTGGTAGCCATGACCATCTTGATGATGGCTACTGAAAGTGCTCTGAGAATGCTGCTAAAGGTGTTTAAAAGCCTCATCCAAGATGTTAGTCAGGGAGCAAAGAACTACCCTCCCACCATATTAATTAATTAAAAAAGTTCATTTGTGTAATCTTATAACATGTATGTTAGTGTTGTTCCTTGTATGTTGTTTCTTGTGGGAAAAATCTGTGGGGAAGCCTTCTCCTCTGAGATTCGGAGTTCTGCTCCCCATCTTCTCAGTTGTCCAACTGATAGGAATAAACTCAGAGATTTGAAGCTTACAAATACGTATTTTATACATACAAAGAAATGCATCAGATTTAACTTTAAATATCTAGTATACTCTCTCCAAATGTTTGGATGGATGCGTGTGTACATGGAAGAACAATGTCTTGGTAAATACCTACCTTACTATCTAAGATTTTAGAATCATATTCTTAGAGCTAATTTATTTCTTAGTAATGAAAATTTTATCTGTTAGTGGAAGTATTTCTTGCAGTTGTTTTCCGTGGAAGCCGTGCTAAACACCATGCTTCCAAAAGTGAGAAGTGAACGTGTGTGCATGATACACATGTATAAACTATAAAACAAATGTCTGTAATCTAGCTACTGCTTTTTAGTAAATATTTGCTATTGTATGACTGTTTTCAGCTGCTTATCACTTGACGTATCTTTAACTTTGGGTCTGAAGTTCTCCATGCTGACTGTCTGCGTTCCAATATGTTTTGTTTTAGTGGAAATGGCTGCGCAGTTTCCAATAACAGGATTAATAAAAAGCATATTTTGCATTTTTGAAAAGGAAATACTCTGGTGAACTTTTCTTTAGAAGCCTACAGTCCTCCCTGATTTAGACATTTGATGGGAATTTGGTTTTTGCTTCTTAACTTTCCAGTGCTATTAATATATACTAGTAAAACGTTTCTTGTCTCGCCTAGCTTACCCACATCGAACTGATGTAATGAGGAAGCCCCTAAGGAGATGCATGGTTCTCCTGTCAGAGCAGGGTCTGAAGTTGTTAAACAGGATTGAGGCCATATGTTGAGTACAAAGAGGAAAAGCACTATCAGACGTTCGTATTTCATTTCTGAAGGCATTTTTATACTTGGATGTGAGGAAAAAAATCTGTAAAATGCTGTGTTGTGGAGTACTTGTAAGAAAAACTGAATATGAGCAGGTCTGAGCTTCTGGGCTGCTGGACTCTGGGAATAGCGGGACTGGGGTTGCCCTGAATTCTGCTGCAGAACCTGTCAGTTAGATTAGCTTAATGCATGTCCCCAAAGTGACTGAGGACAACACAATCTTTTTTAGGAACTTGATTTGAAAATCTTAGTGATGTTCTCTGTACTGTGTCTTCAAGAGTATAATCTGGGAATGAAACATTTAATCATGCTTTTGTCAGCACAAGGCTTATACGACTGTTATTTGAGGGTATCAGAGCCTATCTGTGGTTTCCAGTTTAGAAACTGGGAAGATAACATTTTAAATTTTGTTTATATTTCTTGATTGTGTGTGTATTGTTTTTAGTAGCATTTTTGAAAAGTGAAAAATGGTTTCTTAATATTGTGAAATCAACTTACCGCATTCATTTACGTATGCAAGGATCTGTGAAGGGATAAAGGATAAAATTCTCTGCAGCTATGTACCTCTAGAATAATTTTTGTGAGGTTTTCTAGTTACATTTTTTAGATTTTTAAATGAGTTAGAAATCTGGAGACTTAATGGACAGTATTAATCTACATAGCCATACTTAAGCAATCACTTGCTTTTTTTTTTAAGAACTAATTAAGTTAATTCTGTTCAAATAGGTTTTATGAATAAACATAAGTTTACATAATGGTTTTCACCATTTAAAAAAAGCCTGTACTGGTGCAGCAAACCTGCATGTGCTCACAGTCTCTCTTTTTACCCCTCATGGGGTAAGATGCAGCACAGTACGTGTTGTGGCTGTCATGTGGGGGTTTGTCCAGGTATCAGGCGCCATATTGTGGGTTGTGCTCCGCATCTGAGTGGGCATCTCAGGGGTGGGTTTCAGAAACATCACGTCTCCTCTGGTGGTACCCCCGTGGGAGCTGCCAGGCATGAGCTATGCCGAGCTCAGCAAGGGACCAATTCTCACCTGAGTTTCTCACCTCACCAGAGGTTGTGCCTTGGTGCTGGGGAAGGCCTTGCTGGTGCTGCTAGCTCAGCCAGCCCTGGAGAAGCTGACCCCTATCTTTCAGGCAAAGCAGAGCCTCAGGGTCTAAAATAAGCCATCCGGTTATGGATGTGTTTAATGCATTCGCTGGTACAGAGATTTCGTTAGAGAAGAAGGGAAGGATCGCACCCTGAGGGATGCTGCGGTGCTGGTGAAAGCTGCTGGTATCAGTGTGGCTTCAGCTGCCTGTGTGTGTCTGTCTTCAAATAACCGACTCCAGATTGTGTTCAGATTTAGATATGGGATAAAGATTGGTTAAAGCTGTAGAGTATTTAAGTAGCCAGAGTAGGATATGAAACATCGGAGTTTGTTTAAAAGCTCATTCATGAGACGAAATGTTCCTTTGTTTGCCAGGCTGAAAATTACAGTATCATTCACTTAATTTCTAGTAGCACCCTTCAAACTTCTGAGGCCCCTGATTTTGGTGAGAGAAATAGGAGCACAGTCAAGGCACAGTGGTTTCAGAGAAGACCGGGGTAGGAAGGAACCAGAGCCACTAAGATTAGATGGCACACCAAGGTGAGCCTCGGTGAAGACGCATGAAGAAGTGTGTGTCTGAGTGGCTCAGAGGCTTGAGGCCTTGGAGCTGAGGTGAATTTTTCAGCAGTGTTACTAGTAATGGGCTTTTAAAGTGTTGGAAGGGAAAGGAAATAACAGCAGTCCTGTGAAAGAGACCCCAAGAACCACCGCTGCCTTTATCGCTGAGTGAAAAAAGCAAGTCTTGGTATAAAGATTTTTTTTGGGAAGAAAATGAACTTGACTCCAATGAGCTGATGCAGGCAGTACAGTAATGATAGACTTTATAAAGCAAAGTGTATTTTATTAATGTGCTGCAAAGCACTCCAGAGATTCTCAGTTCCCAAATTAAGCTATAAAAGATAATAGAAGGGTTTATAAAGTTTCTGCATAGTGAATGATTTCATGGCAATGGCTTTGTTTGTTTTAATGATGTGAATGGAGGGCATTTGCCTGACGTCTTCAGCATTCCCAAGGAGAAGAGCTAGGTCCAGGAGTAACATTTTGCATTTTACTGACATAGTAAAGACCCTTTTACTGAAGCTGTATCCTGGTGCACTTTGTAGTTTGTGGGTAGAACCAGAAGCTTACTATTGCTGTTACTCAGGTGGTTGCAGAAATAAATTCATTTGGATGGTAGTTGAGGACCAAGACTTTTTTTTGGCATCCATAATCTTAACATAGTTGTGCATGGACAGGACGACTTCTGTAAGTGGTGGTGTTTTGCTGACAAGCTTGTCTGAGGAGTTGAGAACCAGTATGGGAAGAGAGACTGAGCGGCGTCTGTCTTAGACCAGCCTTTTGCCTTTCCAAAACCAAGCATACGCAGACGTTCTTTGACTGTGCTATGGCTGAAGGGCACCCTGAATGCAGTCCCTGAGCGTGGAGGTGCGTGCTTTCTCCAGGAGCAGAGGATGAACAGAGAAGTTGTGCATTTTTCACCTGGCTAAATGGAATGACAGAGAAAAGTCTGACTTTTAGAAGTTAGATCTGAGCTACCGCTAATGTATTTTAGTTTGTGTGCAGCATGTTTGCTTCTTGATATTTTTTGTTAGGTATCCTCCTTTGCCTCCCTTCCATTCATTTTCATGGTTAAATTGAATTATTAATCTCGGCAGAACTACCTGCGAAAGTACTGCATTGTGTTATTTTGAGGTTATTATTTTTAGTGTAAAGTAGTTTCCTCCTGAAGCAGAAAAATATCTGCATTAATGCCATGAGGTGCTCTAAAAGAGCATATATTGCAGGCACAATGTGTGTGCAGGGCTTTATATAAAGATGCACAGGCACAAGTGCATACACGAATACCCAAACAATTTTCAGAGATGCTTTGTATAGCTCGTACAATGCTGATAGGTCATTGAAAGTTGCTGTAATATAAAGAGGTTGTAAGAAGCCTTCTCTGTGAACTGGGAGAAGGTATGGAGTTTTATTCACTAACAGTTAGAGAATCACTTTTTCTTTTCCTGAAGTCACCACATATCAGGCTGTTTATAGGCTTTGAAAAGAAAGATTTTTTCAGACTGTGAAGGTATGTATGGTGTTATTTGCTTTTTTGATTTAGCAGATTCGTCTATTTTTTGAACGAAGGATTAAAATAAAGTGAAGAAACTCAATCCCCTTCTCCCTTACAGGGGTGGAGGCTTCATCCAGCTGTGAGCTCTTCTGGCTTCTCTATAAAATGCTCGTGCATTGCCCAACTGCCTTCATGTGTTTCAATTAAAACTTGGCATTGTCAGATCAGATTTGTTGTAAGTGCAGTTTGGTGGTTTATATTATGCAGCTGAGTAATGGAAGGCAGAGCATATGTGTGCAAAAAAGGCATCTAGTTGGAAGCTGGAGCTGAACTGCATTCAGTTTCTGCCAGTGCTGCTTTTAAGTTTGTGCTATTTTAATAGTTTCCCAAAGTGATAGTGTTACTGAAAGAAAATAGCCCTCTGAGCTGGCATTTTTGATGTTTGCTTATGGCCACAAGGTAAATTTGATTTGGTTATTTGTTAAAAATCCACATAGTTCTGTCTGCAAATGCATATTGGATGTTTTTCCTCGTCTGTTCCGTGTGTTTTTAATAAATAATAAAAAGGCCCAGGGCTTTTTTTGAGCTCCTGTATGTAAAATAAGTTTAGAGCTTCAGTCTTGCCACAAAGTCTGAATTATAAAATGGTTCTGTTTTGATGTATAACGTGATTTAACAGGAGCAAAACCTTTGACATTTTGTTGGTAATTCAGTTTTAAAATTGTGAAGATGTATGTGCTTGAAAATGACCTATCACAAATTCCAAAATGTGTAGTGAATTAACATGCTAGGGTTTGTTTGTTTGTTTTTGTTTTTGCTAGGGAACAGATTTTATATGCTACTTCAGTTAGTTTTTCTTGCATGTTGTTTAAAAATGAAGAAAAACACTAACAGAGCCAAAAGCATGAGTGTTAAGCCAGAAGGGGTGAGAAAAGTCAGAAAAATGCCTAGGTAAATCAGGGTTAGTCTTGCTTGCTTATGCATACCGGCTTGCAACTTACTCCTTCAAGAAAAAATAAAAGGGGAGCTGGAGGGGGGACTGAAGAGAATGAGTAATTCTCCCATTTTGTTAAAGGAAGATAGCTGTGCACAATTCTGCTGGACATCGTCCTCTCAGTGACCATAGTGTGGCATTACTGTTTGTCCCATTCTGGAAGATGGGGCAGGAGAGGAGGGCAGGACAGTGATTCCTGGGGCATGGGGCATATACGACTTTGGGCTGGAGGTGGGAAAATTCAGTTAAGCCTGCACATCGCTGCTGAGCAGGGGATGCCTGTATAAAGACTTGGCTCTGCCTGTGGGATCTGGGACCACCATCCTACCTCAGAAAAGTTTTCTTACATGTGGGTGTTGCCTTGCATCAGCGGTGGAAAGAAAGTACCGCATACCTCTACAAAAGTGATCGTTGTTGTTTGCAGGATCAGCGTTCAACCCCCAAAGATTTTGCGTTTGAAAAGAATGTGAAGTGCAGATATTTAATTTGATGATAATTAACTTTGAACAGTGTACCCAAGCATTTGGTGCATTCTGAAGTGCTTTAAAATCAAGGTTCCAGTTGGTTTCTTAGAAATTTTGTAGTTAACCCAGTTTCTGCTCTTGATGCATGACTGACTGGGTAACATATGATGAACTGTGTTACATAAGATGCTCAGATTGTTGATCCAAAATTCTAGATATTTAACTCTTCTGAGATCCTAGCGTTTCTTGTTTTATTTTTGTCCTGTTTTCTCTCTTTAGTATTTGAAGTGTTGATATGAAGCCCTTTTCTGCCAATGCTGTTAGCAGAAAGAACATACATACACCCATCTGCCTGTTCCTTGGGCATGGGAATGGGTTGCGCTGTCAAGAGCTTTAGCTATGTGGTGCAGTTTAATACAGGTGGGATTTCTCCTGCTTTCTCTTCTGTTTTCTTTAAATAGGTGTGTGTCTTGCTGTGGGATATAGTGGAATAAGAATCATCAGGGTTATTGGCTCCAGCTGCTTCCTCAGCAGAAAACTGCAGTTTATTTGGATGAGCTTTGCTGTCTCTTGAATATTTTGAGAAGACAGTCTCTTCCCTTCCTTGCATCTTTCCAGCCCAAATGTTTGGCTCTTTATTATGCTTTATTAATAAGTTCACTGCTTTTTCTCAGCTATAGGGCTGTGATGCAGGAGGCAGATGCCCCTATTTGAAAGCATTCCCTGATCCTGGAAGCTGAATTATCAAAGACACAAAGTCAGACTTTCATTATGTTTTCCACCTGTTTAAAAAGAAGAAAAAAGGTATTCTTTGCTTTTATGGTAAGACTGATGATAAGTTCGTCTCTGGAAAATACAAAGCTGTAACTCCGTGGCTGAGGAAGACAGTGGTGTTCATGTGCAGAGATCATCGTTTTCTTCTGAAACGAGATTGAAGCATTTCTGGTTGTAACTGTGAATGTTTAATAACACTTCATAATTATCTATAAACTACATAGGAATCCTATAGGAATCCTATAGGAAATCTATGTCTATTGGCACAGGGTTGGGGTGGGAGAAGACTGACAGGTAGGCTTGAAGGACCACACACGTAATCTTATGGGTATTTGAAAGTAACTATTGTGTTCTGGTGCTTAAATGGACTACGGGAAACAAGGCCTGAGAGGTCAGATTTCCCTGGAGGGGTGGGTAGTGCCAGGAGAGCAGGTGAATGGGATGTTTGCCTGCGAGAAACAAAACAGCCTGTCCTTAATGCAAGTACCAATTTTTGAGCTGTTTTCTCAAAAACCTTAGAGTGTATTTTGCTTTCAATTAATTAGTTACTGGAGGTGCTGTCAGTGTTGCATTGCTAACAAGCTGCTTTATTTGCATACAGTTACAGCACCTCAGCTGCATCCAAATAATGGCATATGAGCATAGCAAGAAGGGTTTTAAAATATGACAAAGGTATATTAAAATACATTTGTTAATAAAAATATTGGTAAAAAAGATGAGATGCTTTCTGAATTACAGCTGAAGCAAGAGATTTGAAATGCTGTTTGCCTCCTTATGTCAGTACTAAACGAGAACTTCTTGACTAGAGGAATTATTCAGATTTAACTGATAACAACATTAGTTCCCATGCCTTTATGCTGTATGTTTATGTAAAAAGCTGTCCTTCAAGGACAAGAAAAAGAATAACCTCTTTGCTTTTGTTTGTTAAGTAATGAGGGATTTGAACTGAATCCGTGTTGTTCTCTGGAAAATGAGATTTAGTTGATCACCGGAGGATACTGCTTCCCAACTGTGTTCTCCGCTTGCATTTTGTGTTATTTTATGGGTTGTTTTCCAACAGATTTTTTAAAGAAGGACAGTCTTAAAGGAGACTGTCTTGTTAGTATTGCCTGGAAATAAAAAAAATCGCTGGCCTATTACTTAGTAAAAAGAGTTTCTTTGGGGTGATTTTACAACACTAATGGGATTGTTTTGGGCTTGCGGAATGATATATTCACTCAAGTGCAAAATCAAATTAATCAAAATACTGCTTTAGCTTTTTCTCTTTATTTTATTAGTAAACACACCTGTTACCTAAGCGTTTTGTAGCTCCTTAATCCACAGGTAGAAGTTGCAGCCTCTTTACTGATGGGATCAGAGCCTAGAAAGATCAGGTAACACATCCTAAAAAACAAAGGCAAATCTCCCAAGTCCAAAAAAAAAAAAAAAAAGAGAGATGCTAAACCATTATTTTCTTCCTTTCCTCATTTCCAGGCTGAAAGTTGGAGTCAAGTAACTAAGAGCTACTGAGGCAACTGCTTAAGCCCCACTGAGCGTGGGGTTTAGAAGGAAACGTGTTTCCGTGCTGAAGGAGTGCAGGAGTATCGTATCGATGAATTGATGTGGGCTGGCATGGGCAAAAGCACCATGGACTCGAGTGAAACTTTTACCTGGATATGAGTTTACTATACAGGCTTCATGTTAATCTGGTTGTTACCTAGAATCATTCTAAAAATGATTCTATAAAATCAAGGGGGGATAAAATTCAAGTAGATGCCCAGGAAAGCAAAGTGTCTGGAAACCACGTTACTGGATTGGGTCTCAGGGTTGTTGCGTTGAGTTCGGATCTCGGTTGTAGTGTGATGGTGATGATGCGGGTTAACCTCGCTGGTTTTCCTGGGTACAGGGCAAAAGGGAGACCTGGTCTTAACAGGGGCAAACAGGAGTCTGAATCTCCATTGCCATATGCAGATTGTTGTAGCTTAGTGTGAAAATCAAAACTGGTAGAATATGGAGCAGCAGGCTGCAGAATTTTTCAATTTTCTAACACATGGTGGAGTTCGGAGGGGAAGCTTTAGATATTTCTTATAACAAGAATCCTTTCTGGATATAGTCATACTTTTTTGTTTGTTCATTTATTTTCTATGGTACTGAAGGTAAAACGGATTGATCTGTGAGGTATGTGATCTAAATAGGCCGTCTGAAGCACAAAAGCTTCCTTCTGTTAGAAGAGGCCTACAGCTGGGAGCGCCCTGTGTGCCCGGTGCCTGTCCCCGCTTTCTTTAAACTGGGGTTGCCCTCTCTGGATAGCTTCTTTATGCATCTGGGCTGCTAAGATGCTGTAAATAAACCAGATGAATTCTTGTGGCATGGTTTCCTTTGCGGGAAACCAGAGCTGGCTGTGTGTAGTAGTGTGTGTGAAGGCGTAGTGGGCCTTTCTCCTACGTTCCTTGCACTCCTGCTCCCACCAGATGGACTTCGATAGCACTGACTGATACAGCCTTCCAGAAAGCTACAAAACTCTTATCAGTGCTTCTTCAGTTAATATGATGACAGTCTACGCTAATTAAATTGTAAAGTTCATGTTTTGTTCTTTAGCAGAAGAGGATTTTCTCTGGTCGTGGTCCAAGTGCCCAGCATGCGATACCCCTCTGAGGTGGCAGAGCACCCTCGCTCCCCAGCGGAGCATGCAGCAGATCCAAGTGCTGTAAGGGCAGTAGTTTTATTCTCCAGCAGCTTCCTTGCTCCTTGAGTCTCTTCAGCATCAGTTTATTTTCCATTGCAGTTAGCAGGCTTTCAATGCTCTCTTCTGCATTTGCCAAAATGTGCTTTTTCATTCATACCAAGTGTTTTGACAGAAGCTGGAATAGTTTCTGATGACTCCTCCTATTAAGCTCTGAATTTTCAGCTTCCCATGGGTAGCTGTTTCCACAGTCCCCAGCCATGTCTTAAGGGAGGGCCGCACCATTCTGTGTCCATACGCCGCTTGACATTTTCATGTGGGAGATGCTGTCTTCTGCACTTTCCTTCCAGAGCAATCAGAGTACAGATGTTTCTGCCTTTAAAAACTTAAGTGCAGCTTGGCCTAGATTCCTGCAGTCTGATTTTTATGCACAAAATTGGTGCGTGTGTATGGATCTTCATGCATGTATGTGTATATTAGGATTTTGGGAGGTGTTGGCTTTGGCCGTGTACCCTTTCCCTGGGGTGTGCAGCGCCCTGTCCCCAAAGGGGCTGTCGATGAAGAGAGGAAGGGTGCCCCCAGGTCTCTGAGGGATGGGCATGGTTGGCGTGGGCTGACAGGTATCGTCTGCTGCAGGAAAAAACGTCGTGCTCTCCTGAGATGTTTCCTCTGTGCTTGCACGTCCTGCGTGGCACAGCACAGCAGAGTTAAATGGGTGACATCCTTATCCTGCTGCCACTGTGTACCTGGGTGTTCAGGCTCAGTAGCTGTGACTCTTGAAAAATGGGATGCAATTGGGTGTTGGGTGTCTTGAAGGCTTGAGGTGTGCACCATCCGCTGGGTTTCTGGCAACTGCTCCTTTCTGATACAAGTCACAGGGACACAAGGCAAAAAATTCTGCTCTTATCCAACCTCCTCAGTGTAATTTATACTTTTACCAGCCTTCTGCAAATTCAAAACCAATGCCATGTTGCTTTGGAAAAAGATTAATTGAGGCTGGATTCTGCTCTTACTACCTCTTCATTATTTTGGCAAATAAAATTCAGAGCTCAGGTTTTTCTCTAACTGTTGAGGTTCATAGGGCAGCATGATTAATGATTTCTCTTGACAACTTCTGGTAATTATAGTTTTATTAAGGTCCAAAAATAAACAACACAATCTTCTCATTTGCCCCGCATAACACAGCTTGTACAATTTCTCCCAATAATTATCTCATCCAAACCCAATAGCTTGTCACGGAGATTTTAGTAAACTTTTCCACTGGAGTTTTACTGCATTCTGTCAGCAGAGCTATGGGAAAATGTATGGCTCCTTAGTTTGTTCATAGAGATAGAAAATAGAGGACTCAAATTAATTATTTCAGTTAACAAGATTAATGGAAGGAAATGTGGCATGCTCCTTTGTGTTATCAGTTATTTATAGGATTTGTCCAAGTGAAATACTCCTTGCTATCTGATTACCAGGGGCTATTTGCCTTGGCATGAAGCTACTAAACAGACTGATTTTATATCATTGCTTCGTTCCAAAAAGAAGTAAACAAACAAGAGGAGGAGTTGGAGGAGGAGAAATGTCTTTGCTGAAACATTCTTTTTCTTTTAAACTGGACCTTGCCTGTAGTGTTTTTTGCAGTGTATGCTGGCACTGACATTGGGGATACATCTTGCTTTCTAGACCATGTTCTAACAGGCTAGAAAAAAAGATGCTTCGTGTTGGCAATGTGCCCTCTTCTCAAGACCCATTTCCTGCTTCAGCTAATCCAGAAGGACCACAACTTGCTTTGATCGTCCTCACGTTTGCTGCAAGTCAGGGAGTTCTGTAACAAAAAGGAAGGAAAAAGCTTGGACACTGTTCCTAAACAAGCTGAAGCATATCTGAAAGAATCTGTAGGAATAGAAATATGTATGACATAACATTGAAACTAATTTTGTCAGTCACTGCAGTTCACTAAAAAAGTGAAATACAGCAGCTGTTTAAAATGTCACAAGGAAGCTGTACAAATATTGAAGATAGAAAGTGAAAACAAATGATGTATATGTGTGTGTGAGAAAGATGTGATTAGATAAACATATTTTAAACATCTGGTTTTCAGTTGATTTGTGTATGTTCTCCTGTGAAGGTCGCCTTGAGTTTTCTAAGTGGTCTTTGAGTTATGAAGCACAGTATTTCCCAAGAACTAGGATTCACTTAGCACTGGTGCAGTGTTATCTTAGAGGGAAGACAAATTATAGATAGAAGTAAATAAAATAAATGAAGATCTCACAGTAAAACGCAGACCTTACCATCTAAGAAAGAGTAGGTATAACTGGTAAATATTAATATCTAGTTTAGAAGTCTCTATAAGAAGCAAAACCAAAGCCTGGAAAACTCTGGCTGACACCAGTAGGGGATGGAGAGGTAACCTATACATGTGCACACATGCTTCATTTTAAACTGAATTAGCGAACTTTTAAAGATTTTTTATTTTTTTTTTCTTACAAACGTTGTTTTGTAAATACACAATGTTGGATTTATTAATTTTTTTTTTCCAGCCAGAAATTTCTTAAATCTCTCTCCAAGTCGATGCTGTCTTAAAATGTAGGAGGTGCAAGCCTTATTACTTCAGCAAAGTGTAGAAGCATCTGGATGGTTCAGAGCTTGTCCTGGCTCCAGGCGTCCCAACAGCACGTGGCCAAAGAAACGGGCTGTGTTTAGGGAAAGGAAATGGGAACAAAAATCAAAAAAAGAGCTGCAGTGTTTACATTTTGGTCAATGTCTCTGAGTTGTTCAATATGTTACAGAGATACCAGTCTTGGAAAAAAATGCTATTTTGCTGCTTCTTTGCATGCAAGTTCCTTGAGGCTTGGTCCTAACTAATGATTGTACAACACTTCATAAAATGTAGATATTATTGGAGGATTTAATGACACTCCCTGGCTGCTGCTTTTCTCTCTCAGATTCTTATTTAAAATTGCCCTTTAATACTGAATCTCCAAATATTTAGAAAAGAGCAATAACAGGTTGGCTAGCTAAACATACCATGAGAACCTATAACTCACATCGTGTGTTAAATAGTCAAAATATTTTGTTTGCAATTTGTGTGAGGTTTAGGTGGTGGCATCTTTCCCAGGACCATATCTGAGAAAAGTAGAGAGGATGAAAAGAAAAGGGTTTGATTTTTCTCAGGCATTCAATCATGTAAGTGCATAGTAGCTGAAAATCTTTCTAAAACAGCCACGTATTTATAAAACACAATGTTTTGCTTTGGTTTCCTTCAGAGACTCATATAATACTGCAGTGGGTGACTGAAAGCAGAAGTAGAAGCAGAGTTCCCGTTGCACTTGGGAAGGAGGTAACAGACGGAGCAAAGAGAAAATATCTAGTCTTTGTCTTCTAGATTTTCTCTTTGCCATCTGATCAGTTTAATGGGACGTGTTCCTCTTGGGGTCTCCGCAGGTTGTGGAGACTAATAGTTGCACTGAAGATTGCACACTGTTGTAGTGCTGTCAGCACTGCTTACTTTCCTCTCTCCTTTCCAGAAAAGTATTTTCAGGCTCTGTTCCTGTGAGCGGGTTCGTTTAATGTTTCTGCACCACCCCGCAATACAAGGATCAAGGCTTCAATGAGGCTGGCTGAGCCATGCTGAACTGTGTCACCAAAGGTCCTGGCCCGTGGTGTGCATGCAAACGTACCAGTCTGCTAGGAAACAAGCACAAACCTCTGCGTAAACATCAGTTCCACTTGAATGGGAAAAATTCTGAATAATGTAGAGTACAGTAGAGTAGTCATATTAGAGTAGTCATACCCTTACGTGCTGTTAAAAGTGGAATTTGCCGTTTTCCTGATGTGCTGTGGTATCAGGTGCTCTGCTTTGTCGTCTTCATCTAGGGAATACTGGAAATTTGAGAGACTTGACATTGTTGTGCAAATGTGACTGACTGGCTGGTGAAAAGTCTACCTGTTGAAAACACTCCTTAAATCACCTGCTTAGCTGTAGTGTGAAGCAGTTTCTCAGAGCCCAACTGGGTTTTGAGTTGTGGAAAGGCAGAGGAAGCTCTGAGCACTGCACAGGCTTCCCCCTTACTCATGTCCTGCCAGAGCAGCATCTCTGGAGCACAGTTCGTTGTCTGCCAGGGGAGAAGAGTGCTTTTGCAGCGACAGAAAATGCTCCTTTAGGGCAATCATCTGATATCAGTCTCTTTTTTTTTCATTTGGGGCCTTAAGGGAGGGCTTGAATGTGATGCTTCAGTGCAGTACCTTTCAAATTTAAAGGTCTGAATGAACTCTGGAAGAGTTTCAGTGTCCTGTAATGTTAAAATCGCGTGCTTTCTGTCTCCAGAAACAGCAGTTGCTGGACGTGCCAGCATCGTAGGGTTTCTGCACCACTGCTGGCTTCTTAACAAGTTTAGCAGACACGTTGAAGACGTGGAAAATAATTTTTCTTCTAACGAAAAGTTAATTTTCAGGAAAGTGGATGTATTCTATTCTCTTCAGAATCAGAAGTATGTTATATCTAATACACAGATACAGTTATTTAGTAGCAATGAGAGATTTTCCCTGGTTGCTAAGGTATTGGTGTGCGTTTCTTGAGAATCTTTAGGATGGGGAGAGACATCAAAATGCTGAAAATAGAATGCATCAAAATTGTGGATTTATAAACCAAAAGCTGTATGGCTGGAAATGTGAATGCAAATATGGAGCTATTCTTATAAATAAAAAAGAAACTCAGACCTCTAGAGAAAAGGCTTGGGAAATGAGTGCAGCATCAATCTGTAGTCATTATAGGATAGTTAGCACACTGTGAAGAGCCAAGAGGAATTTGTGCTATGGTGTATGTATATTATACTTGTTCAGTACTATGTACTTTAGGATAAAATGAGCTCGTATCAAACCGTTATTAGTTGTACAGAGCACTTTGAAGGGCTGAAATTGAGTAGTAGTAGCATTTTTAGCACTCTCTAAAATGTTATTCAATTTTTTTGATAGGAAATATTACATGTAAAGTCTTTGTATTTTTTTCTTTAAGTTGCATGTATCTGTTATATTGAGATGTTTGGGTAAGAAGTGGGGAAAATGTCTTGAAACTGATCTGTAACCTTACATGTGTTGAATGCAAGTTACTGGGTTCGAATATAATTGACTAATTAGTCAATCCCGTGCTGTTTTTTGAGACAAACTTGTGGTTTTCAGAAATACTGGCTTCCCAAAATCGAAAAATGGTCGCAACATTATTAGGATGGAGAATTCAACAAAGCAACTAGCTTTCGTTCCGTATGTTCTGAAGGAAACAGCACTCGTCAGGTGTCAAGCTCGCCTGATTGCAGCAGCACACCTGAGAACAGATCCTTTTTGTCTGTCAGGAAGGAGCCCTACGAAAGACCCCGAGGGCCAGCAGGCTGCATACGCAGCGGCATGTGCAGAGCAGAAGGTGCTGTAAGGGGTGTGAGAGTCTTCTTTGCAGTTTTGGGCCATCTGGGATGTGCAGCCTTATGCTTCAGGGCACAGGGTGGCCACTAGACGTTGCAGGTCAGGGCAGACCCCGAATTGGGGCTGCGGTGCGAGTGGCAGATCCTTGGCATCTGCTGAGCCAGGGCTGTGCTGGGACTGGCGGTGGTCCTGGCACCCTCTGCTGTGGGCTGCTCCAGTCAATGGGCCTCTGGTCTGATCCAGTCTTGCAAGCACTGGCTAGACTCCTTAGTTTAAATCCGTCAGTAGGTTATAATATCATCACTGACGTAGCTTTGACCTGCCCGTGCTACTGAATTAGGTGAGCCAAGCACTGCTACGGAGGAGGATGGCTGGGCAGTGAGAGAGTTCTTCTCCCAAGTCATCTTTTCTTTCTGTGAGCAAAACCATCCCTTTTTTCCTAAAATAATCTTTCCCTTAAATACATACCTGTCTGCTGCACTCCGTCACCCCGTAAACGTATCCTAGTTTGCACAAAGCTGGATATGTAGCAGCTCTGGTTTTCAAGGACTTGCAGATAGCCATGCTCCGATGGAGAAGTAGTATCAGAACAACTTATCCACCTTTCCCTTGCATAGCCTGTGGGTTTTTTTAACGTTACCGGATCTGAGTTGTGTCATCTGCTTACAATTTTAAACAATCAACAGCACAGACGTATAAACCTCAGACGTTTTTAACCTCAGAGGACAGAATGGCATGTACAGTGTCAGCATCCAGTGCTCTGTTTCCCTGCTCCAGAAAAGAAGGGAAGCAGCTATACGAAATGCTAATAATCTCGCTGTGGTTTTTGAATAGACTAGGCTTGAAAGCCTTGAGTATTTTTCCTTTTCCCTTTTAACTGCAATTTTGTTATTGTATTGCTGCCCCCATCTCTGCTAAATATGGCTTTTGAAATGTAAATCACATCATGTTCTCAGAGATGCATATGACACCCTAGCACTGTTCCTCTTTGCACTTCAAAGAGCTGTGTGGTCACACTTTGCATCTCAGCAAAATCGCAATATTTGCCTTCTGAAGATCTCCTTTAATGTGTACAATCAATCCCTGATAATGTGTTTTGGGTTTTTGTTCCCTGGAGTCTGTTAATTTTAATGTTGCTACAGGTCATCAGGAAACATAATCTCTTCTTTTTTAATTTCTCAGTGAGCGTGCCTGAGGGGAGACAAACACAAGAGAGGAGAGACAATTGAACATCACCATTGGCTGGGACCTGAAAAAATGGTGCTGGATGAACAGAGGATTAGAACTTAATTGTAAAAGGGAAATAAAGTCTTGCCGGGCGATTTTCTTCATTTCTGCATTCATCATGGCCCAGATTCTCTGGCTGGCTGGTTGATGGGACTGTCCAGCGCTTGCTGCTTGGCTTCAGTGCAGATCCCCTGTGCCTACAGACTGAAAGACCTGGGATCAGGTGGGAATTGGATGGTGCCAAAGCCGGGAATGGGAAGAGACATGGACTCTGACGAGCTAAGATGGAAGTGACTTGACAGCTTCAAGCTCAGCAGTTGTCTCCAGTAAGGACAGGTTAAGGTTGGAATCACAAGCTTCACTGGGAGAGCAGTATGCAGGAAGCTGGTTTTCAGGCCACAAATGCTTTCACAGGTAAGGACTTCTGCTCTAATTCTGCTAATTATTTTGGGACAGCTTGCTAGAGTTTCAAAAAAAATTTGTATAGCATCTTGTAGTACTTCCGGTTTAAATAAGATTTTAGAACATTTCACTTGAGAAACAGTTGAACACTTGTATTAATAGCGAGTAGTATCTGTATTTCCTGCCCCCTGAAATGGATGGTTATAAGCCTTGGGGAAGGCATATCTCAGCTTTCCTCATTAAAGTACTCATCCACAGCTTAACAATGAGTGGCCTCCTGGGTCAGCTGGGCCTATTTGCATTGTATAAAATATAGTCTATTAAGTTGCTCTTATATTTAACATGGGAGTTTGGCGAGGGCGCAGGATGGACTTTGTTTATGTCGGGAGGCTTCTCAGAAACACGGTAGTGTTGAGTTTTCTCCCTTCAAACAGAGCACACCTCTGTGCAGGACTTGCCAGATAACTTCTGCTTGGGCTTCCTCCCTTCCTCCCCACGTGGTCCAGTTGCAGCAGTACTTGATATGGCAAAACCAAAGGGTTTAACTGAACACTGTTTCAGCTGATTCCAATGTATTTCCCCGTAGACGTGTTGAAAATAATGTAGTAAGAGCGAGGATACGAAGGTGGTAGGCTTCCCTGAGAAAAGCTCCCTCTGGTGTGAACTGCACTGGAATTCACTGGGTGCTTTGTGTCTGAACTGGTTTCTAATCCGAGAGTTGGAAGAAAGGAAATGGGGGTTAGAAGATGCTGCTGCCCTGTTTCCACACCTGCTGGCCAGCTGCGATCCCGTAAGTAATGGATAGAAAATCAGCTGGACAGTTCTCTGGGTTTATAGGGCCTAGATAATGGGTTAATACCACAGTGAAAGTAACCAATGGGCGAGACATTTATTTTTCTGATGTAGATTTTTTGCCTTTAGAAGTTTGCTGGATTGGGGGTTGTATGTATGGGATGATCATTTTCTGTCTCAAACTGCTTTCCTTTGGGCTCCTTGCTATTCTAGGAGGTCTTCCCAAAAGGGAACAACAAAACCGTTCGTGTACCTGAGGGCAGGCTCCCCCTTTGCCCTGTCTCACAGCAGATCCACCCTCACAGAGGCTGGTGCCACCCTTCTCACTGCAGCGGGATGGTCGCTGCACGTCCAGGTGCCTGCACTTGTGCCTCAGTTCAGCACGGTAGTGCACTACTTCTAGAGGAAATCCCATCATGTCCCCCTTGCTGTGTTGCTTTTATTTACAACATGACTTCTGTGCGTGTGAGATGAGATGCCTCTTGGAGGAGAGCAAGTGGGAAGCTTTGCTCCAAATGTGCTCCAGTGCTGATGGGAGATGTGAAGTCAGGAGCCACCGTAGGGCTCTCCTGCCTCTGCATGACATGCAGCATGCTCCCACAGCTCTCTGGTGTGGTGCTTGGATGGTTTGTGCATCTTCCTCCTCACCACTATCTGCTAGCCCTTCTCCTCCTCCTGCCACTCCACTGGAAGTCTTCCTATTTGGATATCTATTCCCTCCTTCTGTGGCTCTCCCCTCTGCTGAAAACTCTGTTACCTTCAGCACCTTTGTAATATTATATTGTTTTCTTTCCAACTTTACCCTCTTCTGCCACAGCCTCAGCTCTCCCTTTGCTCCCAGAGGGTTGGGATTCTTGGCACTTGGATGAGACTGCTCAGGCCGCGGGGCCTCAGAGTCGCTGACCTCGTGACTGCTGCTGGGTGGAGGGGAATGGCAAAGAGGGCTGCATAAATTTCAGAAAAACGAAACCCATGTCCCTGGAGGCCTGGGACAACAATCAAATTGTGGTGACAACCCAGCAGATTCCTACCCATTCTGGACACTTTAACAGCATGAGGGTTGTGCTCTCTTTCGTAAGGAGCTCTTTTATTCTTTTGGAGTTGCCCTCAGGTAAAGAAGTTAATAAACATTTTCAAATCTTGTTAGCTGTACTAAAGAATTATTAAACTTTCAGGCAAGTTGCACCATATGTTCAGGAGACATGTAAAAGAAATGGGCAGAGGACTTGTAAAGCAAACAGGCTGAATTGCCATTGCTTTTAGATGATAAGAAGGCAAGGCCTTCTGTTTCTCCCAACTTGAATCAAATTGATATCCACTTTTTTTTCTTTTTTTGGAGGTCATTTTTCCTTGGTAGATTTATATAACATATTCAGCAGTAAAAGTGGGTAGTTATGTTATTTCTTACAGAAACCCATAGGAGCGTGTTATGCCAATTTAAGAGTTGCAGTAACATGTAATGGTAGGTGCGTATAGCTTCTCCTGTGGTCCTTGCTATGTTCCTCCTTTTGTTGGCATGCTGGGTTAGCTGTAGAAGAAAACAGTAGTGGCTAGTAGCAGAGGGGGCATGACCACATGCAGAAGCGAGCTAATTTGTACAGAAAAAGCTTTGATATCTGAAAGCAGTGCAGTGTCAACACTGAATCTAGCAGTGCTAAGTGATTGCAGCTATTGGAACAACTGGGGTAATCATTTTCAATTTACAGCTGAACATAGTGCTGTTAAAAGAAGTCTTGGAGGATGATGCCTCTGCGAAGCCACCTTTGGAGTATTTCAAAATACTCCTTTCTACCTTACTAATAGCTGTGACCTGGGAAGGCTTACAGGTATGGCTAGGAGACACTTTGATCCCATCTGTACGCTGATGTTACTGGTACAGATGCCAAAGTTGCCATTTTTTGCAGATGGCTCTTGTTTCAAGACATATGCTGTATTTATCATGTATTACCAGACAACAGCATATGGTAAAACCCCTTTAACTTTACTGGCTAAATACTAATTTCAGTAGATGATACAAGTATAATAGATTCAGGATTACAGAATGTGGAAAAGGCAATGGGAAGGATGTGCTCCTAGGCTTGATTAGGAAAGAGATGGTTGAGCCTATGATAGTAAAAGGCAATCTGAGTGATAGCAATCACAGGCAAGTGAGCTCATTCTTCAGAAGAGGAAAAAAGAGAACTTCAGAATACAAGCAATGGTATGCAAGAAAGTAGACTTAATTAACCTAATAGAACCAATAGGTAAGATTTCTTGGGAAACAAACCTAAGAAATTCAGGAAGGCTTACGATTTCTAAAGGAACTATGTTTTTCTTGTCATAATAAAGGGTTTTAAAAGCACAAATAAAAGGTATCCCAGTAAGAAAGTGTGAGAGACAAAATTGCATGAACTAAAAAATGAGAAGGACTCATAAAGTGGAAACTAGATACGTAATCAAGATGAATATACAAGAACAGTAGAAGAATGCAAGGGCCAAATTGGATAGGCCAAAGCATGAAACAAAGTGCAGCTAGTAAAAGACATGGTAACAAGGAAACGTGCTATATTCTCACTAGTAATAAGAGGAAGACTGAGTTTCTGGACTATTTACTGAGAGGGAAAGGCAAAACTCATGATCTGATGTGTGCAGAGAGGACCAAGTAGTTAATGGCTTCTTTTTGCATCCTTCTTTGCCAAAAAGGCAATCAGGTGCAATCAGGCAGCAAGGAAAGGAATAGTACTTTGAGGCGGGTAGGAATTCTAAACAGAACAGGAATAGAACTGATTATAAACTAATTAGATAAGATAGGTATTTTAAAACAAGCTGCAGCTTATTAAATTATCTCTTCAGCATAGGGTGAAATAGCTGAAGCAATATCTGAGCAATTAGCAGTTACGCTGGAGAGCATTTGGAGGACAGTCTAGGTTCAAAAAAACTGTGGAAGAGCAAACACTGCACCTATGTGTAAACTTCCCTGCGTCTTTCTTTTCCCCCTTTGGAGTAGATAGCTTAGCTTAAGTTCTTGGGGAAAAAATGTCAGAATAAAATAATTAACTGGTTTTTTTGTGTGTGTTTTTTTGTTTTGTTTTTTAAACAAATAGCCTGTCGGTAATAATGCAATAAATGAATATGCATGATTTTTTTTCCAGAATATACCTTGTCAGTTGAGCCTAACTTCCCTCTGAGTAGGAAAAAAAATGTACCTTCATTTTGGAAGGCTTTTTGCTCTTTCATAAACAAGGTGGCAATATGGGCTCCAAGGTGGGTACGCAGTTGGCTGAAAAAGCTGTTCTCAGAATAATTACTAGTGATTCATAGTCAAACTGGAAGGATATGTCAAGTGTGATTTTGCCCAGGATTGCCTGAAAATATCCAATATTTTAATTAACGACTTAGATGATAGAATCTGCATGCAAAATTTCCAGATGACACCAACTAGGGAGAGGATGTAAACTCTCTGAGCACAGGATTAGAATTCAAAATTAATGCGGTATATTGGAGAACTGATCTAAAATAAATACGATGCAGTTCATTAAGGACAAGTTCTCCATTGTGGTTGGGCAGGAATAATCAGCTGTGCAAATCAAAATGTAGAAGAACTGGTGAGACAGCAGGTCTGCAGAAAACAGATGGGCAGTTGCAGGAGACCAGAAAATGGCTATGAATCAACAATACCACGTCATAAACATTATGCTAGAATATATGGACAGGAGTCTGTGTGTAAGACATGCAAAATAATTTTTCCACTCTACTTAGCACTCTGCTTAGGCTGGTGTACTATTTCTGTTCTGAGCAGCACTCTTCGGGCCTGTTGGAAGCATCCAGCGAAAAGGAAAAAGAAGGCCAGAGGTCTAGACAACATGGCCCTTGAGAATTGAAAAAATGGTCTTTTTGAGAGTCGAGAAGTAATTCCCGAACTTTCTGAAGATATTTTTTCCTAGGTTCCCACGAAGCAGAGGGGTTTTGTGCCGAGGCACGTCTGACGCACTGAGCTACGCGGCAAGACGTGGCCGTAATAAGCAGTGCAGCGAAGGGCCCGCTTTGGTCTGGTGGTCAGAAGGACCGCTTCGTTTGCACACTTCATAGCTGTCGTGAAGTGTAACACCTTCTACCTTGGTCTGACTTGGTGTTGTGCCAGTACTACGGTACTGGTGGTGGGGAATGGGACAGCCAAGGTCCATTAAAAAAAAATCAGCCACTTCCTTCACCAGTGCATGTTTCAAGTGCTGGTTTAACGGAGCAGAGCAATTCTGAAATCGGCTCTCTATCACTGGGGAATGCATGGCACAAGGATGTCCAGAATGATCAAAGGATAAGGGGAATATTGTAGGGGGGATTAGGAATCAGCGTATGAAGCATCCTGACTTTACAGGGTCATCTTAGGTCCGTCAAGATTTTATTAGCTCTGTCTCAGCACAAGCTCTGACGGACCTGAGCTGACTCTTAGGCATTCCTGCCCTGTGACCCTCAGTACTGCTGGAAGAATTATTAGCTCAGGCACTATGGAAACTGGAATAAATAGTGTGAGGTTGCTCTGTGCAGTGGGCCCCTGCCCTTCCGTCTAGCACTGACTTTGTCACCTTCTGATCCTGTTCCATGGCTCCGTATCTTTTCCCTCATACCTGTCACCATGGAAGTGATTCTACCCTCAAATCTTTGAATAGTCCCTTGCAGCCTTATCTCAAGGTTGTTGTCGCCCAAGCTTGACCTTCGTCAGTATCCAAAGAGGCAGAGTTACTCCCAAGAAGGGCTCTTCAGCTTGGCTATTACTTCACCAGGCCCAAATTCGGCAGAGAAACTGTGTTTGCCTGTTAGGATTTCCTCTTGGTCAGAGGAACGTGGCTTGAGGGGATCCCCTCGCCTCTGCTCTGTGTACCCCTGGCATTCAGGACTTCTGTTGTGTTTCCTGTCCTGGGTTTCATGCTTCCCTAACCTCTCTGTGCCTCTTCCTCTTCCAATGCCCAAATCCTCTCTCCCTGTACTGAGACTCCTCCATCCCTCCCCTTCTGGGCCTCGTTTCTCTTCCAGATTCCCTACCCTTCTGGTTATCTTCCTACTTTTCAGTGCCTTCACCTTCCCTTGTTTCTGGACTTCTCCTACTTCCAGACCAACTCACAACAACTCAGCTCCAGGCTTGTCTGAGAGCCTCTTCCCCTCTTCTCTAGATTTAACCCTTCTCCTCCTGCTCTGCCCTCCTCAGGGGTGTCTTTCCCCACCTTTCCCTGCTGCAGTGAGTTCTTCTGGTTTATGCGGGACCTTTCTTTGCACAATGTGAGAGCTTGCCACTTGGTTTGGCTCCTTTCCCCTTTAAGCTTCCCCTTTCTTAAGCTTGTTTTGCTTAACTCTAGTGTTTTGGGTGGAGATGTCTCTGGCCTGGGGATTATAGTTCCAGAATAGGGAGGCTCCTTGAAGGGATTACATGGGAGACCAGGTAAATTGTTCCAGCAGATTGCGTATGCCTCAGTTGGCCATTATTCGTTTAGAGAATGAAAGAGTGAGGGAAGATGTGATAACCATTTAAATGGATATGGAAATTTCATGTAAGGAGGAAGGTAATAAAAACTGTTTTCCAGTTCTGCTGGGGATAGAGCAAGAAGTAACAGACAAGCTTACTGCGGTGGGGAGATTTAGGTTAGACGTTAGGAAAATCTTTCTAATGGTAAGGATAGTTAAGAACTGCAGCCGATTGCCTAGGGAGGTTGCAAAGTCTCTGTCACTGAAGGTTTCTAAGAACAAGTTAGACAAATATCTGTCAGGAATGGTTTATGTATAGTTGATCTTGCCCTGGGGCAGGGGAATGGACTTCATGAGAGTGCTTCCCGCCTTACTTTTCTGTCATTCTGTTATTGCTGCTTCCCTGGATAATAAATGTACATTTTATACATTAGTAATCCACCTGCACTACCCTATCTTCTCCATGTTTAAGTAGATTCTGTTGGAATAATTGATAAAGGATGGATTAAGTGTCTTATGTTTTTAAAGTCTACCCTTTCTTTTTGTTGGAGTGTTGCCCCATTGCCTTTGTTCTAGCCTGCCCCAGCTTTCATTAAAACTTTCTTTTTTAAACATCTTATTTTGTGAGGGCATGATATATATATCTGTATCAGAGCTACTAGTATAGAAACATTTTCACATTTTAGAAATACTGCATCCATTATTCTGTTTCACAGTATGCAAGTATTGCAAGAAAAGCTTTTTGCCACTCTTAGGTTGTAAACATATTTAAAAGGTAATTGTTAAGAGTAATCAAAAATGGGCCAAAGCCAAAGCAACCGCCATTTGAGGTTGTTTTCTTTATAATGAATAAAGCTATGCATGATGTACTTGTCATATGATAATAACTGGTGGATCCGATGCTGAAGGTAGGATTCTTCCTCCAAATTCTAATTGAGGCTCAATGTAAAACAGAAAAACAGGTTTGAAATGTCTTCTAATAAGTATATTAACATAATTAATATTAAAAGCAGTTGAAAACTCATTTATGCATTAACACAGGTCTACCACATTGCTGCTGTCATTATTTGCATGATTTTCAATTACAGATAAACATTTCATTTAAAGAATACAACTTGAATATGTAGCAGAACATTCTCATTCCCCTCTGTTCTGATTTTGCTTTCAGCTGCCTCTTGAAGCTAGTCTGACCTTCCAAAATTCTCTGCAATTTTTTTGACAAATGCCTTCTTATTTTATGAATTTTCAAGGTTACTGTGTCACACGTGGACAGCTCTTTCTGTCTCTTAGTTCTGGAAGAAACAGATTGCTTTTTGCAATGCCCCTTACTCAGCACATGGATAGTAACAGATCGTATTCCATTGTAGTCCTTTAGATATTTTACTTAGAGTGTGCAGGTTTTTTTTTTTGAGTATAGATAGTATTCTCAGCAAAAATACATGGAAGAAGATGCAACCTCAGCCTTGAAGAGTTTATCTAAATACATTATACTCAGTAGCATTCAATGAAATTGTTTTCAGTATGGTAATGCACACCTTACAAGTCTCCTTTTCCGGGTTAAATGCTTTAATAGAACTACTGGAGATTGAGAAACTGAAAATCAATTCAAGAATGATGGTGCTACATGAGAGAAATAGCTTTTGGTTACAACTTAGTTCTTCTGCTGTTCTTACAACAGGTGATTGTAACAGCAGTGGTTTTTGCTTTAGGTCACTCTTCAAATCCATGAGCTTGGCTTTTAAGTTATGATCCCAAACTTTGTGTGAGTGAAAGAGTGTGTTTTGTTTATTTCCTTTCAACTAAAGAGAACAGTTATCTTCAAAGTCTGGTTGAAGGACTGTTTAATCCGTAACTGGACAGATACTGCCTTTACTTATTGAACTGTGGTAGTCCTTATGCGAACAGAGGGACATTTCACACAGGCCAAGGATTTCATATTTTACATGCTTCTCCTTTCAAGTTTTAATTTAACTGGAACAGAAGACCTCCTTGTCAGTTTGCTTGCTTTGGTGAAGTACTTCATACTTGCCTGCTTGGTAGGGGAAAGAATGGGAGAATTTGTGTATTAGTCACTTTGAGGAGATGGCCTTGCTGCATGAAGCCACTGGGAGCTCAGTGAATGTAGAAGCAGAAAAAAGAAGAAAAGAAGCCAAGAGGACTCCAGAGGAAATGCAGTGCTGTGGCGTCCCGTGAAACACCTTGAGAGATATTGGCCAAGGATCCTCTGCAGACCTGGAATTCAGTCCCCTTATATTGCAGGCTACAGTTTCATGTAACACCGTTCATATCAAGCTCCATCCTGAAATATTACTCAGATCTGGAAGGGTTTTCCTTCAATTTTTAATCAAATTTTCTTTACTATTTAATTTAAATGCCATTAAAAATCCTTTAATTTTTCAGTGTAGGTGTAGTCTTGGCTATATGTGCATGGTCCATTTGTTCTTATGACAGTTAGTCCAGAGCCCAAATGAAAGCCTGTGAGGTGTGCAGACCAGAGTGAAAGCAGGTTCAAATTTTCAGAGACATGGCAATTGTGATTGTTAAAATTATTTGACGAAGTAGTGTAGTGCTGAAAATGGCAAGCTCCTTCACAAAGTCATGGGTGAGAGCACTCCAACATTTTCGTGGAGGATGTTGAACCTAGATCTTCATCTTTGATACTCATTTTTAGTAGATTATATTCGAAGCCAGAGCGTGCTGTTTGTGAAGTTGATGCATCTTTGAAAATGTCCATCTGCCATTTCTCGTTTCTTAATGGTACATGTCACAGTGCCGTTGCATGAAACAACTTAATCAGCCAAATGGCCAGTTCCAGACTGAATATGACAATAAATTGAACTGTAAATATGCTGCATTTCAGTATTTAATCATAATAAAACAGCAGATTTTTTCAATGAGGAAAATAAGCGTGTTGTCCCTTAAGTAAAAAGACAGAAAATCAGAGGTGAAAACTGATTCTTAAATTGGCATTGTGTGCCAATTTAATTTAATTGAATCTTTCTGATTAATTTGGTAGCACTGGTTTGGTGGTTGTTTCATGTTTATTTTGAAGAAAAGAGGGAGCAGGAACCGCGAGCTCTGCTCCTGGCTGGCTGCGGGCCTGTCGCTGCTGACAAGGCCGCGCATGTGCTCTGAGCGCAGCAGCTCGCTGCCATTGCGTGAGACAGAAATCAAGCCCTTGGCTGCTGCTTTCCAAGGTGCCCAGAAGTCTAAAGTCGGAACATTTACTTTATTTCTGACAGAATCGCTAAGTGTCCTCCGGCATCACGAAATCTGCCAGCATTGGCACTTTGTAGTTGCAGTGCGACCTGCGGTCGGTGGTTGATTCCCACCTGCTGCAGCTTGGCCACAGACACAAGATGAAGACATCCCCCATCTCCACTGCTTAAAATTCAGCTTTGTATTTTTTTTTTCTCTCTCTCTCTCCAAGAAAAGAAGGGGGGTCAAGGCAAAACTTCTCCAGGAGTGCCTGTCTCAGTGCAGAGCGTAGTCCTGCAGGGGGAGCCCAGCGCCGTGGGCTGGCCATGGCCCTGGCTCACCGGGAGGACGAGGAGGAGAAGGAGGCCAAGAGAGAAGGCTGGGCTGACTTCCAGCACCAGCAGGGACTGCAGGGGGAAACAGGCTGGAAATGCCTTTCATAGCAAACTTAAAAACAAACAAACCAACCAACCTTCCCCCCCCCCCCCCCCCGACAAAAACAAGAAACCCCCGACATTAAGAGATGAAGCATAAAACCAAAGCTGATGTCAAACTATTGAAGGACTTCACTGAGTCCTTTTGGAGGCTGGGGAGGTACAGCGGAAACATGAACAAAACCTCCCTATTCACATAAATATGATGCAGGATGTTTCCAAGTACTCAGTGCCAGGCAGTGGTGTTTTGAGTGAACAATATGAGGCTAAGTTTTGAGTTTTGGTCTAATGGTTTGTTGTTGGTGTTTTGTTGTTGTTGTTGTGGTTTGGTTTTGTTTCTTTTATTTTTGTTTGTTTGCTAATGTCAAGGGGACTATTTGTTTGCCTAGAATATCAGTTTTCTTTTACCGTAAAGCAAATAGTATGAACTAATGTTATGTTTTGTCGTTGTAAGCTACAGCAGCGCCTTTACAAATCACTCCTTGAAGAACAAGGGAGTCCAGGTAAACAGAGAAGAGAAAATATTTAACATTGCAGGGTAAATGTAGTGAAAAGGCCTAAAAGCTATTGAGGAGAAGGTAATACTATATATAGTCAAATGTTACATTTACTTTTCTAATATTTCATTCCTTTTACTTTTTGAAAAAAAAGAGGCCAGGATGTATGGCCATTAATTTACTTGCTAGATCTGTTTGTTTTGTTTGTTGTTCAGAGCAAAGCTTCTTGCTGGGTGGATGGAGTCCTTCCTGTGAGCCTTTCTGTGAATGCCCAAGTTCTTGTGGCTCTATCAGCTGCATCTCCCCATCCTGGGGCTTGGCTTTCCTCAATGAAGTACTTCTTGATGGAGCAATATAGATCCACCCAATCATGCACCCCACGCTGCACCTCTCCCAGTTTTTTTCCCCAGGGACTGCCCAACCCCTGCTCCAAACCCTTTCCAGAGGGCTACTCCCACCCTCTTTAATTTCAACTCAGCCCTCAGCAACAGTTAATAAGCAAAACGTGAAGTTTCTAGTAGGATCATTACTTGCTAATAGGGTGCAGCCTTCAAGGCATGCTGGCCTCTTACAAACACCAAAGACAATCTTTTCCCTGGAAAAGAATACGACACAATACTCTGTATATACTCTGTATATCTGTAAAAATGCTGCTTCTTTCTGAGACTGATCTTTTCCAAGGCACTGCTTATGTAGGGCTTGGAAACTGCTGATTTCTGAACAGAGAGGGCTTTGGCTTTGACAATATCAGGAACCCAGCAACGTGGGCTTCCAGTCCTTTCCTGTAGGCACCCCACTATAATTTGACTATGAAACTTACCCTATAAAACTTAACTTATGGAAAGCTTTTATGGCAAGCAAGGGGAAGGATTCCCAACCATGTTTGCATGTCCCCTTTGTGTAACATGGATGCTCTCAGACCCCTCTGCTCAACCCTTGCAGAACCTCCCATTGGAGTTGGGAGCTCTATCTTTGATTTGAGTTTTTGTTGGGTCACCAGTCTGCACTACCTCCTCACCCAGCATTGCCACCAGTCTGTTCGCAAGCTGTTTCATCCACCATACCTTTGCTGCTGTAATTTTACAGTGTTAATGCTTTGTTGGTGGGAAAGTCACAGCTTATGAATTTTATTTTTTTTAACATCTTACTCTAGTTCAAGCTGTAGGCCAAAGGAATCCCCTACAGATGATGTTTCTGTGGCACTAGTTGTGGATATTGAGTACCATAAAAAAAAAAACAAAAATAATTATTATAGATACATAAATAGGAGAATGGGTGTTTTACGGTGAAGAACAGATTGAGCAATAGGTCTTTCATACATTGTGGGTTTTGATTTTATTTCTTAAATTTTTCTGTCCTATTGTGGGCTCTTCTGGAAAAAATTTTGTGTCCTTGGCTTTCTTGCTCTCTTCACTAGAAAGGCACTCCCTTCTGATCTAAGGGCAAGAATAGAGAAAGCTTTGTTGAAGGAGTGGAGTTACAATTTTTAATGATGAAAACAGCCAAAAAGAATCCTGCTTTACAGCCAGCATCTCAGCAACATCTTCAGTCCATGCCTCTGAGGATAAGCTTGCTTCTGTTGTCAGCGGGTAAAATGGCTTCATTCAGTGCCGTTTGATTGCTGACAACACTGCATGCCTGTGTGTTGTAGGTGTATGTATGCTGAGGTGGTGGGAGGAGGATTACTCTGACCCAGGACAATGTAGTAACTTCAGAAAAGCCTGGAAGACTTGTTTGGATCTGAATTGTTCAAGAATTGTCTGTTTATCCTGGAGGCCTAGACTATACAAAACCAGTAATTTATACTGTCTGAAGATGAATTCACAGCCTGGCTGTGTATTCAGTCAGTCCTTGATTTAAACGAAAAAATTGGAGTTTGTGCATGACTCTCTCTTTTCCCCCTTTCTGAGCTTTATTATACTTGATTTGTTTATCTCAAAAGAAATACTTTGTACAAATATCTGCTTCCAGTTGCTCAGGGCAAGAATTCGAAGAGACACATGACCTGCCACGACAATGCAAGAGCAAGTTTAGAAAAACTTCACTGTTCTTAACTCAGGATGTAGGTGGCATCTGTGAACTAAAGATACTTTTTTTTTTTCCATAGCAAACATAACTTTCGTGCCCAAACCAGTGCTGTTTATAGAAGCTGTTGTAGAGTTTATGTGTAATAAAAGGAACAGGGGTAAGCTCCAACAATAAAGGCAACAAGTATGACTCTTGAGAATGTTTTTATTCGGTGCCTTCTCTAGTGTATATGTGGAAAAAGTGACATAGCATTGACTTAGTGGCTTTTGTGCAATCTCTCAAGTATGTTACTGTATTAAAAGCATTTTATTCTACTTTTTGATACAAACAAGTTAACGTTCTCTCACACATATGGCTCCTGCTGGTAACGTTCAGTGTTGCAATAACACCAAAGAGCCTTCAACGAAGATGAGAACCCTGCTGTGCTAAAACAGGGCAAGTCAGCCCATTTTACAATCTGAAAATCATAAGGAAAAAAAATAGCAAGATGGAAGCACAGAACAGTAGTTACTGCTGTCCTCAATTCACAGATAGACAACTAAGGCACAGAATGAAATATTTATGTGGAGTGATGTAGGAAGCTTGGCAGACCTGAGAACTAAAGCTACAGCTTCTGAATCTGAACCCAGTATGAAGGGTGAGATTATAACCACAAGTACTAATGTATTTATTTTCATCTCCAAGTCAGAGTATACTTACTGCACCATTTTTTCTTATTTCCTCTGTTGTATCTTTATTGTCTTTTCTTGCTGCCATGAGAAGAATGTAAGTCAGAATTTCTTGTGGAAACTGAAGGCTTGCTTTTTGCTAGCACTGCTGAGAAGAATCTCTCTGAAGAAGAATTACAGCTACCCTTAAAATCTGTGACAGAAACAACCGACCTCATCTACAAGTATTAATTGTGCATTGGGAAAATGAAGGTGCTGGGATACAAGACTGCTTGAAGAATATGGCATGTTACTTAAGGCCTTAGAAAATCTATTATTTAATTGCCAGCTAGAGAGTAGGATTACTGAAATTTTGGGAAACAAAATTTAGTGAGATGAATACAAATAAAGCTGTTCATACTGGTTTCACTCCTTCAAGGATCTTTAAATGCAAAATGTGATATTCGTTAATGTAGTGCAGGCAGGCTCATTGCTTTTTTTGCCTTATATGTAAGACTTGCTTGGTGTGGTAAGACTTATTTTGAAGAGTTTAAAAAAGGTCTGTTTTTTATGTAACATGCTTTCTCTGAAGTGAAAAAGGCGAGGTTTGTAGAGAGATCATATTTCTTACTAGAACTAGTGGTCAGTTTGGAAAGCAAACAAACAAGATACTGAAAACCACAAGCATTCGGGCGTATGAGCTCTTCACTTCCAGGAAATTTTTAAATGAGCATTCAAGATCCTTCGGTTTGCTAAGGGCCATCTTCTGCTGCATAAACAAAACAGCATTAAAAACAGGCAGTGGGGAGAAAATTCTCATGGAAGTGGAATTGACTGTATTTCTATTGGCATTTTGATTGCAATCAGTACTGTGATAGTGAGCCACATCCCCCAGTTGTGCTAATGAGAAAAATACAGAAGAAGGAGAAGTGAGATGGAAGGACAATATCTGAAGGTGAGGTGGACGTGCAAAATTTCACCCTGAAAGAAATATTTGTTTGAGGCTGTCACCTGGAAACACCGTTCTGGGAGAGATGGAAGAAAAATGTCAAAGACAGCCTGACTTGTGATTGTTGCAAAAGCTAAAGCCTTGTAAAGGACTCCTGAGTACCAAAGATAAAATTAGATATGAATATAGTGGTTGACGTGATTGTCTTAACAGAGATTACTGTCATTACTACCACAATGAGAGCTCTGCCATCATTGGGTTAGAAAATGCTTAAAATACTTGTACAGAGAACAAACTCTGGAAATCTTGTCTTTAAACTGCCAGTCTTGAAACAATTTCAACTTGGAAAGAGCCGTGATTATTTTCGGAAGAGTATCATAAGTCTAGTGTGCTGATTCTTACTTTTTCTGTTCTTAAACATAGGGCCACTGTCTAAAAGTTAGATCAATGTGAGACTGCATAGACATTATACGATGCCAAGAAAGCAGTTCTCTGATATTTATAAATAAACTTTTGATGTGTTCCCATTTTCCTTCCTCTTCTCTTTGCTGTTATCCCATGCATTTGCCCCCAGGCTTTCTGTACTTGTTTATAGAGGCATTAATAGTAATTCTCTGTTTCTGAATTTTATTCTTGAAGAAAATGGATCAATTATACAGTGTTATGCCAGCTAGGTTACAGCTAATGGCCATAGCTGTTAACCTCACATGTTCTTTTTACCTGCATGGTAATAATGAATCATTAAACTGAGCAGAGCAGTAATCCTTGAGATATAGAAGTAGAAATAATTTAACAAAGGCATTTCAAAATGATTCTTTTATTGATGAACACTGTGTAATATTGTCAATATCTTTAAACTGTTACAAGAGTTTAAAAATGCAACTTAAACTGTGAGAATAATGTATAGAGTATTTGCATACCCTGCTGCAGCAGGCATGTGAATCTTTAAAGATAATTCTTTGGAAATGCTTTTTAATAAAGAATGAGGTAGGCAGTCTTTGTATAAATGGTACAAGGGGACCCATTCTAATAAAACTTAACAGTTAAGAGCACTTATTTTTGCTAAATGCATCTACCAGAGGTTGCAAAATTCAGTAATACTTGTTGAAAGTGATACTGTTCGTTTTTTTTCTTTCTGTCAGGTTTTATAACAGAAGTAGCCTCCATATGGAGTTACAGGGGTTATAAAATGTCATTGGATTTCTCTGTTTTAGACAGGTCATGGTCACTTAAGTGCAGCTCTCAGAGTTTGTATATTAGGAAGAATTAAAGAGAATTGAAGCTGCATCCGTAAAATAGCAAATAGTTTAATATTAGAATAAGGTATTAAAAAATGTGAAGGAAAACATAAAAGAAACAAAAAGGCTAAAATGGAGCTGACCAGAAAAGCTATGATGATTATCAGACTGAAGATATGACATAGCTTTGTTTTTCTCTTCTCAGTAGTAATACCACTTTAGTTGCTTTGTCTCCAAGTGATTTTGCTGGGAAAGAGATGACTCTGGAGTTTACTTTCTGTGACAGTGCAGTTGAAGTTTGGAAGGGTTACTTTATTAACTGCTCTGCATCTGCTCCTGAACTACAGTTGGTAGGTGTCACGGAGAGTAAATTACAAATGATGTAGTGTTCGGGTATTGATATTAGCAGGTGCATAGCTGTATAGAGTGTCAAACGTAATACTTGTCCTCAGATTTATTCTGTTGGACCTTATTGCTAGGTATGTGGTGATTGTTTCCCATAATGACTTGCTCTGACAGTGGAAGGCATTGCGTCTCTGGTGATCTCATGGGTACTCTTGTTACTGAGACGAGCTGCTCCATTTGCTGTCAGGTGTTTGACGTTGGGCCTTACATCTCCGTATTAGCAATTTCTGCAAGGCAGAGATTATAGGGAGTGGTAGTTTCTTTTATCAGTCCATCTGATTTAGTTGGAGAACATGGAGAAGCTGTGTGCATTGCAACCCTTCCTTCAGATCTCTGGAAAAGATCCTGAAGGATGGGTCTGCGTGTTCCAAATGCTGTCTATTTTTTTGCACTTGTATCAGCTGATCAATTAAAAGATAACTCGTCTCTTCTTAAAGCTTGCCTTGATTAAACTGCCACATCCACAGTGAGCCACAACTTTGTAATTTCAGCCTTTGCCGTTCGGGACACCACACCCTTATTTTCTTTCAGCTGCCCGAGTTAAAGTTACTTTCCACCATTTCACTTTGTGACAAGCTCTCCCTTCAGGATTTCAAGGCAGAGCTGTCCTTCCTCAGTGGGGCTGTAGCCAGAAGGGCAAACGGTTCTCCCTAAGCTCAAATCAAACTGTGATCAAAACCTGATGAAGCAGTTGAGCCTGCAGTTTGCTTTTCAGCTCATTCTGTTCCCATCTCCTCAGATTTCACTACAGACCCTATTGGTAGCCAAAGTATTTATTTTGTGGCCTGTCATATGCAATTCAAATGATCAACTTAAGGCTTGGTTTTATACTCCTCAGTCAAATCACCCTGGTTTCAGGGACACAGGGTACAGCTTTGCATTCTTTCAAAAGGAATTTTCCCGGAGCAGGTAAGTCACTGTCGTCTTTGTAGCAATTGCAGTTTTCTGTCAGTTTGAATGTACCTTCTTCCTCCTGGTCCCCAGCTCCTCTCAGAGCTTTGCATACGCGTCACTAGTGGCTTCTCTACGGGAGCCTTTTGGGCACTGCTGGCCATACAGTCAATACACAGAAGAGGAGTATGGGTCCCTTCCCAGGTGCCCTGTGGCTATACCACCTTCCCACCTCTTTCTGATGACAGAAGAAAAGTGCCTCTTGTTAAGAATAAACTTCTGCGCTCAGGGCTTGTGGTCCAGCTGCCACCCTGAGAACATGGCTGCAGGGCCTTCTGCCTCTTCCCTTAAGTGGTCAAGCAGGGGGCTTTACTGGCAACCATGATGTCCCCTTGTGCAGCAGCTACAAAAATGACCAGCTTCTGCTAGCTCTGACTGTCCTTCTGCCAGCTCTTGACCAAGCTGACTGTAGTGGTTTCTGTGGTAGAGCTATGCTAAGGAATAAATGGTTGGAAAACACCTTAGGCCAACACGTTGACTGGTTTGTACATTTTAAGTTAAAACACACAGTGGAGAAGAACAAGACTGATTTGTTTTAAGGCCACTATTTCTCTTCCTACAGGAGAGGTGATCATGCATAAGGAGGCTTTATTACAAAATCAGGATTCATATTAGTTAGCTTTAGTTAAAAACCTTGTGTCATCAGACTATCTAAAGGGGCTCTACATATGCCATTTAAGGCTTTCCCTTGTTGGGTGGCAAGGTATGCAGCTATTGTGTGTGTAAAAGGATGAACAGAAATATAGCAGAAAATTTATCATTAACAATTAGGAACATAAATTGGTTAGGAATATCGAAATAATGACTTGTCTGGGTTTCAACTACTATGTTACGCTCTCTCATTTCTTCTGTTTTTACAAAGAATATGCGGAGAACTTGCAAGAGCCATCATGTAACGGGTTTGTTTTGCAACTACTTAAGCACGTTTTGCAACTAAAATTCTTCCAGTAATGCTGCATAAAACTAACTTTTCATAAGAAGAGGGATTTTAAGACTTAAAAACGTTGCTGTAGTAACTTTTTTTTTTTCTTTTAATATTAAACTAGTAATGTGGAAGCTTGTAAAATTTTCTGAAATGAGGTTTAAGACACAAGGTATATTTACACTCATGAGGAATAAACACCCATGAAAATCCTAAAAATATCAACTTTAAGGAAGATATGCCTGAGGTGCAAAGTGCAGGTAATTTGAGAACTTCTACAAATGTTTAAGAAACTTCAGATTGATGGTTCAGTGTAATTTTTCATCAAATGATTTATTACTAAATAATGTTGTTAATATCAGTAGTAGACCTTTCATCAATTACAATGTATGGTTTTCATGCTGAGTGCAATGGAGGTGGTTTCTATAGTATCTTTTATATAACGTATATTATTTCTATGGTGGCATCCAGAAATCTGCTACGGCAATTTAACAGTTCAGGCACAAAATCTTCTAATTTTTCCCTTTGCATTCTGGTTGGTAATAATTATTTTGTATGTGATTCACTAAAAGAATAGTTGTGAATATTTTAAAGCTTGGATTAATTTTGATTTTAAAAGAACAGTGTCTGTTGGTTGTCTGTGATGTAAAAGAAATTAAAAATACACATGAAGCTCATTTTCAGAAGCTAACTGGTATTGCCAGTGAAACTATAACCTGATCAATATTTGTTTAGTCTGAGAACTTTGGTGCTATATGGGTGTTTTCTACATGATGACAGAAAGAAGGAAAATCACTGGATGCAAGACATAGGGGAAACTGATACGTGAATATGGCTGTCTCCTTTTGCCCCTGCAGGTAATGTTGCATGCCTCGGGACTTTGCTTACTGTACAAGGTGTTCTCCTTCAGTACTAAATCTGCCAGCTCAGTAAATCCCAGACACGCTTAATTATCCTGTTCATTTTTCTGGAATAGGGGAATTGGGAGAGGCACCTGGATCCTTCATGTGCTGCAAATTCACCTGCACAATTTATGTTGGTTGCTGCAGTGGAGACTGTTTTCCCTCAGCATCCTTCACTGATTGCTCACTTGGCGTTTGGTCCCTGTTTAGAAGGTGTAGTCCTACATCCTTCTGGAAGTGCTGTTACGGCTGGATCACAGTCCTATTGAAACTGAGCTGCTGAGAGACATATTATCACCTCTGTGTTAGGGACTGAGGACACAATGCCAAGCGAAAGTAAATTTGAGTCCTTGACCCTTTGGTACTAGTGGCTGAACTGGCAATAAAATAAAAAGACAGTTCATGTTTTAATGGCAGTTTAAGCCAAGAGTTACAGGTCTCTGTTCACTTTTAAAATTATCTCTCTCTGACATACTGGGGAATAGAATAATAAACCAAAGACAATCTGTAGGTTACAAAGCTGGATTCAGTTGCCTGCTAATTGTGTTGTTATCTTTGTTCCTCATCACAATCTTTCTCAATGTGCTGGGGGCTTGCAATATTCATCATGATGGTTGCAATAGGAGTCTCAGAGCCACTCTCTGAAACCTTCACACCTTTCTCATAAATCAGAAATTTAAGAGGGCAATTTAGTATATATACATTTTTTTCATTCTGGACTATCCCAGAGCCATTGTAAAATGATGGCTGTCTTGGACAGGGCCAGTTTCATGGCCTCCAGGGTGGAGAGGTGACAGGGTCATGGACAGTTGACATAGACCGTGATGTATTTTAGACAGTGCACATGGCAGCTTTCCATCCTTATGATGTCTTGCATACTCTGCTAGTAATCTTTATTTCATGTGGAGATAAAGCATTTTCATTTATCTGACCACTTTAATTTAAATAGTTGGAGAATTTGTCATCAGGGACAAAGACATCCTTGTATACTGGTGCAAGAAATATATGATCTTTCCTCCTTTCTCATTGAAATCCCGATCCTTGCAGTCTTGTGGTGAACATTAGCTTTATTACTGACTTCACTGAGCATAGAGATTAGATCCTGAAAGAATTGAAAGGTACAGGAAGAATATGGATTATTCTTGTAAGAGAATATTGCTCACGCTTTCTCCTTTAGGTGCTATTTCTGCCTCAGGAAATGAAAAATAAACAAGGTAAAGCCCCACTAGCAGCAGTGCCAGTTATCTATTGACACAATTGTTCTTCCTAGATGGTTTAAGAGACATTTGGAACCACTTCTGAACAACAAAAAGTTACTTTTCATGTAAGATGAGACAAGGCTATGTTTGGTGTAACTTTTTCTTTGATGGGGGTAAATGTTTGGACTAAACTAAAGTTGGCATTACATCTCATCTGATAGCTGTCTGTGTGGTACATTTGAAACAGACTGGCCAGTTTCCATTGAGGCGGCTTGTACAGATAACAAAGTAATTAATAGTTGATGAGATTAAAAAAAAAAATAAAAACGAACCAGAAAATTATTAATTATTTTCTTCAATACTGGTTCTTCTCTACGCTGAGACGTGCTGATGTGACTCAGTCTGCTAGCACCTTCCTTCATGCAGTCATCACAAGCCTTACCTACCCGGCTTGTTTTGTAGCAGCAGTAGTGACGTTACCATTATCCCAGCCCTAGGTATGCTGAGAAGAGCCAAAGAGCTTGCCCAGTGTCTCATAGACTAAGGGAGACTAAGGCTGAGGAAATAATTGGAATCTTCTTGTTCCACTATCTTGATCTAGAAAATCTTCTGTGACTTCAGAAAAAGAAATCTACAATTATTGCTTAAGACAGCATAATACTTTCTACCATTGGATATTTTCATACCCAACCTTATGCATTCTCTTTGTGATGCTCTAAACTGGGAAACCATCCCAGTTTAGACTAAATCTCATGCTTTGCAAGTGTAGTAGTGCTGTACTGCAGCCTGCTTCCTGTTATAGCCACCAGCATAGCAAACCTTTTTTCTCCTTAATATTATATGAAGATAACTGAGGCCATTCCTCTTGTTTGGCCTGATGAGACATCATGTAATAAAATGAAAACTGGAAAATTGTAGTATAGCATGGAAGGAGTATTCCGTATGCGTCTGGAACGTGCGTTTTCAACCTGAATCACCTAATGCAAGTCATACATTATATAATATCACCTAATTTAGAATCAATACATCTTTTTATTTTTTTAAATAACAAATTATTTCCTATTGGCCTGTGGTAATTGTCGTATACAATAATCCAATACTGTTGCAATGATTCTGCATTATAATTTTGAACTCTACATTGTCCTTATATTTAAGGAGTACGAAATAATTCACAAATGGAGTACTTTGTGAAGGAGTCTCAGGGTCAATACTCTACACCTCAGGCTAAACTTATGCTTCCAACCTTGGCCTACAATGCCTATTTTTTGAGTTTGCTATCAGATATATTCATGTGAGAGCATACATCTTTGTGTCTGTGTACGATGGTATGAATCAAAACTGAACTTTGTAAGGAAAGACTATGGAAATATTATATTTTTTTGTTCTTTGGTTTTATTTCTCTGTGATGCATTTGCCTATGTGTTCTAAAGAAAAAAATATTTTAAAAGAAAAGAACACTAGTATGATTCCTTTATTAATCAAGTTACATTTTCCTTGTTTTGCTCTTGATAGGTGACTTGAAAGATAAAAAATTTTAGAAGACACTTGCTGATATCTTTATGCAAAAAGGAAGATTTAGGCTGCTGGTTGCTAGGCATTTGATATAAATAAGCATTAAGTGAAATAGATCTGTGAAGCCCCATTAAAGTTGAAGATCCGATCTACAGAGTTTTAAAGTGATTTAACTAGCAGTGTTCTCTTATCTCAGTTGCTTAGTTTTCATCATGTCGGTAATAGTAAATTTCTTGAGTTCTCTCTATAGTTTTGGTGAGAGAGAAAGAATGAATTAGTAAATATTCTAAAAAAATAAGAATAGAACACTCTTCTCTTTTTTTAATGTCCCTTTTATATCCCCACCCATAGTATCTCTCCACAATCTTTCTCTGTATAGATCACCGTTAGTATCAAAGAAATGAGTGAGCAAGATATTTTAAATATACGCTTAGGAGTTGAATTCAGTGAAAAAGAATCATTGTTAAAATACATGTGATTAGCCACCCCAAATCCCAACACAACAACAAGGCAGACCTGCTGCACATCAGTGTAGTATGAGGAAGGTGCCTAGCCTGCCATAATCTTCACCCATGTCTGTGATGCTTTAATTTTAACACTGATTTTGCAGACAGTGTAGGTATGTGAATTCCTCCCATCTTTCATGTCATCAAATAGAATTTTTTCCCCAAGTTTTGTCTGTAATTACACACCTAAAAGGCTGCAGGTTGGTGATTCTCTGAAGGACTGTAATCTGCCGTTTTGAAACTAAAACCAGAATTAATTCTTTTCTTCAGTTATTCCTTTGTGGGTCTTCCTCTTACAGCTAGCATTGTCAAATGTTTCCCCTACCTTAGTAGTTTAAATGATGCAGAGAACAGAATCCTACAGCTGTACTCTGTAGAAATCACCATGGAAATCAAAAAGTGATGATTTAGTGTCCTAACGAATAATGGTGAGGAGCAGAACAAAACTGAATCCATCCAGTCTGACAATAGAGGCTGTGCCGCAACTTCACCTTTCAAGAAGAGTAAGCAGATACTTTCCTGTGTCGTATCACGTGAATGTTGATGTTTTTAGTCACAAGGCAATATAATTTTTCTTTTATTAATGCTGTGTTTAATATATGCTTGCAAAAATGTTTCCTTCTGTATTTTAAGCTTTGACAAAAGTAAAACTGATTGTGTGAGGTGGTGTTTGGAAATCTAGAAAACATATTTAAACCAAAACTGTTCTCAACTCCCTTAAATGTACTACCATTTAAGCTATGCATTTAGCAACTGTGGTACATTCTGAAGACAGTAAGTTCATACAGTTCTGCATGTATATCTGTTTATGTTTAAAAAACCAACTCTTTTAACCCATTAATCCCATTTTGAAGCCTCTTATGACCTCATACTGTGCACCAGTATCAGTGTGAATTTATTGTTTAAAACCAGTAACCTCCTCAAAAACCCTTACATATAGAACTTCACTTTTAGATTTTTATTTTTTTAATTTTTTTTTCATTTCATAGAATTTTGATCTATTATGAAAGGGGCTTTCTACCCTTTCAAATTACTTTTTATCAGGGTATGGAGTCCTGCCATAGTCCTGCCATAGTCCTGCTTCTGTTTTCTGTGTCTTAGGTAGTAGAGCACATGAAATTTTTTGCTGTCAACTCAAATATGTGGTTACTGCATGAAATGTAGTAAGATATATTTCAATATTATTTCCTCACAGTTATTAATTACAACTTCTCTAGCTCAGATGTAATACCTGTGTGTTTGTTCCTAATCCACTGTAACACAAAGAACAAAGGGTTTGTGTAAACCATTCCTGAAATACTTCAGGTGAACACTTTTTGCTTAATATCGCAAAGAATAGGCAGCGTTTGCACACTGGAAGCTGCATCCCAGCCCCATTCTCACAACCGACAGGCTTGGTGTGCAAATTTACTAAAATGTGCTAACGTTCACAGTATTCATTTAATTGTAGCCTTAGTTATCTACCAATAAATAGCTGAGACCTTAATTGGGCTAAGAAAAAACCAAGGAGCCCTATGTTAAGTTGTGTCATAGTTTCGGTCCCCTTTGAATTTGATTCTCAAATATTTGTGTGGTAGGTTGCTCGGCTCGTTACCTTGTCTCAGTAGCTGCTAAACTTCCTTCTTCTTTCCTGAAGATGTGCGATTATCCCTTTTATGTTCATCTGAATGCAGTGCCTGCAAAACATAACATGTTTTAAAAATGCAGCCTGGATTTCAGAATGACCATAACCTCTCAAGAAGGATTCTTGTATGTCAGTATAGCATTCACAATAGTGAAATATTTTGTTTTAAAGAAGTCTTTGCTAATAACAGGGAAAACGAATCTGTTTAGATACTATTTCTTCATGTCTCAACATATTTTTTACTTGGGATGACCCTAAATTAGGGGGATGTGATGGAACACACAAGGGAGCTCTACCACGTATTTTGTTCCTTTTTCATTGTGTTGTGTTCCCCCCCCAGCCCCAACCAAAGGAAAAAAAAAAATTAGCAGTATGCTTTATTAGTTGGCTTTTCCTCTTTATTACATAGAGCTCCCTAGCTGAAATCTGAGGAGAGACCAGCACTTTGAAACTGACCTCAGTTTCATTATGTTGGCTTATAAAAATACAGAAATCTATCACCGTTTCTGAACAGATTAGTAATAATGAGCAGGTGCAATATGTGACAAACTACCTCACCCACAATTAAAATACACTTAGGTGCTCTTGAGTTACCGATGCTCTAGCTGCTTATTCTGTTTCAATGGACAGTATGGTATGCTTTTGGGTGGTTCTCTGTGTTCAATGTATCACTCGTATAATTTTGAACATGCTTTAACTTGTCATTGATACACTGATATCTTGAGCTGTAACCGGAGATTTGTCCTAGCCCATCTCTTGCCCACACCCAAAAATTCCGTAGGGCTCCTGACATACAGTGTCAGATTAAAATTAGATGGCTGAAATGGTTATCACTATCAGCCACCTACCCCGTCCCTCTGATACACATCACTGTCCCAAGGCTGGTGTGGCTGATCCGCATGTCAGCCACATCAGTTTCCAGTGCAGCTTGTTAAGATAAGCCACAGGCAGAAGTAATGTCTGGAAGAGCTCTAGGCTTGAGCTGATGTGTTAGGATTTTGGGATGTGGTTTAGAGATCAATTTCTGCTTGGCTCTCAGATATGAGGCATATTTTGTTGGTAAAGTCAGCTTCACCCAGCAGTGGTCCCCCAAGCCCTGGTCACACGTTTACACGCGCATGGCAGGTTGTCATCCAAAGGTGTGCGGGTGCAGCTGATGCCAGCGCTTCCGTGTGAACCAGCTCTTTTTGAAAACTTGTTTTTAGAAAGAGGCGAGGATGGCTAACATCTCCGAGTCCGCTGTGCCAGCAGGGTGCCAGGCTGCACAGCTCCATGCAAGCCAGGCGTGCAGATGTCCCCTGCAAAGACAAACCCTCGCTGTCACGCCTGGAAGCGCTGGCACTCCCCTTCCACCCTGGGCTCCCTGCTCCCATCCCTCCCCACCACTGCCCCTCCGCTCCCTCAGCTGGGGGTGCCAGGGGGACAGTCAGATTAAAACAGACTGCTAAAAATACCCTTAATTTCAATCTCTCTGTCCAGAAAAGTGGCTGTTCATGGGTGGGAGCAGCAGCTGATGGTGGGGGATGGCTGCGCCCCCCTGGCTGGCAGAAGGGCCAGCCCAAAGTGTGTGGTTATGGGGAGACAGCCCTTGAGTTCATTTATGTTGCTTCTCACAGCTGCTGTGTCATCGTGACCTGGGATTGTGAATGAGCAACTGTTTATATAATGACAAGCTTGTGTCTATTAGGTGCTTTTTCACTTATTCATGCAGTGTATTTGCAAATCTGAATGCGGTTGTGGGAAGGGAAGATGTTTGCTTTGGTTTTCTTGCCATAAAGCTTCCCAAGATACTGCATGACGTATGTATAGACTCAGCACCGTGTAGTGTCACATCAGTCATGTGTTCGTGTTTAAACCAGAAATGTACTCTCAGGAATTATTACTTTTTTTCTACAACAGCAGAAAGATTTATATGGTAGGGATTTTTTTGGGACATCTATATTGGTGTTTTCTGCATTATCTACTTCGTAAGCACTTTGACCAGGGAAATCGTGAAGTAATCTTGGTTAAAGACTATTTAGCTGCTATATGGTCAAATACATTGCTGATGCTTAAACGGTATGGCATAAATGTAGTGTGAAAGAATCTTTGTTGAAATTATGCTGCTTAGCTTGCTAAATGAGGCACTCTCAAACAATAAAACAATGAATTTCCTCTTTGCTGTGTGGTCACAATTCTTCCCATTTGTCTGTCTGTCCTGCGCACTCAGTGTCGGCAGCACTGTAGGCAAAAGAGGAGCTTCTGATGGCAATAGCAGTGTCTGTGCTTCACGGCACAGATGCCTGGAAGTGAAACTGAAAAAGGGTATGAGAGCCTGGTGGGGCAGAGCTCACCCCGTTCCCCACTACAGTTACTCTGCCTGTTCCCCTGCTGTCACAGTATGGTTTGGGCTGTTGTTCTGGCAGTGATATCATCAGAGCCTCGCTGTGTCTCTGTCTTTTTAGTTATTTGGGAGCATTGCCAGAAACTCTCCTGACACAGACAGTGGAAAGATAAGTGTATTTTTTTTTTATTTTTATTTTTTACCAGTTTATGTTTCCATAAGAGCAGGGCAGAATTTCCTGGGACAAAGGAAAGGCACTTCTGTAGCCTGAGGCTGTTCTTCCTGCTCAACATCAAAAACCTGCTGTATGGAGTGTACATGGGAGGGATTCGCTGAGACTTTTATAGTGGAAAATGTTAGGCAGTCCTAGTGACTACCAGCTCCACTATAACATATAGGTGCATATAGGTGGGAGTCTGTATACATTTGTAATGCAATACATATTTGGGAAGGAGTGCTAATGGAAATGGGCTGGAGGAGAAGGCATGAGGTAGAAAAGAAGAATTTTCTAACACGAAAAGCATATTACATAGTTGAAAAGGCTAAGCCACAAAAATACAGCCTTCTGGGAAAGGTACTAATGTGAATGACATTTGTTTTAGAACAAGCTGAGTAAGAACTGAAGAATTAAATAATGATTGGTATCAGGCAGTATTAGTTTGTAAAAACCATTGCCTACACTGCCAGATATAAGCATTGAGGGAAATCTATTTGGCCGTACCATATATATTATTTTGTTTATAATTTTTAAGTGAACATTCAGGCACAATGATCTGAATCAGACCCTTCTTAGGTAACTGGACTTTTCTTAAAGGGAAATTGCTTTTAGGTACGAAGACTAACTGTGACAAGAAGTTTATGACAGGAACCTGCAAATCTCTGCTGGTGTGGATTGTGGAACATGTTAATGGAAAAACACCCACAACTAATAACAGTCTTCACAGTATGTAATAAAAATCTTGTCATTAGTGAGCACTGCACAATTTGAATACTGTTGAGAAATGAAGAGAGAACTCTTTTGTCCATTAAAATCTGCAGTTCACTTTCCATTGGAAGCTCTGTAACCATCCTGCTTCTTGGCACATAGTAAATACATATATTTCTCTGGTATTTTCAGCCCAGTACACATAGGAAGATGTGGAAAAAATGTCATCATCGCTATGAGATTGATATCTTCTGAACAGCCATCTGAAACATGGCATACTCTTGTCTGCATTGTACATTACTTATGTGGAAAATCAAGTCTTTAGGTGTGTTTGCAGAACTCCACTTACTTCAGTAATGCTACACGATTGTAGGTGAGGATGGCATTTATTCTGCATTTCTGTGCCTCCTCAGATCTCAGTGGAAACAGTTCGTGCCTTACAGGAGCCACAGTCTGAAGTAATCTGACCTAATTTAATCACAGAGAACATAAAGACAGCACTTTTTCCCATAAACCAATTTTCCCAGCCCCCATGTGTTGAAGTAACTGTTGTGTCCTCACCTGGGCCCGTTTTGCGGCTTGTAATCAAAGCTTAGCAATGCATCTGTGAAGTGACATGCTTTGGTTCGTATTTCTCTCGATTCAAAGATTGTGATGTTCCCTGGTAAGATGGTCTAGTCTTGAACTATTTGCTATGCAGAAGACATTCCAAAAAAAGAACAAGAAGCTGCTACAGTAACACAATTTTTATTTGATATTCTTCTGTGTATGCAGCACTCCACAAACCTGGCGAGTGATACTGCTTGTGATTATTAAAGATTTTTAAGATAAAAACCAGCTAAGTTAATGTTAAAATATTTACCATAATTCAGGAATTCTTTGAATTATGATTAAGAAGAACCATAAAGTTAAGAAAATCTCATTTGCATGTACCCATTTCTTCTCATCTCCAGTTGCCCATGATAATGACATTGTGCTTGACAAAAATTACAAGGTACACGTTTAATGTATTTTTAATCGTCTTTTCATGTAATTTCACAACTGAAAACGAGATTGTCATTAGCTGAGTCACCAATGCACCTTCCACATACTCGATTGGGAAAAGTTTGTTAAAACGTATAGAGATATCTGGGGCCGGCAGCTGGGCCCGTCCCACTGCCTCAGCCAGAAGCGGCACAGCCCGGGCACGGGGGCTGGGGCCTGGGCCCATGGGTGGGCCCGGCTGGTGGGGGGCCATGGCTGGGCAGGGCAGGGCTGTGGGGAGCTGGAGCCGGGCCCTGCGGTGGCCTTGCTGGGGCTCAGCCTGGTGGCCCAGGGCTTGCATGGAGGCCTGGGCCTGGGCAGGGTTGGGGGATACGTGTCCCTAAGTGGAGTAATGCCGGGCATGTGATGCCGAGGGGGATGTTGCTACAGGTGCTTTGTGGACGGAGAAGGTGATGGGCTGCTTTGGTGAGGGTTCGAAGGAGGCAGTATGCCAGTAGGGAGCAGGGAAAATTCTTGAATTTTGCCCAAAAGTTCTGGAGTTTCAGGGCTATATGGACGTAAACTGGCAGGTGATTGTGAGTTCAGGAAAAGCGAGTTGGTAGAAGGGCAGCCACCCACCATCCGCACATGTATGTCAGAACAAACAGGCTTATGCCAAAGCTGAAGCAGATCTTAGGCTCTACGCTATAAAAACTGCTAAAACAGAACATTATTAAAGCATTGCCAAGGCCATGTCTGAATTATTGTACAGGGAAAATATGAGGATTAGAAATGAAAACTGCACTGAGACCATGGATTAGCATTGCAATGAACCTGAGCCTTAAAATGGATATGATCAAGTGTGTCTGCTGTAGTATACTTTGTTTGTTTGTTTTTTATAATTGACTGTAATGAAAATAGGATCTGATCCCGTATAAGTAAGAAATGGACATTAAGATTGTTGATAAAATATCAAAAGCATATTATTTCCAAGGGGGGAGGGGAGACTACAAGGGGAAAATTTGAGCCAAGCTACAGATTTATATGTACTCAGAATAAAATGAGGGTATTTGCATGTTATTTGCAAGTATTTTTGCAGCATTCTGTTACTGTCTCACTGTTTTATGGAAAGATAAATGAAAAATAAACCAAAAGTTTATCCCTGAAGAATGCAATAAACAAACCTTTCCTTTATTTGCAAATACTGGCAAAGACTGACTAATTGGCTAAGCCTAATGGTCTTCAAGATCACCTCGGAGAGGGGTTGTCAGTTTGAGATGAGCACTGTGATGGAGCTGATGGCTTTTCCTTCTTGAATAGGCCTGCTCAGGGGAGCTGCTGATCCCCACCACGAGGCTCTGGAGGCTCACTGCGTAGGCAGGATGGTGACTGAGTGATAGCCAGGCTCTTGAATTTTGTGTAGATGCAAAAAAGTTTCCAGTGCTAGTGAAGTCTTCTCATAATGCCTTTAATGGACTCTAGAAAGAGGTCTTTCTGTTTCTTTTCACACCAGACACAGGTACGTGTGGGGAAGACTGATCACAGGTGAAGACCGATCCGATTGAAAAATCTCAAAATCTCAAAATAAAAGAGTTACTCCAGTTGTCACCATGATGTCTAATGTAATTTTGTTTGGGCTGTCAATTAAGATAAGCCTAATCAAATGTCCTAATGTCCATGAAGCGATGAACTGAATAGCAGATTTTGCTACTAGTACATAAGAATATGTTTTCTTCCTTTAGGTACTGTCATAAATAGTAAATCGTTAAACTGCATTGTTTCAGGCTTTGCCTTAAGAAGATGGAAAGATAATTGCTGGATAAGCAAAGGACTGAAAGAGGGTTGAAGCTCAGCAGATGAAACTGGTTTTGAACCAGTAACAACCTTTCAATCACTCTGGTTTTAAGGTTGTAATCTCCTCTGGGCAGAGAACATTTATTCTACATTTTGTGCTGCTCTGTGAACAGACTTTTCTGTCCTGTATGAGGCTTTGGGCAGGGAGGACAGACCTTTGACTGTGCCTTACAGCTCTGTTTCTTATTCTACATAAGCTGATCTGCTTTCATTTTTTGCTGGTATTCTGCTTGGCATTCTTTTTATGAAGTGTTTTTTTTGTTTTGTAAAGACCTTTTTATCCCTCCCTTCCCTGCACCAATGGAGTTTTATTAGATCGTATGGCAGCCTGCCATCTTCCCTATTAACAAAGCTTTTTCCCAAATAAACATGTTCCTTGTGTACACTGCCTCCTATTTCTGATTTATTTCCCATTCTAAAGCTACAATCTACAATATTAAAAATAATACGCAGACAGATGTTTATCAGAGGTTGAACAGGGTTTTATTGTATTACTCTGGTATTTGTGGTTTATATTACTTTAATCTCTGGTAAAGTGTGCACCTCCCACCCTCCCTAATTTACTTTTGCCTCTTATTACCATTATAGCAGGTGATGATGCCCTTTAGACACGTTTTCTTTCAGGTTGTTATGTGTTGAAATTGTAACAGCAGTATGAAGAAATGTGATGACATTTAAAATGAAGTTCTTATTTAAGAAATTAAAAATTAGGCCTTTATTCTAGAAATCCAGATTGACCTGGAGGCAGGGATTTTCACCTTTGATTTACATTACTCCAATAGGGTATTTGATCACCCTCTGCTGGCTGTACTGACAGGGTTGCTACCAATTCACTGGATTGTCGGAGAGTGCCTTTACACGCTGGTCTAGTCCCAGACATCATTTAGGATTTGATTTTATTTGTTTGAACTGTGTTGCTGCAGTTTAGTGGTAACAATTTCAGATCACTGGCTGTGCATATACTTTTTTTTATTATTATTATTTGAATGGACGGAATAGAATTATGCCCCTGAGTCAGATAATCATCTCAGACCTGTTAAATAAAGGGCTGTGACATGCATCATAACAGTGGCCTAAAACACCATATTTTTTCAATATGACATTTCGTAGCTTTTTTTTTTTTTTGGCCTGTGGTTGGACTTACATTACAAAAACAAACAGCACTTAGCTATAATTAAAAATGCCCTACAGTAAGTGGAATGACAAAGCAATAGGAATGCTGCTCATATGTATGAAGTCAAGTGTAAATGAAGTCTAAAAGAATTAAGTTGAATGCAAAGATAAAATTATCTTGTTGGATAGGCACAGAAAGTGTAAAATACTCATACACTATACAGCAGATCTTGCATTTCACAATAAAAAAAACGATCAGGATTTTTTTTTGGTATCATGAGGCAAATTTCATCTGTTCGTGTTTCAGCTGAAACATAACCTTCAATTAATGCTTTTAAATGCATATATTCATATATTAATGGGTATTGGCATGTAGAGAGTTTATACATACAAGCATCTACCTTGAACATGTGAGCAGCAATGTACTTGTTTATACTAAATGCATACAGTTTACAAAAACAGGAGACAAAAATAAGTTTACAAAAATAAGAGTATTCTTAGTATTCATTTTTTCCAAGGGAGTCTAGTTCTACCTTGAAGTATGTTTATTAAAACTTTATTTTGAAGAATCAGTACGTTGGCAAGATGCATTTTAAAATTATGCTGCAGACACAATTATAAATGCAGTAAGCCGTAATTATAAGGAGGGCTGTGTTTTTCAGCTTCCAGTAGCTGTCATCTGCTTCAGGTTTAGCTGTAGTCAGAGCCTTGCTGACCAACCGACTGATGTTTCAGTAATTGCCACTTGAAAATGAAGAGGAAAACTGCCTAGCTTTGAAATGTTATTTATGAAAGAGCGATCGTGCTGGCTTGTTTTCAGAGCTGGAGCTCTTCCCCCTCCTCTTGTCTAGACAAGCCAAGTACAAGACTTTGTATTGATAAGAGGTCTCTGGTGTGTCATTAAGCACATCAGCCTAGTCTGGACTGGTCTGGATTTCCCTGACAGTGTTTGGAGGTCATTCCTGGTATTTTGGTACAGAGCTCTGCAGGTTTATTTACTAACATCCACTTTGACAATACTCTTAGTATTTGCTTCCTACTATCTGCATCACGCTGACTTTGACCTACATTGATTTAGAAGAAAGGGTTCATTCTGGTTTTAGGAAAAAAAGCACACATTGTTTGAACACATTTACTATGCAAACTACTTTAAGGTATTGAATTTGAGTTTACAAGTCACAAATACCTAATGGTAGCTATGTTCCCTGTTTGTAAGTGTCTGTATTTTTCACTGAATAATCTGTTTAATTCATTTATTCCATTCCTATAGTGCATTTTTCCTTTGTGTATTTCTTTCAGACTTCAGTAGAACATGATTACGCAGGTTAAGGTTTGTACTGCCGAGTCCTTCATTAGGTATTAAGTTTTGCTAGATGGCATATGAAGTCTACATTGCCATTAACATCGGTATTTGTGTCACTGTATGTCAACAGTCCTTTTCCTAATTCAATTTAAAGGAACCGTAACTACAGAGAAATCCTTTTTCAGATGCTTACAAAGGTTTCATCGGATAGTTCCAGACTTAGAACATGGACAATGCTGTCTTGTGTTGTCCTATGTGTAATGTCGACTAACTGCCATGGTGAGAGGGAGCATCTATCACTGCTCCCTTAAGCTACTCCTTACAACTGCTTCTGGGCTTCATCAGGGTCTTGTGTACCTATTTTGGCTTTTCCCAGTTCTGAGATGTTCCATCAGTCTTCTTGTCTGGCTTCTTTGGGAATGGAGCTTTTCTCTTGACCAAGCTTCTACAGACAGACACAGTGGGCTCCTCTTTGGAAATATTTGTATTTTGTATTTTTCAAGACTGAGCAGCAACCCCTGGGGTCTTAGTTCCACTTTTGGGAAAACTCCACTCTTCAGAGCCTCCATGCAACATAGACACTGTCAAAAACTGTCACTCTCTTGGATTTAGATGCTTTTTGTTCTCAGAGGTGATTGGTTTTGAAGCTGGGAGTTGTAACAATTGAGTTGCTTTTGAATTAGGTGTGTGTTGTGGGTTGGTCCTGCTAAGCACCTGCACAGCCCCTCAATCCCAGTCCCATTCCACTGCAGGATAAGGGGGAGACCAGGAAGAGTAAAAGCAAAAAAAAACCCAACAGTTTTGTAAGTGAAGGAAAGAGGGAAAAAGAGAAAGCTTTGAGGCTGTGGAAGCACTGCTTAGCAATAGCCAGAATGCTGATGTGTTATCAACACTGTTTTGATCACAGATACAAAAAACAGCACCTCAGGGGCTGCTGTGAAGAAAGTTAACTCCATCCCAGTCAGGCCCAGTACAGCACGATAGCGCGTATTCTTGGCAAATAGATTTGGAGTGAGTTAACAATGTGAGGTCATTTTGAGATTGAGCATTTTACAATCAACCAAGAATTCCTGTGGCATAGAGAGCAACTAGCCAGTCGCTGCAGGGGACAAGAGGTCTGATGAGTCTTTTCTTCTTTTTTTTTATTCACCTTGGTAATGGCAATGTTCATGTGTCTGAGGGAAGGAGCATCTAGCTGTAAAATTTTGCAAGAAAAATAGATTTTCAGTCTGTTTTAGAATCCAGTTTTCAATGCAGTCTGTGAGCTGGGACAGAAAAAAAAGATTGAATCACAAATTCTTTCCTCTGGTTAGACCTCTTATAGTAAAGTTAGTTAAAATACTGCATTTTAAGACTTTAATAGAGCTACTAAAAATTTACTGCTTCATTTGGTCTTTTGTCTGAACACCATGTAATCTGGTGGCAAATAGAAACCCAAAGTTCTTAGCTTTAATTGCTTCTGAGTTGACATCTTACATTATAAAATGCTTAAGCATTTTATATCAGTCATGGGGGAAATGTGGAAAGCTTTACATTAGGACTCAACGTGAAGACATGGGAAAGAATTAAAAAGTTGTGGCCAAAGTAACATGCCATGTGTTCTAGCTTCAAGCAATATGGTGTTTGATATTTCTCTTTCAAATAGAAGCAGCGTGTTCTTTACTGCTGTAATTTTCAGAACATCTCAGGATTTTATGGTAACTTTATAAAGTTTCTGCCATTTGCGTTATTTAAAATATCTGCAAAGTTTGAACCCTTTCAAGCCAACTTTTCTTATCTTCTAAAGCAGCTTTACGCTTTTCTTGTTCCAGCTTCTTACTTTCTGAATTTGCAAACAAACTGAGTCCTGTGTGCTCTAATTATCAGATTGTTATTATTGAGACCGATCTTTTAAGTCTCCTTTGCAAAAGTAACTGTTAATAGCCTTCAGAGTTCCTTGGGTTTCAAAGGCTTGCGCTCTTTGGTCAAGCCCTTAAATGGCTCTTCAGTTCTTAGTTATTGCAGAAGAGGAGAAGGTGACAGGGAAAAATATTTTGCTTGTACAATATTTGATTGTACAATTTATTCTGAATAGTTTGTAAATCTTGAGGAGTTATTAGGCAAATACTTACTGATTTTTAAGTGCAGTTTGACCAAGTGTGATAGAAAGATATATTTTAAATGCACGGGAAATGCTTGTTTTTCTGATGTAGCACTTTATAGCTTTTATTTGTATTCTTAAGTAGCATTTTATATGTTGCACATGTTGATGCATATATTTTACTGCAGAAGCTCCTTTTTGGTGTGCGTACCAAGATATCATGAATAGTTGTGATGAAAAGTTTTCTGAGTGAAGTCTGCAAATCACTCTTACCTAAAAGGCAAATATGCTACAAAAAATGGTTCCATTCCCTTTTCCAATTTATTTTCCTCCCCTTCACTATTACCGTGCTTATGTTGCATGCCAAATACATGTGGGTAAAAGTCACGCCTCAATAACCGTTTTAGTTTTTTTTTTTAGAATGATAGCTCCTGTCATCTCAATTCAGAGCAAGTCCAGTCCATGTGCTGTTAAGATTAATGGGAAATCTCTTGTTGATACTGTTGAAGATGAACAAATGCTATGTCTTTGCTGGGAAGTATAAGAGATCATCTCTCTTAGAAAACGCCAACCCAAACTGCAGCCCTAGGGAAGCCCAAGTTTCAGAGAATGGCACTAAATGGCATTAAATAAAATACTTGTATTTCTTGGTTTTAGTTCCAGCTACTTTGCCATTGCTTCTGAATGAGAATCACCAGAATTTTTCAGCATGCTGAAAGCGTAATCATTAAATTATAATTTGTCTAGATATAATATGTCTTCTATGTGTGTAGTGTATTTATCTTTGGAACAAGCCCAGTGAAAAAGCTTTTTATAATAGTGTTTATATTTCTGGGAATATGTCTTGATTATATTTCAAATGCTTACTATTAAGCTTTGTTTCTAGAGGTGACATTTAAATGATCAGTTTAGCTGAAGAGCAATGGAATTTTAATTATTGACCAAGTAGATACTCTTGGTATATAATGCCATATTTAAATACTGAGATATTACCATATCAGACAGAGGACAAGTAAGTCAGACTGAAACCATGACTGACTGAGCTCTGAAAATTAAAGAAAAACATCCTAGATGACTAGGCACTAGGCTACAATTCCTATAAAGAGCTACCACTGGTTAGCACTTACTGATCTTTATCAGTAAACAGAAGGCCAAGGATGGAGGTTGTCCATCCAGGTCATCCAGAAGTGGGTACCTCTTCTGTCGGTGTAAAATTTGAGTGGGACACGATGTAAGGAGTTTTTCCTTGACGTTGTTTTTTGAAGAGATGGAGGTAAGTCCAGTGTGGTATCTTACACAGGATTAGTTAGGCTGCCTGCATCCTTTTGCACAAAAGGAGAAAGGGAGAGAAGTTAGAAGGAGCTTGAGTTAACAATGTTTTTGTTTAAATACCTGGTCTCAGAGGAATTTTTCCTCATGGCTGAACCACATTTAGTGGAAATTATTAATTTCTTTTTAATGAACAAAATGTAAAATGTATCACATGCCTGTTTATAGCATCCAGACACTGTATAGAGGTTTTAGAAGTTTACTGACTTTGTAAAGCAAACTGGCATGTGGGAGTTCAATGTGCAGACATTGAGTACATGATTGTAATTAGTTGGGAGACTGGCAGATTGGCTTTGGGAAGGTAGTTAAGGAATAATTGTCTGTGTCTGGACAGGATTGTTGCTTGTTACAAACTACACTATTGCCTTACAGCTGGTGCTGTTTTATATTGCACGAGACTTCTTTTTTTTTTTTTTTTTAATGTGGGATAATGATTATATTTATTCATAGTGCTGTCTTGCCCCAAATATGCAAGGTGCTACGCAAACATATCTGAAAATAGTCTTTGTCCTAAGTGAACTAATTGTGATCAACATGAACTAGCAAAATTATTGCCTGTTTTTTAAGAAGTTGAGTTTCCCCAAAAGGGAAATCTGGTTTATTAGTAGATTGATTCTAGTGATCTGAAGTCTATCACACATAGTCAGATATAATTTATGCTTGCAGTGCTTACAAATACTACGTTATTTACTTGGGTGATGAAGTATCAAAGACCTATCCACCATGATAGCATCTACTTAAAAATATCAGTTGCTTTTAATATAAGTTATTCTAGCTAGTGAAGAAGGTAAGCACTGATTTCCTCACAAATTTTTGATTTGCTTTCCTTTTTGCCTTTCAGAGTGCAAATTCACCTGCGCCAGTGGTAAATGCTTGTATCTTGGTTCATTGATTTGTAACCAACAGAATGACTGTGGGGATAACAGTGATGAAGAGAACTGTCTGCTTGTAACAGAGCATCCACCTCCAGGCATCTTTAGCTGTGAGTACTTGCTCTTCGTGTGCATCAGTGAATGTATGTATGTGGAATATGTCTGTTACCTCAGAAATCGCGTGTTCAGGAACTTGGTCTGCTGTTTGATCTCTGGGGGGGGATGAGACAGAGGAAGTAAACACTGTTTTTCTCTGAACCAGCAGTGCTATATAATATGCTTTCTTTAGGTTTCTGTATCTGGAAAGTTGTAGTCATGTGGAGGGAAGTGGAGGAGTTTGTGCTGCAGGTATGAGGTTGCAATTGTATGGATTGTATGCGGCTTCTGAAAAAGAAAGCATAATATTGGAAGTGATTAAAAGTGTTTCTCAGGTTTCTAAAAAATGTTCTGTGCTTTGTGTGCGTGTAGTATTTATATTGTATTGAGACTATTAAGAAAGTTGTAATCTTTCTAGTCATCATTTCTATGAACCAAATATATTTTATTAGTGTTGATATCAGCATCATTTGGAAGGTCACAGAGCTTTTGTGGTTGTATATTTAAAATAGCTTTAGTTGTTATTCTTTGGTGTATAAATATCTCAGACAGAGTGACAGAGTTTATCACCAGAATTCCTCTCTTAGTACATTACCCTCTGTAATGGACACTGAAATCAAGTTTTGATTTTGTTTTTACATCTTCTGCAACTATTTTTAAACCACAGTTCAGCTGTCTGGATGGAAGATAAATTTTCCAGTAATGTGTCTGGTCTACAAGTACAATAGAAGTGCTGTTACTGTGATGATTTCCTGTCATACATCAGGGTACTGTGTTACGTCAACATTTACTTTAAAAAAGATTAAAATTCTGCTTTTGGAAACGCTTTACTTAATGCAAGGATAGCAGGAACAAGCATTGCATTTATTAGGAAGAAGACAATTTGTCACATGCTCCCTAACCCATTTCCTTCCAGCTAGGGTTGACAATTGCTTGCCACAGATCAGTAGGTCCATACTATGGTCAGTGTCTAATGGAGAAACTTGTGTATGGAATGAGGTATCTAGCACTGCTTTCCAATGGCGTGGTGCTGCCAATAACAACAGCTCTCGAAAATCTGTTTGAGCTCTAGCTGTGACTGGGTTATGAATATCTGTGTTAATTGTGTTGTTATTAATAATAGAAATTACAAGCAGTATGTATCTGTAGTTTTTGTATTGAATACATGCAATATTAAGTGTGATCACTAGAGTGAATTCATAATAGAAACTTGTTAGGTGTTGGGTATATTCCCTTCCATCTCTTCCCTCTAACCTCCAACTTAACATGTTTTTAAATGACTGATCTTGCACTTTTGCTGTGATTTCAAACATTTTGAAATAGTATTGACCTACATATGTGTATATATTATTTCATTGTATTTTGCTTTTGGTTTGGTTTTTGGAATGGAAGTCTTGCTGAAGCCCCAGGACTGGCTGTAGACTTGGGTGATAGGTCCAGATCAAAATGTCATGTGTATTTCTCCATAAACTTAGTCTGGCCTTGGCTGTTGACTTGTTAAAATATATGCCTTATAATTTGTGCATGCAAAGCTGTAAGCATATCTTTAAAGTACAAAAAGAGGCATTTTCTGACTGGGATACTGTGCAGCTCCTCCACATTAAGAAACCAAGTCCGCACAACTGTTTGGCCAAAAGGAGCTCCGAAAACCGCTGTAGTAGCAGATGGAGTGAAGGACTGAGTATAGCTTTGGTAACAAGCAGCAGCTGGGGCACTGTCTTATTACTTATTTTGGAAATCTTGGGATAAACTTGTTCCAGAGTGACATTACAGGCAAGAGATTGTAATTGCATTGCGTATGAACATTTATTTCCTTATTTGTTGGTGGTAATGTAGTCAGCACTGTAAGTCCAGACCCCAGAGTCTCTGCAGCCTCATGCAGTGCTTGTGGTGGCTGTTGATGAGTGTGTGGATGCATTGCAGATGGCCGGGGGATAATGGGGACACCCTGTGAGTTCCTTGTTGGAGTCCAAGTGGTCAATTTGGGCTCCTAAAGCCTCATGGATTGAGTCATTTTTCAGCAAACCTCTGTGCCAGTGGTAATCGGGCTGTAGTTGCAGCAGAAGTGGCACTGTGTCCTGGCCTTCTCCTCAAAGTGCCTTTAGAGTCTACAAATCATTTCTTGCTTGATCCGGGGTTGGTAAACTTCCCAGTCTTCCCTCAAATTGCCTCTCTCCCCTGAGGCATTAGAACAGCTCACTGATGTGACAAAAGGCAGTCCTGAAAGGGAGCTGTGCAGGTAATCTGGCTGGTGGTCCCCCCTATCTCAGGGAAGATGAAGTTCATCCACACCAAACCGGACAATATTTGTCTTTAAGAAGCCTTCAGCAGCAGGTTTCCTATTTCTTCCACGGGAGCTGAGGTTGGTGTTATTTGCTTCCTTCTCATGTCAGCTTTTTGCACACGTGAAGGCGGTTACCTTCTGGTGGATTTAAAAAAAAAAATAATAATACCAAGTTCTTTCACTTAATTTTTTTTTCCTTAAATCTGTTAGATTTGTTCATTTTATTTAACTCCTTCTAAAATATTATGTCCAAAACTGTAGTTCTGCTATTTCAGACCTCCCCAGTGCTGAGAGAAGCAGAATAATTACATAGATGGTCTTGTTAAATCCTTCAAGAACTGTGTTTGCTGGCTTTGTAACAACATGGCAAATTAGTAGCATGTAGAGGAAATACTTGGATTTATTGGCAGGAGTATTCTGAAGTGTTTAACTTTTTGCTTACCGTGTGGCAGAAGGAGCATTTCATTGTTTGTTGCAGTTTTGGATATCAAAAATGAATGTACTTTTTCTTTGCAATAGGGACTGTGCAACAAGTGCTGGTGAATGAAAAGACTTCTGTTCTAAATCAAATTAAAAAAAAAAAAGGTAAAACAGTGGTCCTAACGGTGAACCAAAGATAAAAGGACAAAGTCAAGCAGAAAAATAATACAATCATAAACAGTATTTAAAAGAAATGAGGATTAGAGATATTTATTATGTTGAGCATACCAGAATATATGTGCTAGAAATGTCCTAGCTGATGAGGCTGCCTTCCAACATAGAAATACATACATCGATTGACTTCTAATTAGCAGCAAGAAGATAACACAGCACTATAAAAAGAAAACAATTAAAACCAAGAAAGAGGAATTTTAAAGCAAGAATTTCTAGACTGGTCAGTATTACATATCAGCTCTATTCTTGCATCTTCTTGATTGTGTGCAGTTCTTGAATGGGCAGGGAACTGATGAAGCAGCAATGTCTAAGCATGTGCTGGTCCACATCTGGGCAGGACTGCCTGTCTGTTTTTTGCTGGAACTGCTGTGGTCTTTACATAGAGCAGGTCGGCCCTAATGTGGTGTTCTTTCCCATCTACAGTTTTTTCAATGAATCTCTTTCTCCCACTGTATTCAAAACTTCTATTCTTCTGTAGAGACAATATTAATCTCATTTCACAGTAATACATATACTGACATATACTGTCCCCAAACAATGTCTAAATAATTTTTCATATGGAAGCCCTGCTTCAGTTTATTTAAGCAGTATGTGCCATGTTAGTGGTAGCCTATATTGCCAGGCTACTGAAGCATTTCTCATTTGTGTTCTTGCCAGCAGCCAAATCCAGAATGTTTCGTTGTAGCTCATTGTTTTGTTTAGTTAAGTTGTATGAGCAGTGGTATAGAAAGACATTTTTTGTGGGTGACCTGCTCCCAGGATCTTGTGATTATAGCAGACGGTATTGCATTGTGTTAGGGTAGTTTCAATCTCATCCACCAAGTGTTCCTCCTTGCTGCTCTTACTCTGGCTGTGTTGCGAAGTCTGTTAATTCAGTCTTTCTAAATGTCATTGCTGAACTCAATAAGATGTCTCACGTATGCAAAGTTAAACAAAATGTGTATTTCTGCAGCCCTTTGGTTTTATTAGTTTTCCTCTGCTGACTTGTAGGTAGAGTTGCTTTATGCTGCTATATGGGCAGTTTAGTTCTGTATAGAACAGAGAGACGGGAGGGCAGCTGGGTGAAATCAGCATCAACAAAAGATGTATTAGCTAATGCAGCTTAGAAACTGATTTCAGACAACACAAGTTGCCATCCAGGAAGTGTCAGTTGCTCAAAATACGTGCTAAGGCATTGAAGCCGAATGTGTCAAGGTAACAGGTTAGGTAATGAGTGTTAAAATATACCTTCCCCCTTCCTAAGTGAGGACGCTCAGAGATAAGTCTGTATTTCACTACAGGTAGCCTCTTACCAAGGAGCTCATGGCAACTTCTGGTAGGTCCATTTATTGTTCTTATTTTCCTCAACTATTAATACTTATTGAGATAATTCAGATGGCTATTATTTTGACACTACTTTGAGGTTGAGGCTGTATTAACTGCATGAAGCTGTGATTGGAAAAATGCAATTAGGAGTAGAATTTTAAACATTACAAACTTGGCCTTGTGGGCAGCTTGCTGCTTCATGTGACCTGCAAAATTTGGACTCTGAGGAATTGAAACAATGTGCCTGTTTCTAGCAGGACACAGTTCATTTGTTAGAGCATTTCCCTTTGTTTCTCAACAAATGATCAGCCTGCCTTGTCCTGCTAGAAGTAAATTAGATTTTGAAATGGAAAGTGTAGTCTGTTGTCTGTTTGCAGACTGCAGTATTGAAGTCGCATCTAATTGAGTAGCATTGCGATTTTTAGAGATGGTGGAGATTTTAGTGCTTTGTTTGGTGGAAGACAGTGCAGGTCATCTTTGCTGTGATCTGCGTGTGTTCATGGGCGTGTTAAACATAAATATTGCCATGTATGAAAATTTGAAGAACGATTAAAAAAAAAGGGAAACTAAATCCATCTTGTCGTGTGAAAATGACGTCTACATCAAATTTCAAGTTGTCAGCATTGATGGAGTTGATGTGGTGTGGCAGTTTTGGCATAGCAGGGTTTGCTGTAGGAGTTCATTTTCCTCCGCGAGGTAAAAGAGAAAGCGCACCACAAATATGTGGCTCTCCCTCTCACCACCCCCACCTACTTCTGTCAGCTCTGAGCTTTGTAGGGATCTGCAGGGGGCTGGAGAATGATTCTGTTTTAAAAACAAAAAGCTCAATCAAAGGAAAATATTTTGTTTAAAGAGACCTTTGGCATCCCCCTCTGACTGTGACACTGAATTTGCGCAGATAAAAACAGCCGCTTAGATTTACATTTTGATTGTGCTTCTGCTTTCATGTGTGCTGGGCTGTCCCACTTCAGGTGAAATTTATCCATTTCTTTAAATATTTAGCAGTCTAGCATTGATGTTAATGAAAGTCTGGCACTGCTATTTTGAGAATTGCAACAATGATAGTAATTTTCAGTGTCAGATTACTGCTTCTCAGAGGAAAAGGGAGATGGGAGGAGGGAAGAGAGAAAAAAAATTGTTTCGGTTCTAATAGAGTTTGTCATCAGCCTGGCTGTGCCAGACAGATGGATCATGAATACTGTCTAGACGCTCTCTGCCTGAGTGGAGCTGTGGTCTCTAAGGACAAGCAACAAGACGCCGGCTTAAGTGACTGGGGAAAGTCAGGACGTGCTCTCCTCTAATCAGATGGCAATCAATGCCGGCCTGCCTCCGCAGGCTGGGGAAAAGGCCCGCTGCTCCTGATAGCAGGTCGATACTGATTTCAGCTGCAGCTCGTCTATTATCAGCCTTTAGGGAGGAAAGGAGAGGTACGGTGTTATGGCACTATTGATTTCAGCTTTATGGGCCCGGGGTTTGAGAGAGCTTTAGTTCAGGTGTAGAGCCCGGTACGGGCGGTGGATGGGGAGAGCCACCAGCAGGCTGCGAGGCCTGCGCGCGGCGTGGCTCCGTCAGCTCTGTTCCTCAGTCGGTTCGGTTGCTGCATGTACCTGGGAACACGCTGCTTGACGCCTTTTCGTGTGGTCCGCTGGCTCAGAAGGCTTCATCCCTTCTCCCCACCTGTGGCTCCTCATGGGCCGTGCATTAAGGCAAGGTTTCATGAGGTTGCCAGTGCTTTGGGAAAGAGGAGCATGGAGGACCGTGCGCCATTTAGTGATCTCTGGCGCTGGTGCTTTTCCTTTCTCTGTCTCTAAACACAATGAGTGATAAGGCAGTAAAAAAAATCATACGTAGCTTGAGTGATGAGTATTTCTTGACTAGTGGAATATAACAACAAATACATCAAGTTAATACATATGGTAACTTACCTCAAAAGCAAGGGGCTCTCTGGGTTTTGTGTTACAGAATAAGCTGTAACTTCCTTGGTTTAACTTCTGCATATATAACTAACCTCTATATGGACGTGTTTTTTTTTTTTTTTTTTACTTAGAAAGCCCAGTTTGCTTTCAGCCTGTAATGTAGCCTTCGTTCTTGAAGTGCTATAAACAGGTTCTGTGCTTTGTTTTGAAATCACTTCATCTTCGCATATTTTTGAAGCACGTCATGGAAAGTTGGCAATTAGTATGAGCTTGGACATTTGAAAAGAGGGAAGCCTTAAGGTCAATTCTGTGTTTTTCTTACTCTAGTATTTTGTATGTACTTTTAAAAATACTGTATTTGCTAGTATTTAATGTAAGCAATGAAGTAGACTGCTGGTCCCATGAATTCTGTAATAAAACTTAAGTGGAATTCAGTAATGCTAGAGTTTACCCATTTTTCTTCTGGAGCATTACACTATTAGCAACTCAGACAAGCCAGACACACGTATGTGGCCAGTAATAACTATGAAATATGCCAGTACGTCAGGTATTTGCATCTGCTTACAAACAGGGCTAAACCAGCCAAACATTAATCATATTTCTCCAGTTAATGAGAAAAGAAATAAAATCTCTGTGCCCTGCAGATGAGAATGTGGGGATTCCAAGAGCTCTGAAATGTGATATTATTCATTTGTGAAGTGTGTAAGTTGTATCACCATTAATCAAAAAGATCTAGAAACAAAATTTGCTAGAACTGTGTGTGTGTTCTTCATATACATTTCATTCACCCCTTATTCAATTCCTGTGAGCTTTTAGGAAACTTCATCTAATATTAAACATTACATTTTAATGAGATTATGTCTTTTATTCCTGTTTCCCTTTTCTGTTACTGATTTCTTATATATGTAAAAGAGAATTTTACATTCTCGAAGTATACAGTGTATTAAAATCTTGATTCAAAGGCTGATTTTCATGCATCTGAGAGAGTGTCTAAATTTCAGTCTGGAAATCTCAGAGAAATAATGCCATGCATCAGTTATGATGTGACTTTCTATCTTACAGGTGTGCTTGGCCCTGCGAGAGACAGGAACTCCTTGCAGACCGGTATGAGGCAGGGAAACGGACTCTTGCATACTCGCAGAGCATCATTTTCAGGCTGTTTTCTCCACCAGAAGTGCTTAGTAGCAAAAATAGTCCACAAATGCAGGCCTGAAAGTACAGAAACCACAATACAGTGTCATTGCATAGGCACAATTCTGCTGGAGAGAGGAAGAGAATAAACTGTGAGACAGTTATTTATTGTCTGATGTTATTTCATGTACAACTAATAGGTACTTGCACATGGCATCAGAAATCACATAAAATGGAACTGAGCAACTTTTGTTGATTTTATTTTCTATCCATGTCAGTGAGTATTGCTCATTGCTCCTTTTCCTTCCTGTGCACTTTTATTTGTAGGGGTCACTCTGTTCAGTGCCCTGGGAGCTACTTGGCTAAGTCTCTGAGTTTTAGATGTAGTTCTAAAATCTTCCTGCATGAATTTTAAAGACATCACTCTCCCTTTCGTTCATTCAGATCTGTTATCGCTGGTAAATACTCGTTAGGAAGATTGCATTTGTGTTGTTTGTGCTTGGCTAATACAAATGCCTACAGGAGCAGTCACAAATTATTTCTTCTATATAGCACTGGAATCTGTTCAAGTGCTTAACTAGTATAAAGATTACTTACATATTCATAGGTCTTAAAGTGTTTCAGAAAACATGCTTTGAGGCAACTTTTGTTTGTTTGTTTGTTTGTTTTTAAAAAAAAACCCTCCCTCCCAATAAACAGAAACAGTCAAACTGGACAACCTTCCTTCTCTGGGAATACTAGACTGTGATCTTTGATTGTTTTTCATTCTGCAGATGTATGTCTGACCCTTTATCTTCAGACGTAATCTCCATCTTCGTCTTCCTGATGAAATGAGCCACCTTGATTTTTCTTAAGCAGGCTCATTTTCTCCTTCTGTTTTGAAGCAACTACTTGAAGTGGAGATGATTTAGGAGTTTGGTTGTGTGTTCTGGTGTAAATATACACTGCAAATTTTATGTCTGAAGTTTCTATGCGGCTTAAAATATAACATGCTGGTGCTCAAAGAAATCCATGCTTTTCAGTGATCTCCGTGGACTGTCCTGTGTGTGAAATGATGTGTTTCTGTATCACAGTGTTTAACTGAAACATGTTGCTTTGGCCATTAGTGTGCAACTATTTTCCTTGGACTGGAAAGTCTGAGAAAGCCTATTACTCTGCAGTTTTGCAAGCATTCAAGACTGGCGCAAGCCTGTGTTGCCCCTTGTGGTTACTCCCTGTGCAAATGTTTGTGCAGCCACAGAGGAATTGGGTTGGAGACCAGATCTGGTTCTGATTAACTCCGAGAAACTTCCACTTGGTTTCAGCCAATGTCGTCTTTGATTCTGTTCTCAGCTCAGCTGTGCAAGTGCCTGTGCCAGCACAAAGCAGAGGGCAGTACAAGTGGCCACGGGTGGCAGTGCTGCATTCAGTGGTGGTATATCCTTGACTGGTTTAAGGTTTCCATTGAAACTGCAGGGTTAGTCTTTGTATTGCTAAACCACAAGCATATGCTTAAAGACCTTTCCCTCAGTACAGGAGAGTTTGGGAATTAAGAACGAATTGTTGCTTTCCCTCGTCTCCCTCATTCTGAAAATCTCAGTTCAAGATACTCTCATTTGTCACATTTTGTTCCAGAGAACTGAAACAGAAGAGTGAAGCACCAGAATTTAGAACAGGGGGTCTCTCATGAGCATTCATGGATTCGTGTTTGTTTTGAATGAACCTATGCTAGCAGAACGTAATATAACATTTATTTTCGATAGTAAAGTTCAGTTTGGCTTAAGACAAGGTGCTTTATTGGAATAATGTTAGCTAGTTAAATTAATTCATAGGAACAGCTGTCCTGGGTCAGATCAAAGGCTCAGCTAGCCCAATATTGAATCTGGCACTGACCAATTGCAGATGTGAAGTGAAAGAGTATAAGTAAATTAGACATACAGTTATGCTTTTCCCAGTGAACCTGCTTCCTTGGAGGAATGCTGTACTGCTCCACAGGAAGAGCACAAGATTTCTGTCCTTCGGAGAGAATTCGGCATTTAGGAAGGGGAGGTAAAGAGAAAACGCCTCTGTTTTATTAATACAAGAACATGAGGAGATCCATCAACCCCCTGCAAGCCAGTAAATGTGAGGGCATGTTGGTTTCTTCTGTTCAGCATATGCTTGTCACATTAAGGCATTTTGAATATAGGACACAAGCCTGAAAGTGATGAATTCACTACAACTTAAAAGATGATTTGCCTGGGTCTTATTTATTTTGTGAGGGACCAATATCTTAAATTTCTATAAACTTAGTGTTTTTTTTTTCTGAGTGGTGGTTTTTCGTTGTTGTTTTGGTTCAGGATTTGTGGACTGCAGCAGCTTTATTTAAGAGTGAACCAAGTTCGTTTTGTGATGAAAGCAGGCTTAAATTTGGCCTGGATGCTTGAAAATCCAAATGCACACACACAACCTACTGCATGTACTAAACACAGTTGTCACCCCTGACTGTGTAGCACACAGGTATCGGGAACCGTGGGAGTATGTGTGTGTACGTTACAGCAGGCATGCCCTCATTTTTGTTTTATTCACATGGATATCTTATGTAAGAAGGGAATAGAGGGTAGTTTGCATTAAGAAAAATACCAGTAGCAACATGGAAAGATCTATACCTCCTTGGCTCCATGAAAATAATATGGATTCTCTCCTTTTGTTTAAAAATACCCATGCTTTTAATACCCATGGGTTTGGATTAAAATCAAGGCAAAAATATGTTTTTGTGTTCTATTTAGCCCATAAATGAGAAAGTTGACCAACTGCTTATACTAAGCCACTGTAAGGAGCTAAAGCAAAACAGGTCAGGAGAGAAAATTGTTAAGTTACTTTCTGTCGGTGACGGATGATTTTTTCTAGCTTATAACGTGGTCTGTGAGGCTAGAGAGAGATGTATGTAGCACAGCATTAGCCCAACCATACATGATAAGATCACAGCTTTACTTATCTTGCCAGCAATATTGCTATGCCAGTAGCTTCCTCTTCCCTTCCTCTTGGATTTCTCCCCCTTCTTTTCTTCTGTTTCAGTATTGCTGTGTAATAGGTTCACAGAAGTAAGACATTAAGAACCTGGTGGGTATAGAGATAATAATGACGCACTATGTGAATACAGAGTCTGGCACCTAGTAGCACCTTGATAGAAATAGAAAGCTGTGATCACAGTATTAAAATATGCTAACAAGCTGAAGGAGCTAATGGGCTGAATTTTTACAGTGCAGATGTTCATCCGGCACTTGTGCTGAATGCAATAACAAATGTGTGGGGGCTGCTGGCGATATTATTGTGTTCTTGGCAGCACAGTTCTCCAAAACAATCTTTCCTTTCTTCTGTATTTTACCAAGATTTAGAATGTTCTTTTTTTTTTGTGGTCTAAGATAAAGAATGTGTGTGTAAACAAATTAGTGTGACTAAGGCTGGTTGGGCTGGGGTTGTATTTATTCAAATACAGGGTCCTGCAAGAACGTGTGCGTTGTCGTCTGTCGTAGTGGGAACTGGCTTCTCAGTTCTTGGATAGTTCATGTTCTACATCTCCTGAATTTCAGGTAGTTCTATGTTATTTCTTGAACGTAGCTCATTTGGCCAGGAGAACTGTCATGCTTCTTCACATTCTCTTCTTCGGTGTGCAATGCTTTGCAGCTAATGCCAAGAATAACATTGTGGACTCGCAGAACCTTTCAGCTGTTTCAATAGGAAATGATTCTGACGTCTTTCCAGTTGACTCAGATATTCCTGAAGAAGGGACTGTTCCTACTGGTCAAGGATTTGCTAGCCGACGGCTGGAATCATTATGTTGCAAACTTACTCTTTCTTTTGTTGTTGTTCTCAATGACAAAGGTATACTGGCTTGTTTGTGTTAATTACTGGGATGAAAGGTGTATGTGGCTGTTGTTTGTATGAAGCTGTGGCTCTCATTGTGAATACCTGTCACTTTTGATAGGTCATTGCAATGTAGATGATCAGTCAACTGGCCATGAGTATTGGTGCTCGCCGTGCTCCTCCAGCAAATGCGTTTGCTTTGCCATAAAGCACAGGTTTCAAACTGTGTACCCTTTTTACAGGCCTATTATATAACACATGGGGAAAAATAAATTCCCCTGTTGTTAGAAAAACTGAAGGAAGGACTGAAATGATAGAAAGAATGGAAGAATTGGTGATTGGTGCATAGGTCTTGCCAACAAATCCAGGTTTTCCGGGCGTCTCTACTGAAGACTTCCTGCGCAGTCCTGAAGAAACCTTTATTCTTTTTCTTCCTTCATCGCTTTATTTATAAAATAGAGATAATTATATTCATCTACTTTGCAGAATTAATAAAAGACAACACAAATTTTATATGGTTGAAGAAACACGCAAAGAGATGCTAAGCTGTAATAACATCAGAAAAACAAGTATTATACTGGAAGAAATAGGCATAAGCTGACAGTGAGAATTAAAAAATATATATATATTAAAACAGGATGTGCTTTATGTTGTTTGTTAACTTTAGCACATACTGTCCAGTATTAATAGGCTTATCTTTAATTTTTCACTTGTATGTCAACATCTAAGAGTGAGGAAATGGATATGCTAAGTAGACTCTGAGTAGGTACCTAAATCCATTTGCATTAAAATGTGATTAGGGGCAGAAGAATAGGAGTTTCATCAGGCAACCATAATTCTAAAATTGGGGCAGCGTATCTTAAAAAATGGTGAACGTAATTATATTTGGTTGCGTGGTCTAAGTTAGTGAAGTCTGAAGAGGAGTATCAGAAAGGTTTAATCAAATGAGGTCAGCAGTCAACAGAATGATGGATGAAATTCCATCTCGATTAATGCAAAGTAATTCATACTGGAGGGCAAAGTATGTGCTATTAATACAGTTTATTGGATCCTAATTAATTGTGCAATTTAAGGAAAAGGACCAAAGTATCACTATGAAGGGCTGAATAAAGACCTCTTTACAGAACATAGTTGTGGTCAGATAAAATATTTTGAATCAATAAAAGTAGAATGTGAAATGTTACGATGTAGTTACATAAATCAACACTTCACCTTTATCTGGAATGTTGTGTTTAATTATTGCTGCAGCACAGAAGCATGCCACAGATATAGAAAACATAGGAAAACAGCAGAAAGAAGTTGTAAACAAACTTTGATATGAATAGAAACCAAAAAGTTTGGAATTGTTTACTTTTGAGTGCAGATAAATAGTGGGGAAATAAAAAAGTACACAGAACTACGAGTGATGAACAGAAGGCGGGTCAGGAACTTAGGTTGTGTCATAAGATTAAAAGATCACTCAACGCAATTCAAGGCTGATAAAAAAGAAATATTTTTTCCATACCTCCTGCGACTGTAGGCGTCTTTACCGTGTACTGTTGTGGAGGCAAGAATTTAACAATATTTAAAGAGAGGAAGACGCTGAACACTGAGTCCACTTGTATATCAGCTAGCCAGAGAGTAGTGTTTAGGAGCTGTGTAATAAGGCTGACGTTTCAGGCTCTAAACTGATTTCTGACTGTAAGACAGACTGAGAGCTTGAGAAGTAGACACTTCCTCAGTCTCATCCAGGAGGACAGTGTGTGGGCTTGGGCTGCCACGGGAGATGTGAACCTGAAGTCCCCAGTAAGTTGCTTTGAACAGTGATTGTGTGCAGCTACGATCTGAGTCCTGCTGTGCAGCTTCCCTAACTCAAATGAAATTTCTTCCACCACATGCAAGCCTTCTTTCATTTCATGCAAGCAGAAATCTGGGCTGTCTTACGCTGCTCTTTCATAGAAGGAGGATAACTGGCTAGGCTGGCACACCAAGTTGCTTAACAGTGAAAACTGTGGGACCTTTGCCAGCCCGTGCGGGATTATCTATTGCACGCCAGCCACTGCCCGGGGAGGGGTGGCCAGCAGCCCGACGGATCCCCGGCGCAGGAGAGCAGGCTGATGGGAAACGTGTACTAGGAATTGAGAGGAAGCCAGCTTAAGCAAGCAAGGCTTAGAACGAACCGTGTTGCAATACGGACTGGTATGTGATTCTTTGAAGCTTCCGACAGCCCTTCTGGCCATGAGGCTCCCGTAGTTAATAAACCAGACCCGCAGAAGTGCCTGCTCTTTAAACATAATGTACTGAACTCCGCGCGTAAATGTTTGATGCTAGTGGACGAGATTTGTGGAGCCTCTTGTCTTGCAGCAGGTGACAACGATTTCTTTGCTTATTGCAACACAAGCTGTCCATTAATTAGGACTTCGGGAGAGAAATGTGTGTAGGCTGTGAACGTGCAGAGTGATGCAGAGAGGTGGGAAACAGATGTGTGGCCATATATGCACCAGCCAGCTATTACTCAGATACCATCCGTGCGCTAATTAGCTGCTGGAATGTTGAACAACATTGGTGCTCGTGTGATTAATTGAACGCAGTCCTGCACTGGGTTTTCGCACTTGTCTTAATCTCTACACGGTGCCATAACTAACACGCTTCAATTAATATTGTTTTGAAAGTGAGGTCCCTGTAACTTCCTTGTTATAAAAGACTTATTTCTTGGTGTAGACTGCTGTAACTGTAGGGCTGTCAGCTTTTTGGACCCTCGAAGGAACAATATTGGGTTAATGCTGCAGACGAAACCTGACTCATCCATTTTGCTTCCTGTCATGCTAATGAACCCAGCCGGTGCCATGTCAACCCTAAGCATTGCGCCCTTCCTCTATGATTCTCGTCTTCGGTTAAGAGTCAGCAAAGAGTAGCCGATTTCTGAATTGCCATAGCTGGGTTGAAATACGTAGTAATAATACTTGTATGGTGAATGCCTCTTTAGCAAAACTGTTGCAATTTATCCAGAGTCCATATTTTACTATTTTATGTCTCAGAATGTAAATACAAACATTAGTGTTTCCAACTGCTGTACATCCAAAAATAAATGCGCACACACATGTATAATATATTCTAGAACAGTAGTTTTTCTTGTGTGAAGTCCAGATCCATGGCACATTTCAGCCCCTGCCCATCGTTGTAGGAACGTGCAGTAAGAGCACAATTAGTGCTGCCAGACTGGGGACATAAGTTGTCTACTACCACATCCTGCGCTGTATTCCAGGTAAAAGGAACTTCTGTAAATCAGAAAGAGGGACTCCAATTTTGGTGCCAGAACGTAAAAGCAGAGATGACTTTTCTCTGATCCAGTTTCTGGTTTTGTCAAATGTTTCTCATACTTTCCTGAGACAACTTCCTCCTTTATGCATATCAAAAAGCTTGTGAATTAGAAGAGCGCTTTTAATCTTGCAGATAACTGGGGAAATACTCCTTCTTTCCCTCCTTCTTCTCCCCCTCCTTATCTTCCCTCCCCACAGAATACTAAAACATTGTTTTTCCTCCACAGTCGAAAGGTGTGTCTCACAGAATACAGATGAGAGATTTGGCTAGCAAAAAATAAAGTAAAACAAGAGGCATGTCTTTCAAGTACAAATGGGGCTTTAGAGATCTCTGTTGGAAAGCCTAATTTCTACATGAGCACAACTGTTTCTACATATTGCCTGGAACACTTCAGTTGGCCACACTTTCTATTATGGATTCTAAAAAGACATCATTTGTCAAGTTAATAACTGTGTACAAAAATGTTTATGCATAATAAAGATAGATTTCAGAGATCTCTGAATGGCACCCACAGACATTAAATTCTGCAGTACTTTGCAATATACTGAGCCTGATTAGATGATGATAATAATTAGGGTTCCCCCCCCCCCCCCCCCCCCCCCCCCCCCAGCCCCGTTCTGCAGGGCTAAGTGAACCTAACTGCTTGCTGAACCATATCAATCAGATTATTTTATTTATTTATTTATTTTAAATTCTGTTCTCCAGTGAGGAAGTCAAAATATTATTGCAGTTTCAAGACCTCACTTGCAGAGCATGTTTCATGACAACGATGGTCTTTGACTCGAAAAGAGCAATAACAGACTTTATAGCATTTTCTATCCAGCTGCCTATTGCCACTGCTTATTGTAGGAAATATATATATATATATATATATATATATTTTAGACATACAGAAACTAAAATACAGACTGCGTAGGCCCTTCATAGAAATTCTTTAATAATGCCATGTATAAGCCACATTCAGAAGGTATGCTTGTCCCTATTTTCAATGGCAGTTAAGTCGCTTAAGTAGGACCCAGACGTGCAAATATCTTTCTATATGTGACTATAGTAGCTATTTAAGCTAAGGATTTAAGTAGACTGAATGTAATTACCCTCATTGCAAGACTAATACTCAAGAGAAAAATGCCATAGGATTTTGTAATAGCGACGAGTGGTCAAGACATTACCTTTATGCTTTGCTAGTTTTACCAGCTGTGTCTCATTCCATTATTCATACATATATACATAGACACACACCTCTCTTCTAATTAATGATACTTGTCAGCTAGTGGGCAAAAAACCACACAACTCCAGAGGTGACTTTCCAAAGAAAATCTGATTTCAGAGTGGAGCCACTGATTGCCAGAAATCTGCAGATGTGCTACGGAGCTTTCTGAGGTTTAAAAATTTAGCTATGTTCATCAGGTGAGTCTGAAAAAGAAATGCAGTTATCAGGGTTTTCTTAGCAATCTGTTTATCTCTTAAAAAAAATAAAAAAAAGGAAAAAAGGAACATATGTCATGTGTTCTGCCTTGTACTGTGCCTAAAGGGGGAAGACATAAGTATTGTGTGTTGAAAACTAGGATTTTTAAATGTTACTTATAAATGGACAGGTATAGGTAGGTGATGATACAACATAACTTGGATTCCTAGACTCTAGGAATAGACTGTTTTAGCTGGTTTTGTTAAAAACAAGCAGCCCCTACTCCCAAAAAATCCCCACAAACTTATATTCCATGTGGCATAAAATTTTGTCGTTTTCTGCCACAGATGTACAAAAACGTGCTCTGCCTCTGCAGTAAAGCACAATATTCTGAGGCAGAGCTTGCTGACCGTGAAGACTGAGACATTTAATTGAAATGAGAGCAGCTATAAATATACAAGTTTTTGAAGACTGTAGCATGGTGTTGGCTTTTTTTCCTTCATTGGTAGAGAGCTAGGATAGAAGGTGGACTTCTAAATGTGTTTGGATATAAATAGTAAAGCATTTAACTCTTTCAGTTGTGTGATATTTCTTTTCTGTGTGATTGAATCACTCAGCCCTGATCTCTGAATCCTACCGCTGGCCTATGAATCATGTCAAATTTCATTTAAGTTTTTAAATGGAAATGGGAATCAAAGCAACGTCTTGACTTAGCAGCCTCCATTTGATTCCTTTGCAGGCTATTTGCTGGGCCTGCTGGCCCTTGGCAGCCACACCGTATTGAAGGTAGGCATCGATAAATCACGTCGGATTTAATGGAAACGAAACCTTCAACTTGCACTGCAGTTTTTACACAACATTCCCACTGTTTATAGGAGTACTGGTATATTTTAATAGAGCTTCTCATTTGTTACATTACATATTCATAATGTACAGGGCCTGGAGGAGATCCATTTGGCTGACCTCAAAAGCCTTGAGACCTCAACATAATACTACATTGGAGTATTAAGCCAGTGACAATCCGTAGAAAATGCAGCTGGGCTTTTAGGTGTGTCCATGAAGGATGGAGAAACGCAGAACGGCCAACGCTGGTTCGAGGGAGAACAGATCGGGTTAGATTTGGTGGAGAGACTGGAAGATGGATAACTTGTGGGAGGCAGAGCAAGGCTGCTTGACCAGTCAGTCGGTGGGAAGAAAGCAGGAGGTGTGGCAGATTGTGGGAAGAAAAGGTTGCTGCCTTTCCCAAAGCCATCACCCTGCCTTGTGTGCCTATCCCCATCTGAAACTCACTGTGTGCACCCATCTTCCCATCCTGGTGAAGGTCTTGGAGCTGGTTTCTTATAGCTGCCTAGGATTTTTGGTCCTTGCTTTTTCTGTAGGAATTGTGTACGTAAAACCGAACGATCGGCCAGGACGTTTGTGGTGCTCGGTTTGCAATCAGTCGCTCTGAGCGTGCGTTAACAGCAGTAATGTTGTTCCAGGTGAACACGCAGACCCTCATTTATTCAAATATATGGTATTTAGAGCACCTGATTGTGCATGCTATGTTTTCATGAAGAAAACAAGTAGCAATAATTTATTGTTTTTAAAAACTGGTAAGAGCAATTGGGAAATTAAATGGTACAGGATTAGAGTCATAATTGCTCATATAGGGTGTCTCAGCTCAGGTTAGGGGTGAAAACAGACCTCATTCTTTCTTACGTATCATCATTACTTTCACGCTTAAATTAGACAGTCATTAAGAAGATCTATAACAGGAGTTGTTCAGGGCCCTTTGATAGGGTTGGATGGGAAGAACCTTGCACTGAAATCATGTGCATTGTGAACGGAGTCCAGAGGAGCCTGGTTGATTTAGCCCTGCTGGATATCTAATTATTCATCTTGTCTGTTACTTTCCTAAGGACTAAATATAGAGAATATTTGCAAATGATGAAAGAAAAAAGAAAAGGAGTTTCAAGCACTGAGCATATCTCAGACCTCTGGTCGAGTGGCACATTCTGTAGCAGCGACCTGGCCGTGCTCAGGTTTAGCTGCAGCTCCCTTGGCTCTGCTGATGGGGCCTGAGGAAGATGCAAAGGTGGAGGTTATTGCCATGACTGGCGGTGTGGAGGGTTAATTAGCATGAGTGTCTAGGAAAACGTGGTTTAATGGCGTTTGTGGTGATGGTACAAGCTGCTTCACATCTTCGGTTATTTCAGCAAATAGAGTAAAAGTGTTTACTCTTTTCATTTTAATTTTAAAAGAAAATGAGAACGGAACACACACAACGCGTCTAGAGAGGTCTTTCTAATGTGGACATCCAGAATAGCAAAACTGGTTCCCGATAGCATGAAGGGGGGCTCTTTTAAAACATTTCTTGATGCAGTTAACAGGAGTGACAGCGAATCTATGTATTTCTTAGTTCCAGGCTGGGAGAGAAGGATGTAGGGAGCTGCTAATTGCAAAATAATGGTACAGAATCCCTTCAAGGACAGATACATTGGCAACTCCAACTGACCCTGCAAATAGATGTGCTGAGAACAAATCCTACGGTGGTACCAGTTGTGATGAGCTGAATTTGTGCTTTTAAGCAGAAGTACTGAACATAAAAATTGGTTTCCTCACCCTGAGTCCCAGCGACCACTTCAGCCGTGCCTTGCTGAGGAAAGCGGTGCGAGGCTTGGATCAGGCCTCAGCTCCCTTCGTTTAAGTCAGCGCCAGAGCTGGGACCAGCCCGTGGCCTTGCCTCGCTGCTCTTGCTTCCTGCCACCTTTCGGTGTTTTGCCTCCTAAAATGATTTTAGCCAAATCAGTCCGCTTCCTTCCATTCAAAGCACGGATGCTGGGAGGTCCGTGGGCATCTGAAAGTTTAACAGCATTGAGCATCCTCACTTTCATTCAGCCACTTGGCGAGGGACACTGAAGCAGCAAGGCACATAAAAGAAGTCATTTAGCCTTAGGTTTCAGATAAAAGAATCAAGCTTGGTGACATACTCCAGTCGAACAGTACTGCTTCTGTTCTTTGGGGCAAAATATGTTAGAATAAAATGAACAAAGAAGTATTTAGTGCTGAATCTTGCTGGATCATTTTTTCCTGCTATGTGTCATAAGCCAAGCTTTGAGCCACTGGAAGTTTAATGAAAAAAATCACCTGACAGTTCTGTTCCCTTCCCTCCCCTCCCCTTGTCCTGGTATTTGAAATTCATCCATGCTGGCTGCTGTAGGAGGAGGTTTCAGGAACCAGCTCGAGGTCAAAGTCTGGATTTTATACACCCGTGTCGGGTCACGGGGTTACTTTGCATGAATGCGCTGCTGTCTAATGAGCAGTTCTACTTCGAAATGATTTATATCCTATTTATAAATATAATTATTTGTAAAGTTATTTACATTATCTCCCCAGTAAGAGGTATTCTCCGCAGCATGCTGGAAGAGGATGTGTTTACTGAGGAGCTGTACAGAGCTAGAGCTCTGTTTAAAAAAAATACCCACTTTAAAATCGAGAGCTTTCTGGAAGCTTAAGAAGGTCTTTTTGGAGACGGACATTTGGGTCTATATTGACTTCAGCCAAGTTCTACAAATTTTTTCCACAAAACATAATGTAAACTTTGCCTTCCCGTTCCCAGTGATAAGTCAAACGTTATGGCAATGTGAAGGAGGGAGTTGTTTTCTGTGTAGAATGAAGTTTAACTGCAGCCTGGTGTGTTGTGATAGGTCTTCTCAGAAACAGGGTTCATTTAGCATATTTAGTTAAACTCCCCAGGACAGCACTTATTCTTAGAAATAGATATTAATTAAGCTGCTCAGCAAAAAGGGCATGAAAGGAAAAGAAGGGGGGGGAAAAAGATTTCAAACAATTTCAGAGAGAGTTAAATGAAGTTCATTTATGCAAAAGGACAACACAATCAAGATATACTAAATATGACCATAAAAATAAACCAAATAATTAAAATTATATGTTATATATATATAATGTATATGTATAGAATTATATGTTAGATTTTGTATATAATATTTAATATTAAATATTTGTTCATGTTCATTATTAAAATCCACTGTTGAATTAAACCACGTAGATCTTCAGAAACAGTTTTTAGTTCTGCTGGAATAATAGATGTTGCTCTCCCACATAAAAGTAATTTTGGTATATAATTTTTTTGCTCTTGAATGCATTCAGACTTAGGTCCTCTTCGTTGCTTATGTAGAACTGGATTTGTACCTCTTACGCCATGCCTAGAGTATCTGAGTCTTCTGGTTCAGTAGGTTTTAGTCATTCAGTTTAGGAGAAAAAAAAAAGAAATTGTTTTAATTGAATTCTTGTTAAAGATCCTCAATAAAATGAACACAATTGATTTCTTCCCTTGTTCTTCTCTTGGAAAACTACATTGAAAACTTCATTGTTTGGATTTCATTTCTCTCGTTGGATCTGCTGTCTTCAACTGAATACAAGGTTATACAACATAGGATGTTTTTCTAAGTCAATCTAGCACTGACTGGTTTTGCTGCCTGAGAAAAGTGCTGGCTTTCACCTCTTGCTAGTGTAGCTGCATTTCGGTATTTTCAGGTTATATAGTCTTCTTCCTTTTTTCATTACTGACTGTAAAATGACCAAACTTATTTGAGAACAAGACTTTATTTTGAACAAGTGTACTGGAAAACAAAACAAAACAAAAAACAAACCAACAAACCACAAAGTATGCTTTTGCAAAAAGGAAAAAATACAGTTAAACTAATCTTCTCCCCTAGAACCTTCTATGCCATAAAATTATTTTATCTGATTTGTCTGAGTCCTTGGATTTTATTGCTTGTTTGAATCCTTGGGTTTGGACCTATATCTTGCTTCTTTATTGTTTCAAAGAATATATATATATATGCTGGTCACGTAGGCATTTGTTAAAGGAAAATGTGACCTATGATACTTCTCCTTTTTAAAAAATGGTTCTCGAGGCTGTGTGTTTTCAGAGCTAAACAGGAAGGCTAAAAACTTTTTTGGCTAGGATTTTGAAGCCTGTATTGACATAATAGTTTCCGGATGGCTGAAAGTGGTAAATTGTGAAAGGCTCATCAAATAAGAATGACATCTTTTTCATACTGGAGGTGTGATTATGAAATATAAAGTGAGAGTAACAATGCCAGTTGAGTACTTTGCTGGAAATAGAAATCTGTCTAGCTTGGTCATTGCATCCCTTATTTTCATCAGGCTTATGCATGTCTTCCAAGTGTTTTCAAAAGTACTGAGTGTCTTGATGCCTAGTGAAGTGTCCTTCAGTCTGCTGGGTGCGTGACCATCCACACGTTTTCCTCCCATGCCCATCCAGTTGTACAAAATCTAACACCTTCTTTTTTCTCTCAGAAGGAAAGCAAAGAGCAAATACTAAATAAGAAACTTTATATTTCAGGTTTGGAAGTGTCCTTCTTAGGGAAGGCATTGTGCAGTTTGACCAAACCTAAAATACAGGGAAGGGTTGGAGGAAAAATGGCTTTTGAAGAGTAGCTGCCATACACTTCTGTTAGTGATAAATACAACTATATAGTTGGGAAATAAGGGGAAAAAAGCCCTTTTATTTCCAGATGAAAATTAAAAAAGCTGGGGAGGTCCCTATTAGGTCCCTATTAGCAATAGGGACCTCCAGCATACGGTGATCCATTAGTGTATTTATCCATCATAACTGCTTATTGAACCAAAACATCCTCCAAAACAGCAGCAGCACTGTCGAAAACTCCCAAACCCATGTCTGTGAAAGCAGAAGCTGATGACAGAAAACGCCACTTGACATGAAAGAGCAAAGGGCGACGCTCGAGTTTATCTGACACGACATTACATTGGGTTCGCTGCCTTTGTATAACTGAAGGGATTTTGCATAAGGGATTTCCAATTTAGCATCTTCCAGGAAATCTGCATTTTTTTCATTTTATTTAAGTTCCTTGTATACTGACGCACATATTCCTGGAAAATGTCAACATCGGCAAGCAGGTTAGCGGGTAAATTTTGTTGACATGTGCCAGTGAATGACCGAAGAAGGAAATATGTAAAATGTGGAAAATGAGAATGGGAGGCTGACCTGCTAGCAGAACACAGAATCGAAGCAGAAAGATTTGAGGCAATTGAGAGACAAAAACAACATGTTGTGTAGTTAAAACATAAAGGCGTCAAACTAACTCAGTGCCTGTATTAGGCTGAGAATGCATATTAGTATGGAAGAAGCTTCAGGAGTTTAAAAATAGTTTTTGGACACTTTGCAAATCTTACGACAGGCAGCGGTTTGGTAGGTTGTTCAAGCTTTACACGGTACTTAATATTTTTTTGTTTTAATACGTTTCTGCTAGACTAGTAGTTAAACACTTCAGTTGGATAGTCGAAGGATCTGCACGTTAATGTTGTATTAATTGCCCATCAAAGAATCCCAGGGATGTGAAAATCTTTTTTGCCTGTTTTATGTGAGTGTGTATATATACACAAACACACCATATTTAATGTTTTAGTATTGTATATTTTCTGTGTACAATAAAAATAATAACAAACATATAATACAGAATATTTATATTTTTAATTATGATAATAGGAATCGTGTGTATATTAAAATAAGCTTTACTGTCTCCTACATCACAGATGAAAATTTCATTGGCAGGTGTATTCTCAACAGTATAAAAGTGTCGTAGCCCAACATTTTGACTTCGTGAAATGATGGCTAAGTACATAGTAATAATCAGTATATTGGTCATTGCATTTCTTTCTTCTCAGAGGAATTTAAAATGTAGAACAGACTTGTGAATAGCACAGTGTTTCCTCAGGGTGATTAAAGGTTTTATTAATATCTAGCATTCTTAGATGCTACGGCAAAAGTGTTATAATTGAACTTTTTTAACAATGTGTGTCTAATTATAAAGAACACTGCGTAAGTGGAATTTGATACTTTTCTGGAAGTTGAGGTTAAGGGTAAGCAGGAAGGAAAACCAGGTAATGAATTTTCTGAGGGGAAGACCAGATAAGTGGTACATAAATATAACTTCCTCAGACACAGACGCCGTGTTGGACTACCTGCCCTTATGCTAAAATTAAGCAAAATTTTGGCTATTACTGTGCAAGATCGGAAAAGCATCCCGTTCAGAATTGGCAGCTGTCTTATAATTACATTGTGGTTGTTAAACAGTCTGCTGCATGAACAAGGTATCGCACTTGGCATCTGTTTGTTGAAGTCAGTGTTATTTCATCTAGATTAAAATATAAAATCCCTTATTATTCACAGTGTTTGTGCTGTTCCTACTTGGGTTTCTTTATCTCTTTAGGACACGGGGAATGCTCTGTCTAGTAGATGAGACAAATTTTAATGGGTGACTTTAGTTCTGTTCCGCAAGAACTGAGGAAGAATAAAGAACAGACAATCATTTTCTATTATTTTTCTGTTCAGAAAAGCAAGAAGACTTCTTGTCTCTGGTTTGAAGTGCAGAGATGAGACTACTGCAAAAAGCTTGACTTGCCCAATCCTTAGTCAAGCAGCGAAACTGCTTTAAATTATATCCATCTTCAACATGAACTCAGCTAGCAAGACAAAACAGTTTTAAGGTAAATTTGAAGTTTCTCTTCGAAGATGGTCTCTGGCATTTATAGAAGAATACGCATAAGAAAAATGATGGGGTGTCTCCACTTATGGTTAGTTCACGGGATACCAACATTTGCTAAACTATGTGAGAAAAGTACCCAAGCACATAGCACTGACTTAAGAATGCAGAAAAAGCAACTTCTGCAATCCAGAGGGTTTTTTGTTTTGTTTGCCTTGTTTTGTTTTTTCCAGTAAGCATGCTGGCTCTGCTTGAGTTTCCTGCACCTGGCTGTAAAACAATAGACAATACAACTTGGACTCCATAATATAACCTTCCAAAATTTTGAAGGGTGTTATAAATAACTTACTAGTAAGTCAGAACAAGTCTAACATATCCTTGCTGTTATTTTTCCCCAGCATAGGTTGGCAATTTTTGTGCTGTTAGAATTTCAGGCAAAGGAGTAGTTTGAAAGTTGATATTCTGTCTTTGGTTTCATTAAAATGTTGGTTTTAGCAATCATTTATCAAGTTACTTCCTTCTGGATAGAAAAGAGGAGTCTGGCATATGCCTTCTTTCCCCTATTTCCCTCGCTTCTTTCAAGTTTCAAAAGATACAGCTTTTAAAGGGTAAGAGTATTTTTCCTTTCAAAGAGGGTGGGCACCTGGGGCTTCAGGTCTGGGACACGGCGGGGCAGTGCCCTGCCATGGTTTGTTCCCTGTCGTGGCATCGCTCCAAGCCCAAGCTGCCCTTGGCAGTGAGGGGGAGGTTAAGGATCGTGTTGTGTTCTCCCACAATGTTCATGATGTTATGCAAACAGCTATGTCAAGAATTTATTTATTGATCTAGCTTTTTTAAAGAGGAAATGTTAGGAAAAAACTGACAACAGAGGGGAAAAACAGCCAGAAAGAAGATTTTGGGTCCTATGAGATAAGTGTCGAACACTGATTCTTTGCAGAGAGCGCAGGAACACCAGCTGGCAATGCGTTTATTTTTGCTTCAGAATGTATTTGAGAAGTAAACAATTTAATAAACTTTCCATTTTAGTAGTTTTCAAGCCTTTTCTAGAAGGCAGCTATAAATCGTGTGAAAAAGATGTATAATTTTGTCTCTAGTATGCATTAAAATTTTTATTGGTTAGTGACTTCAGTGCTTTTTTTTTTTTTTTGGTGGGTCTAACAGTAGTATAGACCCCTTAAAACAAACAAAAAATAAAGCTTCATATCTCTGAGTAAATCTCAAGTAAGTTTTCGCTCTTTACTATTTGGAATTCAGAGAAGTCTACAACTTTCAGACTGATGTACTGTCATTTGGGAAGTGTCTTTTAGGGCTCCCCAGCACAGGAGAGATGTGGACACACTGGAGAGAGAATCCATTAGTCATGAAGATGATCCTGGATCACCTCTTCTGTGAGGAGAGGCTGAGAGCTCCTCAGCCTGGAGAAGAGGAGGCTCTGGGGGATCTATAACATCTATAAATACCTGAGGGGAAGGCAGTGAGGATGGAGCCAGGCTCTTTGCAGTGGTGGCCAGCGGCAGGACAGGAGGCAGCGGGCACAGGCTGTGAGCAGCAGGCCGCACTTGTGTGCTGTGCGGGTGGCCGAGCACTGGCACAGGCTGCCCAGAGAGGCCATGGGGTCTCCTCATGGAGACCTTCAGAAGCCGCCTGGACGTGGTGCTGGGCACCCTGCTCTGGGTGGCCCTGCTGGGGCAGGGGGCTGGGGCAGGGGGCCTCCAGAGGGACCTGACAGCCTCAGCTGTGCTGGGATTCTGTGAAGATATGCCATATCTTTAAAAGAATTTTCTTGTACTGATTTTTTCCTCCTTCGTTTTTCATCTTCCTGTCCTGGAGATTTGCCTTATTTGAAGCTGTTGATTGCAAGCCAGTCTAAACCTTTAGTCTAGACAGATAAAGCTGCTGTTTGCAGCTTACGTTACTTGAAATCGTGGCAATTCCGCAGGTGCACAGAACTAGTTCTTAAAAGATTTATTTTCCCTTCCCTTGTAGTTTGTGCCTGATTTTCCTATGCAGAGTGTCCACTGATCACTGAAATTGGTGAATCATCCTGTTTGTGCAACATAATATCAAAGGCTGTGTCCATGTTGATGCAGTTATGATTGGTGAGATACCCGCACTAACTTTCTGGGTGTCAGAAACATGATTGTATTAGTCTAGGAAAATTTCATGCTGATAAGGATAGGTAAGTCCCAGTTAATTCAGTGCTCATACATGTTACTACACTGTCCTGTATAAGCCAACCCTAAAGCTGTTGTTCCGGAGCCTAGCTATCGCCCTCATTTAATTTTGTCGGAAAGTTCTGACCCCCAGGATGGATAGGATATATTTGAGCAATTTTGCTTTTCCTGAACTGAAATAGAAAAAAGAAGAATGTTTGTCCTGATAAACCATACCTCGGTTGGCCCTAAGGATGGTTTCCCTAAAGTGAACCTGAATTCTTGTTATTTAAGAAAAAAATAAAATCATTTTAATAGAAATTGGAAGGAGTTTTCATTTTGCTCCAGCAGAGTTCTTAATTTTACTGGCAAAAATAGGAGCAATTTCTCATCTGTCAATAATGCTCCTCTCCATTCTGCCTGAATCGTGAAGTAATGGCCTTGTGCATCATCTTGTTTACTCCTTTTGGTTGAAAAATGCTATAAATTCAGTATGAGGTTAGACAGATACATTTGTTTATAAAACCTGTGAGGCTGTTGGGACACCAGTTTTCCAAGCAGTTTATAAATAACAGTATTTTAGGCTGGGGTAGAGGGGTGAATGAGGAAGCTTCAGAGGGAGAGAGTGTAGAGCTGTGACCCAGAGCAGCAGTCATGCATGAAATTAGATATTGTGCAGTGGACATTCTTATTTTGGCTAAGGTAGCCTCCGGCAGAAATTTCTCTTGCTGCATCCTTGAAAGATTTTTTGTTTTCCTTTCTCTTTAACCTTGTACATTAATTATCACTTTGCACTTTCCAAACAGAAAATTGGTCGTTTTATACAGAGGAAAGTGCATATTCATGTACTTCAGAAACAGAGAGTGGATGCAGACATTTTGCACTGTACCCACAGTTGTTTCCTATGGACTTGCTGTGTTTTCCCCTGGAATTTGTGCACCTACTGAATTTTGTCCTGACATTCGAGGACGGGATTGTATATTTGGGGGGATTGGTCTGTTGAATTATTTTGTTCATGTTATCTTCATTTTTCTCTTAATAGCTTTGCTTTTTCTAGTGGAAGCATGGGAAGGGGAGAGAGAGGGATTCATCAGTGCATGTTGAAGTTCAGTGAAAATTAATGGAAGCAAAACATCCATTTTAATTGTCAGCTAAAGCCACCTTTAGAAATTTGACACTCTTAGAAATACCCTACAACTTTTGTGTAAAAGCAAGGAAGCAAACAAATGTTTTGGTAACAAAACATCTTCAAGAAGGGCAGTAAAATCAATCAATATTATCTGTTAAATGACAGCTTATTGCCAGGAATGTCCATCCGCTTTAGTTAGTTGTGTGCTGGGGCACTGAATCGGAAAGGTTCACAGAGTAAAAATTTGAATATGGATTGATTAAAATATTCTCTGAATTCACTCTTAACTCTCTATGACTACTATTTAAAATATATAAACCAAAGACCAGTCTGGAAAATGAAACCTCCCTGTATTTCTCTTACTGCTATGAGAATCTTCTGATGCAGAATTGAGACTCCTGCTCAGTCTTAGCAGCGCACAATTTACATTTAGGTTTCAAAACAAATGGTTTTTTTCAACCCCAAGCTAGTTTGTCATCCTCTGAGGAGGTAAACCAAGGATGAAAAGACCTTGAAGGCAACGTGCCATGCCAGTAAAGTGTGTGCTGCACTGGCTAGTACTGGATTTGGGGATTTTGGTGCCTACTGGTGGTGTTATGTTTGGGATGTCGTCCTGGACTGTTGTTTACAAATGAAAAAAATGAATCAATCAAGAAATGATTGATTGGGAGTGACTTACCTATTTTATTGCTGGCTTACAAGGAGCAAAGTATTTACCTGCTGTTATTTTGAAACTCCATGGGAAAAAAAAAAAAAAAGCCTTAGTTTAGTGTGTCTGTGCAGTAATGCTAATATTGCCAGTCTCTGAAGTTCTGCAGCAAGCCATCTCATTTGCTCTTTGATGGCGTTGCTGTTTGTAGTACTTGCCTCTCATGACAGCTGCCTGTACTCGCATCCTTTGGTAATGGTAACCGTTTCACGTCGCAAGTGAAGCTGCCTCCTCTGCTGTTTTGATGGATGTTTACTACAGCTTGCTGTAAAATAGGCATTAATGTTACATGATACAGTGGGGATTATTGCTGGTCTAAAGCGATCTTTATTCACTGCATTTCACGATATTTCAACTAAATGTTTAACTTTTGTAACTCAACTCTTTTGAATTCCAAAAGAGCATACAACATAATTCAATTCTCTTCTTCATGCTTTTGAGTTACATATTTCTGGCCTTTAAAAAATATATTTTAAATAATGTTAGTCACTGTGTGAATTACTGAAATATACAAGTGACTCTTCTAGCTGTCTGTAACTTAGTCCAGCAGAAAAATGATTAATACTGCTTAGAAATGCTGACTGATGCTTTTATTTAGCTGAAATTAAGTCATCTTTAAAAATTTAATTTTTCTTGGCAAAGGAACCAAAAATTCCAAACCTTATTTGGATAACTCTTGCTTATTTCACATTGAACTTTGGGAATAATTTCCACTTTATTTTTCACTTTTTTTGTTAAAACATAAATGTTTTCATAGGAAAAAATGATGATCTTTTCCCACAGCCAGCTCTGAGGAGATGCTAATTACAATGTGTAGAAATACATACTTGGCCCTGCATAGCTTCTTCACTCCAGTTAGATCTGGTCACAGTGACAGCTTTGGCAGCTGTTGTAATTGTTATAGAAAAGGTAAGGAGGAAAAGTTCTGATGTCACAATTAAACAAGAAGAAAGTCTGCAAAAAGGGAGAAGATTGAGGCAATGTGATAAATCTGACTTGCAGGTCTCCATTTTTCAGTTTTGGTATCTTTTCTTAGTATAAGAAACAGTCCAATTATTGTTGTGTGTGTATATACCTATACAAGGGTGGATTTTGGCATGATGTTCATCCTGTATTATAAATACTGACATCACGCTAATCTATGCAAATCACTGCTCAATCAATCTGAGCATCTGTGGTTGATTAAACAAAACATGTAGGTGTGAAAGCATTTGTATCTCACTTGCCCTGCTAGGTTCTGGCAGAGGCTGAGGGGAGTGTAAAGGCACGGAGAAAGATTTGTCGCTGCGATGTCTGCCTGGCAATTTGGAGGTCTAATTGCAACACGCACGGAGATACCTGCGTGGGCTGAGTCGCGGCTAGCAGAGGAGATTGGAGAACACAGACTTCAGCGCGGTTGCTTGAAGACGTGAGTCCAGCTTGCACTGAAACCAGTTTCTGTGGCTGCAGGGATGGTGATGCTGAGGTCCGTGGGCTCGCACCGAGCTGCGACGTGCTGGGGGATCAGTGGCTGCACCACCCCCTGTTGTGTGGTAGCCATTCCTGCAGGTGCTGGGTGGGAAGCACCCTCAGGGTGCTGTAAGGGACAGCAGGCACCCAGCAGCCTGGATCCCTCAGTCTTTTACATGACCCAAATGGGGCTACTCTCACCATTGCTTTCTTCCCTGCTCTGCCTGTTTATTCAGTCCTCCCTCTGCCCTTTCTACATCTCCTATATAATTTTTAGTGCATTAGGGCATGACCGCGGAGAACAGGGGTAATGACTAACAGGTGTGGGTGAGGAGAGCAGGGGGTGAGGGACTTGCCAGTAAGTGATCGGACACCTTACAGTCATAGTTTGTCTTCGAGTCACTGCACTGTGATAGCAGTGCGCAGGCAAGGACGGGGAGAGCTAAATTGGGCCGTCTCAGTGAATCTGCTTGTGAATTAAGTCAGTGGCGTCAAGAGGTGAGCACCGGAGTGCCTGTGGGTCGCTGCTTGGGAGTTCCTCGGTGTCTGCTCTACTTGATGGAGAGCGAGCAGCTCCCGTGGGGACAGTGATGATTAGCTGGGTTACGGACCAGCCGCGCGCCCGCCTCCTCCTTGTGGAAGCACTTCTGGCTGGGCTATGAGAAATCACAGAGGAGTAAATCACCATAGTCCCTTGGCTCTGCAGTGAAGAAATGTTCCTTAAAGTAAACACATGACTTAATGAAACTGAGAAAAACAGTTCTTTAAAGAGGAATCTACCCTTTGAAACTGTAGATTTTCCAACAATGAGTCACAGAGATCGAAGGTAGCCGAGGTGTAGCAAGTCTTCAGTTGGGGAGAGATGTCAGATTTATACAGTAGTGGTATATTTAATTGAGGTTTACTGGTTTTGGGTTTGTCAGGCTGAGGAAAGCTTAAGAATAAAGAATGAACTGCCGTCAGTCTATCTAGGGAAAACAACGTTGTCCTGTAGGTCCAGCAGACAAGAATCTCATGATCTCCAGAGCAGCAATGTTCACTTAGGTGTGATGCATCACTTTCTGATCATTTGTCACTGTCATAAGAAATGTGTTTTCAAAACAAAAAGTCTGTTTGAGCTACAGTTCCACTTCACAGAACCCCAGCACAGCTGAGGCTGTCAGGTCCCTCTGGAGGCCCCCTGCCCCAGCCCCCTGCCCCAGCAGGGCCACCCAGAGCAGGGTGCCCAGCACCACGTCTGTTGTGGTTTAGCCCGGCTGGCAGCCAAACACCACACAGCCGTTCGCTCACCCTCCCCCCTCCCTCTCCGGGATGGGGGAGAGAAACGGGAAAGTGAAGCCTGTGAGTTGAGATAAGGACAGTTTATTAAGACAGGGAAAATAATAACAATAATAATAATAATAATAATAATAGTAATAATGTGTACAAAGTGATGCACAATGCAATTGCTCACCACCCGTTGACCGATGCCCAGCCTATCCCCGAGCAGCCAGCCCCCCACCCCGGCTAGCCACCCCTATATATTGTTCAGCATGACGTCAGATGGTATGGAATACCCCTTTGGCCAGTTTGGGTCAGCTGTCCTGGGTCTGTCCCCTCCCAGCTCCTGCTGCACCCCCAGCCTGCTCGCTAGCAGGACAGAGCGAGAAGCTGAAAAGTCCTTGGCTTGGTGTAAGCATTGCTCTGCAACAATTAAAACATCAGCATGTTATCAGCGCTCTTCTCATCCTAATCCAAAACATAGCACCCTGCCAGCTACTAGGAGGAAAATTAACTCTGTCCTACCTGAAACCAGGACAACGTCCAGGCGGCTTCTGAAGGTCTCCATGAGGAGACCCCACGGCCTCTCTGGGCAGCCTGTGCCAGTGCTCGGCCACCCGCACAGCACACAAGTGCGGCCTGCTGCTCACAGCCTGTGCCCGCTGCCTCTTGTCCTGCCGCTGGGCACCATTTAAATGAGCCTGGCTCCATCCTCACTGCACCTTCCCCTCAGGTATTTATAGATGTTATAGATCCCCCAGAGCCTCCTCTTCTCCAGGCTAGGGAGAAAAAATTCTAACAAATTTTCTCATTTTTTTTTTCTGTGAGAGAAGGTAAATGTAACTTGGCTGTGTGGTTACATGCAGAACTGCAATTCTTCTTCTAAACCTCTGATGACAAAATGGAATTCTACCGTGAAAAATCACAGTGTAAGAAGCACGTGTAATTCACTTATTGTACAAGAGCGGAGATAGTCTTGCTTAAAACAGGATAGCGGCTTCGAACTCTGGACTTTTAGGCAAGAAGGATGTGCACTGTTACTCTCCTGCCTTTCTGCGGATGATGAGCTTTGCTTTCTGCTAGAATGTGAGGTTTAAGACAGGACTGGCCATTAGATTTGGGGGCCTGTTGGGCTGCTCTAGACTGAAGTTGCTTATGCAAAAGCATTGCTAACTTCCTGATTTTGTTCCTGAAACGTGGTATTTGCTTCTTTCCTACTGGAAAGCCTGTTTACTGGCAACAAGGGATTTCATGAGCATTTCATGAGCATTTCAGGTTTGAGGGGTGCCTTCCCAACATTTCTTAAAAAATAAAATAAAATAAAATAAAATAAAATAAAATGAGACTAAGTGCTTACAAACTAGATGGAAATAAAATGTTGATGCCCATAATTTATTAAAGGAAGCTCCTGTTTTTAAGCCAAACTCGAAATTTTATGGCACATGACTGATATTTTTCTGTGTCAGCAGTACTGTAATGAGTAGAACATATGGACACTGCTCCTGTGTGCTTGCCCAGCAGTAGTGTCTCAGAGCAAATACCGCTTGTATTTGGTGTTTAGGTCGGTTGAAGGACTGACTTCTTTGCTGTAACAGTGAGACTGCCAGCTGGGCTGATGGCTTTGTGGTGTGGACACTTGCACAGTATGCGTAGAGGTGAGATCTCATGCAGGCTGTTCAGAAGCCATCCAATCGTGATAATTTGTTCAGACTGATACTGATACAGGATATATGCAGCTTTTTGTCTCCTGTAATTCTTACGCACATTCAGATCCCTGTGGTTCGTTGCTACTTTTTCCTGCTAAATGGCCAGATTTTTTTTGTTTGACTAAATGCAGAATAATTAAAGTCTGTCCATTTAGCTTCTATTTTATTGTTCTTTAAATATGTTTCTCCACATTTCGAAAGATGACAGGAAGCAGCAGTGCCCTGGCCACTGTACAGCTGCAAAGTGGACAGGGAGAGTGAGCCAGTAGCTGTGTGTTTGGTTGGTTGGCTTACACTTCTGTTTTAGATCACTTGTACTCTTATTTCCTCAATTTCCTTGTTCACCTGTGACTGCTATGCTAATGTCACTTAATCTGTAATGGAGAGATTATAAGGACCCAGAATCACAGCTCTTATGCATGCTGGCAATTTGGGATGGATAATAGAAGCTCTATGTTGGTATTCAAGGCATCTGTACAACCCTTTTCTTTTTTTGCAACTGGGAGAGGTGTGTGTGTGCTTATATGTGTGTTTATATACACGCACACCTATATATAGGGAACAATGGCATTTTCTTTAATTGTATTACTCTGCATTATTCACCCATTACTTAACAGCTCTTTCACACAGAGGTGATGGCTTTTTCTCCCCCTCTTCCTTTTATAGCCAGCTCTGCCTTGATTTGCAAAAATGACATGGGTGAGAATGTCATGATGTTCCTTCCTGATGCCTCTCCCAATGCCTCCCCTGACTCTTACTGACAGATATATAGTGTAAACGCTGCTTCTTCATTTAGTATGGATCATGTTGGCAGTGAGATCAAAGAGGAAGAATCTCGGGATATGCCAAACAGTTTTTATCTGGTTTCTTACAAAAGCCAAGGGTGGTGGGTTTTTTATTTTATGTGTAAGTAGGTTTTATTTATATAAATATGTATGTAAATATATGCTATATATATTAGATTAAAAATACATATACATATCTAATATCTATATATAAATAAATAAATGCTTTTTGTTCCTCTTACCAACAGCCCTTTCAGTCCTTCTGTGTCCCTGTAGAAAATTCTCAAGTTTATAGGGTTACTGTGAAACATGATTGTGGATATCAATTTGTCCATATTTTAGTAAACATTATTATTTCATTTTTTTTTCCTTAGTTGAGCAAATACCTTCATCATTCCATCAGAGTCCCTCTGCCAGAAACCTTTATAGCTGTTCCACTAGTGACAGCCAACTTGATCAATCGCAGACTGCCCTGCTGGTGAACTCCACTAACAAGCCATTTATAACTACAACAGACTTTTTTTTTTTTCTTTATGGCTGATCTCAAACGATATTTGCCTTGCTTTGCACAAGCTCCAGAGGATAATTTTCAGAAGCCTATTTGTTTATGAGTTTTTGCTTAGTGTTTGGAAATGTTTGCAAGTATGCAAAATCACATCTTCTGTTTGTAGTTCTGCACTGCGTCTGCTTGCACATGGGCTGGATGGTTTCAGGCTGCTGGATCAGAATGGGCAAGTATTGGTCAAACAACGGTCAGACAAGTTTTAGGCATGCCTAAGTATTTTTTGCTAGGAGGTCACCTTATTATCTTTTGTTCTTGATTGTTTCCTAGTAGAAGACAAACTTTCAGTGGCTATGAAAATTGTCTATGGTGTTTTCCTTTTGTATGTATCTATGTTTTTAGTAAAAAGAAATCAGATCTTGGTACATGGACTACTACCAGTTCCTGACATCTGATTGACTCTTCTCCCCCCATTTTGCCTTAACAGTTATTAAAATGCCAGATTTTTCTCAGAACTCCAGTAAAAGATGCTATTTTAGCTGGTCTAGCAAAGGTATTATCATGACCTCATCCAAACCCATATGTTACTTTCAGTTTGTTCTTGTGTTAGAGTTCAACATGTCATTGATTTAGGCTGTTATTTCCCAGAGAACAAAATACCATTTATTATTGCCAGGAAGCCTTAAAAAAAGTGTGTGGGGTATAGAAGGTGTTTTATGTAGAGCAGTTTATATATAGACTGCTTACATGTAGTTTCCTTGTCCTCTATTACCTCTTTTTTTTTTTTCCCTTTCTGTGTGTTTATTTTGTAGGATGATCCAGATTCTGTCTTCTATTTGCAGAAGTAACTGAAGGATATTGGTTCTTGTCTCTGTTAGCATGACAGATCAACCCCTTGGAAATAGCACTGAAGTAAGAAATTAAACCCAATCAGCTGGATTTTTTAACTCTCTTCACCCTCTACTGAGTGTTTGAAAGCCCAGACTTTTTATATAAACAGCTAAAGGGAGGCAAAGTTACTGCTGAGTGCCTTGTTGTTCCCCTGTAGCTTCCAGATTGTGAGGAAAGTCTCGAGAAAAATGTAGGACCAGCATGTTCCCTCAAAATCAAACTTGTGTCTAGACAGAAAGGCTTACATAAGCCACCAAGAGAGGGAGGGTGCCTTGTGTAACTGCAGTCCCTAGCAAATAAACACTCAATACCTTGCATGATTTGGCCCATAGAGGCTGACAGCCAAATGCACTTTTGTGCTTTTTTCTTAGCTTGCTATGACTTGCAACTTGAGCTTGTTCTCTTGCCTCAATGGCTTTCCAAATACATGTTTTATCTTCTGGTTATTATTACTTTACTAAAGGCTTTACTGTCCTGCTCAAGCCAGAACACTTTCCCTAAGACCTCATATACACTTGCTTAGCTAATTTAAAAGAAATATAGCATGTTACTGATTTTAAATGGCCTTGACAGGTAGTTGATGGCATTTAGCAAACAATGCAGACAATATGCAAATCACCAGAGACAGTACAGAGCATTGTTCATAAAAATAAATGTTATGGTAAGGTAGGTTTCTAGTGTTTTATTGAAAAAGTATGATGCTGTAGCTTTAAGCTATCGGTATTCTCTTAAACACACTTCAGTCTGTGTACATCAGTACGTTATGGAGACCTCTGGCACCCCTCTAGCACTGAACTTTCCCTACGTTTTGCTTTCTTTTCCTGTGATTGAATGCAAATCCCTGCAGGTGAGTCCTTTCTGTTTTACTCACTCTCTACAACATTGTCTCTTGATTTAGGAGCTGTTGTCAAAGGCTCTGTGTGTGTTTATTTCTGCTATAGAAGTGACAACAGCAAGATTAGTGTTTTGTGTTTTTTTTTTTTTTTTCCTTTTGATTTGGATACAGCTTCTTCAGCACTTCATGCTATGTCTTAACTTGGCTTCCTGGGTGTTGCCCTTAGCTTTGTTCCTATCTTTATGTAAAACTTTCTCAATGCAGCTTGTTGGTAGTTTGTCCTCAGATGGACTAATCTGCTTGGAGGTAGAATATAGAGTCCAGAGCCCTGCTCATTTTGTTTGCTGAGGCTTGTATTGCAGCCAGCTTGCAGTAAGGACACAGTCTAAATAACTTGAGGGTTGATTGTCTTTCAAAGCCTTCTTGCAATTTTGGCTCCCTACTTTGAATGCCCAGAAGCATAGACAGGTTTCTTCTGCAACTGATTGCAAAAGCTTCTTTGGGAAGCTCAGCTTGCTGATGCACTGGGAGTGATAATACAAGTCTCTAAGGACACACACGGTTGTGTGTAAGGTTAGGAAGTAATGATCGGAGTTTGGCTTTTCAGTGTTGTTGTCTAACACCTAGGAGACAGTAGTTCAGTCATGTTTCGATCCGGTTTGCAAACCCTGAAGTAAGTCCTGAATGATGGTCTGCCCTACTAGAGCATGTAGAGTGTTTAATCGCTTTGTCGCTTTCATTCTTCATATATTCTTATACACTTCTGTGACCTAACACTCATCTTTTTTCCCTTCACAGTGTATATATGTTTGGTTTCATTGCCTTTTATTACAAACTCAATGAAAAGGTATGAAAAATTCCTTTCAGTCAGACTGAAGCTCTGGATGTAATAATAATGATCAGTACTTTTTCATTGTGAGGAGAAATTAAGTTTCGTACCATGGCTCAGCTATATGAAATTAAATCTTATTGCCTCTACTCTGAGAGCAGAAGCCAAGCCAAATTTTTGTTATGCTCTCAGGTAGATCAGTTAATACAGCGATGCTTAGTACTTTGCTCTCTAGTGATGTTCCTTCCATGCTCCTAAAGGATTCTCTCTTAAAACTATAGAATGAAATTTAAATACTCTCTCTCCCTCTGTCCCCTCTCTCCTATTTTTTTTCCTCTTGTCCTTCTCTATTACCCATCTGAAATATTTCACAATTTTGGAAGCTTCATTTAAAATAAAGTTGAAGGCATCTCTGTAATGAGTAAAAATACTGGGTTGGTACAGTGCTGGACAGTAACAGTGAACCTCTGGCTCACTTTCACATATAGCATCCATCTACCAAGACAGGAAATGGGAGTAGGCAATTTAGAAAAGAAAATGTTAACCCATTTTACATCTATAAGCTTCAGATCAATACTCAAGAACATTTGTGTAGAGCAGGGCTCCCTTTGCCACTTCAGATAGGGAAATTATAGTTATGATACATCCCCAGGAACCCAAACATTTCTTTCTTGCACTAGGGTCCATGAGTAAATTGACTGTGAAAAGTCATCCCACTGTTTCCTACTCTGCTAACTCCCCTTTGGGAGGGCTGGAGGGCTGCACTGGGATGTGGGGAGGGGAAGGAATAATGATGACTTGGAGTATTGTCTCAAATTAAATTGATGGGTATTCAGGGACTGGTATATGTACTGAGTCACGTTGGCGACTGTCATGCAAAGTTAGCGGTGTAGTTTGAAAGGGGGCGGTTACTAGGAATAGCCTTTTCTTAAGCAGAGAGGACTAAGGAGCACACTACCTCATGCACTTATTTATTTCAGCGGGTTTGCTTTTTGAGTAGTACTCTTGCTCCTTTGATCATGTCCTTGAGCACCTTCCCCTTCTGCACGCCTTTCTGCCCCACTGCCTTCCAAATAGTTCCTGTGACAGCAGATACCCAGACTGAAAATGTTTGCCATAACTCATAAGTCAAAGTACTCTCACTCCCAGAATAGAGGAGTCTGCATGCAGACTTCATTACACAGTATTCATAACATAAACAAGCTTGCAATTATGTCATAGCAACCAGCACTATGCTTACATGTAAGTTTGATTCAGGTCTCCAAGAGTGGAAGACCTCTGCATCCAAAATATCACAGCGACCTACTTCTCTGAAAGAGTGCCCTACATAATTTCAGAAATTAGATACGACACCAATATAGTAGGCCATATGGTGCCTTTTGCTGGTGTAGGGTGAACAGTGGGTTATTCTTGGGGCCACATAAATGTCTGTCCACTGACTAGGTGAAGTCAGCTCATTATTAGTCAGCGTGAGGTGTGACCCTTGTTTTTCTGATGTTGTGAAGGCAACAAACTCAAAGCACCGGTTGTTTTAAAAAGGCATTTGCTAATAGCATGGGCATGATCCTAAAAAGTGATGTTTATTTGTTTGTTTTTGACTGGCACTGGCTGCCTTTGTTTGCTGTGGAGAACCCCAGAGACTGCATCTAAAATTGTTGAGACAGCTCAGAACCTACTTTTCCATAATTCACAGAGATAGGATTTCCCAGGAGCAGGTAGACATGTTTAACTGATCTGATCCTGAGCTCTCAGAGCAGGATTGCTTATTTTTCTGGTGTTCTTTCCCCATATTGGCCGTAGAAGCTGTGAGATGTGCGTTGCTGCCCCATGCTGTATAAGGAGAAATGTTATCCATGGTACGTATCTATGTCCAAATAACACTTGCCACAAATACATGTTCTTCAGTCAAAGGCTTCTCCTGGATTTTAGGTAAACTAAATAGTCATCCTAACAAAGAGGTGTTAAAACATCCCCTGAAGAAGGGAGGTGCTGTTGGTGGAAAAACGGATGGGGAGAAAGGCAGCAATGACTGAATACTCAGCATTGAAGCATCCAATACAATTTCCCTTGTTAGTCTTAAGAAAGTTATGGCTAATCAATAGTGATCCAGTGCATCCATCGAGCACAGGAAAGTTTCTGAGGTCAGGTGCAGGCGTGGTGTCCCACACAGCCTCCCTGGTGGGAGCAGGGATGGGAGCAGGCTGAGGGCAATGGCGAGCTGCAGATCCCACCTGGGACTGTTAGCAGAGCCACAACCCGACAGCTGCCAGCCAAATTCACTTGTCAGTGCACTGGGGTAACATAGTAGGTTCAGGAAAAGATGGGCCCTTCCTTGGACTGAAATCACCTGTTTTTGTGGCCTGTAAGTGTGGAATGTCTGATCCTTGCTAGGGTGCTGGATGGTCTTATACATGACAGTTTTATGTAGGGTGTTGTTGCTCTGCTGTATCTTGCCAAAGTGCTGAGAAGTAGTATTCCTCCTTGGGATAGTGCCCCTTTGTTTAATTTATTTATTTACATTTGTACATTATTGTTGAAATTATTCCTGCAGGTGAAAAATAAAGAAAATACTTTCTGCCCTTTCCCCATGATGTCTATAGACCATTCCTCTTAGCTTGAGGGGATTTCCTCTCACTATTTTTTTATTTTATTTTAACTTTGGGGGTCTGTGCGATGTGAGCTTTTTCACAACACTCTCTTTAAGAGGGATGGCCATTCCCTGAGGACTGACCACATTTTGGGTATTGGCTGCGTCGTTTTTTTTAGTGATGACTCCCATGCTGTTTTGTGGTCCTGGGCTGAAGCCCTGACACAAGGCAATCCACACCAGCAGAGGAGAAGCAGCTTCTTCAGGTGTGCTGATGCAGTGCAGGCCATACTGCCCGAACCGTGCGTGGGGCGAGGCTTTCGGCACAAAATGGCGCCCATTCCCTGTGGCGACATGGCGGGCGGTGCATCCCTCTGAGCGCCTCCCAAACGGGGGCTCTGTGTGGACGTGTGGGCTCACTGCTCGCTCTCCCCCCCGGCAGCCAGCACTGGCGTTACGAGCAGTTATCACTCTGGACAAGCTGGCATCCCTCGCAGCCCTCTTCTGTGTTTATTAGGTGGCATCCGTGGAGATAATCTCATTTTGGCTTGTAACCATAAGGTAAATGTTCAGTGACCTTCGGGTGATCTCTTCGCATAACGCCGCGTCCTGCCAGCTACTTGGTATTGGTGATGATATTGTTTCTGGCAGAGCCTCCGAGGTGGTAACCTGCATTGTCAGGGAGTCGTGATGTTTATCGACAGGCAGCAGTATCTTCTGCTGCTGCCAGTACAGGAGGATGATTGGAAACTGGTGTGTGTGTGTGTTTTTAAAATCTATGTTTAATTTGCTGTCTCAATTTTTTGAAAGAGAAGCCTTTCACCCTTGAATTTGGAAAGGAGTGATACGGTTATATTAAGGAAATGATGCCTATCTGTGATTGTGTTTTTTTTTGTTGTTGTTGTTGTTTTATTTCTTTTCCTTGAAGATTGCAGATAAAGTAAGCTGCTGTGCAAGTGGCTCAGCTGCCGACATGAGATGAGTCAGGTCTGGGGAACTGTAGTCCTGTGGAGAGCATTTAGGTTGTCCCATTTCAGAGCTGTCTGTTCTTGCCCCTTGTTTCTCTCCAGACCATGGAGAGACACCATGTAACTCTGGCGTAACTATCCAGGGTATTGATGTAGGGTGATGTGCTTTGGGGTTGGCTTGCCTTTTTTTTTTTTGTTTTATTTTTGTTTGTTTGTTTTGTTTTGTTTTGTGCCTCTTTTTGGGTGAAGGTGTTATTTGCACTGATGGAGCTTTCTTGGGCTTGAAACCAGCATAAACCTCTCTGGACAAGTAGCACCTAAGACATTCCCACTGTAGTGTTCAACTGGGCTCTATGCTGATACTGCTTACTAGGCAAATGTCTGTTCTACATAAAACTTCAGTGCCTGCACTGATCTGACATAGATTTTTATTATATGTTTTATAGGAGGGTGGCATGCCTATCTCATTTTGGAAATTTCACGGTCCTCTCAGACTTGTAGTTACTTGTTATATCATAAAATACGTGCCCTAAAACCAGTGCCAGTACAGCGAACTCTCCTTGAAGAATGTTGTAGGGGCGGACACATAATTTGAGCTGATAGCCATGGATGGTTGTGATGATTAAAATATCCCTGAAGGTTAGAATCTGTCTTATTGATTAAACTGTGCAGAGTTTGTGGGTAGCAGTGCCAGATCGAATGGCATTTGGACACAAATGATTCTTCTCTTGATGTTTTATAAGCAGAGCTTTTAGAAAAGTGGTGGTTATATGGGCTTTTGGATTTTGTTTTTGTTTTTCTTTGATGGGAATAGTTTTGTATTCTTTGTGCTTTGCATTGTGTCTGGAATTCAAGCTAGAATGGGAACACAGTAAAATTGATACTCTGTCACTGGCTTTCAAGCAAGGAAGGGAAAACTGCTGAATTTTGAGTGTGGCTTACTTTGTTTTGTTTTGTTTTGTTTTGTTTTTCCTGATTTTTTTTCTTTAAACCTGAAACAGCAACTTTTCTTGTCTGTTTCCCTTTTCTGATTCAGGAAGCAAGTACTTTTCTCTGAAGCATGGATATATATGCATATATAAAAATAATACATACACCCAAAGTCCCCTGTGTCCTAAAGGTTTTTGTCCATTCCCTTTTCTCTTTGCTATTGCCTAAGGAAATGAAGTGATTTGGCTAGCTCAACCATTCCTTGTTTTTAGCATTTCCACGGCTTCTGGCCGACTACCTCAGGTTTTTAAGGTTAATTTGTCTTCGCTCTTCAAGACAACTGGCAGGGATGTGGGAAGGGCGTGGGATGTGGCAAGCAGTCTGCCAGCTTTTCTTAAGGCTGCAATAACAAAACCCAGCATAATCTTGAAGGTCTTACTGCTGCCTTTCTGCTGCCAAGGTCCAAGAAGTTTCACTCCCTTAGGCCCCCATAACCTTCTTGCAGAGATTTGTATTAATCCATGAGAAGAATGCTGTTTTTAAAGAAAACCATTTTGTTATAACATTACTCTGTGTTTCTGAGTTCTGTTGATATGGTAGCTCATATGAATAATGTAGAAGTAGCACCCTGTTTATGACCACCTGTGCACAGTGGTCTGTAATATGGCTAATAAAGAAGGAGAAGCTTCCAGACATGAAGTAGAAGAATGCCGTTCATTTAAGAAGTCATTGGGGACAAGTAGTTTAATGCTTCCAAGTAGCCAAGGCAGTTGCATAGACACACTGAGGTATGTAATGAAGATTAAGCTGTTTAGTAGTAATTAAACTGGGAGTAACAGTGTTATATATGGTAGAAAATAATGTTCTGGGTGGATTGCCCATGGAGAAATCATTTTATTGATTTCACAGGATTTAGAACCCAAAGAACTTTGTCAGATTCTTGAATCTGAGGGTCTGAATGACCTTGGAATTTCATTCATGTACCCTTCATGTTGACCTTCGCCTATTTATGTAGATTAAATTGTTGTACACCACGTTCAGAAGGTAAGTCTGAACAGAGGCCACACCAAAATCTTAAGATGTCCATGTGGATGAGCAGAGATAAGAGCTTCAATCCTGTTATTCATACGCTATGCTAAAAGAGAAAGTAAAAGTATCATTAGATCACTGCCGAAAAAATCCTCTGGGGTTCCACATGGGGGGAAATGCTGTCTACGTAATCAATTATGGCTGAATGGCACGCACCATTTAGGCACTGAAGATGTAAAATTCTCTGTATTGCCATAGAATATCGCTACATCCTATCCAGTGTCTCTTGCAAATGGCATGGCATGGTTTGTAGAAGAAAATAAAACTGGGATGCACAACAGGATAAAAGTCTTATTCCCAGTGGATGAAGCTATGAACTGTGGTTGTCATTGTTGCCTTACGCAGAACTGCAAGTATTAGTAGCAGTTGAGTGCGGTACTATTAATTATCTGCCTTTGGTTTAACACAATGAGAGGCTGAATAGAGGGGATTCATGTGTTCAGGGGTCAGAACTGATCATGCTAATTATTCAACTTGACCTTCCCTTTTAGTGTTAGACGTTTAGTTTTTCCTATAAATCGGTTGGAAGCACATTTTGGAGAGAAATACAATCTTTCTTCGAGACTCCTTACGATGGTGAGTCTACCACCTGGCAACCTGTTCCAGTGTTTAATTACCCACACTGCTGGAAAATTGAGTCTTAATTCATGGTAATTTATTTATTCTAGATAATAAAGCCTTTGGGGCTGTCTGTCCTTTTAGTAAGTGTTTTTACAGTGCCTTAGCACAAAAGGATCTCTGACTCCTGATGGGAGCCTAGGTGCCACCAGAATGCACAAATAGCTTGTTAAGTGGGAAAAGTAAAATGCATTCTGTTTACTCAAATATTCTTAAAGAATATAAGATTAAGGAGTTAGGTTCCTCGGTGCAGTGACTTCTTTTCTTTTTCCCCTTTTATTTCCCCTTCTTACTTTATAGGCTATATGGTGATATTTTCAGTGAGGGAGTGAGTGTGGTTTTTCACTTCTGTTGTTTTCTGGGGCTGGCACTAAAAATGTTCCCCTTTTTCAATTTGTCAACTGCACTGACAAATTACCCTTTGGCAAGGAATACAGCACAGTAATCTTGGAGTATAACTTTTCTGTCAGTCTGGCTTCCTTCATTTCTGCCAAAGGTATTGCTGGGAAACTCAGAGATACGGCTGTGTATTTTGTAAATACACTAATAAGAATGTTGATCCTTGCATGGAAAAAGTGTTTTAGAATAAATGCCACTGTCAGGCAAAGGAACAGTTAAAGTCTGGAGGAAATGTGCAATGTGACTACACATTTGTCTGATTTGGGGCTGCTGAAATATTATCTCATGTAGGTTGGGACTAAAAAGGTGTTAGTTTTTTTGAATTGGCTGCCAGTGGCTCCAACAGGCTCTTGGAAAGCCAAGGATTAGTCAGATGGAGGAATGTCTTGGCTAAAAATCCCCTTTCTCTGGCTAAACCCACTCCTTTGGCAGCGCTGTATTGTATTCTTATAAAAGCTGCTGTGGAAGCTCGAGGTCAATGTAAGATTTCTTTATGACTATTGGATCCTCCTGGGACCACTTAAAGTAGATTTAGAGCTCCTTTCTACTCGGGAATGTAATGGTGAATAAGGGCCATTTCTAGGACATTTTGTTTGTTTTATGAACCTGCTGCTCCAGATTCCCCTTTTGTTTATCCAATCAGTACAAATGACTTCTTGACAAGGTTCCCAATTCTTGACAAGGTAGGTGGTTTTCTCTGTCAGGCATTATAGCAAAGGACTGATGGCTCCAAACAATAGACATGTTGTTCCCATCTGAAGATGTCAAGTGCAAGCGTCTTTCAGCTGTGAGTACTGGCATGCCGTCTTCGGTTCCATCTGAGATCTCTTAATCTTTCCTATGTTAGGAGGACAGCTCACAACAAAGCATTACCTAGCAACAAAAATACCTCAGGTCGGTTCAGGGAAAGCAACAGAAGAGTTGTTATTAATCATGCTGAGATGATGCATTGTGGTTTGAAAAACTGGAAAGGAAAGGCCAGATTAAATATTGACATTTACTATATTCCAACTGTGTTAGCTTTCACTTTGGCTGACATGAAAACATATATTCAGTGAAAATGGGAAATAAAAACCCTTGTCTATGTTCTATTGGATGTCCCAAAGTTGTGGGGGGGTTTGTTTGTCTGTTTTGTGTGCGTGTGCTTTGTAAAGGTAATCTGTTACTTGGGGATGTTGCAGACAGTCTTCCAGATCTATGAGGCTGAGGGGACTTCGATACTTGTCTGAAGGTCTAATGGTGTTTGGGTGTCAAGATTACAGGGTAGACTGTCTTCAATGGAAAATATATTTTAAATGAGAACTTTAATGAGCTCCCTGTGTTTACCAAAAAAAAAAGGGGGGGAAAGAAGTGTTTAATAAACATATATCATCGTAGTGAAGGACCTGAGACTCACCAGCAGCCTACAATGTGCTATATTTAAAGAGTAAGTTTTGGTGCATTTCCAGCAGATGAAAGCCTAGAAGCTTTATGACTTAGTTTTAGCCATCTCTACTCAATGACTGTAACTCCACAAGGCTAAGTTTAACCGGAATATAACAGATATTAATGGTCTTCATGTCATAAGCTGAGTTGCACTAAAGATTATAAAGAAGGGATGGTATCATGGTTACTGCAAACATAAATAGTCTGTAACCGTACAGGAAAGAAATGTGGTCAGACGTGAGGAAGGTACCATTGTTTGCTGAGGTGTTTTAATGTTAAAATGTGCCGTTCTGGAAAGGTTGGTGAACTTTCCACTCTGCTCTTCTACTTGGAGGTGAGAAGTTAGAACCGATCCGTGCATTGCAGTGTGGGTAGTGTGAACAAACAGTGTCACAAACAGGCACAGGTGGGTGGTTGAAATCCTAATTCACATTTTTCTTCATATGATCTTCGCTCAACTGAGGCGGTGCCAAATAAGTTAGTTTTGTAGTGCTGAAGCTGTTGTTTTCCTAGTGGTGGCTTTTCATGGCAGCCGTCATTTGCCAAATGTTCTACCTGCCCATGGCGTGAGCGAAGGTGAAGACACACTTCTGTGAAAGGAAGAGTGGAATTGGAGAAAGGACTAAAATAATCCAGTAGTAATTTCTACAACACCTTTTAAATTAATTTATTAGTGCTAAAATAACTGATTAGTTAAAGGAAAAGAAATTCAAGGCATTACTGCCAAAACTCCTTTGCAAACTAGAGCTCCCTGTTGACATAATAAATATTACATGATTTTATTTTATTTTTATTTTTTGGCGTCAGTAAACAAATGTATTCATCAGCCTAAGAAACAACTTCAGGCTTGCTACTTACAGCTAGTTAACTTGTTTATCTTCTGGAGGGAACTTGGTTTTTGCAGCCTATGTGTGCAAACTGCAAGCCTGTAAGGAGAAAAAAAAGAAAAATTATTCCCTGGAGAACTGAGATTGCTGAGGGATGATGTAGACTGGTGTAAAGTTTTGAAGTGAAACATACAATGTTCTTGTCAAGTTTTTTTTAAAGCTGTTGCTGTATCCTTGTACGTAGTTGAAAAATGTCTTTCCTCCAGTAATAGCCATAGTTTCTAGGTAATGGCTTGTCAGAAACACTGTTGGTTCATAAAGATTAGCTATGTGAAATGTTTGCAATGCTTTTTCTTGCCTGCTACCTGGAGGGTACAATAGAGGGACACAGACAAGGAGCTGGCAGCACATGGCGAGGTGGCAGTCAGGGCGTTTTCTGTAAGAAGTAATAAGCAGTAATCCTGAAAGTCCTGGAGTCTGGAAGGCAGAGCAACGTGAAGAAGCTTTTTCATATCAGAATTTTGCTTGATTTGGGAATGTCGGGAGAAACCAACTCGCTGTTTTGTCATCAAGAATACGCGGCAATAGATCAGGAGCTAAGAGTTTTAAGAAGTGTAGAAAACTACTTTGCTTGCTTTCACAAAGCCTCAACATTAAACAAAGTGTGTGGTTTTTTGTGAAGGAAGTAATTAGGTAATATCTTGCCTTTGGTATTTGAAATTGCCACAAAGTTAACTAACAAATTGAGAAACAATTTGAATTTTGAACTTTGTGCTAACATCAATGGGAATTGAATGTAGTCCCGTTGATCTGAAAAGCAACAGGCCAATATCAATGCAAGTTTTCACGTGGATCTCCTGACTTTGTTTTAGTCTGACCTGCAGCTGCTGGTGTGAAAATGATACTGAAGACTGAGCGAGAAGCTATGGCCATACTGGAGTCTGGGCCATCATGCAGGTGTTCCTTATAAAGCAGGTGGGATGTGGGCTTGCTGAGAAACAAAGCTTAGAAATAACTAAATCTTGTCACAAATTGATAATCAGACTTAAATAATTTCTGACGGAAGTATTTCAGGGGAGAATTTTAAGTAGTGAAAAAATTTCAGTTGAGAACTCCTTTAAATTTCAGATAAATTTTCTTTAACATAAGTTGTTTTGTAAAAACTAAGTACTAAATAAGGAGGAAAAAAAAAAAGCCTGTGTTTGTTACTCAATTCCTATCGGCAAATCCCTGATTTCTGCCTGAGCTGAAGGGAGCTGAGTATTGGTTTTAGTCCTGTGGTTACGGTACACCATTAGAACATGGCAAATAAGAAAAAATTCAATTGCACAGAAGCTTTTTTGCTTTTAGGAAAAGATCCATCAACCTTGTTTTCAGTGATTGGGATTCACGAAAGCCATGTCAGAGAATCTTATTTCCTCCTCTTTCATCTTGCTCCTGGATTGCTGCTGTAACAGGCTGGGGGGACAAAGGAGTTCTGGCAGTGAGTAGGATTAAGAGCACTTGTCACCACTTGAGGGGATTTGGGAAAATTTCTTCAGCAGGCTGGAGGGAAGAATGAAAAGTTCACATCAGCCTAGAGTCATGTGTGAGGTTTGCTGAGTGGCCTTTGTGACAGAAGCCCTTAGTAGACCTTGTTGCCAAAATCCTCTTTTTTCCTCTTTAAAATTTTTTTTTAATATTTTTTCCGTGTGCCCCCACTGTATCCACCTGACCTACCTCTGCAGTTCTCAGAGCCTTTGCTCATTAGTGATAATCTGATCCCCTTTCTCCAGCTGCTGAGCACTGCTGTGAGTTCCTGTGCAAGACTTTTTTTTTCCCCCTGCTTCCTAAAGATAATGTTTGCTACCTCATCTGATTGTCACAGCTACTCCAGTGATCACAGAGACCTAACCACAGCTTTCCTTTTCCTGCTGCCAAGGCTTTCACCCACAATATGCCACATATTTTATGTCACAGAGAGTCTGGCATACCCAACAATCTGCCCTGCTCTCTTTTCTCTGCTTGGCAGGACACCTCGAGGGCGATGTTTGAGCTCAATCTTGGCCTGTTCCAGAACAGGATGTTAACCCTCTGCAGGGTTAGTTCATGGCCAGGACACTAACATTTCCATCTCTAAAAGCTGCCGAAAAATAAAATCAGAAACACTCAGAGACGTGTTCTTCATAAACTTGTTAACATAATTCTGAGTTGTTGTTGAAAGAACCTGGGCATCCTTGGGAAGGCTGAGAGTCACAGTCATGGTTTCTTTTTATTTTGTCATTGTACTTCATCTCCAGGGTAGAAATTAAATGTGGCTAAACCTCTGCTAAGAATCCCGAGGGAGCTTTCATACAGAAGGGGAGGACGAGCAAGTCAAGGGCATAAGACAGAGGTATCATTGACCTCTCAGGGCAGTGGCACTCCAAAGCAGCTGTCCTTGATTCCCGCGTATTGGTGACATCAGGGCTTAAAACTTGGATTGCTAAAAATAATTTTGTAGTGAAGTATTTTAAAGGGAAATTGTCCTTTGTAAAAGATGCTAACTTGACAGACCTGGAGATGAGATCCCATTTTGTTTTTGTTTTGGCAGCAAATGGAAGCATGCAAGGAAGCGTGTTAGCACTTCGGTATACAGTGCAATCTGGTAATGTCCAATACTTGGATGCCATCACTGTTTTGCAGCAGGCATATCCAACCTTCCTCTAAACAGACACATTTTTCTGCTACAAAATATTGAAAAATCTCCTTAATGTGTCATCTGTCAAATCTATGCTGGTCTTTTTTTGCCAGGGCATGGCCTCAGTTGAATAAGCAATATGTGAACATATTCCTGTCAGGAAAAGCAGAGCGTGGAGCACATCCATTACCTTTGGTTTGTCGACCCAAGTAGCAGAGTCTTACTGGGCAAAGTGTCTCATTTCTTGACCACAGTAACATTGAACCCTATAATGAAATCTTCATTCAATGATACACTTTTTTCATTGTGAGGGGAATTTTTTTTTTCCTCCCAAGTTGGATTTCTGTGCTTGCCCATCCCTAAATCAGAAAATGGGCTTCTTTCTTCATGCTCTGGCTTGCAGTCAGCCTGTGAACAGTCACCACATTCTTGCCAAACAGAGTTACGTTTGTTTCCAGTTCTGACAAAGGTCTTTGGTTCATTTTCTGTCTCAGGTTTGTCAGATATCGCTGGTATTCAGGGTCTGTGAGAGGAAAGGAGGCACACCTCACTTTGGATGGACCATTTACATAAGTTTCCTCAATTTCAGTTCTCCTTGCTGTTCTCCATAAAGAGGTGTCTGAAAGAAACTGCGACACCTTCTGCCTCTCCTCTTCATGCAGATTTTAGTCTTTCTTTACAGAAAATGTTCTTTTCATGTTTTTGAATCACTGGTAGTCATGAACCAGAAACAAATTTGTAATGTCATTGAGATGCCTGAGCAGATCCTTCAGCAGCAACTACAAAGAACTTGATTGAACTACGTGAATATAATAAAAGTGGGTACAACTGTATTATGTCTGCCCTGGATTGGTTGAAACCCAAGGAAGCTAGTATGCTACTTTCATGTGGTACACCATACATTTTAAATGTTAAAGCTGGTGCAAGGAGTGGTTATGGTGGAACCAAATGGAACAGCGTGATTTGAAAAGACAACATGTCCCGAAGCACAAAGGACAAAAGTGAAGAGTTGGTGTGCTGTCTTAAGTACGTGGATGCTGTGTTGTATCACAATTGGTAACAGATTTTAAACTGAAGTGCTCTTCTATGTGCTGGTATCAAAGGGAAAAAAATGAACTGAAACATATCCTCATCCTCTTTGATGCTGTGTGATTTAAAATATGAATGTGCTGACATTCAAGAGATGAAAGGTGAGACAAGGAAAAAAGTAGTTTTCATGCAAGAGATTTGCTAGCACTTTTCAAAGATTTTGTTCAGTTTTAATACAGTGATGATTTTAATCATGTTAAACTTTTGAGCAGAAGAAAATGACCATGTTTGATTTTACCCAACATTCTTGCATTTGTGCCCAACCACAGAAGACAAATATTTGAAAGGCGGGATGCAGTCATCTATGTGTCAGACCTGAGCTGGGGACTTGTAAACTGGTTCAGACTGGGAGACCAGGTAGCAGCATGAGCCTGTCCCACAGCTGGGGCTGGCAGCCCCCGTGCGAAGGGATGGATGCTTAGCCTGAGCTCACTGCTAAAACAGTGTCTCCAGGGTGGAGCAAGTTTGTGTGCAATTGTCTTTGAAGTGTGGTAGCATCAAAAGTGCAGGCATACCCATTATCCTGACAAACCTGAGGATGTGAAGAAATTACTATGGATTGTATTTGGTGACCGGAGTCATTTCTTCTGGAGAGACCTCATGAAAAAGGAGGAAAATACCAGTTTATGTTAAAGGCATTTTTGATCAAATGAAGGCAACATTAAGCCTTTGAATATTGATTTGCCAAAACACAAGTCTTTGCCCTTGTCTCTGTTTCTAACTAAATATGAGCCTACAAGCACTGTTGTGCCCTCAGGATATTGTTTTCAAGTAGATTGTAGAGCTCAGAAGCAACCGATCCAGAAACTGTAAATGTAATATACTGGACAAAGTTTGGGGACTTTTCTTAAAGGCACCAATATTTGTTTTTGTTCTGATAGAGAAATAATGGTGAGTAAGGCCAAGAACAAGTCATTGTGGGGAAATCCTTGCCTGCAACCCCATCCTCAGACTACAGGCGTCCTTCTTTGTCACGAAACCTTCCCTCCCAGCTCCTGGCCCATTCTGGAGCACCACTTTGAAGAGGGTTCGCCCAGGTTGTTGTTCCTAAAAGACTGTTCCATTTCTTTCCTGCTGTTGTTCACAGGATCTCGTGCTCCTGATCTCCATTAAACATCTGTAAAGTTTTAGAGCACTGGCTGTGTTTGTGAAGCTCTGAGGTGGACAGGCAGACTCGCACTTCCAATTCATGTTTTTACTTTGACATTTCAAGGTATTTTTTGCTTGTGAAGGGAGCAAAGAGGGTGAAAAGACACCCCCCCCCCCCCCCCCCAGCATGTTTGCTTCACAGTGTTTTGTGAGAATTTGATTTCTTCGATTTTTTTTTTTTTTTTGGGGGGGGGGGGGGGGTTGTTCATCTTTTGACAGTTTGGTAGAAGAGATGGTCGTATTAATATGCAGCTGAAGTAGTGCATGCCCAAGAAGGAATTGTGGATGACCACAGTATTGCAGTGCTGAACGAAAGGTGTTTTTTGTGGTACAGTAAGGAGGGACAAAACATGCTGTGAGTGGAAAACAGTACCTAATACTGCGGAATTTGGAAGAGAAGATGAGTGAGCAGAGAAGTGCCTGGTCCTTCAGAAATGATGAAGGAAGGACAAAGTGGAGGGCGATGCTGAGTATGAGGAAGATTGAAGGAGGAAAGCAATGCTGTAGCTCTGAGGTGGGAAGTGCAGGCAGTCTTACCTGGATCCCTGTGCCGTCTGCATCCGAAAAGTTAGCAGGTAAACTCATGCATATTTATAGTGATAGAAATAATAACAATAATGAAAATTGGTAGCAAAATCAAATTAATGTGGTCTCCTGCAGCAGAAATATTTACTCGATGTGTCCTGCCAGTTACAGAGATTGGCATTAAACCTAGACATTACCTCATCTTCCTGGGCAGACAGCCTATTTCTATGCTAAGCAAGTCTGCAGGAGTGAACAACTGAATACCTGCCTGATTAGCTGTGCAGCAGCAGATCCTGGTTAGAAGCGATTTCCCTTAGCGCTTTCTCTCTTTTGCTTGCCCGCTTGCTCTCTGCGAGGTTTGTCACTATGCATTATCAAACTATGTTTTTCATCTTGAAGGGCACGTCGCAGGGAAGATCTGCCAGACAGGTGGGCTAGTATAAATGGGGAACCAAATCAGAAAGGTCAAGAAGAACAAAAGGGAAAAAGTAAAGAGTGTATATATGTGTGTATATCTCCCTCCCTGTCTCTGCGTGTGTCAGTGCCAGCTAGGTGAAACTGGATTAATGAGGAAGGGAGAGATAAGTGCTAAGAGGATTGTGCTATAAAAGGAGATTTCGGTTTTTGAGAATAGATGAGGAGTTCTTTATGAAAACTTTAATTGGCTACCTTAGATCATTTCTTTAGCTTTGTTCCTGGGTGGCAAATCATAAGTTTCCTGCTGGGCGTAAAATCATAGCATAATTATGATTGTTGGCCTGTGTAGAGTGTCTTCGATCACAGACTCCCAGCATGCTGCATATTCCTTGAAAAAATAAAATAAAAAAATTAAGCGTCATAATGTATTTCAGACAAGCAGTCTGACAAGTAGTAATAAAAATAGTAATAAAAAAAACCTTCAACGTGGAGAAAAGAATAATAATCCCCAACAACAACAGTTGATTTTGCTGCAGTATCTTTGAGTGCCATATTATCCACCTGCCCGGCTACTGCTACTCTTTTTTCCATAGCAGGGTTCAATTAGTCCAGGATATAATGCCACTGTTACTCAGTTGCTTAAGTCCTCACAGTAATGCCATTGTGCATTCAAGAGCTGTGGATGTTTGCTGCAATGGGTAGATCACCCCTGTACCTCTGTGTTGGAGCACCAGTATTTTCCCGTGTACAAATCTATTTCCATTTCATACTTGTATGAAGCTGACCACCCGGCCAATTCTTCTTTCTTTCTTTGGCTCCAGTGCTTATGTTTTGAGAAAGACATGGAGAAAAGTCAGTGAAATGAAACCTTTTGTTTTGCTGTTTTTATATTCAGAAATCTGAAGTCATTCTGCACAAGGAATCTATACAGTATTTACACAGTAGTTTCCTTATCTGTTTTGATCAGTAGATGTATTTCTAAATTACATTCGGCTCAACTATTAAGAACAGTTAGGAACTACCTCATCGAGAAAATTGATTGGCATCTTCCACCTTCTGTCTGCCAAAACTCACGTCTCTTCTGCCAGACCCGCTCTACCAGGTGGCCAAGCTCTAGACGTAACTTTTCCTCCTTCTCCCAGTTACTGGTCCTCATTCTGAGAAAGCGTATTCCTGATATCTCTCTCCTGGAAATGAGGTGGGGGACTGGAGATGTCAAGCCCTGCACCAGTAGAACTGCATATTGGCTGAGTTATTTTCCATTTTTTTTGTTCCTAAATAGTGGCACGTTGCTGTCTGCTGAGTGGCTTAGAGGAGGAAATACTTTATGAAAAAGTCCTGTATCTTTCAGTGCCAGTAATAAAGACACTGGAAAAGCACAGAAGTAGGTACTGATTCTCCATTCTCTAATCAGTGATAGAACTGAATGCTTTCCTTTGCAAGACTGTCATTTTGGCTAAGTGGCAGTTAATACTTCTGTTAGAAATATTAGATACAAAACAAAACACAAAGGAGCAGGGAGCCCAATGCTCAACCTTGCTTATGATGATTTTACCATTGTTTTTCTTAAAGGGAAGTAGTGTCCTGATGTTAGTCAAGGGAAAAGTAGGACCTTATGGCTCCTCTGGAGCAGCTAAGGAAAACGATGTTTGCTTGATCTCAGTAAATGTAAAACAGTTTATCCTTTTTATGAAAGGACAGGTAGTCCATTGAGATAGTCCTGGATGTTAATCTGTAAGTTAGATTGTGGAGATCTTTGGGTTTCTTGAGTTTTCTTGGGAGAATTTAAACTTTCATAGTGCCAGGGCCAACAAGAATGGTTCGAGCTCCCTAAGTTATCAAAGTATACAAGCATTAGCTTGCCAGACTGGAGGAGTGCTAGTACTCCAGACACGAGTTTGAAAGAGTCATCCCCATAACCCTTGTGCCTGCAGGCAGGAATGACTAACGGAAGAAGAAGAAAGTAGCTCATTTCTGAAATAAAGTGGCATTTTCCATTCTGTCATCTGTAGATGAAAAGAATGGACATTGGGTTATGACACTACTATCTAAATTTTCTCAAGGGAAAATAGAACATAATCTTCATTTTTTTTCCACAATATTTCCTCACTTAAGGCAAAAGCAAGAACATCATTGCTTAAGATGTGAGAGAAAGTATTATGTTGTTTCAGTAGTCACATGCAGTGCCAGCACAACCTGTGCTGCGTTTTGGCCAGTGACTATGTAAAAGTGAACTTTTTTTTTCAGTATGTTCCGAATTAGATTTTATTTTTAAGTCCTACTGCTCAGACAAAAAAATCTGCCAGCCATTGCTTACAACACTCTCCTTAGCAAGCATTTTTGCTTCTACTCAAGAAGGAGAAGTGTCTAGAAGTTGTCCTGTGGCTTATCTTTTGGTTTAACAATTTGCATCTTCATCTAAGTTGGAAATATAGCAGGTTCCTAACAGGGAGGGGAGGTGTGGTAGATTCCCCAGTACGCTATCTTATCAGCAATCTCTGCCTGCGTCAACATGACAAAACAGTTGCTGGCACTCTTCACCTGGTGGCAAATGAAGTTACTTGCTCTTTAATATATATTCTTAATGGCCTTGAACTCCTGGATCCATTGAATGAATGTGATCTCCACATTAAGCAGATGTATCATTTCACATGTTGATTACAAACTCGTAAGCCTCCACCCCTGCCCTGAATTGTGAGGTCTCTACATTTTCTTGACTTAGCTTTTTTCTTTTATTTTACCACTTCCTTACAAATGCTATGATCTTATTCCATAATGATTTTTACCCTAGGATATGATGCCATTAAAAAGAAACAGCTATCCTGTTTTACTTACATAAACAAGTAAAGTGCAGATTGGTCAATAAATAAAGAACAAATAAAGTGCAGAGCTTGCTTTTTTTTTTTTTTTTCTTTGATAGTGGTGCCATTAGCAGTTGTCAAATAGGCAACATAACTTCAATTCTTTAGTTTCTTGTCATCCAGCTATCAGTAGTTAAGATCACTAAGTTTGGATATTAGTGATCTGATTTTGCCAGATCTATATTGTCTCAGTGATAAACCTGCAACTCCAACTAAACAATGTCTCTTGGTCTGTTCAATTAAAACACAAAACTACAACTTTTCTTGTATGTTTTTTTAAAGAGAAGAGTGTTTTTGCATATTGTTGAGTAGCATGAATCTCAGTGAGCCAGCAGTGTGCCCAGGTGGCCAAGAAGACCAATGCCATCCCGGCCTGCATGATAAATAGGTTGGACAGCAGGACAAGGGAAGTGATTGTCCCTCTGTACGAAGCTCTGCTGAGGCCACACCTCGAATGTCGTGTTCAGTTTTGGGCCTCTCATTACAACAAAGACATCTTCTTGTACAAGAAGGACATCCATCACGCTGGAGCGCATGACAAGAAGAGCAATGAAGCTGGTGAAGCGACTAGAAGACAAGACATGAGGAGGCTGAGGGGGGACCTCATTGCTCTCTACAACTGCCTGAAAGGAGGTTGCAGCGAGGAGGGTGTTGGTCTCTTTTCTCAGGTGACAAGTGATAGGAAACGGTCTCGAGTTGTGCCACAAGAGGTTTAGATTGGATGTTAGGAAGAATTTCTTCACAGAGAGGGTGGCCAGGCACTGGAATAGGCTGCCCAGTGATGTGTGGAGTTCCCATCCCTAGAGGTACTTAAGTGGTGTGTGCGGGTGGTATTAAGGTGGTACTAAGGAACAGGGTGACAGCTGGACTTGGTGATCTTGAAGGTCTTTTCCAACCTGGATGGTTCTATGATTCTAAATATTGTCATTTGTTTTGCAGACACAAATGGCATTGGCAGAACTCAGGCTGGGAAGAAACCACAGGGTCTTGAGAAGTAGGTTAAAGAGACCCTGCTAACGAAGCCACTGAATGAAAAGCTGCAGGAAGTACTCAGTGCCTAGTGAACGTTAGAGTCTGCATGGGAAAGGGATGTCAAGGGTACTTCAGCAGCTGGGAGAACTTTTTTAGTGCTTGCGTCTTACTGAACCATCAGCAAATCCAACCAGAAAGCTCTGGGAAATCAGATGTCATTAGTTTTGCTGCTCACAGACCCATGTGTGATTTTTACATTTCTTTTGAAGAACGGGTTGTGTGACTGAACGCTGCCACGTTGGTATCTTCAGAGTTGCATGCTCATTGGCATCAAAGTGGTTTGTGTAACTGCAATGTAAGATTGCCTGCGAGCTTCATGAAAGCCCTTCAGTAAGTTAGAGGTGCTGCTACCTGTAAAAGCTGGAAGGAGCTCCCCCTTTCATATCCATGCACCTCTTGTCTTTGTGAATCAGCCAGGAAGGAACTTGCCAAGTTGCGTCACTTATCACAGGCCATCCTGTGATCGTCCTTTCTCCAGCAGCTTGACTGGGACCTCAGATTCCTGTCACATAAGCCAAAAAAACTGCAAGATGTTAACTGATTGCAGTCATTACTGATTTAAGATGGAGTCAGACTGGGAATTTAGCAGCAGACTGTGTTCTGGCCACTTCATTTTTGGGAAGCAGGAAGTTGGGGGGAATGGGGTGATGCAAGAGTCCTCTTCTTCATCTGATTTTCAGTTCACAAGATCTATCGTAGGTTTTTCTTTGCATTCAGATTTCTGTACCTTGTAGTTAAAAACAGATTTGATTTTTAGGTAACTCATACTGAAGGACAATAGGTTAAGGTTATATTACCAGTTGTATTTTCTTACACTTTAGAAGTTGGCAGAAGAATGAATAGATAAATTATGGTATGGAATACAGAGTTTTATTCAAGTGGTTTCACAATATCCTGTGTATTTAGATACACAGAAGAGGAAACAAAAAGTATGGACAAAATGCTTTAACTTTGACTCACCATTAAGGTTGTGGCTTTCGTGCATGTAAGAATTATTTTTTTAAAGACCTACGTTTCCTTTCAGTTGTCATGGCAGGGAATTCTGAATGCTCATTTTAGTTACTGAAACATGCATTAGTCTTGGCTTTAACCAAAGGTGGGCAGTATTTGTCAAAAGCAGTAGTAAAAATACAGAGTAAAAGAAGAGGTGTTAGCCTTAGATAATTTTTATCTGCTAAGGGGCTGTCAAAAATGGTGATTTTATTTTTCTCACTGAGTTGTTTCAGGTTGGGTGATTTATGACACTACTTGGGCTGCGTTTTCTGATCTTCTTGCAAAATGCTACAGAATGTACCTGGAGAAACGCTTTAAAATAGTCTAAACTGAATTAATATAAAGAGGCTGATGTCGAGTAGGGTATTAAGTAAGGATAAGAGCAAACCTTTCATAAACTCCTTTGATTTATGGAAATTAAGTAGTAAGTTACAGAATCTCAAATGTTCATATTTCTTGGTCTACTCACAGTTTGTATCTGTCTCCATGTGCACACAGCCACGTTCCATCGCCGTCCTTGCTCAAATAAAATGCTGTTTGCTTACAAGAAGATTTAATGGATTCCCAAAAGACCAGGGTCATACGGTTTAGTGTCAGTTGAAAATGAAGCTGCTTCCTGGAGTAGTTTTTCTGGATTGTGCAGTGTTTGAGAACGGGAAAGAGAGCTGATGTGGTGCTAGGAGTGTTGTAAAAAGCACGCGTGAATAAATAAAGGTATGGGTGTATGTTTTGATGTTCGTACATACATGCGGGTTTTATGTATCTGAGTGAACAAGACTTGCTTTCAGCCTTCTGAGACTTCCAGATCTCAGGCCAAGAGTTTTTGTGCATCTTGACCCATGCTCTTTGCATGGGTAACATAGCAGATATGCAGACAAATGGTAATGTGTTGAATGTGACTGTTTAACAAGTATCATTGAAACATCCTCTTATCTTGAAGCTCTTAATATAACTTGCAAATAACAATTCAAGTACCACAATAACACTATCAAAGTGGAGTTTACATAATATTCAACCCCTTTTTATTAAAAGAAAAGATATTTTAAAATTATTTGTATTAGAAAGACAGTGAGACATAAAGAGGTTATGCATGTTTTCGTGTGATCTGCAGGTAGTCATTATTAAAGTTGGACTCCAAAGCCATTAGCCCATTATTATTAAACCATTATTAATACACTAACCTGTTTGATTCGGCTGTGAACACTGTTATCTGTTCATATTTCTAATATAATGTGGAAATCTACTCATATAAAGATTTAGTGCATTAATACGGAATAACTGTGTATAGGAAAAGGTGAAATGCCAGGTCATATTGGCACATTAGTTTCCAACCTGAATTTTGACTTACTGCATCTGCCTAATTGAAGGGCTGCATCTTATATTTACTCTCAAAATGTCTCTGCTGCTCTTTTTAGAAAGACAATGGGACATGCTCGTACATCTGGAATTAAAATACGGGGCTAGATGTGCAGTTGGGGTCACATTGACTGCATTTCAGTACTTTCAGGCTTGAATACTAGATCTTAAAACTCCTCTGATGATATTTAGAACTAAACAAAAGTCTCCTGGTAAAAAGCATGACAGGACTCATAGTACAAATACAGTTAAAAAGAAGCATCGGACTGAGAATAATAAGACTGTTTCTGAAAACAGAAAACTGGTGGTGTTATCATAGTGCCGAAGTGTTGGGACCACAACCCCAACTCTGTACATGATTTCATCTGTGCGTGGCTGTTCGGAGCACCCATGTCTTGCAAATACTTTTCTTGAGTTATTCAATGTATTTCAGTTTCTGAAAGCCTCAAGCACAGGGAGAGGGAGCAGAGGGGAGTGACTGTAACAGGTATTATAATTTGCACCTTTTTTTTGCTCAAAGCTGAACAAAGAGACTTTACATATCACCAAGTGCTGAGGTGTTAGAGAGAAAACATTCATGCTACCAGAAGTGTAATAAAATTTGATAACTAAAGCAGTAAAATTGTGAATTATCCTTATTGCTGAAGTTCAGGGAAGGATGGAAGTTGTGTTTGAAAGCAGACCTTTATATCACATGCCTTTTTTTATTTGCTCATCAAAGCACTACTGCACAAAGATTGTGTCACTTTAGGCGCAATATCATACACACTAGTCTGCACTCACCCACTAAATCTAGGTGATGCATCGTTTCTCTTCCTGTGATGTAATCTTTGTCATAACTGTGAAAGGTAAAAACTATCTTTGTATAAAAAGCAATGAAGGTGGGTTTGCTGCACCTTGAATGATGAAGAGGATGTCAGGTACTTCAGTTGTTGACTAGTTGGAAGCAATTCTGTTCTGCGAAGGAAAGGGAACAGAATGCTCCAGAGAGGGATTTTGTAGTCAGATTTTGTAGTTCTAGCACTGTCTGATCATACCGTTATTCTGCTGGCATGGATCTGTTTGAGAGAGGAATACCAGTCAAAGACTAGCATAAAACCAGTGCTCATTGAAAGCTATGCTTTGTGTCCCTGATTCTTTAATTTATTTATTATTATTAGATAATTACACAAAATCTGTGCTCTAGCTCTAAATTTGCCTTTCATATGAAGAGATGGATCTGATTCACATCAAACCTCAAAGCTGACTTCACACGTAGCTATCTTTGCCTGGATATGCTGGACACAACAACCAGTATCCACTGATTACACACCAAGCAGATGGTTTTCAAGTGGTGGTAAGATATGGGACTTTATAGAGGTTGAGAGACAACTCACCTCCCTTCCTATTACTGTGAGGATTACAGTACCACATGTCCAGAGGTGAGGCTTTGCACACTGTAGGTGGGTAAAACAGGAGAGAGATGATAAATGTGGGTCTATAAGTGGATACATTTAAATGTTTCTTCAGGGATTTTTGTGGTTGAAATGTCTGTTCACGTGTGACGTTTCCTGCAAGTAATGCTGATTGCTTGGCAGCTATGGGCGGTTGTTGGTTGGTATCTAATGTCGTAGACAGCATCTCTTAGCAAGGAAGGCGTCTGATGGCAGTGCAGGGAGATCAGCTTCTTCAGATGCCACATCTTGTAGGCACAAGCCCTCAGACTGGCAATGGCAGCTTGATGGTAACACCCTCGGTTCCTGTGCATTTGAAATTCCTTCTTAGTTACAGGCTTTCACGAATCTACCTCAGTGAACTGTTTGATATGGATGAGTTGTTTGCTGAGTTTCTTTGAAGTTATTCTTAATACCAGAAACCTTAAAGATGTGAACAAGTTGATGATGGCAAACCAAGAGTTTAAATTCTTTTTTGTAATATTGGAAACAAATTTGCAAAAGGAGACGTGCATCGGGAGCACTTCAGTAGTTGTTATCTCGGACCTTTCAGGGGTAAATTAGCTATGGAAGCAGAGAAGCAGTTCAGCAACGTTCTTCTAAATCTGTCTTTCTGCACTGACTTCCCTTCCAGGGCAGTCTTTTCCCAGGAATACTCAGGGGGTTCCTGCTTATTGCCAAGCAGAAATGAAGCATCAAGTTGTCTCCTGAGCTCCATCAAACTTTGTGTGTCACTTACTGCACTGCAGCTTTGTTCGGAGGGCATCTGTGCAAAGGAAACCTTTCTTAAACTTGTTTGGTATTAAGTTGGAATATGTAAGAAGTTCTCTGGAATGGTAACTTCCTAGTTTTGGTTTGCCTTCATCTCTAGGAAGGTAACTGAAGTGCAGCTCTACTTTTATCCTACATTATAAACTTTTTTTTTTTATTAAACGTCAGAGCTTTGCAGCAGCATATAGACTGTTTCTGTTAAAAACCACTACTCTAAGAAAGTGTGAGGGAGGGGTGATCACAGCACCTGATGCCTCTGCCTTTAATTCTGAGGAGTTGCCTTTGGCCAGGGGAATCTCTGTACTGGGAATGAATGCAGTTACTTGGCTCAATTTCTCTTCTGCCATCTAAAAGTGTAGATACCAAACTATTCAGCTGGCTTACAAGTTAACTCTTAATTGTATATGGATGTCAGCCTTAGCTTTTAAAAAAGGGAGGGAAAGTAGCATCATTTTTATTTTTTGACCACTTTTACCTTGCATGTACACTTACCATGATGCAGTTGTTTTCATGGGTTTATTTCCTGACAAACTCCCTTCCTGTAAAGAATCTGTGAATATAGTATGAAGAAAGTGTACCTTCACTCCCTTCCACCAGTATGTGCTTCTTGGGGTTGGTTTTTTTTTTTCCATTTTATTTGTTTATTTTTGGCAGGGGAAGAAGGACTGTTAGGTAAATGGCATCCCTGCTGAACAGATTCTGTCAATTGTCCATTGCCATAGCCTTTAAACATAGAGATTTCATGTCAAACTTGGTCTATGAATTTCTGTGCCTCATGAGGTACTGCTATTTACAATGCTTTATCATCTTTTTTCTTTTTCTTTTTCCTCGTAGACTATTGTTCTGTCCTTTCAACCTTAACTCTAAGTCAGATGTCTTCCTTTTGTGTGATGAATGGTGCTAGAATGGAAATCTGTCTGATGCATGTACTATGAAAGCTAAATGGTTGGGGAGAAGAAGAGGGGCAGTGTGTGTGTATGTGTCATTACCACCATTTGAGAAATGCTTTGCTTTGAAACTCTAAACCTTACTCAAATGTGGGTTGTGTAGTCCGAGGTATAAATAGAGACTCCCAAAAGAAGTGTAAAATAGCTTTGTGTGTGTGAATTCATTTTTTCCATTTAAACTAGTTCTTCTCTTTAGTTAGAAGCACCCAATACACTTTACTAGATCACTGAAAAGCTAAGCACCGCTTACTCTGTATTTGAGGAATGTTTGTTAAAGCCACATCTTCTCAATTTTGGGTTGCTTAACAGGTAAAATTCTTAATGGGAGCAAATGAAAGACCTCCTGAGGAGGAAGGGAGCACAGGTCTGTGTGACCAGTCCATGCGCCGTTGAGCTCTCTTCGATTTAGTGGCTGAACTTTGTCTCCTCTAATGCATGCTTGTAGCCTAATGTACCTTATTTTTCCAGGGGTATCGCTATCTGGTTTTGTAAATAGAAAAAAATAACAGATCACAGTTTGACATTTCAAATCCAACTTCTTTATTTTTTCAGGTAGCTACTTGCATTATACTGGATTTTAGACTGGATTTATGTTTTCCTGTTAATCTTGGTACGTTTCTCTAAGTTTTCAGACAATTGCAGTGTTATTCTGTAAGTATCCAAACTGCACTGCAGCATAGTTTCACTGTTCATTTTGCAAAACACCATAAAATCTAGTTATTTCTGTTAATATTTTTTTCAACTATGTAATACATTAGATTTTGTTATTATTATTATTATTTGTTCATCTTTCCTGTCCTCATGGAAATTGTGTGGTTAATAACATCTACTTACATAGGGCTATGCCCAGGTACATCTTGGGGATTTCTTCATCTAAGATGGTTACTACTTAAACCATTCTCACCATACCCCAGAACACAGGTATCTTCAGGCAATGTGGTGGAGACAGGGAGAAGCTGTGGTTTAAGTACACCAGCTCTTCTTAGCTGACAGAGTATGCTTTAAGGAGCTTTCTGCTGCATGTTAAAGCAGACTTGAGGCTTGTCCGTGTTTCAAGGCTGGACAAATAAGTTGGGAGCAGTAATTGTTTTTTTGACCCTCCTTCCTGCTGAATCAAGCAGAAATTCTGTAGCAAAGAAAATCTGGCCCATTATTTTGAATAGTAATGTTAATTGTACCTCATCATCCATTACCTAATTCAGGTCATGCTTTATTTTGCTCAGTTTAAATTATCATTCAGATTCGGTTAACCCAGGAATGCAGAGCAGTGACATCAAATACTTGGTTAATTTAAAGATTTTAAGATTCAGCAAACCAACCTTTAAATATCAATAACGAAGTGCCAGAGTAGCTGCAATGTTCTTTCAGCATTGTATAATTTTTATAGACATGATTGCTCACATTAATGCCTTTTTAGTATATTTCTTCCCATTTGTTCCCAGGAGAAATTTCACGCTGAAATAGTAGAGTGAACAATATTTTCAAGTACTTCAAACAGCAGAGAACTATTTTCCTATCTATTTATTTATTTGCATATCCAAGAGAAAAGCAGTTAAATAACCATGCGTGTCCTTCAGGGCTTAGAAAAGTACTTTCACTCCACCCAGTCAAAAGCCCTTTTGATAACGAGCAACTCTCCCATGACGTACAATGGATCCACAACTTTCTCCAACAAACAAGACATGATTTTACATTGGCATTTTATTTTCTTGCTCTTAATATGATATTAAAATTCTCCTACACTTTAACATAGACCCTAAATGCAATCACGGCTATAAAATTAGATGACCATTCTTGCAGTCATTGGTCTGTCTAAATTCTTACGGTGCATCCGTCATCCATAGCATCTGATTGCCTTTCCAGGAGACTCTATCTGTTAAAGAAATGGCAACTTTATGAAATTGATTGCAAAATTTTTTATTTTTATTTTTCCGTTTTTGGAAGTGCTGCCTGTTAGATTGGACCTACTTGGTCTTGACGGGCTTTACAGGACTTGCTTGACAGTCCTTTATCACCTGGCAGCTTGCTTGTCCTGAAGGACCTAATAGCTTCACTGGTTTCCATCTTGTAAAAGGCTTTGTGCTTCATTAGTAAAAGCTGCTTTGTCAGGTCCGTTCTGGCAGATATGCTGGCAGATCAGAGTAATCATCATAATCAGAGGTGTATAATTTGGGGGAGGGGGGGAGAGAGGAACGGGTCAAAAAATAAATTGCTGACTGTGTGAAGGGTTTCAGCAAATAATTTCTCATCCACAAGCGATATCTGAAATAATTTTGTTGGCCTTGTGTGGTTTGTAGAGATGAAAATTTTCTTGCTTGCTCGTCACACTATCTCTGCTTAGTAAATGTTTTAACTTTTTGGTAAAATAGTAGGTTGAGTTCATACTTAATGCCTACAGACTGCTACAGTAGCATGCTTGACATCTCTTGCATTAAATGCTCTAAGGCTGTCTCAAGCTCTTGAATATTATCTTCTAAGTAGTCTCCAAGCTGTCTCCTTGAGGTGAATATTGTGTCCCATTTGTGAAGATACAAGTTGTTGAAGCTTGTACAACGGGAGCTAGGTGGAACTTAAAGGCTGGTCTGCAAAAAATGTAGGCTGCATTTAAACTGGAAATCTGTAACATTGTGAACCCATAGATCTTGATGTGTACAGAAAATAACCAAATAACCAATAACTCGTGCGTGCTTTTCTTCTTCCTTCTGGCACTTCTTTCCTCTCCTTCATCTGGCTGCTGGGAAATGCTGTGGCATGTCTTCTTTGGGTGAGGCAGGAAGATAACCCCGGCCTGCCACCCCTCTGTCTCCACAGCTGCCCTCCACACAAAGTAGCTAAGACTTGAAGTATGTTACAAGTAAACATGTGAAGTTTAAGGGAAATTGGTTACAAACTTTATCTCTGTGACAGAAATGGCATAAATACTCATCTCTCACAATGCCACTCAAGAGCTAAGTCCTGGCTGTGTGTCCACTTTACAGCAGCAGTGACCTTCCAGGAAGGGATGCCTGAAGAACAACTTCTCATTTGTTCTTTGTAGACCCTAGGCTGAGTACCAGCATTAAATAAAGCAAGCTGCCTTGAAAACAACCAGTTGGTGATTATTGAAAGCTGCCTGGCCATTGGTATTTAAATGCGAGTCACCCACGAATAAAAAATACTGAAATTGCACCTAAAATTCTGACAGCCCAGAGATGGACACTGGGTGGTACGGTGCTTACAGAAAGCCCTGCAAGAATTTTGAAGGCTTCAGAGTTGAGATCAGAAAGCTGTATAAATAATACTTGCTTCTATGAGGAAATCTATCAAGTTGCTTTGTGAAGTGCATTTTTTTATGTTCATATGCCAGGAAGCATGGGGAGAGCTGACAGTCACTCCATTTATTTATTTTTTTAAATGCAGGGAAATGTACAATCAGATAATGGTTAGAAAAAAATCTTTCAAATATTGGTCCTGTCCATGAAAATGTATGTTTCGAAGACAGCAGTCTGTCACTTGGCTCTGCATTGCTCAGAAATAACACATCTTCTTTCACTACATGTTTGGTAGTTTTTGTGTATGGAGGGAAATGGTAAAGTAAAAAAAAAAAGAAAAAAAGGTATTGAGGTCTTACAGAATGGTTTGATTTGGAAGGGACCTTAAAGATCTTCTAATTCCAGCCCCAACATTTGGACTCATTTACTCCTGATATGACCTGTGTATAACAGTGCAAATCAACAAAGCTATTAGCATGAGAGAGACTAAGGTCTGAGTCAGACCCAGCTCTTAAATGTGGCTAATGATTTTGCTTTCTTCAATTTTGAATGCCGGAGTGGTTGATGGAGAAGTGTCCTAATATTTTCATTTAATGGGGCTGGTGCGAATGTGAACGTGTAGATAAGATGAAGGAAATTTTATCTATGACTTTCATCAGGTAAGGCCACACCTGGAGTGATGTGTCCAGCTCTGGACTCCCCAGTACAAGGGAGTTGTGGACACACTGCAGTGTTCAACAGAAGGCCACGAAGATGATGAAGGGACTGGAGCACCTCTCCTGTGAGGAGAGGCTGAGAGAGCTGGGGCTGTTCAGCCTGGAGAAGAGGAAGCTCAAGGGGAGATCTCATCAATGTCTACAAATACCCAGAGGGAGGGTATTTACATACAGTGAGGATGGAGCCAGGATCTTTGCAGTGGTGCCCAGCGGCAGGACAGGAGGCAGCGGGCACAGGCTGTGAGCAGCAGGCCGCACTTGTGTGCTGTGCGGGTGGCCGAGCACTGGCACAGGCTGCCCAGAGAGGCCGTGGGGTCTCCTCATGGAGACCTTCAGAAGCCGCCTGGACGTGGTGCTGGGCACCCTGCTCTGGGTGGCCCTGCTGGGGCAGGGGGCTGGGGCAGGGGGCCTCCAGAAGGCCCAGCCAGCCTCAGCCATGCTGGGGTTCTGTCACCCATGGGATATGACATGCTGGAAGGCACAACAATTGCATCATGATCACTCAGTTACTCATAAACTCACATTTTTTAATTTTAAACCTGAAGTTTCAGTCCTAGCTTTCTAGTACTAATGTCTTCTGTCTTCATTTGTTTGTTTCCTTGCAGGGTGTCTGTAGCTCATGCAGCTACTGCACTTCAAATAACTTAGTCAAGTTGATACATAGTATGGGTCTGAATAAAGGTGAAGGAATGTAGAAATTAAAAACAAAACAACCCTTTATTTACAATAAGTGGCCTCCTTTTAATAGGAAGAGATTTGCTGTGCTTTTGAATTCTCTGTTTTGTCTATATGATTGTTTTGTTGTCTTTCATTATAATTAATGGTGTAGCTGAGCTTTCCTTTAGAAAACAATGGATTTTCTTTTTTTCATATGAAGCCAATTGCAAGAAAATGCTGCAGAAAGTCATGAGAGACCCCGAATATAACCTTGTTTTGCTTTTGGAATAGAATATATAGGATTAAACAGAGTTGCAAGAAGAGTCTGAGGAGTCTCAGACAAATTCATATTTTTCCAAAACATCTTCTGTTTCTATCCACCTTCTCATCTAGATAAAATTCACTGTTTCATGTTTCGACTACTGCAGCATACTTTCCTCGTGCCCTGACAAATGCAGTCTTGCTCATATCCATGGCAAATGCTCCTGCAAAGATTGTTGTCCCAGCTTGTCACTGAAGTTGGTGATGAATGCTGGCATCACTGGCTGATCAGAGACAGGAGCTGATATTTCAGTGAGAAATGAGATATGATAGGTAGAAAATGAATAGATCTTGAAAGCAAAGGCAAGGAATTAATGTGATAGAGATTTTGTTATAGAGGAAGGGGAATTGGTGGAAGGATTAGAAGAAAAGAGTGACATGGGCAAACTTTCCTTAACTTTGTGCTTTCAACATTGATGTCCTGTTTTGAAAGCTCCTGTAAACATCCACTGGGCACTCACAGCATCCTTCTCAAAAGCATCGCTTACTGTTGTGTCTGCAGAAGCTTGGTGGTGATGAAGCTAGGACATTATTCTGACTTATACCACCTGATGGTTTCCTTGTACTCTGGCTCTCTTTTAATACTCATCTGCTTGTGCCTTTTCATAGACTACAGGGCTCACGCAGCTGGAGACGGGAGCCTTTGCTAGCAGCTCGTGGGCTTATTCATCAGACTTTGCATACTTCAGCTGCTAAGCCCTATCTAACAAACCACTCCTCCAGTCCTTTGCCTACATGTTTGCCTCATGATCCAGCCATAAAATTAACCAGGTGGCCTCTTATGCAGATCTTGCCCCAATCCAGCAGTCCCTTCCAACCCTTTGCTTGGTGGCCTGTTGTAAGCTCTGGCCCTCCCTCCCCTTTCCGATTGGTCTTTGTAGCCTTTTCCTTAGCCAGAACCCCTGCAGTACAGCCATCTGTCTGCCTTGCTGATGCTTTTCCTGGTAAATCCCTCTCCATCCCTGGTGGGTCATGTAAATCATTTACCATACTGCTCGTTGTACAGCTCTTCCCTATCTACGTAAAGGAAGACAAGGGATGGAGATTTCGGTATGCAGTAGAGTCAGCAGAGGCAGAAGCAGGGGGGCAGGGTCTGCACAGGGGCAGTGTAAACAGGTTACGGATGAGGAGCACGGGCACTGCACACCCTGAGAAAGGCAGTCAATCTCAAATACCCGTGTGGCAGATTAAGAGGATTCAGGAACGCTAGAGCTGTCTCCCTCTGCAGAGTCATTTCTGGCTTGAAAAGACTTTATTTTTTATTTTTTTTTTAGCTTGAGCTTGCAGGCATGACTGTACAGGCATGGCTGAACTCTTTTCCAGATTATCTCAACAGTGCAATCACCTGTTACCAGCACTGAGCTCGCCCATATGCCCTGGTGGCCGTTGGGCTGACTCCATGCAGAAGCACACAGACGTTTGTGCACTAAACTCCCCGTTCTCTGGTGTGTTAAACACACGGTAGCTCAGCTCAGTGCTGGGTTTCTGTGCCTGAACTGAGCCACCCAGCTTGAACCACGGTGTCCTGAGGGGCTCACACTAATCAGGAGCTGCTAAGCCCTGATGGCCCTTCATGGTCCATGTGGTGTGCTCCACCTCCCCACCGCAAGTTCAGTGGAAGCCTCTTCGCGGGACACTGGGGCCATTGGTGGTCATGTTCCCAGGTGAGCTTGTCCCTTTGCTGGACAGGTGATGAGCACTTGTCACATTGTCCTTGTGTCATCTCTGTTTTGTCGTACTGGGGGTAGTTTGGAGTGGTGCTGCGTTGGTCTTCTTGCGATGGAAAGTCTTACCTAAAGGTCCCTGGCCCAACTTTCTCATTGTTTGTGTGGTCATTCAGCTCCTGAAGAGCTGGGTGAGAGGGAAAATGCCCCCTATTTATCTGTAAGTGAACCATTCCAGTTTTTAGAGGAACGTTTAAGGAGAAATAAAATAATTAACTGCTCCATATTAAGCTTCGGCTTGATTTCTCATTGTGATTGGCTTAAACCCAGAAGTCAATGCTTAATATTCTTGCTGAATCTTTAACTGTTGTAACTCTGGACAGCCTTCTGATCTGTACAGATGTCATCATACACTTTGTGAAATTCTTACCCTCAGCAGCTTATAACAGTCAATCCTACAGCCATCTGCATATTGCAGGCAAAAGTGTTTCCTTTTATGAAAGGGGTAAGCACTATTTCTCAAGGCCTGGTAAACCAAGGCCGAGATTTGATCAAGTTGTAAATCACTTCAGCGTCAGGATTTATGAAGATTGCAGGCAGAGTCCTAGAACGGCATGGCATGGCGCTCTGCACCTAGGGTGAAGACATTCTGGCGTGTTATTTTTTATGGCTAAAACAGTGAAGAAATAGTGATCCTTGCAACATACAGAAAGGCCGGAGACTCCTCTATTTTACTTCTGTGAAACTGAGGAGGGGTGGGGGGAATGGACAGAGCAGAGATCTGCCTTTCAGCTGGGGTTGTTCGGCTGTTAAATGATGTGGCCAAATTTCAGATTGGAGGACTCTTTAAAACTATTGAAAACACTCGACTCAAGATATTTATCAGAAGATTGTTTCTGATTATTAATAACTCATTGTGTATCTCAGCTGAACAAAAGTACACGTTTGAAAGGAAAACATCTCGCTGTCAGTTGAGAGAATTACGTTAAGAACAAACCCATTACCCTGACCGTGGAAGTTTCATGTAAGTAGCTAGGGAAGTCCTATTGCCTCAAATTCATCAACACAGGAGAAGGCACAGTCAACTTTGTTTTAGAAGAAAAATGTTAGTGTAGATCTTCCTTCTAGATTCCCTCATTCTGTAGCAACCGTGATGCACTCAGTTATGTTTGTTGTAAACAGCAAGGCTTGAAACATTTCTGTTGACATCGTAACATGGCATGGAATAAAATCCATTGCATCAGGGAGGTGCTACTCCAGCACATGTGGATGCTAACCTAAAGTGTCTGTGACATAAGGTCTCTTCTTAGTAAGTGATTGAATCATTGTCTAGGATTTGCTAAAACTGCTTTGGTACTTTGCTAACAAAATTGAATCTTATATCAACCCTGGTTACAATTATGCTGAGGAATTAATTTAATACCATTATCTCTTAAGTTATGGTACGCTTCATTTTGTCCGCATAGCTCAGGATAAAATGAGTTGCAGAAGCATTACTGGAGCTGAAGCTTTGTGCTGAGTTATGGCACGATCAGCACCTGGGAAACACGGCTGGGTCCTGTGGGAAGACTAGGAACTAGAACAGTCCTTTAATATTCTTTTGACTTGAGCCTAATTTTCATAGATGGAATATATTTTGCTGAGCGCTTTGGGAGGCTAACACCCTGATACAGCTTTCTTTTGTTAACGTTCTCTTGAATATTGAGGAACACTTTATCTTTTTCTTCCTGGCTGAAGGTAACTTTAGATGATGCTGCGAATGGAGTGCGTGCCAATCTGTAATGAAACTTCCAAGTGCAGTTTATGTCAGGCACACAGCTTTGACCTTTCTGTTTTGTTTTTGTAGGAGATGTGCAACAACAGACTCTAATCTTACTCTTTCTAAAGTCAGAGCTTGTTTGGTGAGGTTTTCAAAATATTCCAATCTGATAAATCTATCTGACAAGATTTATGAACCTGTTAATATTTCTTCAATTAACTTAAAACATCCCATCATCTTGATAATTATGCTTACACAATATCATGTTAGCCATTAATTTGATTTCATATCTAGCTACACACGGTCTTTTAAAAGTTTTATGCAACACACGCATTTGTATGCGTTTATCTGCAGTATTGAGCTACTTACCTGAAAATTGTTTTCATCCTTATCTGTTCCTTGTGGGGCATGCCATGTCTGTACGCACGGTGTGTGACTGCACCCCGGTCTGTCCTGCCTCCACCTTGTTTTTACTCTTTTGTAGCATGGGACAGAGCTGGGACTCTTCAGGAAACACTAAAGAGGGAAATACATTCCTTTTAGGGCTGCTGTGTGTACAGAGATTTTGGTAACCATCAGCTTCAAATAGTGTACATACAGTCTTTTATTAAACAAATATCAATCACAAACAAACTGCAGACTCTAAACCACAGCAGGTTCATATTTATTTCAAATGTCACAGGTAAGTTTTAAATACGGTTCATGAGCGAAAACTGTTTTGACGTGCACACATTTACCCCTTTTTTTGCTGTTAAATATTTACATTTCCATGCAAGGCTTTGCCATGGCGGTACCTATTTCAGCAGGCACAAATAAATGCATTCCGTCCAGCGATTTATCAGTCTGCGCGGTGTTACTGCATGCGTATGTCCTACACAAGCGAAATGTCAGCCTGGCTTCAGAGCTTGGGTGGGGCAGCATCCCGAGGAGCCACAGGATCCAGAAAACTAGCAGCTCATCTGGCTCTCCGCAGGGAGAATTTCTCCAGCCTCGATCAGCGACTGAATTAGTGAGCTAGTGAACCAAAAATACCTTTTAGGAGTGCTCCTACGCTGGGCTCCAACAGCAGGCACATCTCGAGCGTACCAGCTGTGAGGCCACACAAGCGGGCAGCGGCTGCCTGTGCAACCTCCCCTCCAGCCCCGACCACCTCAGCTCTTGGCAGGCCTCTGCATCGTAAAGGAAGCCCCCGTTTTCCTCCAGCCATCTCAACGTATGGTCACTCCAACCAGGAGGGCCGGGCTTACTAACCGTCTGCTTTGTGTTAATTGTCTAGAGAGGTACCGAGCCAGTGCAACTGTATTTTGGAAAGTTTAATGCGGTTTTAATGGGAGCTTTGTTCCATTCCCTGCAGCTTATTTGCTGTTTGTCTCTAGTTTCTGTGGAACGGTTTTTAAACTCAGTGAACAAGAGTGTTGTGGGGCTTAGCAGGTTTGGGAGGAGTCCTGAATATATTAAAAACAAACGGGAAACAAGCTCTTAACCAAAATCTAGGAAAAAAAAAAAAAAAGACTATGAATCTCCTGTGTCTTGCCCGGCTGGCTTTCCACCTCTGAATTATTTTCATGCAGGGATAGACCCAACAGGCATTGGTTGGGAGTCTCCAGGACTTTTTCATGTTATTGCAACTATTTTTAATTTCCACCTTAGATAGAAAAAGTATGCTTTTGTTTTTTCTTTTTGTTGTTTACAACGTTTGGTGTGGTAGCATTAAGGAGAAGGTGCTTCAGGCAGAAGGGGGGACTACGAAAATAATTTACCTGTTTGGTTTAGAGCTCAACTGATCCCCCTTCCCGCAGGAAAAATACTGTTTCCATTTTTTCCTTGGTGAATTGCCAGCTGGGCTGAATGGGAGAAACTTTCCTGCTCTGTTCTTTGCCCCCGTCTCTGGCGTGGCTCTTGCCACCAGGCTCAGCTGCTCACTTGGCTGGAGATGCTCTGCTGCTCCTTGCAACGATATCCTGACAAAATGCTGTTTACTCAAATCAAGCCAGTCTCCTCCCTGCTAAAACAAAACTTTCAAGGGAGAGAGAAAGCCCGAGTGCTTTAATCTCTGCATGTCTTCCTCTGTGCCTTTCCTTTTAAATTAAAACACACATCTTGATCTTCTGCCTTACTTGGAAATGGAAATCTGAAGGAGTGGTAGGGGGGAGTGGAGAAATAATGATGAAGGAAGAGATAAATGTAGCAAAGGTGGAAGTGATAGTTTATTCGTGGCGTTACATCTCTCTTATCTTGATCTGGCCTACTTGAAGACTGTTTTTTCCCATCCAGGCTCCTTTGATGGGTGTTGATAGTTCTCTCCCACTAGTGTGGCCACAGCCTGATCCTCTCGCCCCACTTCCCTCACAGTGAACATCCACGGGGTATATATTATAATTCGTGTGGATGGGAGTAGAAGCAGCAAAAAATAACCGTCCCTGGCATAGCAGGCAAGCCATCCATCTGTTTTCCACCAGCTCCCACATCTCCTGTTTCTGAAGTTGCTGCACCTATTTCGCAGCTGACTGCCGGGCTCCAGCGATCACGCTGGAAGGAACACCCGCTAGATTCTCGGCTACCTTTTATTACCTTTCCTTCTGGGAATGGCTCCATAAGCCCAATATATTTCTGAGGTTCTCCTGCTTTTCATTATTAGCCTTTGATTTAGGGAAACGTGAGATTTTCTTTAGTGTTGTTGAGAGGCAGTGTGGAGATAGCTTTCTGTTCTTGCTGCCAATTTTCTCATGTTGTTGAGGAATTCATTTAGGGTTAGTTTTAAGGCAAGGTTTGTTGGGTTTCATTCTTTTTTTTTTCACCTCTCTGATATTGCTAACACCACCAAAGTCTTGAGCCAGTCTGTCAAAATCATGATTAGTTTAAAGCTCGTGAGCCTTTAACAAACATGTTATTTTCTGGAGGCTTTGCAGCCTCCTTTGGCTTTTCAAGCTCTTCTGTGTAACCTCTGCTGGAGGCCTTCTTTAATGGCAGCTGATCCCAAGGTAATCTGTTGTTTTCAACAGCTATGGCTCTAAATAAAGCATCATGAGACTTTCAATAAAATTGCGAGGGTTGGCAACACTGGGTCTCTTATTCTAGAAGCTTTACAGTATTTTAAGCGGTTTTGTGCGACGTTTACAGTGGCACTATTTTTTTTTAAGCTCCCTCATTTGAAGCAGTTCACACAGCTTGCAACATGGCTCTGTCAAGGTTCACAGAGCTTCCAGCTTCTTTCCTATGTGACCCAGACATTCTGTCCCTTGAAATGTGCCAGACGGACAAGAGGTTACTTTGAGAAATAGTTTGCACTTTTCCCAGACTCTGCTGTTCAGCTTCTCTAACAAATATGTAGCTGAGGTAATGTCACTGTGGATCGTTATTTGTACATCTTTACCAAAAGCCAAATGTCTATGCTAATAAAATAAAGAAACTTTGTTGCAAAGAAAAAAAATCTAGTTTCCTTCTGTGTCCGCTTTAGGAACGTTCTGGGGGGACTGCTCTGCAGCTTAAACAGTCCTTTGACTGGAGCAGAAACAAAAGACTTCCTCACCAGTTTACAAAGAATTTGTTTGAAGGTTTTATGACAGGAGCAAAGTGCATTGCTTTTTTTTTTTTTTTTTTTTTTAACTGCTGAACTTGGTTGTGTTTCCATTCACTTGCATTGAGACTGGTGTTAGTTACTAGGGAAATGCCATTTGAAGTGATGCTTCTCTCTTTTAACGCACTTACTTCTCCACTTACCAAACTCTAGCAAAATCCTCATCTTTCTTTCTAGGTGTCTTTTTCTAAGTTACAGAGTAACAGTAATGATTGCAAGATTAATTACTCTTTACAGGTAACTTTCAGAACAAACATGTTAAACATTTATGGCAGTAAAGTGTAGTCCTCTGGAGTTCATTATAATGTGCCTTGGGAGGCCTGCATTGCTCTAGAGTTGAGTTGAGGGGAGCTGAGCCTGCAGAAAATACTTACAAAACCTGAGGAAAACAGAAGAGTCACACTTCAGTGCCTATCAGAAGATTTTCTTTCGAGACCTAGGTAGGACTGGAGATGAATCGGATTATTCTCAGTTCGTTGGATCTCCTGCATCCCACCCTGGAGCCGCGCTGCCTGCCCCAAAGCGCCCTCACTGGCTTGCTGTGGAGTTTCCCTTGTGAGCAGGTACTTGGAGGAGGCTGCTCCTGTAGCCTGGCAGATAGGACACTCACTTCCCTAGCTACGCGAGTCCCTGGGTCAAATATTTTCTCCAGGGCTGGCAGAGGTAGTTTTTCATACTCTAGGCAAGTGCTCTTTGTTTTGGAACAAGTTCACGTGAGCTCTCTTAGATCGTCCTTTGCTCCCCAGCAGTCATTTGCATCTGCCTAGAGGTGGAACATTTCAAATTCTTATTTCTTTGAGGGTTTGACAGGGATTTATTGTTGTTATTGAAAGCTTAGCACCTTCTACATGCTCTGCAACTAAAAATACGAGCAGAAACTCTCTAGAAACTGGTGTTATACAACAGTAGAGGCAGTGAAACTAGGCAAGGTAGAACCGAGAGCAGAAGTCAAAAAATAGCTGGGTAGCCCGCATGCCGTACAGCTAGCTGTGCAGAAGCCTTCAGTCTTTGCCTCAAGTGTTGACAATCTAAATGGAAAAAACAAGGAGGAACTGAGCGAGGGAAGGAAACAGCTAGAAAGTGGGAAAGTGACTTTCTCACAAACTCCTTGAGAATTAAAGGGAGAGCCTCCCCATCTGAATCAGCCACCCTGAATGCCAGTCCTGTGCCGTACCCAAGAGCTGTCTATTCAGACTCAAAAGTGAATTTGTACACAGCTGAAAACATGATTTTCCCAGTGACACAGCACACCACATAAACTGCTGTCTCCTTTGTTAGTCATTTCTTATGTATGACTGTATGGGATGGTCCTGGCTGAATTGCAGTGTAAATACCTTCCCAGTGACTCCTGATTACCCCAGCTGGGAGGGGAGTTCAGCTCATACCCTTTATATATATATATTTTTTTCTTTTTTTCTTTTCAGAAATTTAATTAGATGTGCAGTTGACCTGCAGGATCAGTGCAAGATACTTACCACCAGGAACAGTCAGTCCTAGAGGTGGCCCCTTAAGGGCTCTTCAAAATGGTAGAAGACAGTTTTGTGGTTACTGAAGACCCTCACAGTTAGGAAAGATGGGGAAGGCTGTAACTGGTTTTATTTTACACAAATTCAGTGCAACTCTGAATTGCAAATTTCATTATCAGGTACACTGATGCTCTAAAGAAACATAATTTTTAAATTCAAATTTCATTCAGAAGCACATTTTTTTGGAATATATTAAGTTGATGTTCTGTCTCTTCGTGGTTTGTTTGTTTGTTTTGCTTTTCAGTTGGAAGCTGCCTCGGCATGTTACATATGCTTCTGTAGTGGCATTTCTTAGCTAAGCTCAAGGGGAGGCTTGGAGGTTGTTGCCTCCTGAGAGCATAACTCGGTAAGACAGTGGCTTCACTGGCGAGGTCCGCGCAGGAACCTTCTGGCTCTGTGCATCTGCCTGCCACCACCTCGGTTTTGGCAAGCGTGAATGTTGGCAGGGCCAAACTGCTGAGCCATCAGTGAAATGATCTGTGTGAAAAATGATGCAACAGGGAAAAAAAAAAAAAACTACTGGATATTGTCATGCTGGATCAAGTCAACGATGTGTTTTGAAGGACGGCAGCGCCAGCAGTTGTGGTGTCTGGCTGCGGTGTGAGTCCAGGTGAGTGGGGCTCTAAAGCTGGACTCAGCGCCATACCCTGCAATTTGTCATATGCCACATGGCTGCTACTCAAAACTCTGAATTAGTTTAAGTCCTAATGACAGGGAACGTATTGCAGAAGTACTGTGAGCCGACCAGGGCACTATGACAGGCTTCTATGACTTCCATCAGTTGTCATATATTCCCCAAGTTAAAGTTTTCAAGTTGAAATAAGTAGGAATAAGTTGGAATGCAGCAGGGACTGCGTATGTGGTCTTTGGAAAAATAGGCATTTCAGTTGTGTCGTGTTAAAGCCTTTCTTCTCATCAGATACACCTATAATAAAAACACTTTCTGAAAGGTATTCAGTCCTGGTTGAAAAAGATTTGTTTATGCTGCAGGTTGTTAAATGTATTTACAGCTTTTTTTGAGCATAGAGGGAGCTGTGCTGTGATTATTTATCATTTTGCTTCAACAGCTGCTGGATGAAATTAAAGAAAATCTGTCTTCATGATTTGCAGAAACATCATGGATTGCTTGTGTTACAATGAGTTGTAAGAGGTAATTTGAGTGAAGCCTGACAAACGTTGGTAGCTGTAGTATGTCTTGAAAAAATGCGTAGTTTGCGATAATCAGGTAATCAATATGAATGGGTCTACAGATTCTTAAGATATAAAAGTAATCTTATGTGAACTGACTTCTCCATTTCCGTTGTGATTTTTCAGGCCTGGTCAAAGGGAATATACACTCTGGTTTCACATTTGAGGCAAGGGTGATGACTTTTCAGCTGGTGTCTTCCAGTCACTGTTTCTTGCCTTGAGCTGTGTAAATACAGGTGTTTTGCACTATTTTGAACTGTTTCAGGGAACTTGTCTGGTAGAAAATTAACTTGGAAAAAAAAAAAACAACAAAAAACAAAGAGCATTAGAGCCTATGCCAGTCCATGTACCCCATGGTTTAAGCAGATGCTTCCCCACATTCCCATTCTTCTGGGAGCTTTAAGTTTTCAGTTAACTCTTTCGGTAAAGTCTTTGAAAGAAATAGAGATGACCTTGGCAAAAAAAAATAATAATAATTGTTTGAATCCCTCTGATTGCAGACCATGTGCAATATGAGAATAGAAAGGCCTGCTCCTGAATCCCTGCTTATGTTCCCTTTACGCACTAGCAATCCTTTGGCACTTTGTCCCCATCTTGTCTGTTTGCAGGGAGCCTTGTTCTGCTTTTTGATTTCTTTCCTTCTCTGAACTGTTCAGAGAATCAAAGAGCACCAAAGTCCCCTTCAGGTGACTGGTTACCTGCCCAGCATAAACGCAGTGACCGAAGGAGAAAGATGGGTTTGGCAGCAGCCCTTTCCAATGGGTATGTCTGTCGGAAAGGCCAGGCCCTGCGGGTCCTGGTACTGCAGCTGTGCCCACATCCAGGCCACTCCTCCTCGGACTGTAGTGCCAAGGTCATGGCACCCAGCATTTCTGAAAAATGGGATGAAACAAAATGAAGACTGTTGAATAAATATAAGAACATAATAACAAGTAGGATTTGTAGGCCGCACAGGCAGCTAGCCAGATTATAACGTGTGTGAGAATGCATGTGTAATTATGTTGTTTCAAAAAATGAGCTAGCTCTGTAGGGCAGGGACTTTCCTTGCATCATATTTAATTTTATTCCCTGTATAAAACCATATTGTTGGAAATCACTCAGCTTCTTTGGTGATATTTTAGTTTTCCATTGCATGTAAGGATAGATTAACTGTAGTTAATTAACAGCAGTAGTAGATTAGCAGTTGGACACGGGAAGTAATTTTTCTGCTATGTTTTGCACTGATCCTTATCAGTGGGGTACGGTACTGTGCTTGGTTTTAGTTAACTCTCTTTGAGAGAGATGAAACTCAAGTAGGGAAAGTTCTGAATGGTAAGAGACTTTGAGTATGTAACTGTGGAGAAAAGATCGAAAGGAATGGCTTAGTGTACTAATAGAAGGGACATAAGTCTTCGATATGCAAAATGTTGGTATTTAAGTGACAGTGATCAACAGTTTGCCATAATTTCCTGAGAAAGGCAAAGAAATCAGTCTAAAGTCAGCGCTTGGTCTTGCTGCACCCCTGGCCAGTTGTTCTTGCCCTCTGACTTACGATAGTCCTCCCGCAGATGCGTGCGGGCCTAGCCTGTAATGCTTACCCAACAGGAGAAGCAGCCCACTGAGACACAGAGATGAGTTTAACATAATTTATTTAACTCATGTAGCCATTCAGTAGATGTAATGCCAACATTTATATTGGTGGTAGCTTATACGCTCTGTCAGGAACATTGACAGGCAACGCAGGATACAGGATCAAGGCTTCTGAAATTTTCTCAGGTCTTACAATGACTTGGGGAAGTCAGTTAACTATTTTATCTTGTTCCCTAATTTGCAAAGGGAAAATACTCATCGAAGTTGCAAGAACTGCTGTGCAGCTTATAAAAAAGTTTTAAGAGTCAGCAAAAGTCTGAAAATACTATTTTTTTTTATAGGTCATCACAGCATTTTCTGATAGTTGTAGTACAAAATTAATTTAAGCTGACACAATTTCTTATCTATGTATGCCAAAATAATTTTTCTCCTGTGAATGTAGAAGCTAGAGTAAAGGAATCCACTTGAAGAGGAATTCTTAGACATTTCACATTGAATGCAGCCTATATTTTCTCATTTTTATTCTCACCATTTAAGGTGAGTATTAATATTTTCCCAACTGTTTTTTCTTGCACTCTGGAGTGGTTTATGGTCAAAAGGCATCGAATACTGTGGACAGGCTGCAAAGATTTGAGCATTTCAAAAATGCAAGCCATAATCAGGGGATTGCGATCGTGCTGTCTTTCTCTTAGCCAGAGAACTGGAGAGTTCAGAGCCGCATGAACTGTAAACACACTGTGTCATCCGTCCTTAGGCTCTAGCAACAACTTGAAAGCCCTGATCGGTGGTTTTGGCACATTTTACTGAAACCTTGTTGATGTAAAACCTACTAAGCCGAAGGAGTAAACAGCTTTTGATCCTGTATAGCTCCAATGGGAACAAAAGTCTGGAATACAAATACGAGCTGAGGTTGATTTTAGGAGCAACACTTGGCAGCCCGTGTGGAAAAATATTCTGCTTCTCTCTGTGGTGGAGACTGACCACGTGCTTGTAGGATGTGTCCTTTAAATATGGTTGCTGAAGTGTAGGCTTCCTCCTGGACTGCACAAGTATTTATATGTGGATAATTGATTATAGCGACCAAGGGGTTTTGAAACACAAAGAAGTAAGGTTGACCCTCATATATAAGCACTCGTGTTGAATGCAGCAGTAAAAACTGAGCTGCTATCAGTGGCTACCCGTCCTTCGAACTATACACTTGTACAATGTTTTATCTATGGCCTGGCCAGCATGGCACAGACTTTCTGGATTGTAGCTTGAAGTTGAAGCTGCTCAAGACTTCACTGGAATTTCACCTTCTGATTCTTCCTGAAGTTAATATCCAATTTGTGATACATTGTCATTGCTGGATTATAGCTACTGACTCTTGCAATCTTCCTCTATAGTCATGCACTAAATTTACATTTTCTTTAAAACCTGCCTTCCAAGTCTACTGCTTATAGAAATACTTAAGAATTTTGGTCTCACTATAAAAAAGGTTAATTTTCAACTCTGTCCGTTGCAAAGAAAAGCTGAAACACATGATCCCTGAAGGCTCTGAAACTAGATAAAATTAAAGAAAAAGGATGTCAGAATCTTTAAGCTCTCCTGATATAAGCACTGCCATCATTTCTGAATAGTCTGAAGTGGCAAGTCATGTTATGTTGATTGATTCCGTATAATATTCATTTGCTAAATACCTCTCTGTTTAACTCTGTTTTCATTTGGTGCCAGCCTTGAGACCTAAAATGGACTCCAAGCTCCAGGTATTTTTTTCCCCATCATAACAATATATTCAAACAGACAAAAATATTAATAACAAAAATCTTTTTTCTTCTTGATCTTATTGTCAGCACCTCCAAGTATACGGTAACTTTTTTTTCTGTCCTTAGATTTTGTCGATAAGAGCTTTAAATATAATTACTGGGCTGCTTCCTTCTACTCTGCATTCTTTCCCAAAAGATGCCAGCTAGAATGAATTGTTAGTGTAATCTCCCTAGATGCACGTCTGCGCGCTCTATCAAGAAAGTCTTATGCCATAATTGTTCTTGAAATCCAACTGAGCCCTGTCTGGATTTTCCAGCCGGTAGTCTGCACTTAGGGTGAGCAGTAGGAAATCCAGCTGCTGTGAGAACACTGCAAGACTGCAGCAAGAGGGGCTCAGCCACCAAATAGACGCAATGTGTAGTTTTAAGGATTTCCTGTGGAATTTTGTTAATAAAACGTTAATTAAAGGTTTACTAACCTTAAACTAATGAGGAGTAAGTGTAGCTTCAAAAGTTGTAGACAAACCTAAGTAAACGTGATCAAAAACCTCTTTTAGTTTTGATAAACTGTAATTTGGTATCTTGACAGTCTCTCTTCTTAACAGGAGTTCTAATTTAATAGCTTTCCTCTCTTTGGCAGAAAAATTGGAAACGTTTCTTGCATGTAATGAACCGACAAACATCAAGGCGTAATATGAATTCTAAAATTAGTTTAATTTAGCAGTGTCCTTTTGTTAGTTATTTTGTGACTCTGTTCATATGTCACTGATGATTTTTATGCGAGCAAACTTTCCCGTTCCAAAAAAATAAAAATAGTTAACACGAGCATTCCTATGTAGCTGTATTTCTTACCAGGCAAGCGCAAATGTGGTAATGCAGTGACACGGCTAGCCTGCTTTTAATGCAAGGTCTCTAGACAATACTTCATGACAGGGTGTAGACGTGCTGTGAGAGGATTGTGTTTCCATAAAACAACAGAAGCTTAAGTTAATACATTAGGTTTGCTAAAACACGTTTGCTTCCACATCTTAATCTTGTTTTCATTGGATACAATCAAATACTTTATCATTCAAATAACAAAGTGTGTCAGCAAGTAATTGTATCTGCAAATTTCAAGGCATAATTATGTGAGCATATGCAAAATTCCGGGCAAGGAAAGGGTAACTCAGTTAGGATGAGACTGAAAATTGGGCTCATTACATATACATGCTTTTTGTAACAGCGAGGGAAAGGCGACGTTCTCCCTGGAAAGGGAGAAGTCAGCATGGTGTTGGCATTGCTCTTCAATGTGCTCTGCCAGTAGACTTACAAAGGACTACGTTTTGTAAAACAAAATCCTTTTCCAATTAAAGTTTTATTTTAGGGACAGCAACAGGAATGATTTGAGAACAAATTGGGAAATAAGAGCTGTAATGGTATTAAGAGCTTTTCTTCTGCTTAGAAATTAATGTTTAACAGCTGAAGTGAAGAGGCTGGAAAGCAAAACCTCAAAAGCAAGAAAATAACCTTACCACTGGTTAGTATTCAAGCAAATCTACAGCAGAAGACCTTTTGTCTGGCAGTTGTTTTATGGGGGCAGGGAGTTAGCAGCAGACCCATCTCATGCTCCCCCAGCAGAGAAGGAAGGTACATTTTGGGGGGTGCTTTGACAGGACAAAAGGGAACAAAGCCATCTTTTCCCCTGCATTTCGGAGTGTACATTTCTGGTCTGAAAACAGTCAGTGTGTTACTTCTTGGGGTGAAGGGGATCAATTTTCTAAACGCCAGCACCCCTTTCTTCCCTCAGCCTTTTCTGTCCTGATGACAAGTCCTTGCCCAAAGCTGTGCTACCTCTGAAGGCAATGGGAAGAGGATGCCGTTCCCCCGCGGATCGGTGGGAGCCGCTCAGAGGGGATGTTTCAGAGGGATGGGAAGTGGCTTCACCCTTGAAGCTCAACATGCCAGCTTTGAAATGCTCCTGGCTGGGAGCTGGCGCCTGAGCTGAAACCTCTAACTCCCATCACATGCTTGGTAGCACTGGTTGTTCACTGGGTGGTCAAATCCGGTCTATTTTTAGTGTATGAGAAAGGATTTTGTGTTCCAGCTGTCTATACATCTTGTATAATGCCAGACTTCTTTCCCCATCTACAGTCTGAGGTGATGAGGAAGCCCAAGTGGAGAAGAGTTCTGAGACCTACCCTTTCTTAGCATCAGAACAGTAGTGTTTGCTTTGGGTTGGAAGGAAATCTGACATAAAAGGCTCAGTTATTGTGGCATAAGTCTCTGGGGTTTAATTTTATTTGCATGCCACATTCCTTGGAGCAAATAAAAAGTGCAAGATTCGAAATGTTTTAGATGGGTTTTTCCCAAACCTCAACAAAATCTGTGATCTCATTGTTCATAACTCGCTTTGTTAAATTCCTAGTCTGGACTGTGCATGACGATGTTTGCCACTGTGCTGTTCCCAGCTCTGCTAAATCTACATATATGGTTCATTCTGTCAAAGACATTTTTTTGCATCCTGACTTGTTAGTGCAGTAGACGCAGTTTTCACCATTACAGCAAGCCGCTTTGTAAAGGGTTGTGTGTTGCGACAGTCTCAATCTTCACCCTTTTCTCTCGTGAAACATCCAAAAAATAGCCTTTGTATTTGAATAAGTACTTTACGCACTGCATTACACAGGAGCGATGTGTTTATTTCAATCCTGGCATGGTATATTTTGACTTCCATCAGATTCCCTAATGATATTTAGCCTGAATCTCTGCTGTGCTACCTCATGCTGCTTTAGCAGTAGCTGCTGGCTCATGTTTTTAATCTCCAGTGGCTGCTCCTCTTATCCCTCTCCCTTACCAATGCATCTTGAGATTGGAGCCCGTTGCAGAAAGTGCAAAGCAGACATACACAGAGAGGCACTGTTTGGCTTGAAAAGGTTGCAATCTCAAAATGAGCTTGATGATGTCTAGACAAGACTGTGAGTATTTAGTACCTTCACAGTGCTTTGCATCTTCAAAGCGCTCTGCGAACATTAACTGATTAACATAACTGCGCCATCTGTTTTGATGTTTACATTTTGTGCAGGCAAAATTCCTGCTTTGCTTTATTACCTCTTGCAGGTACGTGGCTGTCATTATTATGGCCTTGCAGAGGATGGGAAAGTCAGGTCCATGCATGTCTACAGTAACATTTTGCCTTAAAACTCAAGCCAGTGCCATTGGGGTCCCCCTCTCTGACCTGGCTGCCGCGGTCGGCATTATTTCCCTCCGAGATTTCAGCCTCTAGTCCATAGAAATTATTGTTCCCATGGCTGCCGGAGGCTGCTGCTGCCTGTCTTGTCGCTTTGCTGCTCAACTTCGCTGTTTTCTCCCCGGCCATGGACAGACAAGGACGCATGCAGCAGTGTGTGAGCCTCTGTTCAGGATGCTCCCGGGCCAGGAGCTGAAATACCCTCTTGGGCAGACGGCGTGGTGGAAGCCATGAGAAGAGTGAAAGGAAGGGGAAGGTCTGCCTTTGTTCAGCTTTTGGCAAAAGATTGCGTTTCTCTCTGACTTCATGTGCAGCTACCAGAAGTGTTGTTCCCTTTCTTCTTTGGGTAATGGAGGTTCTGTGTAATGGAAAAATTGAACTGAGTAGAGCAGTGTTAATCTTCCACTGCAGTTTAAATTCCTTCCTAATAGATAGACATAAAGTCTGTTTTAAGACTGATTTAAACCAAAATAATCCTGCCATTGACAACCATAAGAGCTGAAAAAGCTTAAAACAAAAACCAAAGCACTCATTTCATCTATAACTTGATTTTTTTTTTAATTTTTTTTATTTTTCCCAACTCCTTCCCATTTCGAAGTTTTGCTGCCTGAGTGGTGTTTCAGATAGGTCGCACAACCTCAAACAATCTTTATTTTCTGGTTGTTCCAACTTTGTTCTGCAGAAGCGCCGTAAGGAAGCGGTGCTCTGCTGGCAGCCAGCAGAGTCGGGTCGTATTTTCATTCAGGGAAATCTGCGAGGCCATGCCGGGAGAGCCAAGGATCGTGGGAGATGTCTAGCATCGCAGCGTGCTGGCAGGCTTTTGTGTCAGTTAAGGAGTAGTGATTTCAAATGTGAGATTAAACTCAGATTAAATGGTGCCATGCCATCTCGGGGGGATTGGCCTTGTCTGGGAGGAGACGCGGTGGCTGCTAGGACGGGGGAAGGCCTGCTGCAGATAGATGCCCCTCGCTTCTGTGGGAGACATCACGCACCGTCCTGCAAGGAGTGCTTCCACAATCGTGATGTCTGGCAGAGTTCGCACCACAGTTTCAAATGTGACCTAAAGGCATTTGCAAGGAACATCTTTGTAAAGACCATAATGAATGTGCAAGAGACTCAGGCCAATTTGCAGTTAATAACTCAACAAACCTGGAGCGTTGGGATGTAAATACGGCCAAAAAAAAACAGACTTGGACAGGCCTAAGTGATAGGTGTGGCTTTCATTCACGCTGAACATTTTTGCAACATTTTTCTCTTTGTTTGCATACTCACTTCTGGTAGGGACGTTTGCTGTGCTCCCAGATGAGGACAAAGCACGGGGAAACAAAAAGACACGCTTTCAAATCAGACAGCCACGCTTCAGAAGCTACCAGATGATGCAAAACATCATCAGGCTCCGACTGGGAGCCTTTACAGACAGGTTGAACATTTATGGAAAAGATAGGTTTATGTTTGACCAGACAGGTTGAGTTATTTCAGGAAAAGACATTGTCCTGTATTGTCCCTGGGGTTAGATGAGATGGTCACAGTTTCCTCCAGCTGGTTGGATTTCTTTCATGTATTTGCTCTGTCCCTTTCGTAGGTTACAGGGATATTTGCAGCCAATTTTGCAAGATGGAGGACTGCCTGCTATAAGCCACTTAGTGTCATTAACTGGGATGGAGTGAATTATGGTGAGAGCATGCAGCACCCTGTAGACTTTGGCTTTAAATATAGGTTCCTGCAGCCGTCAGAGTGAATTTCACATCTGACAAACTTGTTAGAGATGACTTCTAAGCCTGTCTTCCATGTGATTGCCCATATTAGTCCAAATGCATTTTTCCCCACAGGAAAAAATATATTCAACAGTATCTCTATATTCTCTGAAGGATAGTGTTTCATGTAATCCATGTAGATTTCAGTCACCTTAGATGTGGTTCTAGCTTTTTGCCTCCTTAATGATGCTTCCCATATCTCATCTACCTTTTTAGACCTAGTCTTTGCTTCTCCCCTAATTTTGGATGGATGAAACCAGTATCAATGTCTTCAGCTAGGCTGTAATGAGGTTCCACATAGGAGGAAAACAGAACAAAACTAACCACTTTAGGAAAATGTTATGCAATTTATGAAGTAATTTTGTTTTGTTCCATAACGTAATGGTGATATTCAATTTATGGCCTAACATCTCAATGAAAAAAAGGTCTGTCTTACTGAAGTAAAATGATGAAGTTTCTGAAAGTCTGTATAAGATGAAAAATATTTGCATGTAGGCACAGAGGGAAGCACTGTGCAAGCATCTAATTGCAACACTCCCTGCTGACTGTTTTTAATGTGTTGGTTTTATTAAGCATTCTTAATAAGAAGTTAGACTTTTGCTTAGGCAAAAAAATATAATAGAAACAGCAGTTTCATTTCTCAGATTATTGAAGTGCATGCAGTTGGGAAAACCTGTCTGGATGCAGTAAACCAGATGAATTTCTTCCATCTGTGAAAAATGGTAATGAATTGGTTTTGTGGTCCTGCGCTGGCAGACTCATCTTTTTTGCACTTGCATGCATCTTTGTGTCTCAGTTACATCTTGAAAATTTTGTTTCACATTTTATATATTATATTATGTATAAGGGATAATATTTATGTAACAAATTGCAGATCCACATGGCATGGTGTTTTAATTTTCTGTACTTTCAGGTAACTTTAAGGAACTGTGTCTGAGGAGGTGAAGAGGGGATCTACCAGTGACTTCTCACTGCAAGTCTTGAAAATGCTATGGGTCTGATACAAAATGGTCACGGATCAGCCCTAGATCAGGAAGCAATATAACAGTGATATAACTTTGTGTCTTGATATATGGTAGCCATAGGTCATATATCCCACTAAGGAGATTCATAGCTTTGCAGAGAAAGACACACTTTCTTTTAGCATGGGAAGAATCCAGATTTACAAGTCTTTAATGATTTGACATTTCTGGTTAGGGAGAAGTTACTACAGATCATTATTAGTCATTTTAGTGGCTCCTTCTGACCTCTTCACAGTTATACCCTGACTCTGGCCAGGTCCGTGGTAACCTACAGCCATGGCTTTACTAAGGAGAGTAATTAGTAATGAAATAGTTTTACGCTCTTTAGCATGTAGCTCACATAGTTTTTAGTGGCTTGCTTGAAGTGAGACATAGCACTATACAGTTGTACATGATCTCTCACTTTAAATGACTTTTACAATGCATTCTTGGCTTTGTCTTCATAATTAATGTTTCCATCTGCACTTGTGGCTCTGAAACCTTTATGCTGTGCTACATGATGACTTATTTGTTCTACACAAATCTCATTGTTCAATTCTCACAACAGGCTAAATATTTTGCTTAAGGTAATTACCCGACTTCAAAGGAACTTTCATAGAAAAGTAATAATATCAAAAAGAGCCTATATACTATAAATCGGGTATAAAATTCCACATTAAAGATGTGTGTATATTACAGGAATCTTCAGAGCAGGGTGAAATATAATCAGAGCTTTCTTCTGAGGCATAAAATTCTCAGTAATACGTACTAATCGTATTTGCTTGGAATGAGGTGGGAATATACCTATTGAGACATCTTTTGAAATATTTGAATTCTTTACATCTGAGTTTCCAGTCATACTTGTCTGGCTTGATATTTTCTTCCTCATCATTTTTCCACCCTTCAAGGTTTATTTGGGACTAAGCTTTCTCCTCTACAAAATCAGAAACATGACCTTTTGGTAGGACAATTAGGATTTTAGTGAAATGTAAAGGACTTTTTAAGAAAAGAGGAAAAAGTAAAAGCTTCTGGGTGATGTACCTATGTGCTCTTCACAGGGTGAATTGTAGAATCATAGAATATCCTCAGTTGGAAGGGACCCACAAGAATCTTTGAGTCCAACTCCTGGCTGCACACAGGACCACCCAAAAATCAGACCGTGTGTCTGAGAGTGCTGTCCAAACTCTTCTTCAACTCCAGCAGCTCAGTGCCCTGACCACTGCCCTGGGGAGCCTGTCCCAGTGCCCGACCACCCTCTGGGTGCAGAACCTTTCCCTAACACCCAGCCTGACCCTCCCCTGTCCCAGCCCCATGCCGTTCCCTCGGGTCTTGTCGCTGTCCCCAGAGAGCAGAGCTCAGCACCTGCCCCTCCGCTCCCCTCGTGAGGGAGCTGCAGGCCGCCAAGAGGCCTCCCCTCAGCCTGCTCTGCTCGGGGCTGAACAAACCAAGGGACCTCAGCCACTCCTCATATGTCTTCCGCTACAGTCCTTTCACAATCTTTGTAGCCCTCCTTTGGACAATCTCTAACAGTTTTATGTCCTTCTTACATTGTGGTGCCCAAAACTGCACACGGTGCTCACAGTGAGGCTGCACCAGCGCAGAGCAGGGCGGGACAATCCCTTCCCTTGACCAGCTAGCCATTCCGTGTCAGGACATGGTTGGCCCTCCTGGCTACCAGGGCACACAGGTGACTCATGTTCAATGTGGTGTTGACCAAAACCCCAGTTCCTTTTCTGCAGGACTGCTCTCCAGCCCCTCATCCCCCAGTCTGTACGTACAGCCAGGGTTGCCCCATCCCAGGTGCAGAATCCAGCACTTGCTCTTGTTAAACTTCATATTGTTGGTGATTGCCGAATCCTCTCATCTATCAAGATCTCTCTGCAAGGCCTCTCTAACCTCAGTGGAGTCAACCACTCCTCCCAATTTAGTGTCATCCATAAACCTACTCAGTATGCCTTCAAGTCGTACATCCAAGTCATGACAGAGAACTGGCCCTAAAATGGAACCCTGTAGAATCCCACTAGTGACTGGCCACCAGCCTGGTGTAACACCTTTTTCAATAACCCTTTGAGCCTGACCTGTCAGCCAATTGTTCAGCCATCGCATTATGTTTTTGTCTAGCTGTACACTGGACGTTTTGTCCGGAAGGACACTGTGAGAAACAGCATTGAAAGTTTTACTGAAATCCAAAAGGATTACATCAGCTGGCTTCCCTTGGTCAGCTAGGTGGGTAACCTTGTCATAAAAGGAAATTAAGTTCATTAAGCAGGATTTTCCCCTTGTGAATCCGTGTTGGCCGTGACCAATGACCACATTGTCTTTCAGGTGTTTTTCAGTAACTCCCAGAATAATCTTCTCCATAATTTTACCAAGCACTGAAGTGGGACTGACAGGCCTGTAATTACCTCAGTCTTCTTTCTTGCCCTTCTTGCAAACTGGAACAACGTTTGCCAGCTTCCAGTCAAGTGGGACCTCTCCAGATTCCCAAGACCATTGAAAAATAATTGAGAGAGGTCTCAAAATGACATGAGCCAGCTCTCTGAGTACCCTGGGATGAATCCCATTGGGCCCCATGGACTTGTTTGCATCCAGCTGGAGCAGCAAGTCCCACACAAGTTTGGTGTTGGCTGGGAGTTTATCGTTCCTGCAGTCACAGTCCTCCAAGTCAGGGCATCTGGGGTCCCAGAGCCCATCACCGCTGTTGAATTGCTTCCCAGCTCACATTGTAGTTGAAGGCAAGTCAGGTACTTCAAAGTAGTGCCATTACCATTATGTCCCAAGTGTCTCATTCTTGCTGCAAATAGAAGCCTGCTGGAAAAAAAATATTTTAAAGTAACATGCAGTTTTTCTGAAGAAAAACTTCTATTCGTGTCCTTGTTTCTCTCTTCCTTCCTCACCCCACAACTAAGGTATTTGTCCAGAGTACATGTGCAGAAATAATGTTTTAACGGGTGTATTGATTCAGTACATGTTTAAGGCTTGCACCTCTTGATCACTGCAGGAGCACTCCCAGAGCTGGCCGTGTAGGTTGCTAGAGGATAAGGCGAAATATTGCTTTTGTCTGGAATAGGATCACTTCTGGTCTTTGCTCTCTGGGAATTAAAGCAGTGCTTTTGCTTGGAAGGTAGCAACACTTTCAGTGTTTTACAATGAAAAAACTGAGGCAGACAGGGCTAGTAGCTCATCCAGCAAGCCACTGCAGCAGCAAGGACGGGACTGAGCTGTCCTGTCTCTTCAGTTTCCTGCTGTGTCTGATCCGGCCTGCAGAACAGAAGGTGGTCTGGAGCACTGCTGCTTTGGGCCTGGTTATGGATCAGGATTTGTAAAATGGAGTCACTTGGCAGAACATTGGTTTTGTAAACTCCTTGTTGTTTCAGTGGTAGAGAAAGAAACAGAACTTGGGAGGAGCTTGTATGTACATGACAATTAAAAAGAGAAGTTTATGCTTGTCTGGTGATTTATTACATGACTTGTAGTAACCTAGAGGAAAACCAGAAACAAGTTGTCTGAATTACAGTTAATTTTCATCTTTATATTATTGTTGCAGCTTTTGCTGTTCAGGTAGGGTATAAAAGGTTCTGAAATATTCTTCAGCTGGGCTTGCCAGCTGAGATTGGTGGTCATCTTCATATTTAGCTGCTTAAAATGAAATCCAATAAAGTCAAATTACACTTACTATTTTCCTACCAATATGTTCTGCACAAGTAGCTAGCTGTAGGTGTCAGGAGTGGTACGTGTCTGTAAGGGGCAGGGTGGTCTCGCTCCAGCGATCGCCGTTACAGCATTGCAGAGCTCTATGAATAGAGTTAGCAAAAAGCATCCTGATGAAATATCTTCCTGTTGAAAAAAGGATTTGCAGCCAAATGGTCTGCCATGTTGACTGTAGCAAAATTCATGGAAATCAGGCAGCTTCCTGGAGCAGACCTGTCTGATTTCCTCCCAGGACGCTTGCAGACAGGATGATGACCTTCTGGGGACCTGCCTTTGAGAGGCTCCATGGGATCTTTTTTATTCAATTTTTGACATTTGAGATGACTCAAAAATGCTGATGGAATTGAGCAGCTTTTTGTTTGTCTAAGATTTTTTTTTTCTAATAGTAACTTGGATTCTAGAACTGAATGGAACTGGATTGAATTTTTAGATGAGCAAAATGAATCCATACTTAAAATGTGGTGGCATGAGATACCATTTTCAGGTTGCTTCTTATTCCAATTGACTAGATACATGAATTTAAGCCAGGACCATTATTTTAACTTCAAAAAAAAAAAAAAAGGCGCTTAAATCTGGTTCTAGCATGTTTAATATGCAGAGGGACCTTTACAAATAAATCGTTTTTAATAGAAGGTAAGTAGGATGATTGAGACTATTCAGGACATGTGTGTTTTCAAGTTCCTCATAATTTTTTTCCTTCTGACTTAATGGAACAAAATAAGAAAAAAAAAAGTCATAGGTTGATATCATACAGACATAATAAATTAGTTCCCATAGCTGTTTTAATTTAGCAGGGTTCTCTATCCCTGCGTCACCATTGCATTGTTTACTCGAGAGAGAAGACACAGTAATAAACAAACACAAAGACTTGGGGCTGGTGACCGCCTGCATATCACTTAGCAACATCAATATTTTTGTGCACAAATAAAGGTCTCCTGCACAGTGCACGCTGCAAGTGTGTGTGTGTGCGTGTGTGCCTCTGCAGCACTGACCTTGTGTGCAGAGGGATCAGTTTGTCGGTGATTGGTCACTCCTTAATTTGGATGTCTAGACATTTCAGTCCGAGAGAGTGAAAGGCAGACATCTAAAGACGTGAGAAGAGATTCTAAGGGACACCAGGACCTTAAAATAATTCCCCAGCAAACGGCTGATGTGTTTTGTTCATTTTAAAAATATATGTTGTATATGATTGAATGGAACACATGACTGGAGGATTTATTTTTTATTATCGCTATTAATTAACATACTTCTTGGACCTTTTCATGGCTGTGATATAAACAGATAAAGCTTTCTATCTTCTCAGTGTGATAGTTAACACAATGATTCATCTTTTGGCTTTGTGAAAATGCGTTTTCTTCATTTGCTAAGGATCAGAATACTTAGGAAATAAATGAACTATTTTAAAATGAACTATCAAATTTTATTTTATAATGTTAAAACTATAGTCAGCAGCAGCATCACATAGAATGTGCAGATGAAAAGGAAATTATTGTCCACATCTGTGTTTTATTCAGCACCTCTCCATGGGCACGTGAGCATCTTTACACCCCTGTGTAGGAAGGGCTCAGATCTGCCAAGTGCAGAGAACCCACAGTTCCCGCTGCTGCTGTTGGGCACCGAATGCTTCCAGGGCATTAGCCCTACTCTTGCACAACAGTGGCATGCACATCCATTTAAAATGGCCCAAATTTTCAGCTGTTCTTTAAGTATATGTGCAAATGGGGCAAATGATCACCCAGTTATCATTTGCATGGGTGTTTGTGTTTGGCAAATTAGATATTTGCATCAGGAGTTAGAATTTACTCTTTGGGAAAACTGTTTAAATTGAGGAAGCTGTATCTATTACCTTAGGAATATTTCTTCTGTAATAAGATCTGGAATGCGACTGAGCTTGAAGGAGCTATTAATATCCTTTGGAGATCTATTTTAGTTTTCTTTGTTTTTAATCCTTTCAGTCATAAATCCCAGAAAACAGCAACTGGTACTTGAAGAGCAACCAGCATTCAGAAGCAGACACTCTGGTGTACTGCTGCAACAAAGTCTTTAGAAAACAGTGTGAAATACAGTTTGATTTCAGTGCTGGTGCACTGTTTTCAATATCAGAGTATTCTCATGTGGGAAGGGCTACCATAGCATTGCCGAGAAACGTCTATACCCCACAGATGCATCTGCATTAAAGGCTGGGCAGGTATAAACTATTTAGGTAAGGCTTACACCCGTAACTGAATCAAGTATACTTGTGCAGAAGCAAGAGGCCAAATTTTAGTCTGCACAGGGGGATTCCCAGAGCGGTAGCAGAATGGTGACCTTGCTGTAGCTGCAGCGATGTGACACCCTCAGCTCCAAACCTGTGTGCATAGATCACTTCAGAATAAAAGTAAGTTTATTTTCAAATAAGTATTTGCTTTAATTCCATGAGGCAATTGCACGTGCAGGCTTTAGGTTGCCTCTGCTACAAGACTGCCCCGTTCCTTTCAGTTTTTCCTTTTTCTTTTCCTTTTCTGATGTTTGGCTAAAATCTACACTACGTACTGAATTCTGTCAGGTAGAGTTGCCTTCCCTCAGTGGTAAGGATACGTGTGGATGTGGTGGTGGAGTGAGACCACACGCAGCCATGCGATGGCAAAGCACCAACACTGGCAGGGCGTTCAGTCCTGTCCCCACTGCCCCTCTGGTAATTCTGACCCTGGCCACAACTACTGTATGTATTCCTTGCACTCTCCCAAAGTTCGGATCTGTACAAATATTGAAAACATTCAGAACCCAAATCTAGTCTAACTTATACTGCTGATGGAGCTTCTCCTGGAGCTCCAGAAAGGCATGTAAAAGTGGAAGAATTTGTGTTTTTTTTGTTTTGTTTTGTTTTGTTTTTTAGAAAACGGTCTTAAAAGTCTGTCTCTGTTAGAGCAAGTTCCCCTTTAAAAATTGTTAACTAAGTAAAATAAACAGCAATGCGGTTCTCCATTGCTGTCTTGCCCTTTTTTAGGTACTGGCATGTTCAAATGTTTTGTTTGCAGCACATCCTGCTATTTTTTGTGATCATATTGCATTCTTCCACAGTGCGTTGTGTTTTTCGGCAAGTTTCAACTCTGTGCTCCTAGTGATTCTCTGACAATCTCAGCTTTAATCACAACACAGAAGGACAAGGCCATTAATGCAGAAACCTCAGTGAGACATTGAGGAAGGGGAAGGTGATACCTGTTTTAAGCAAAACCGATTCCTCCCACACTCGTGCTCTTACCTGTTTCATTCCCACTCTCACAACCTCCATGCTCTAGCTGGGATCAGTTCTGTGCACCTGGAGGGCGGGGGACATCACCTGCCAAGTCCTCACCACGTCGCTTCAATTCTGCTTGACTGGTGATGACACCTTGTTTTCGGGGTAGATCTTTTCTCTCCTTTGGGAGTCAAGCACGTTACCACGGGCTGTCCTTTCACTTCCGAATCTTGCTTACTCTAGCCTAGATAAATATTAGTTTGCTGCACTTTTCCTGTGTTTCCCTACTGTGGGTGTCCTTATGTCTTCCCCACTGGGATAACACGAGGAGGAATGGCACGCAGAGGATGGTGCAACCTCGCTGCCATTCTTTTGTTGTCACAGCACAGGTCTTCTGCTAATGCTGTGGACTTCCTAAGGCACAGGCCTTCTGGTCCTGATGCCAACAACCACATCCCCAGTGCCTACCTGTTTGATTGCTGTCTTTCATGTCCTTGTTGTCAAACTTTTTTTTTTTTTTTTTTTGTAAAGTTGCTATGTTGCCTTTGCTGGTGCTTTTACCCACAGACATTTCTGTTTGTATGTTGTTCAGACCAATCTTAATATTTGTTCTACAAATGCTGCAAACCAGCAATCCTAAGATTCTAGCAGGAAGTATTTTTAACCATGACTTCAAGAAGTACAAATAAAGGTATCAGTTGAAAAATAAATTTTATCTAATATTTTTTGTAATGTTTTGACTTTATATCTGACTGTCATTTGCATTTGGCACATCCAAATTTTGGGTTTCCAGTATTACAGCTAAGACAGGCCAACCAGGACATTCTAAAACATTACGTTTTCTTGTAGTCTAGACATGTTTTCACAAAAGGGTCCAGCTGTGGCTAAGGGTCTCTGTAGGTCCTAAACAATTCAAATGCTGCGACTCTGGGGACGATCTTAGAGCTCACCTGAAAACAATATATGAAGATTACTCATTTATTGGCCATGTTGGCAACACTGAGCAGTTGCCACCTTGAGCAGTCACTTTGCTGCACCCATTCCTGAGCTGCCTCCTGTGCTTTGCTGGCACTGAAGAGTAGCTTATAATCTTTCTATCCCGTTTGCAGTGGGGCAGCACAAAGTTTTCCACCACTGCAGCAGGACAGGTATAAATAATGGTATAAACACCTGAAGGGAGGGCACAAAGAAGACAACTTGAGGCCATTTCCCCTCGTCTTATCACTTGGTGCTTGGGAGCACTTGTGTGCTGTGTGGGTGGCCAAGCACTGGCACAGGCTGCCCAGAGAGGCCGTGGGGTCTCCTCATGGAGACCTTCAGAAGCCGCCTGGACGTGGTGCTGGGCACCCTGCTCTGGGTGGCCCTGCTGGGGCAGGGGGCTGGGGCAGGGGGCCTCCAGAGGGACCTGCCAACCACAACCAATTTCTGATTCTGTGATTCCATGGGTATGGCAATGCAGAGAATACCAAGAAGCTGTTCTTCAGTCTGTGCTGGGATTTTTATATCTCTCCACAGGTCCATTACACAAAGAAGCAAGCAATGAATACACACCCACTGCCTGTAATGCAATCCTAATGTCTGTAAACCTCCACTAAGGTCACTTGTTTTTGAATCTTTTGAGGCATATTGCTAGGTATCGTCCTTCCCTCTACAGTGCTAGTGCTGAAATCTGAACCAATTTAAATTTGATCAAATTGTGTTCTTTGGATGCTCTCCATGGCTTTATGTATGACTTGACTAGACGTATTATTTAGCTTGGTTAACCTGGGCATGTAACTGAGCTGTTTTTCTAACCGGTCATCTTTAACATTTGTACTTTCTTGCTTGTTAAAGTTATATTTTATGTTAGCAGATACTTCTTGTTTGCATGCATTTCCTAGATGCATAACGTGTTCCCATATTGGGTCCTTTGACAAGGTATTATCTAAATAAGCTCTACAGAATTGTTTTAATTCCAATTCCTCCCTATATATATATATATATATATATATATATATATATATATATAATTTTTTTTTTCTTCTTGTCTGTAGTGTTCCCAGCAGTGCAGTGGCCAGGATTTGATTTCTGTCAGAAATGATACTGCTTCAGTCTCGTCTCCGTGAGTGTCTGCAGGGAGGATGGAGGGTGGTTATCCTCCGGCTGGCCTGGACCTGGTCCAGCATTCGATGAGAATGCAAATCCCCTTGAAAGCAGATACCTTCTCTGCAGCGATACTGCCTTTATGCCGCATGTGCTTCAGGAAGCTTATGATAAGTTTATATTTGCATGCAAATACTGTCCTTTTTTTTAAAGATACCCAAACTTTTGCTCTTTTAAGAGCCTAATAGATGTTTCTAATTATTTTCTTTCTCCTTTTTAGCAAGAAAAATGAGTGAATATCACCTGAGTCAGGGCCTTGCCACAGCAGTGTAAGAGATTGTTGTTACTGCTTGGTTGGAACAGAAGTTGGTTTGTTAAGGCATTTGCTGTAGTTCACATTAATTTGGTGGATTTGGGGATTCCACATCTTCTTTGGCATGGCATGGCAGCTGAAGCAAGCCAGGCTTCCTCACACACACTGGGAGGCACGGGGGAAGCAAACACCGTGTGCGTTTTGGCAGCAGGGCCGGGTTACCTCTTTTGAAATGTCAGGCCTGATTCCCATTCACGCTGCAGAACTCTTTTGCCCTTTTGCAGCAAAGCAAGTTGACCTTAAAGTGGCCGTAAATCAGTTATTCTCTCCTGATTCGAGCTTTGTCTTGCTGCGGTTATTCCAAAATAACCACTAGCGGTAGGCCCGCGAGCAGGTCAGTGGCTGCGCGGTCGAAGGACGCGGCTATTTCATTACACCATGGCTAACACTGATTGCTGACATAATAAGGCGGCTATAAAAATCAGCTGAATCAAACTTCCCTGCACATGAACCCGTCTGTTGATTGCACTGTTGTCACTCCCTTAACAACTGTCACCAAGTTTTGTTTTCCCATCCTACAACTCTCTTCTATTCAAGGCTGGCTGTAATGTTTCCAGAAAAAGAAACCTCAATGAGAGGTGGCCGGGGCCGGGTGCTGGGGCTTCCCAGAGCCTCTCCTGCCTTCGCCCCTGCTCTCCAGCAGGTGTCACCGACAGGGAAGGGAACAAGAAGTGGCCCTGTGGCCCTGCTGCCCACTGCTTCTGCCCCTGGGGCACCAGCAAAAAGCCTAAGCTCAACCAAGGATGGTGGCACTAAGGAGGGTCCAACACCACCAAGGGTTCTTCTTGAGTAGGAGACCGACATCGTGTAGTCTAAATAGGTGAGACAAAAGAGGAAAAGACAGATGTCACAAATGTAAAATATCAGTCGTATCTGACTTAGCTTGCCATATTTTTTTTTTGTTCTTCCTTTCTCTCTGACGTGTTTCATCATTTCAGTCTCTGACCCTGCTCAACCCGTTGCCCGTGGTGCATTCCCATCCCGTCCAAGAGCTGGTTCTGCTCATGGACATGTCCTCTAGGACTTCCTGGTCCCAGACCTGGACGTGACCTCTGGGCCCCCCCCTTCTGTAGTTCATTGGGGTACCCCAGGTGCTTCTCCCACCTCGGCAGCTGCTGCCACTACACGTGCTGGGGCTGAGCTGGTGGGATGAACGCTGATTTCCTAGTCATTTATCACAATGGCTTTTTTCTTTTTATTAAACCCTTTCCAGCTAAGAGCAGTTATAGAAGCTTCAGAGCAGATCCTTAGCCTCATCCAGACATACATCTGGTAGGAAAATAGGCTACAGTTTAAAATGTGACGCCTAATACATTTAGATTAGCCAGATTTTTAGACCTTTTTCCTTTTATTTTAGTGTAGGCAGAGTACCTCGCGTTGTAAAGTTGTAAGCAGTTCTTTGCTTGATCTGTCGCTTGACTTTGGAAGACTGACCGTGTAACTGTGCCCAGGATGCTATCGCAGTGAGTATCAGCTCAGCTCAAAGACCTCTATGGCCTAGTTTTCAGAAATGATGAGGATCCACTGCTTCCTGAGTAGTCAACAGGAAACAGAGTGTTCAGCATCTTTGAAAAGTAACCTTGTACCATAGAAAAGTTGTCTTTTTTTTTTTTTTTTTAAAGTGAACATGTGTGAAGACCAGACTGGTAGGGTACATGGCTCTGAGCATGCCTCGAGCTAGCTGAGAGGCTGACAAGGTTAGAGATGCAGTAGAAGTTAGTAATACAGAGCCAGTGGCATCTCTGTGAGAATTTCACTGGCAGGCGTTGTGAAAGGGCACTTCTTTGACTTCCAGGAGAGATTTAGGTGTTGACTTGTAATCGTTAGTAAAAGCTAGAACAATATTTTAAACCTGCTTTTTTTTTTTAAAGTGAAGAGGATAATTTCAACCATTCTTAACCTTCTGTTTGTGTGTTGTTGTAACCTCCAGAGGGATTATAGGGGTGAGATTTTTGAACAAGACAGATCTTCATATACGTCATTACATATTAATATTACAGTATGCAATTACCATGCATGATTAAAAATAAAAAAAAAATTAAAAAAGGAAAAAGTAATGGGATGCCACTCCAGATAGCTGAGAAGATGTCGTTCTGCATGGATTAGGGGAAAGGACAGACGAGGAAGGAGAGTGCTGTCTATTAAAAGCAAGGAGTGCATCTATGCTGTGCAAGGCAAGGTACATCGTGTGTATGGCTTCTCCACAAGTCTGGCTTTTACAACAGCATAGACGTGACCTTGGGTTTTCTTCTCAGCTTGTCCACTTGCCTTCAGCTAGCGTTCAGGACACCGGGCTCATCCCTCTGTGCCTCTTCCTCTAATAGCCTTTTGCCTTTTGTGGCCACCGAAACTAAATTATTTGCGGTCTCCTGATGCGCGTGGGCTGCGTGTGGCACCGCAGCACTGCGGTTCGAGCCGGGACTCGTAGGTGCTGTGCCTCCGGATGCAACAGCCCCAGCGCGGGGGCTGCCTTACTCTGGTGCCATTGAATCGGAAAAACTTTTTCACCTCCGTGGGGGTTCTCTATACATACAGAGGTGTTACAATAACCACCTCGTCTCACAGCTGGGGGAGTGCATCCCCGCTGCTCAGAGGACTGGTAGAGGGCTGGGGTTAGTGGGGATACTGGCACCAGACATTTTCTGTTGGCTTGCAGTTCTTCACTCTGAAAACTTAACAAGTTTCTGTTCTGCTTGGTTATATTTATGTCCAAGCTATTGTTCCTATTATTCAGAAGAAGTATTTTTAGGGGAAAAACCTTTTTATCCTTGTCTTTCTCTTTCCCATTCTGGAGAATACTGATTTGTTAAAGATCCAAGCTGACAGAGTAAGCCTCTAATACTGGGATGATGGTGTGCTTACCAGAACCTGAACACATTCATGCTGATGCACGATATAACACAGAGAAACTAAGATCCATAAAGCCAAGTCATGTGAAGAATTGTGTCTAGGACGTAAGAAGTTACTGTACAGAATTTTTCTACCATTCCCTATAAAGTGCTTTCACAGAGCAGTATCTAACACAACGTATCTCACCAGTGGCAGATGTACACAGGAGGGTCGGATGGATTTGTGACAGAGCTGCAGAGAAGAGTAGGACAGACTGGATTGCTTCCAACCCTATGTAGATATTCCATCTATTGCCATAGTGGTTGGATCATGTTGCTTCCCACCTAATGTTTTTGTCCCTGGTAATGTTTGAGTTCAAACTGGTGATGGCTTGTGTCACTTAAATATCGGGAGGGGTGACACAACACAAAAATGAATGAAGAAACGTAGTCTTGAGTCTTTCTTAAATGTCAGTATTGATTCTTAATAGAGCTTGCTTTAACTCATGTAAGCACTTTTGTGTGGTGAACACAGTACATTGAATACATTGAATTCCATGCCTTTTGCTGCACAGATACACATTAACACATGGTGAGGAGTAAATACAAGCATAACTGTGCTATTCCATCTTCCATAACTAATATTTTTGTCTAGTTGCCTTCTTAAGCTCCATTCCTTCCAATTTCATTACTTTCAGCTACAGGGAACCCACAATGTCCATGTCATCCAGCCTGTATGGCAATCAAAGAACCCAGTTTTCTTAGGATGTTGGTAGTATTGGTAATGGTCTTCAATGCCAGGGTCAGAAAGAATCGAGTCCTAAACTTGAAAATGGTTTCTTTTTGTGCAGCGTGGGCCATTTAGATTGTGCAAAGATTCTGGAGACATTTCTTCTTAATTTTGTTAATATACTTGCTTTCAGTGTAACCTCATCTCACATCCATCTGAAACACAATACTGACTAACCTTTTCATGTGCTTAACCTCTTTACTAAACCCCAGGTTTCCCAGAGCGCTGAGGATAACTACATGAAGGTGACTCAGGTACAGTTTAAGAATATAGAGCAGCCAGCTGTTGGAATAAAGGTCTCGAGTACAGCAAATGGGAGTTGTTTACAGCAATTTAAGCTAATCTGTCCAACTTTGTATGGAAGCTGAATAGAGAGCCCTCCTGTGAGTGTGCAGTGATGTTCGGCGTGGGAGTGGTGAGTTCTTGGGCTGCTCTGCAAGAAGAGAGGTAATGCACCTTTCCTCTGCTGTCCTTCCCTTTTGAAGCAGATGTCACTAAAGTATGAATTACCAACCACGTGAAATTCCCTGAAAGCTTTCACATCATTTTGCACATCATAAAGAGGGAAGGGCTTGCAACTTCTCTTTCTTTGTGGACAACTTTAATCTCTCTTTTCTTGAATAGCTTTAGATTGCCATTCCAGATGTATGGTGTTCCAATAATCACATTAATGTACAGGCTGAAATTGAGGACCTGGATTTTCAGTTAGTTACAGATATCTTAAAAGTTGACTTGTGGGGATGAGAATGCTCTCATTTCACATATCTTAATGGGAAACATTACCATTACATTACTTACATACTTAATGGGAATCAGCCAAGGTTTCACATGCAACCACCATGTTCTTTGTTCCTGGTTCTGCATCTGCAGGCATACACAAATATGCACACACACATCCTTTTTAATTTGTAATTGATTTTTTTTTTTCTGGAAAAACATTAAGAAGGTGAGAGACTATGACAAAATTACCAAGGTACAGCCCACACAGTTGAATCTCCTGATGAGCACTTCTTTCTTTGCTTGAGCAGACACACAGTGTCTATCACCCATACTATCAGCACATGGCTGGCTAATGGAAATGTTGCATTTATTTGAAAAGAAGTAATACGGTACGGAAAATTGAGCATGTTTTCGGCTTAAGTATCGGTAGGTTGTGTTCTTTCTTTGGGTGACTTGCCTTCAGTAGCCTGAGAGTGCCTTTTCTGCCCCCTCAAACTTTTCTGTGCTGTGAGCTGTGCCCTTACAAACGCTTTGAACTCGTGGAAGTGGCAGGGGCAACTTTCGGAAACATGTAGCTGCCAAGTTGCCTGTGATGTGAACTTAAAATAGACCAGACTGGGAAAAGAGGGGAGGACTGTCACCAAGTGCCACTCTGCATGTCAGGACTGCTTTTGCTTGATCTGTATCGGCTGGTGAAGCTCTTTGTGAGCAGAAGAAAGAACCTCACCCCCACCCATTTCCTCTTTTCAAGCTATTTTGGGCTTGCTGTGAAGTTCTCAGTGTACTTTCTCAGCCAGTGCAGCATTGTGAACTCCTTCTGGTAAATCACATTTTCTGGCTGGGTGGGTGGGGAGGACTGTAGACAGGAATTTGTCTTCAAACAGTTCTTATTTGTTTATTTGTTTTTTTCCTTTGTGTGTGTATAAGCGTGTTCAAGAAAATATTCACAATCCCACTAAATGTCAGAAGTCTCCAGTATAATTTTTTTTGACCAAGCCCATATTCATATTTTGCCACATTGTACATTTACCCAGGTAGCTTTCACTAAAGCTGGCAGGTGGTATTGACATTTTCTCTTTTCTGGTTTGAGGAGTCATTAAATTTAATGAAGAGCTAGTTCCAGGAAGAAGTATCAGGATCTTAAGGAATTTGTGAAATATTCAAACTAAGTATTCCTATTACTGCGTGTTCATAAAATGTCACTGCATAAACATACATCACCAGTCTACTTCTGTAGTGAGGCAATAGCCTAATTATTATTATTTTTTTTTCTCTTAAGTTTCCACCAGAATAACTCGGTTGTTTTCACTGAGGTTTTCGTTGACTTCAGCCACTGTGGAAGAAATCAGAATTGGAGTCCAATTTTCCATGTGAGAAAATGGATGTAAGAGTCCTCCTGTCCTTAGTTGCATACATATTCCAAGAAAAACACCTAGAGCCAAAAATAAACTTCTGAAAGATATGGAAAGTGTGGGAGAACACACTATTAGGTTTCTCTGCACAGAACAATCTGTATGATTGAAAAATACACATGTAAAAAGAGAAAAAGAGAATGGGGGAAGCGTTTGAAGGGTTTTATTACTTGTTAGATTGGTCATTTTTACTGTTTTTTTGCAGAATTTCAGGGCTCTGCAGTTCCGCAAGTCCTTGAGTGGTTTCTACTTGAACCTACTGAAAGCTGAGCAGACTAAAGAAGGAAGGATTGGTATTCACTACAAAATTTTCCCTATGTTGTTGTGAATACTGGCTTAATCCTAGGGAACGTTTGGTTGAAAGGCTACACTTGGTGAAATGTAAGAATTTTCCAGAGGCCCCCACAAAAAAATTCCTCTGTGGGAATGGAAAGAATGACTGATGTGATTTTTCTGTTCTCATTAAATTTAAAATTCAAGAACAAACCAGGAAATGGTTATTCAGATCTTTCTCCATCATGCTAGATCATCACAGAACAAAAACCAAAAACACAAAACAAACCAAAAAGAAAAAGAAAACAAACAAACAAAACAACAAAACAGCAAAAAAACTTGCATTCACTATTCATAAGTTCTTTGAAGTCTACCTTTGGGAAAAACTGCTTGTTATGCAGTCATGGTGAGGTCAGTTGGCAGTCCCTGACTTCTCAACACAGGCTGATATATTTTGCATTGTAAACACATCTGTCTTATATGTGTGTGTATGCCCTGAACAGGTACTATTTTTATCATTTTACAAGGGGAAGGGTATTTTCTGGAAGAATCAGTTGTCATTGTTTTGCCCCCAGATTACAGTTTTACTATTGAGAAATAATTTACTTTAGGGTTTTACCTTTATTGTCTATGCTTAAGTGAGATATGAAGTCTTCTGGGGAGAGCCGTGAGATGAAAAGGACTTGTTAATTTTAAATTTCTACATGACTTATTCCCGGTGTTGCTTGGTCTGTATTAAAATCCTAGGTAAAAGCCCAGGCTTTGATGGGAACACATGAGAATGTTTTGCAGGTGTAGAAACTTGGAGTCAGTCCTGATTGCAGTGTGTTCTCCTGGGGCTTTTATCTCATCCCATCTCGTCCCCGAGCGGAGGCATGCTGCCTGGAACAGCTTATTATTTTCATGGCAGTGGCAGCTCCTCCAGCCTCTCTTGCTGTTTCTTCAGTCACCTGGTAGCATACTGCTATTATTTTTCTCAGAAGTAAGTCCTTGAATCTTGCTCATTACTCCGGGCACCAAAACGGAATAAATTTTATTTAGTCATCTATACTTTTCTCATAAAGTTTTGAGGCTTGCTAATTTTCCCCAGAATTTCATAGAGCTACTGCAAAACAAAACAAAACAAACAAACAAACAAAAAGCTAGGAAGGGTGAGAAGAGCAGTCCAGCCTATGTTTCCAAGACTGACTTCTCCAACATAACTTGTATTTTTCCTATTTGGCTGGCAGGGCTAGACCTGGAGTCAAATGTATTGTATTTAACTTTTCTCAGAGCTTGCTGCAATGTTTTGTTTTGTTTATAATTCCTTTGCTGCTGAAAATCTCTTCTGCAACCTTCTGCCCCTCACTTCTGGCATCAAAGAATTTAAGTAAATAGCATTTTCCTTCTGTGATGGTGGTATAATTCATTAGAGGCCAATCCAGAGACCCTCGTGTGTGTGTTTTATGGAGCCCAGACTCAAAATTCCATTAAAAAAATTATTTGCAATAGCTCCTTGTAAGTATTTCTGTGTGTCAGCTTGTTTTCTGATGTTGGCTGATGGAGAAGGATGGCTGCCCGGGGCTGGGTAAGCAAGGGGAAACACAGGGGCTTTCGTTCTGGGGCTGTGGGAAGACTTTCCGTCCAAGAGAGCCAGGCACAGACAGTCCTGCCCATCTGATACTGCTTGCTGAGGAGGGTTATTGTAAGCAGCTGAAGCGTGCAGGCTTATAAGACCTGGGATGCATCGGCGTCTTCGTCAGTGCCAGTCTGAGCTCAGGAACTTTTCTCATTCAGGCATTGCTCCAGGTGGCTGGAGACGAGACAGGGTTACATATTTACAGCCACAGCAGCCTGTTGCTGGAGCTTGCTAACCACTGTGCAATAGCCCTGGTCTGTAGTAGCTGGGTCGTGACATTGGCATAAGATACTCTGCACAGCTGGGCCGTGCCCGTGCCAGATACCAGTCCCGTGGTATGAGCTGACCCAGCTGCAGTGAAAGTCTCATTCTTTTCTGTTATTTCTTTAATCAACAATGCAGACGGAGGGTTACAGCTAATGCAGGCTCTTACACACACGTGCATAAAATACGTAGATGTTAAGCAAACACAATCCTCGTCTTTCTTTCCTTTTCTTTAAGTGCTGTAAGGGCTTCTTCTTAAACATCTGCAGTTGTCCAAGCTGTGTATCTTGCTCTACTAAGGGCAAAAAGTGTTGCCTTTTTTTTTTAAAGTGTGTGTGCATATACATAAAAATACATCCTTGCTTTCTATTTCAGTTCTGCTTAGGGAAGAGCAGTTTTAAGCTTTGGAGTAATGCAAGCTGAACATTTTTCTAATGAGCATCATTTCATTTGAGTTGGAAATACTGAAATAGTGCACATTACACAGGTCAGCAACTAAAGCCCAATTACATACTTATTTGTAAAATGTCCAATTGCAAAGGGCAGCAGTCAGCTTTTCTTCTCCAATCTCCAGTGTCTCATAGGTATATATATACAATTCCTGCACCAGCTTCATAAGCATAAAATGAGCTCCAAGTCTCTTAGTTGCCTTGAGGGTTTTCTAGATTGGGAACAAGCTTTGTTTCCCAAGTTTGTATCTAGTCCAAGAAAGAGGTTTAAAGTATCACTATAAAAGAATAGATATAAAAATGCAATTAATGAGTATGGGATAATGCTGACAAACAGTGAAGAAACATTTTTTTTAAATCTTCATTGATGGCAGTCTGAATCAGAATTTAGCTCAGAGCAAATTGCCAATCTGAAGCATTCAAAAATCATCTGCCAAGCCTTAAAAAAACAAAAAAAAAGAAAAAAAAAGAAAGAGAGAATTGCTTAAAATAGTGATGTTAAGAAAAATCAACAAATGACATCAAGAAAAACTTCCAGTTCTTTTTATTTGTTTACTGGGTTTTTATTTCCTCTTGGGAAACTCTGCAGCCAGATTTTCAGGCTGTCCTCTGCAATTACGGGAACCCGGAAGGATTAGCCTTTAAATGAAAGCCAAGTTTCTCAAGAAGAAACATGACTCCAGGAACTGGGGACTTTTAAGAAAAAGTGCAAATGTCACATTATTTGAGATGGCTTCCTCGACTCCTGGCTTTTCCGCAGGCCAGGACAGCCACGGTCCTTGACAAAGCAAGAAAATGGCGCCCGGCCGCCGCTGGGACCTTCTTGCAGAGGGCCTGGCACTGGCGGGCAAGGGTGGGACGTGGCTGCGAGTTTTCAGGCCCGACGCAGCGGTGGCACGGGGCTTTGAGGGACAGCACGTGGCAACGGGGCTCCGTAGCTCTGTTTTGGCCCTGCTTGCTGGAAACCAGAGCAGGGAGCGATGTGAGAAACGAAGGGTGGAGCCGAGTGCTTGCGTGAGCAGCAGCGGCAGGACCGGGCCTGATCCTCTTCCCGCTGAAATCAACAGGCGGCTTGCCAGCCCCGTCAGCGGGACCAGGATCCCTGCCAGCGGCAAAAAGAGAAACCAGCCGATGAGGTGCTTTCTGTGGCCTGCTCAAGGAGAAAGTAGCGCAAATAGGTGAAAATAAATGACAGTGCTAAAACAGATGGCTCCACTCATACCCACTGGGATGTGTTTCGTAGGTGACGTGTCTTTAGTCCTGGCCCTCTTCCTTCAAACATGCGGGAGGCCTGGTGGCTGGCTGTGCTCCCCAGGAGAGCAGCCAGCCTCTGGTGTTGGAGGTGTGGGACGTGAAGGACTGGAAGAGGAGACGCCTGGCCACTGGCATCCCTGTGGTGGGCTTGCTGTGAGGCCAAGGAACATGTTTTCCTCAACCTGAGAATGTTGAGACCTAGCTTTAAAAAAATGTGGAAATATCATCCTGATGACCCAGATCTTCCAAAGCTTTTCCTATCTTTTCTTCCTTTTATTACAGCTAGTCTTATTTCCTACTACCAATTTCCTTTCCCCTAAGGAATTCAGTAGGTAATGGTGTCTTTACCTTTTTCTCTACCACAGTTAAGTTTCTGAGGTGATTTTTCATTTCTGAAGAGCGTTTTTTAGATTGTTTGTTTAAATATGATAAGTTATAGCAGAAGTAGGTCAACTGATTTGTAACTGCTGTTTTGCCTTTAAAAGCAAATCACATTAAAAATGATTCTTCATATTTCTCAGTGTACGTGCCAGCTATGTGTAATTTTAGCTTGTGATAGCGGCAATGGGTCATTTTGGGCAAGGGAAAACAAACCCTCTGGAATCAGCGGTGAGAGCAGAGTAAGGAAAATAACAAAAGCACACGTAATTATTTCCTTTAAAAAAAAAGTAGTGTTTCAGTTTCAGGAATCCTATGTATAGGACAGTTGCAGCTCTGAACTACCGAGTTTTGAAAATTGCTTACCCTTGTGCAAGGGATACAACCAGAGTTGTTGCAGTAGTTGCACGTCTGAAAACACATGATTTTATGTTACTTGGAGAGTTCTTCAGGTATCAAATCTGCTCAAATTGGTTATATCCACACCACATTAAAGCAAACTCAAGGGTAAAACACTTGGCATTCCTCAGAACATAAAGCTGTGTGATTTACTGCTAAAATTTTGCCTCACTCCTCCAGCACTGTTAATTTTTGGTAATCTTAAATGTCACAAGGTGCTTTTCCAAAACTGACTGCAATGACAGCATTGAACCTCTTGAAAGACAAGTCTTAGTTGTAAAGGGAAGATTATCAGTGACTTGTTTGCTATACATCTAAAAATTGCCTGACATGTATTTCTGAACTGGTTGGGGAGCTCCTTTAAACTTGTTGTACTCAAAACTTCTCTTAGTTAATGACTTCAGCTTAGTCTGCACTGGAAAATGTTGGTACGTCAGCGAGGGCTGTGCGTAAATCACTCTCCTAACACATTCAGCTGTGCCAGCAGAAACTGGATGGTAGATGAAATGATTTAAAAAAAAATTAAAAAAAATGCTGGTGTAGCTTATTCCTTTCAAGAAGCAGGTCTAACCTACATTGTCTGAAGGATTCTTCACTCGTATAGGCTGTGTAGAGGTAAGAGACAATTCCTGTATAACTTTATGAAGTCTTTAAGTGCTCTCATGCTAGGAGAAATATTTCCAGTTGCCAAGATGGCCTGTTTACAGAAACCCCTGCCAGCCTTACTTAGACCCAAGAAATACTGATTCAATGTCTTTTTAGACAATAATTGATTTAAACTAGACTAGTTCTATCCTTGTCCTGAGGTAAAGAGCGTTTCTTAAAGTCGGTGCAATTGGCAGAATATAAATTGCAGCCTGGTCTGGGCTCAGTGCTGTCTGGGCTTTGGGTTACGTGACACATGGGGCACCTCCTGTGGCTCTTCCAGCCCAAAGGAGCCGATGGTTGTGGTTCTGTGAAGGGCTGTGCCAGGTCATCTGCGATGGTGCCTTAGGTGGCGTGCACGTAAAAATGACTTACATCCCCTTCATAGGTGCTGGTGAGGTGATCCAAGCAAATTGCCTAAAGGGAAAAAAAAATCTTTTGTATCACAGACACGTGGAATGCCCAGGTCTCTCCTCTGCTTTGTCTGGCGATCACCACAGTTCCTTCTGCCCTACGCCATCCCTGACAGGTGTCAAAGGTGGAGGGCTAGCAGTAACAGCACTGTTAAACTGCAAGTGTCATTACAGTTCTTGTTTTTACCGATGCCATGGCTTTGAGGTGCAGTGGTGCGTGCCATGCAGAACATCTGTGGTCCATCTACCGTCCCTCCCTTGCACTCAGTGACCTCAGTGAGCTAGCAGCATGCAGGAAGATGGCACAACATTTCCCAATTCCCCTTTCAGTGTTCAGAAGATTATTTTAGATCTTTTCCTTCTCTGTGGTAGAGAGGTGATCATCACATGGATTTACTGAGTGTAGTCATGGGGGTTTGCAGAGGAGATACCTTATCTCCTGCCTCTTTGTCGCTGGCAGCTCTAATGTCCCAGTACTGTGGTGCCTCTCCGATTTCCTGTCTCCAGATGCCAGATGATGGGAGCTAGACAGTCAGCAGTGCTGTACTGGGGCCAGAGCCAAAGAAGAGGAGCAAAAGACGTGAGCAAAATTCTTTCCCTGGGTGAAGCTCTGCACTAGGGGTCTTAGGTTATTAACTAGGAATGACTGACCCAAGTCTTTCTAGCAATTTGAAGGTGGGGCTTGTAACTAGAAGCCCTCCCGTCTCCTCCTTTTTTACGCTATCCTATTCCAACAGTATTGTCACTTGAGCTGGGTTTAGATTCTTTGAAGTCAGCAGGGCTGTGAAGAAAATCTTGAACCTCCTGCCTTGCTGTCCTGGTGCTCCACCATGCACTCAGATTTCCCATTTTGTTTGCCAACTCAGCCTGAGACTAAAATCAACATGAAGTCCTGGCCTGCTCCATGTGAACACTCCAATCCTGCAGGAGAAAGATCTTCAAGGCAGTCTGGATGGTGACAGGAACAAGGACTTATTTTTGGACTTCAAAGATACTCAGCAATAATTTGGAGGCTATGAGAGTCTGGAATTGATAGCACTAAGTAGTAACCAGCAGTAACCACCAAAGGTTCTCTGCAGCTGGACCTCTGTGTAAGCTGGAAAGACAAGCCATGGCATAGGTATTGCTCAAAGTGTCTCACAATGGCAGAATTTCTTTTTGTTGTTGTTGTTAATAGAATTGGTCTATTTTATGACCTAGTACAACCTTCAAGAGAGAAAGCCAGTTGTGCTGCCTGCTGGTTTTGAAACTCTTTAGATCAGCAGCTACTACAGCCAGGGTCTTTCCAGCTAGTGTGTTTCCCACTCTCATCCTGGAGGTTTTTTTCCAGATCCTGACTATTCCCTGCAGGTCTCCCTTAACTGCTGCCATTCGTGCTGGCTCTTTGTCTGATGACTGGCAGTCCCTGACCAGATCCCTCGTCTCAAATCCATTGGAGTAGCGGCAAAACCCAGGTAACTTACAGGGATTGTTCCATCCTTTCGTTTGTGATCCAGCTTGAACCAGGATTTTCAGCAGATTGGTTAGCATTTGTTTAATGGCAGGGGAAAGCTCATCTGATAGCAGTTCACAGTAAGCCTTTATGCTCATTTGATCCAAGGCAGACAGAACCACGGGTCTGGGTGTCTTATGTTGGGACAGCATTTGTAGGCTGTAAGGTGTTTGGTTCAGGGGGTATGTTTTGCTTGTTTTACGTTGAGACCTCAGTTGAAAAGTGATTTGCCCCAACTTAACAGTAATCCACGATCTGAAGGCAAATGTATGTTTGATGATGCCCTGGTGTTTATAGTATGATTAGTTTTTAATTTTTGACAGGTCTTTCCTGTGGTAGGATCTGTGCTCTTTGCAAAGCTGAGAATTAAGATCCACAGAGGTTCTACAAATCAGGCTCTTTCTCCTATTGCTTCTGCTGGTGAATCACTTGCACCTCCATGAGCAACCCAGCTGAGCAAAGCTTTAAGAGAAGAGATGCTGCTTGCCTCTTGCTTTTTCTCAAATTGCCGCACACTTTCTGTACGTGCTGCTGTACACCAGTTGCAGATTACCACACTAAACAGCGTCCGAAACTCCAGGAGTCCTTTCTTCTATCCATCTTTGCTCGTTAGCATGGCTGGAAGGCTTCTGTGCTACTGTACTGTAGCACAGCTCTCCCACTGGTACTGCATTATTTTCCATGTCCTTTTTGATACTTCGATAGCCCTGGTTGCTCATACATTTCTGCTGGAGAAGAAAGTGAAGGAGTGGAGAAGGAGTAAATCGGATATCCAGAAATGTGAGTAATCCCAGGGTTGGAGTAGTGCAATCTCACTTGAAGCATTTGCAGTGAGGGCCAGGCTCAGAGCTCTGGAGCCTTTGGAAGGAAGCTGGAAATCTTTTTGCTGGCAGGGCATGCGGAAACCCGTTCTCTCGCCACTACTAATTATGAGTAGCCCCATCAAAATGAAGAAGTTTTTGCTAGTCCTTGTTTACCTTATGTCTGCGGTGTTAGCCCTGTAGGAGTGGAAATTGATGCTGTTTGTTACCTGGTTGTAAATGAGTAGGTTTTAGGCAATTTCAGTCAGGTGATGTGTGAGGCTCACTGCATCCATGGCATAGGTCCTTCTGCAGGAAGAACTGCGCTGTAACTGCCCAGCTCCTGTGTTACATGGGAGTGTGTGTTTCCTGCTGTCCCACCTCTGGGGTAGGAGGCAGGATCATGTGAAAGCTCTGGCTTGCAAAAAGTGACTTTTTTGTTGCATTTCTACATTGTTTGCTCCATCTGAGTTAGTAAGGTGCCTGTTTTATAATGGCGGGTACAGCATGAGCCTACACTGGCATGGTCTAGCTACCTTCCTACATACTTGCTTTCATCCAACTTGCACTGTATGAGGAAAGACTTGGCATTGTCTTTCTGCCTTACCAAATCTTGTATTAGTCATGTCTTTGGGAGATGGTGGCAGTTCTTCACCTCCCACGCTTAGCCTAGATATAGCCTTTTACCAGGCTCGACGTGGATTAAAAGAAAATAATAATTCCTCGTTCTCAGACTTCTTTAATAACAATTGGAAAAAAGTCATGAACGTTACTGCTTTGTTTGTCTGATGAGAACAGTAGGCTATGTTACCGTTTTGCTTCCCTTCCCCCTCGTGCTGTTGCGGTGGGGTGAATTGCATCATTTTTAATAAGATTAGAGCTATTTGCATTTTAAGGTGTTCAGGGTATTAGCTGGCGGTGTGTCAGTTTAGTCTGTCTGAGCTGGCTTTGGTCACCTCCCATAGAGGTTAGAGAGTTCAAAAATATTGTGCCTTGTTGAACGGAGAGTCTAGACATGTCTGGAGAGATCCTTAGTTTTCAGGGTTTGTCTAAGCTTTGTATCAATAGGGGTGTGAAAGCTGCAAAAAATGACAAGCTAACACAAAGGTTTGAAAGTCATTTGAGTACTGTGTGGGTGAGAAATGCCTGTATCTGTACTCTTCGTCAAGGAACAGTAAAAGGACGCTCGTTACAAAGAAAAAAAAAGGCACTGTTAAGCAAATAAAAGGCTCTTTATTTGTGTGTAGAAATGGAGAAGGAGTTTGGGTTTGCTCCGAGATTTATCGTAGAACCCAAGGTGTGCCAGTCAAACTGGTGTGTGCCAGGCTGTACTCCTCGCCGTACATTCGGCCTGGTACGTGCAGCCTTCCCTGGATGGGAGCCAGGTGACAGCCTTTCCTTAACAAAAAGAGAGCAACAAATACACAAGGTAGTACTCCTGCAGGACTGCACATTTTGCCACTTCTGAAAGCCCAGCTGATGGCGATGGCCGTGTGCTCCTTGCAGTTGCGACCATCCCTCCGTCCCGCTCATGTCCATTCCCTGTGTCACCTCCTTGCTCTGTCCTGGTCAGGAGGAATTTTTCTGAACATCCCTGTTTTTCTGCCTTGGAAAAGACCATTTCCTTTTCTCCTCCTATTCCAGGGAGCCTCATCCGCCCTTTGAGGGGAAAAAAGTGCATCCTCCAAGAGCACATTTTCCTGGGGAAGATCTTGAAAGAGAAAGCAATACTGCTCATATGCTAAAAGCTCTCTTTTGAATCCTGGAGAGTTAAATGGGTCCGTAGAAACCGGGCAATTGCCTGACCCTGACAGATGCCATTTTGTATTGTACGCTGTCTGTAAGAGTCCCTGTGTGCTGGGGTCATCGTACATGGTGGAGGTACTCTGAAGCAGTGGGTGAGGTAGGAATGCTGGAGAATATGCCGTGGAGAACACTGGTGCAATTGCTGACGGACAAAACACCAGACTCGCATACTGTTTTCCCCCCCAAAAGCTTGCAATTTCTCCGACAGCAGCTGAAGTAACCTGGGAAAAGGACAAGGGAACAGTAACATAAGCAAAATCCTGCCGAGATTTCCTAGAGAGGAATTAATGCAGTACAATAACTATTTGCTTCTGCGAGTTTCGAGGGGCAAATTATATTCTTGACCACTCTTCAGTTCTCACAGTAGCTGGAGTACTTTAAAGCCCTGATTCCTGGAACTGTTTAAAAAGGAATGTCAAGTTTCATTAAAAAATTACAACAAAGCATGTTTCTAGCCTTCCTGACTGCGGTCTAAATGTTTATGGTATGGCCTTAGTAAATTCGAATGTTTCTAAACAACACAAAACAATGGAAACGCTGTAGTTTTTTTAGTCACAGGATTAACTTCAAGTGGGCAATACTAGAATTACCAAACCCTCATGATCAGTAGTGCTAAAGGCTCTTGAAGGATTTAATCACCTCAGCATTATGTGCAATTTGAACTAAGTGTGAAGAAAGAGAAGAGCCAGATTATTTCCCTAGTTATTTAGGCACCATTGGTGATATATTTGTGGGCTTGTATATTTAATACAGGCTTTGATGTTTTCCCTTATGCATCTTTTTATTATATAAATAAGGTCCTTGTTTCTTAGTGTTTGTTGTTAGTGTGTGAAAATAGATTCGTCTTTTGTTTCACCCTTCCCTAGTGACCTGTTACACTTAGTTATAGGATATGCAGAAAGGAAATAATTAGTCTAACTTTGATCTGCCCTTGAAATTGCATTCTGCTTTTAAAACACTGTAGGAGAGGAACAATAAGTTTGTTTCTGCTCTCCTCAGCAACAAAGCACAAAGTGAATCTAGCACTCTAAATTATTGTCTTAGAATAGCCTGAAGAGCCACTTTTTAATGAATGAGCTCTATAGAGAGACTTTTCTTTCCAGTGCAGGGATGCTGCAGATAGGGTGCTTGTGCTAGGAGCTCCTGAGCTATAGAGCCAGAAGAGCCCATTAGGTCATCACTTCCAAGCACCTGCTTTGGTGCATGCTTCATCTCACCTGTTTGCTTTTATATGGTCCGTCACTTTAATTTGTTTTTTGGGTGGTGGTATTTTTTTTTTTTCTTTTGCACTTTTTCAGATTGAAGCTTAGTTTGGTTTTGATTCATCTCTGCTTCTCTCTATGGATTCCTTTTGTTTTTCTTTTCTTTTCTTTTTGGCATTCTGCTTGGCACTGCAGGAGCAAATTATTAAAGATTCCCTGCTTCAAGGAGTTGTGAAAAAAATGTCAGTAGTTATTTGAAGTTGGGCTGTGAATTTTGCCAACTGTGATGGGAAAACAAGGTGTAGTTTTCTGTTCCTGGTCTGCATAGCCTGGAAGGAAAGGAAAGTCTGGGTGACAGAAAAACACGTAAGCAGCTTCTTGTGGTTTTCTTTTTTCCGGCTGCTGGTGGTGAAGAGGACTGTTAGGTACTATGACCACAGCATTTGAACTATGTGTCCATCTAGTTCATTTGCTTTTACTTGAGTTTGAACCTTTCAGATTGCATTTTTGTTTTTTAAGCCTTTAATTATTTCCTGGTGTTGTTTTTGAGACACCAAAAATACTACAGGATTAGTAATAAACAGCTTTATTTGTGGTAGTATTTAGGCCTTGTTTTTCCTGTTTCTTTTACCGCTCAGAAAAAGAGAGCACAAAGCACCTGGAATGCAGAAAATGCAATGGATGCTCATTTCTCCTATTACCTCCTTTAGTCTGGCTGTGTGTTTCCTGCCTGTGGCTCGGTTGGAGTTTGTCCTAGTACAAGAGCAAGTTGTCTTGGTGATTCACTAGATAGTACCTGATATATGGGAAATAATATTTGCTGTCAAAATCGTAAAAAGGCTTCCTTCAGGGTTTGTTTGGGTTTTTATCGGTTAGGCAGCTGAAGAGCTGAGAGTACCCAGAATTTTGCACAGTGGATGTGAGCATTTCACTCCTACTGTTTTATAAGCAATTCATCTTTTTTGTCATAGTTCCAGACCTCAAGACTGTAGATGTGAGGACTGTTTTTTTTTTTAATTACATGTTGCCCAGGCCACTGGAGCTGTGATTCTTGATTGAAGGATCTCTGTGTTCCTGCAATACAAACAAATTCAAACTCATTCATTCAAACAAATACAAACTCATTTTACCAATATGTTGTTTAACAAGTGTGGATGAAATGTGAAACCCAGGTCTTTGTAGTTCTTCATAATTAAAGATCGCACTGTATACTTTGTATTATTTGTTATTATAATGATTTGGATTATCTATTGGTATCGTTTAGTGATGGTTTTCAGTCCAGTTCAAGTGTTTTTGTTCCTGTATCTATTGGCCATGTGTATTTCCAGCAAAAGGCATGTGTTGTGTTGCTTTAAGGTGCTGACACCCCCTGTGCTGTACCCCACATCTAATGCAGTAACATATAAAAGTGTCTTCACACACTTCACACTATTACGATGCTAAATTATTTAGGTTTTTGAAAAGGCATTTAGTCCTCTGCTGCAAGACGATTCAAATGTGTACAGCAGTGGTAGTTACGATTCCATGTATATTTGTCCTTAAATGCATATAAAAGGTGGAAATGTTAATTTTAGTTTCACTGAATCTACCAGGCTGGAAACTAAATGTAAATCTGAGTGTGTATCTCTCTGTTGTGTTTTGCCTCTAGCAGCTTTTAGAATCACAAATGCACATTTTTAATGACTAAATGTAACATTAACAGCGAGCCATTCTGCCCCAGTTGTTTCATTAGAGAATGGACTTGCTAGAGACTGCTTTTAAAGTAGACATGTCTGTCTAATCAAGGTTTAGAAAAACTGAAAAAAGAATATCAAAAAGAATATTAAAAAGCAGGGAGAATAAGATTATTTATTTTTATGCAAGCTTTTGAGCGGTAGCTGGAATGTGAAGTAGAAGGAAGAGGTCATGGTGTATGGCTACGTGAAATGCACTTTTCTCCAGAAACTTTTCATTCAGTCCTACCACAGATGCACATGAGGGTGTATTGCCCCTGCGGCTGGGATCCAGTGGTGGTGTTGCAACAGATAACGCATTCTCCATGGTTTTGTGTGAAAATCACTGACAGAGATGGAAGACTGTAAAGGGTAAAGGCAGACCATCAGTTTGTATTTTTTTTTCCCAGTTTTTAGGTAAAACTCTTCTGCATTTTATGAAATGAACAGTGAAACTAGAACGTTTTGAAAAGCTGCCATAGCCTTTCTCTCATTTTTGCATTTCTGGCATCAATGCTCCTTAAGTACAAGCACTGCTCTGCTCCATGCCCAGGGTGGAGAGGATGGCCATCGTAGCCCTGCTGCCCCGTGCTCCTCGGTCACAGCTGCGATGTGTAGAGGACCTGTGCCTGGGTGCTGGGACCAGCCTTTGGCTGAGGTGCCCAGGGGATGAGCAGCTTGCCCAGGTCAGTGGGGACGTGGTGATCCAGCCATCCACCACAACACCTCCCAGTACATTGAGGCTGCTGGGATGACCCTGTCTATAGCTCAGGGCAGTTCCTGTGCAGCAGCTAACCTATGACACCTTCTTTCTGTGTGAGGAGCAAGTCCAGTTGAACACAGTTTGACTGGTTTATAAAGAGAAATGGAGATGGGCCGGGGTCCAGCTCCAGGTGGGTCTGGAGGGGAAGACGTATGAGGAGCAGCTGAGGCCCCTTGGTTTGCTCAGCCCCGAGCAGAGCAGGCTGAGGGGAGGCCTCATGGCGGCCTGCAGCTCCCTCACCAGGGGAGCGGAGGGGCAGGCGCTGAGCTCTGCTCTCTGGGGACAGCGACAGGACCCGAGGGAACGGCATGGGGCTGGGACAGGGGAGGGTCAGGCTGGGTGTTAGGGAAAGGGTCTGCACCAGAGGGTGGTCGGGCACTGGGACAGGCTCCCCAGGGCAGTGGTCACGGCACTGAGCCTGCCGGAGTTGAAGAAGAGTTTGGACAGCACTCTCAGACACACGGTCTGATTTTTGGGTGGTCCTGTGTGCAGCCAGGAGGTGGACTCAATGGTCCTTAAAGGAAGCTATAGCGAGGAGGGGATTGGGTTCTTCTCCCAAGCACCAAGTGATAAGATGAAGGGAAATGGCCTCAAGTTGCACCAGGGGAGGTTTAGGTTGGATATTACAAGAAATTTCATCACTGAAAGGGTCATGTGGCATTGCAATAGGCTTTCCAGGGAAGTGCTTGAGTCACCATCCCTGGAAGTCTTCAAGAAACATGTAGATGTAGAACTTAGTAGCATGGTTTAGTGGTGGACGTGTCAGTACTAGGTTAAAGGTTGGACTAGATGATCTTACAGGTCTTTCCCAACCTGAACGATTCTATGATCCTTGTGGGTCCCTTCCAACTCGGGATTTTCTATGATTCTGTGGGCCAACTACAAGACCGTACATGGCACCAGTTCCTGGCTGCTTCCTGTTCCCTTTTCTTTCCCAGCAACATGGAACAGATCATTTTAAATTAAGTGGTTTCTGCTATCTCCTAATTCCCTGCATGATTTAAAAAACAAACAAACAAGGTTCATGTGAGAAAAGTCAAGAGAAATTCTCCACAGCCCCAAGGAGGGGTGTGATTTAGCACGCCGTGCAGCGGCTGATGGGGAGGTGAAGCACGAGGCACCTTGTGCCCTGTCCCCCGTGTACCAGCAGGTTGGGGAGGCATTGCCCGGCATGGCCTCCTGCCAGCCCCCGTGAAGGCAGCTGTACGTGGAGGCCGGGTCGGTCCCTACGATGTACGCTGTCACCAAGATAAAGGCGGCCTCGAACACCCTTGAGGTTGCCAGGCCTAAAAATAGACACAGCCGAGGCTTTGTTTTCCGTGAGGGCTCATATGCCTCACATGTGTTCCCCAGTTGGGCTCTGCTGCGGGCACAGCGAGTGCTGACGCCTGGGAGCACGTGGCTGGCTGAGGACAGGCCTCCTGTGACCGTCTGCATGTCACTTTGCCACAGGACGGGGACACTGTGGGCCCACACATTGGGCATGGCTGGCAGCGGCCATGGCTGGTCAGGAGGGACAGAGCTGTGCTAGGTGGCAGGTGAGGTGTTATAAGTGCAGACATTACACCAGGAGTCTGTTTACGCTGCTGAATTTACCCTTTCTGGGCCATTTTGGGCGTCCCGATGTTAGAAGCTTATGGTGGGGTTGCACTTCTGTGGAAATATGTTTTGATTCTCGCATGAGGGTATTAAAATCGAGTATGAGGGTATTGAAATTGAGTAGTGCCGCTGTACAGTCGCTACTGTTTGAGATGGTGTATCTGCTAAGCAGACACGCTGTTAAATCGTGCTTACTCTGTGAGCTTGGAAACGGGCTGTCTTAATTTTGTCCAGAATCCCTTAGCACCGTGGTGTCCGCATCGAGCAGCACAAAAGCCTGTGTAGCTGGGGAGGGGGAGCGCTCATGTAAGCCAGGCTGTGACCGTGCTTTTGACCTTCCTGGTGGCTGCTGTGCCAAAACATGCCAAGAAGGTAGAATTTGGTTTTTCATTTAGTCCTCCCTGCCTGCCCGTCTGTTTCCTGCAGCCGCTCAGGGAAGGCAGTGGTTTTACAGCCCCCCCCCCCCCCCCTTCAATCCTCTTTGACTGGACTGCAATTTTAGCCCAGTGGTACCTACATTACGGGGAGGGAGCAGCACCAAGCGTAATGCCGCACTAAGGGTTTTACATTTGTCTTCTGGCTTGCTGCATAGTCAGGATAAGTCATAACGGTTTCTCCAAATCCCTGTGAGTTTTGCTTTTTTTTCTTCGAAATCAAGTGATTAGCTTCTGCCGTAAACTTCCCCTTGTCTCGGGCATCCAAGCCTTGTGCTGAGCTTGACAGCATTCAAGATCTCCTGCCCACATAGACTATTAGGTTCTGCTTATCCTTCGTTTCCACTGCCTGGTGAAATATTAGATAACGGGGAAGGAGCTTATCTTACATGTGTCTGAACTGACAAATATGGCAGCCTTTCAGTAAAAAGGCTAATGCAGACGAGGCCTTTTTCCTGGCTAGAATAAGAATGAGGCTGGTACTTGTCTTCTGCCATTGACAATGGTCAGATGCGTGCAGTGTGATTTCCATAGCATCCAGACAGTCAGAGTACCTAATATCTACCTGTCTAGTCAATACATCAGCTTTGCTAGGGCGGAGAGCTGAAGTTTGTCATTGAGGCTCGTTTCTAATGCATCACGAATGGATCTTCGGCCGGTACTCCAGGGTAAACATTGTAAGCTGCGCAAATGTATTTACCAGCAATGACAAATAACTGTGTCAGTCACTTTTGTTTTGTTCCCTAAATAAGACGTTCTCTATAAATGCCCTTATGGATTTAATTTTTGCAGTTTTAAGCAGGAGGAGGAGGGAAGGGAAGGATTTCTTACTGTTTGAACAATACTGCTAGGTTCACGTTAATGTTTATTTCCCTCTGTGTTTCTGCACATGAAAAATCAGTGTAATAATCTTCAGAGGGACCCATTTCAGGATTTAACAACTGGAGGGCAGCAGCTGGGAAACTGTCCCGATGGCAGCATCGAGTGGAATTTGTTTTAAAAAGCAGGGCTGAACAACAAATCCATATTGTGGTGGTGCTACCTGGAGGGGGAAGAGGAGAGGGAAGGAGATGGCTGCTCTGCCTGCACAGCAGTGAGCGAGCCCTGCTGCTTGGAAGTTTTTTGGATCGTCTCAGGCACAGAGTCATGCTTGAAGTTTAGCACTTCCATTTTGAGCAAGAATACTCACCATTATAATGTGGTGTAGCTCTGCCTTACATTCACGCAGATATTTTGGGAAATTGTTTTCCCAGCCATAAATCCTAAACTGTACGTTTGCTATGGGATTCTCAGCCACCAGCTAAAAATCTGAATGTCTGACAGCCCATAAAGCTGGGGATCTGGTGGGAGAAACTGGTAGCCTTTTTAGAAATGAAGGAATAGAAATTAATGCCTGGCTTGCCTGCAGTACAGCAAATTAGAAATGCGCTCTGAGGAATGGAGGAAGTGGAAAGAGTTGTTAGTTGGGCAAGCCAGACGCACCTAGACAGCATCCTGAGCCGCTGCCAACCCACACTGGGTTTTTGGACCTTTTCCAGGCTTTGTTCCTGAAAATAAATTGTTCAAGATGGGAAACTTTGAAGATTGCATTGACCAGTGAGCCGTGTGGGTGTGTGACTGTTAGGGGAGAGAACCTGGGCTTTGGATCAAGCAACGAGGCTCATGGAGAAAAAGAAGTGATTAAAGTTTAGTCTGTGTTTTGGTTGTTTGCAGAAGGTGGTCTGCACTTTTTTTGTTTGCTTGTTTCTTCCTTATAAATGGGATTAATACTGTCTCTGGAAATCGAGTAAGGGCTGTCAATTGGATTATTCAGTTTAGCTGTTGACTTGCTCTGTAGCTGCTGTTCGGTTTCCTTCCATATAAAATGATTGCCTCTCTATCTACTTCACAGGGGTAGCATTTGAAGAAATTAAGTAACGTCACTAAACCATTCTGAATATGTAAAACAATGGATATATGCTAACTATTATGTTATTTACTTAATGCCTTGATAGCCATGTTGCAAAACAAATGAGGAGGTGGGGATATCTTTTGGAACAGAATATACTGCAGTGCCTGCCTTGATCTGAATTAGACATCTGCACTGTGAAGTACAAGTGATGCTGAAAGATGCACTGAGAAAACAAATGGGTTACAGTACTGTCGTGTTAGAAATGGCAAAACGTGTAAGCAATAGAGAAACTAAAACCACTTCGTTATAGGCAGAATTATAAAGTATTAACTGAAGAAATACAGCAGAAAAGGTAAAATACGAACATTCTGGAAACTGGGAATGATAGTTCTTTACGTGATGTAAAGTCACACTTAAAAAAAAAAGTTCCTTTTTTTTATTTTTATTTTTAAGCAGAAAACAGACTCAAAGTTCTGAGATTTAACACTTGGAACCACAACTCTTGACTCTAAAAGTGAAAAACAAAACAAAGCAAAACACCTTCCCGAATTTTTTGGAGGTATTCAGGCTGAAGTTGGCTTTGAGGAAGACACCTACAATGAACAAAAAGTTACAGTCTGTGCTTTGAGAGCAGGAAATATGAGAGGGCACAAAGGAAAAATGCCCCAGCCCTTTTGCATTCAAAATGTCTAAGCAGTCTGCCCAAACAAGGATAGATCCAGGCTGAGAGCCAGTTTGGGCTGAGTGACAGATTCATGCTCCTCATATGCACGGTCTTGGCTGGAGCAATTCCCTTCTCACCGTCTTCTGTGTGTAAAACAGAAACTACACATATCGACAGCAAGGTGAAGGTATTTGATGTGGCTAAAAAAAAACAACACAGGATGAGCGCTGTAATGGGTGTGCCTTTTCTAATTAATTTAGCAAAACTGCGCTAATACAATGACATGCAGTTTCCAAGTCGGGAAATCTGGCCGCTGAGGCACCAGCAGCAGCTCAGCCTTGCTGTGCTTGCTCAGCACTGGATGGCAACAGCTCTCCACCTTCGCCTACCAGCCAGCGGGGACGCTCTGGGCTTTCTCCTGCAAGGACATTTTGTCACCCGATGGCAGCGAGGGGAGCAGGTCCTCCAGAACAGAGGTGGACCAGGGAGCTCTTGCTGTGTGGTGTGAACTTTGTGGCGTGGATAATTACAAGTTTGCGCCACGTTTGGTCGAGACCACATCAACAGGAGAATTGGCTCCTGTGCTGTACTGATGCTTCAGGACGTGGTTTCTCTTGAGCGTGCACCAGTATGTCAAACAGAGGATGTTAACGTCATTGTGCTAAAATCTTGTTCTTTGCTCTTCTGATCAGGAGGCACATTTCCATTTCTTTATTTAATCTCCCAGGTCTGATTTCAAAACAGGTACATGGGTGAAATCCTGGTTGAGAAGCTGCTCGCCCGTGGGTGACGGAGGCTCAGCACCTTCTGGGATGTTGTGTGCTGCACGGGGACAACTGCTCACGCTGAGCTGCTCACCCGGAAGTAGGGATAACTCTCTGCTTTAGGCCCAGAAGATACTGCCCAGAGTGAGAAAGTGCCATAGCTTCCGTGGCACAGGACGTATGGGGAGGTACAAGCTGCCCTGCCCGAGGGAAGGAGCGGCGTGGCTGGGTCTTTGCCACAGCAAGTTTGCACGTGTCGTCCTCGAGGTCTGGTGTGCTCAGGCAATGCAGGCGGGAGCGGGGCTGTGCACGTATCATAATATTTATGACCTATATAAGCAGGTGTTCAGTGAAGTCTGGTGTGCAGGGAGGACGAGACGCTGCGTGCAGGTGGCCAGAGCGTGCTTCAGATCCCGGACACGTCCCAGATCCCGCACATGCCACGTGTACACCGTGCTCATGAACCACCACACAGTCTCCCCGGTCGTCTGTCTGGGACTTGTGAATGGCCAAAAGCCTGCTCGGAGCTATTATGCAGATGAGGATGCTGGGCGTCCTGAAATCCTGGACAAATCCCCTTAGTGCTTTTGGTAAATCTGCAACTGGGATTTGCTGTTGTGACAGCACATCCTAAGTGTGGTAAAAATAGCCTGTCTCCCGGCGGGTAAAGCTGCCCCTCATTCCCCAGCTAATGGGTGAGCAGCCAAGGCTGCCTGCAGATTGTTGCACAAACGCGCGAAGCGGGTCTTGGTGGCAGGGCATCACACGTGAAAACCGTGCTTTGCTTTTTAACTAAAAAATACGATCTTGTCAAACGTGAAGCATTAGTCCTTTTGCAGCCCCCGTCGGGTCATGGGTGGAAGTGAGCATGGGTCAACGTGCTTCGTACTCCTTTGCCACTGTCTGTGCATGCGTGTGGGTGCACGATCTTACACGACACAGGAGAATGCATTTTTTCTGTAACCCTGAAAACAGGTATTTTGCTCAACAAAGAAATTCATACAGAAGGTTGTGTCCCACCCAAATGGGGTGTAACAGTATCCCGTTAGTGGACTACACCAAAAGGCTGCTGGTGAATCACTGCAGTCTCAGTACGGCCGTACCGAGTGGGAGCATGCGATGAAGTAGTTTGAAACGCAGCCTGCCGTCCAAAAATACCAGCCAACCGACTGTAAGATGCATTAGCTGTCAGCTCCCAGTGTGTCTGATGAGATTTCAAGCAAATTTTGCTTTTTGCTGTCGCACACAGAAAAACACCATTGCAGCTGTCTGGGGCCTGCCTTTTTCTCATTGGCGAAGGGCACCTGCCTGTGTGCTGCTGGACAGACATGGACAATGCACCTTTGTGATTCAGGAGCTTCCGTGTCGTCGTCGGAAGTGGCCGAGCAGCCCAAATTTCACACGGCACCGGCGTCAAGACGGCGTGTGGTGGCTGGACTCGGTGAGGTTGTGCCCAGTGGCAGTGCTGTACGGGCGCAGAGAGGGGCAGGGCACAGGTGCCGAGGCGCGAGATGCCGCTGACTCCTCCAAAAACAGGCTACTGTCACGGCCCTGGGTGGGACTGGCTTCATTTTGTGTGAAGGAGATGTGGATTCCAGCTTCCTATCACGTTGCTAGGGTGCTGTCCATCAAGTGATGTTAGGAAATCGTTTTTTTTTAGAAGCTACACCAGTTTTGACATGCTGCTTTAATATTTTTCTGGCTGCAATAGGGCAAGACATAGAAATCCAATGCTGTCATCACACAGAGCTGTGAAGCATTCTCTCTCTCTCTCTCTCTCTCTCTTTTTTTTTTTTGCTTTCTCTCTCTTGTACTGTGTCATATGGAAACCAGATCAAGATTATGAAATTATTGCCCACAAACTGTGATCTTTTTTTCTCTTTTGTGGTGGGAACTGACAAGTCAGTGACGGCTTAGTGCTGTTGGTACTAGCTGTTCATGCTGCACGCATTTGTATGTATTGGGAAGTGCCGAACTTGGCATGCTTTTCGCTTGGCACGCAGGCTGGTGAAACGTCAGATTTTTAATCGTGATAAAGTTCACGAAAGAAGAAATTATGGCAGATGTTTCCTTTTGTCAGAGCTGAACTGAATCATTAAAATGTGCTATGATGTACTATGAACGAGTCAGTGTAAACACCATCCCTGCGAACATGTCAGAAGGCTGAAGAATGTGGACCATTCATGGTAATGTTAAAAAACCATGTGGTCTGCATGCTGTATTACCAAGCTTTTCTCTTTAAACGCAGAGCATGAATCTTATGAATTTTTATTGCCTTTACACAAAATGAAACACTCTGCTTTGGTAAAAATAGCCCGGTAGCTTCTGCCGCCCGGTTGTCATTTCGCTGGGTGTTTGCCCAAAGGTGTACTTCTCAGAGGCAGCAGTGAGGAACGCGATTCCCACCGGGCGTGGAGCTCGCTCTCCTCATTCCCCCTTTTCTCTGAGATGATGTGTTGGGAAGCGCTGCTGTTTGCTGAGGAACGCCTGTGATGGCACGTTAAAACACACAACCGAGAGCAGCAATCACACGCGGATACTTCCCAATATCCTTCCACTTCACATTTCTGGCTGCTGCCAAGTGGTTATGGAAAACCTGCAGGAAGCATCCCGAGACCGCGGGATTCTCTGTGGACTTTCTCTCTGTCTCCGGCCTCACATCTCCTATGTGAGGATTACTGTCTGCACTCGCTCAGGCCATTAGTCAGAAGAGAAGTGCACTATGAGGAGCTTCCTGATGCTTCCCCATGAGCTGAATAGATAATACCCGCAGTTGTTCTCACTTTTGCTGGTCTGAGAAGACTTGACTGGATCTGGTTCTTACTCCAAGTGTTGTCAGTTCTCAAGACTGTACTGCAAACGGTGGCGTCTTGAAAGCTGCTGGAATTGAGAGAGTTCACAAATATCTGCGTGTTGACTCAGAGGTCAAAGAAATGCTGTAAAGATAGGATCTAAGTCTATCCCAATGTTGTTTTATATTCCTCTTCTGATTTGAAGGGACTTGACTAACAGTTTTGGGGTGCTGGTGGTTGGGAATAAGACACTCAGTTATATCATAAGGTGGGCAATAAGCCATAGCAAATCCCAATCATTGTGCATGCTAAAAATCTCAGTCCCCATCCTCTTTTGGGGTGTATTGCAAGTGAAGTGAATGTGTTTTGCAGACCAATTTAAATACTCTTAAACTGTGACCCCTTCTCCAGATCAATTATATTGATTTACTAGGGAAAAATGTGTCTGGGTGCATGGACATAAATGAACTGTATACAAACAATGTATTTTCATTTAAGACAGAAGTAATGCACTTAGTAAAGCAGTCATACAGGTTTCAGTGGTAACAGTTGTTAATGGCAAAGCATCTATGGTTATTGCACCATGGATATTGGTGGATATGCAGTATGCTTTTTTTAATTTGCTTAAGTTTTTACACCTCTCTTGCACCATAGGACCTTAATCCATCATGAAGCCTCGTTAGAAGCTGCGCCACTGTATCCCGAGGCAGATACGAAATCTGTGTGAGTCACTGATTTGCGATCACGCTGAAGGAAACTGAGTCTACAATTCTTAGGAAAGAAGCTGCCCGTTTGGGATTCATTTGCGCAGCTCCTTTTGTATAAATCATTAGTGCTATAAACTATCCATTATTGTTAGAAGAAGAAATTTAACAATGCAAATAAAACAAAATACTGTGGCAGAGCAATTTTATGCTCGATTGTAATGTTTAATGGCCTGTTCTCATAAAGAGATTTTCCCATCCTTCAGACCTATCATGTGTGTGACTCACTTGATTTCCGATGGTCTGAACATCCCCAATTTCATTCCTGGAGTTGTTTTCTCTGCAGCAAAATCTGTAAACGTGCTGCCACATGGGGTTATCCAGGGTTAATTTCCCTTATGATTACACATCCAGACAGCATGTATGCAAATGCTGCAAGACAAACGATGACAAAACCATAGGATGAAAGCGTAAGAAGAAAATTACTTGATTTTGCTCATAGACCCATTTTTCAGTATCCAATGTATTTCCCTTACTCACTTCTAAATGTTTATACTAGCTTGTATCGGCATTGTGGGCTTTTAAAAACAGTTTCTGGCATCACTGACCTCAATTAGTGCATTATATTGCTTCTTTTTCTCCCCCAAATTTCTGTGGATACCACTTTTCCAGGTTCCTGTCTTCATTTTTGCTTTCAGGCGCTAGACTGCAACATCAGTGAGGCATAGTTTCATCTCTCTACACCATCTGATTATATTAATGCCAGAAATAAAATAGAGCTCATCATATTCAACTTGTATTTTCTGTACTTTGTTGTTATCCTGGTTCAGTTTTCCCTTCTTGTCTTGGTTCTATGTCTTGCCCTTACTTGTTGTGTTGTTTTTTTTTAAACCCAAAGTTTCTGGGTTTTCTTGTGATCTGAAAGGGTTTCTGTACCATACAGCTTCTTGAAGTCTGTCCCTACACCTTAGAAAGCACTGAAATATCTTGATAGCCTGTTAATCTGAAGCCAAGTGCCCATTGTTTTCTTTTCCTGGCTGGCAGGGAGTTTGTTGGCAATCGAGATTTATGAACTGAATAATCCACCTGGCAGGAGACTCTCTGTAGCCCCGAGAAGCAGGCTTTCCTGGAAGAATGAACGCTCCTTTTCTGTGTGTAAAATACTGCTAATAGCTTATTTAGCAACCTATATTTTTACAACAGGGCTTTCAGTTTTGTGCTGGAGGTGGATTCTTGCATATGCATGGATTCTAGCACCCATGCTAATTCTGTCTCTCGTTTAACTTTCATCTGTTCCTATGGTAAGATAATGCATGATGTGATCTCTCAGCTTTTTAATGTGGTCCTTAGTGCATCTCCTCTAGCTCCTGTTTGAATGGGCTAAAATATATATATATATATATATATATATAATGAAGGATGATTTTTCCCTGTACTTGCTGAAACTTGTTTGGAAACAGCCATTGGGACTCAGCAGAGCTCGGTACAGATACTTCATTGCAGTTGCTGTTGGGATAACTTTGAATAACCATGGAATTAAAACAAAAACATTGTGACCCTTTCTTGCCTTAATTTACTGTTTTCTCTTACCTAAACGGCTCATTTCTACAACCAGTGGTTAGATTAGAGCTCAAAATAAGCCAAAAGCTATGAAATACGATCAAAATGAAGGACCGAAGGGGTTGTGGTGTTTTCAACATGGCTGATTTGGTTCCCAAGTTTTTAATAGAGCTAACTGGAGGACTGAGGTAGTCAATGATTAAAATAAGTGGAAGTTGCTGTATAGCAGTGTTCAATATAACGGGTACCTGCCTGGAAATCTGGGTCTCGGCCACCTGTTTTCTTTGTCCCTTGTAGGGCTGTTTCCATGGTCTGAGCAGCCTGTGCTGATCATCAACCCCGTGCCCAGAGTTTCCCATTCCTTGTGCATCAGGAATTGCTAGGAAATCCCGTACTTGTTTTCCAGCAGTGGCATGGGAGCATCGAAGGTACCAGCAGCGTGGTCTCCAGGCTAAACAGGGCCAGGGTGTGATCAGCACGGCAACATTTAACCCTCCCGGAGGGGACGGTTGTAAATTACCTGTGCGAGGACGGGTGGACCTGCAGTGGGGATAGCTCACGAGTAGATGGTGTCACTCGCCAGTGTAAACAAAGCGAGGATAGTCAGGGCTGAAATGTGATTACTTTTCAAACAGCATGTTATAATTCTGTGTCCCGGACTGAACCCTGCGTCCAGCACAGGAAAACAACCTACCGGAGGCGTGGCCAGCACATGGAGCATGTGGGCTGTGTGGCTAGCTGTGCGCATCAAGGACTGCTGGGTTTTTCTAGGAAACAAGATTTGGAGGCAGATCTTTAACTGAGGATTGCAAAGAGTGATTAAAAAAAAAAAAAAAGAAAGAAAAAAAAAGAAATCAATTTCACAATCCTTCCTATTAATGCAGAGTAAAGAACAGCTTTAACAGCAAGTTAATTCAGAGGCCTTCAACACTCTCCTCTTCTGTGTTAAATCCCTCCCCAAAACTTGCTTCTTCTCGCTTGCGTCACTAATCTCCACGCTGCTCCCATCTGTTTGGTTCCTTGCACCTAATCACGTTAAACACAATGACATAATATATCTAGATGTGCATGTGCGGGCACGTAAGTTACCTGAATTCACCGCAAATGGGAAAGGCACTTTTACTTTTCCTGGTGTGGTGTCATTCCTCAGAAACTTTTTCCGACAAACTTAACCTGTAAATGCCAGATTTAACCAAAAGGGTGAAAATTTACCCCAGGAGGTGGCAGCTTGAGAGCTGGGGGCATGGGAAGTCATCGTGCACGTCTGCGGTTGCTTGAAGCCAGCCCAGGCGCAAGCCCCCACCAGAAGGGCTCTGCTGGTCTCCCGCTCTGTCCCACCACGACTGTTTCCCACCTCCTTTTCTCGTGCGCTCACCCAGCGAGCAGCAAGCCATTTGATTTCAGATCAGAGCTGATCCGCTCGTCTGTGGCCAGCCCCACACCACCCAGATTCCCCAGGTGGGTGACCTACACAGGCTAGCAGCGAGCAGGGGGAAGCACGCCCGTATTTTCCAGTTTCAAGGCCATGTTTTTTCTCTTACTCTTCACCAGCTTTGTACCTTTTGGTATAGTTGTTAATGTCTGCAGAGTAGCAGAGGAAAAAAAAAAAGGATAAATAGTGTAAATGGGAAAGTCACGTTGCAAAATGGTGTCTGCCCAGTTTTGGTCACTGAAGATTGACTGTGTTTTCTTCTGTTTCAGAGATTACCATCTCTGCTATTAGTAAAATAAAAAAGCAGGTCTGCGTCCTGTGGCTTCCAGAATGAGTTTTTTGTTTCCACAGTCAAGACTGAGGAGATAGGAGGCAGAACAGCAATTATAGGCTTGATAAAATTTCACCTAAAACTTACCCAGTTTAACCAGCCCTCGGCTTTATCATTAATATGCTAGACTTGTAATGGTTTGTGGAGGAGCGCTGCAACTCGGTATGCCGCAGCCTGCTTGGGGAGCTTCAGCCCTTTCTTTCTCCAGCGTGGCCGTGCTGGTTTTAGGTCGGGGTAAAACCTCTGCGATAAGGCAGGCAATCCGAGAAGGAAGCAGGTCCCCATGGACCTGCTTTGATGGGATATCTGGCACTTGTTGCCCCGTTGTTCAGCTCCTACAGGGCTTGAAACTTGAAACTTGATGATAAATTCTTAACAAATAGGTCAGGAGCCAAACATTGCTCTGAGGATGCTTAGCACTTGCTTAGCACTTGCTTCGCCTATGGATACAGCAGTCTGTAGCCAGTTTTCAGTCACTCTGCCTGCACCAGTGCAACAATATCTTATTAAACAAATGTTGGCAGGTAGGAAAGGAGTGGGTTATGCAGCGTGCCCGTCTCTCTACACGGAGAACTTGCCAAAGCAGTTGTTCTATGCTGTGGGTTAATGCCCTTCAAGAACTGAGAAGACTCTGAACATCCAAGCGGGATCACTTCTCTGAGGCCCTCTCTCCTCCTGGCTTTTTCTCCTTGACTTTGAGTCAAGGGGTTGTCTTTTTGAGACTGGTCCATGGGGTTGGTCTGCAGATGTGAGGTGTGTGGGGAGCAGTGGCTATGGCCCCATGGTCTGAGTGTTTGCTGGGTGCTTGGCCATCTCCATGATCTGGAGAAATAACGAGGACCTCGGAGGAAGGCTGGCCCTGCGGGTTAAGCAGGGATGGGAGGAAACCTGTGAGGTGGAGGGCATTGGGTGATCACTGCGCTTGCTCTGGGGAGCGGGTGCTCCTGGGCTCTGCGCTGCTCCTGCACCCGGCACGGCCAGAGGCACCTGTAAGTCCCAGCCACCACACTGCTCTGTGGCTGCCCCTGGGCTTGGGAACTGCTCTGCCCGAAAACCAGACAGAAAAAGCGGCTCCTTGGCCGGGCCGGGGCAGGCAGAGGGGTTAAAGGGAAGCCAGCCGCTGGGAGTTTTGCCAAGGACGCGCATGAAACCGGAGCCCGAGATCCCTGGCATTTTTTCTTTCCCCTCCCCCTCTATTTTTTTTTTTTTAAACTTCCCCCGGGGGGGAGCAGCCCGGCGGGGCAGCGGGGGCAGCGCCCTGCCTGAGGGGGCTGCCACCATTTTGGGGCGAGCGGTCGCCGCCGCCCCGCCTCCCGCCGTGCCCGCGCCGTGCCCACCGCCCCGCTCCCCTCCGGCCGCGGCTCCCCGCGGGCTCCCCCAGGCGAGCGGCGCCGGGGCCGCCGGCAGGGCGGGGGCGGGAGGAGAGGAGGAGGAGGAGGAGGAGGAGGAGGGAGCGGAGCCGGCGGGAGGAGGAAGAGGAGGAGGAAGGCGAGGAGGCTCCGCCGGGCGGCCGCGGCTTAAAGAGCGGAGCGGCGCGGTAAGCTGCCCGACCCTCCGCGCCTGCCCCTCGCTCGCTCACGCTGCCCGCGGGTCTCGCGTGGGGGTGGCTGGGTGGGTGGGTGTGTGGATGGGGGCGGCGGCGGCGGCGATGGACCTTATTTTTTCTCCCCGTCGTTTCTAATTATTATTTTTATTTTCCCCAATTACCCCCGTGCGGACAAAGCCCGCTCACCAGGTTAGGCGCGACCCGAGGGCAGCGGGGGCTCCCCCCCCCCCCAGCTCCCCGCCGCCCCATGGCAGCCGGCGGCCGGTAACCGGGGCCGGGCCCCGCCGCTGCCCTGGGCCGGGAGAGGCGGCGGCGGCAGGGCCGGGCTGAGGCACGGAGCGGCCCCCGCACGGCTCCCCCCGGCCGCATGGAGCCCGGGGCGGGCGGGTGATGCGGGGCCCGGCCGGGAGCATGGCCGCCGAGCGGCTTAACGGCACGGCGGGGAAGGATGCCCGGCTAAGGGAGCTGGTGGCGGACGGAGGTACCCCCGGTCGTGCTCGGTTGGCGGCTGCGGGGGCGTGAGGGGGGGGTGTGGGGGCGCAGAGCCCCCCGGGGCTCGCCATGGGGCAGGCGGGGGGGGGCGTTGGGTGTCGGGGGGTGGCTGCGGGTGGCGGTGAGGAGCTCCTCGTCCCCTCGCATAGGGGTACTGATAGGACGACGTGGGCATGTCTATAGCATAACAAGCCATTTCCCCGCTTTCTTTTTCCTTTACTTTTCGTGGAAGGCGTTTTTATTAACTCTGCCCTTGCCTTTTTCGTGCTGTGTGTCTGTGAGGAAAAATTCCCCCCCTGGAAAAGAAACCTGGCGTAAATGCCACAGCCTGCATGTAGCAGGCACTGGGAGGTAAAACTGGCTCGCTGCCCCAACCCCCTGGCCTCCCCCTGCTTTCTCCCCAGCTTTATTTATGGAAAAAGCCCTTATTAGGAAAACTACGTTTCTGGAAGGTAGCGCCGGGGCTGCGAGGGCTGTTATACACGGCACACGTGCGGCGGGGGGGCGAGGGACCCAAGTGACTAAGTGTGTGTCAGCAGCCGTCAGAAGCTGTTCCCATTGCCTTGAGTGGTGCCAGCAAACAGAGACGGCTTCTGTTCGTGTCTTTTGCTCTTTCTCTTCTCCTAATAATAACCTAGTGACTAGGGGGAGGACCGGGCTGGAGGAAGAAGGGGGTGAATGCCGTCTTCCTCTCCTCCTGAACTTCAGCAGGATGCTTTGTGGCGTTTTCGTGCTTGCAGTGCAGCACTGAACTTGGAAAATCCTCCTGCGATTCCAATATACGTTCACATTTTAGCCCAACGTCTCCAAGTGATTCCTCCCCTTGCCGGAGGGAAACGCTGACAGCCCTGAGCCCTGATTTCCAAAGGAGAGGTGCTGTCCCCCACTGCTGAAACGCTGGGACCTCGATAAATTTAGAAGACTCTGCCCTTGGCAGATACAGAAGCAACATGTCATTCCAGTGATCTTTGCATTCTAGGAAAGCCTAAATCAACATTGCTCACTTTGCATGTTGCCCTTTAGCAACAGTCTCTCAACTTCCAGTCTGAAGTATTGTGTGGACCCAAGCCGGGGAAAAAAAGGGTTTGGGGTACAGAAGCTCTTTGGTACTCAGTAGCCAGAGAAATCTGAATTGCAGCGGTTGTTGGCTGTGGCAAGCCTGTATTCTGTGCTTTTGAGCCAGGAGAAAATGATTTTGTAGTTCAACACTGTTTTGGGGGGTTGCTTTTGATTGATTCTCATGCTTCCTGCCTTTGGATCTCTTGGTGGTGACATCTCAAGTGACTCAGGAAAAAAAGTGGCCGTTGCTGATACGGGGCCGATGGCAAAAGCAGAGCAAAGTGCTGACTAAGGAAATATCTGTAAGTGGTGGTGGTCACAGTGTTTGAAAGGAGTCCGAGAATAATGAAACCGCCTTGGGGTTTCCTTTAGCTCCACCACAGGTGGTTTCGCATTTTGTGCGTGAAGGACATTTTTCTAGCTTGGCTTCATAGTTGTGTTTGCGTAAGCTTCAGCTACTGGTATTGCACAGGAGGGTGAGGATGACTACAAATGAAGGAGATAAGAGAGAACAAGCTTGTTTCTCTGATGTTTGCTTTGGCTTTATTATTCTTTTTTTTTTTTCTCTGGTATTTTTCTTTTCTCGTTGGCTTTTGAGAGGAAGGAATTTGACATCGGTTTCCTCAAATTCATGTTTTGGTGCTCAAAAGTAGGGTCGTTTCTGCAAAGTGCTGAGAACTGAGCAACTCCTGCTGCTGCTTTGCTTCTTACCTGCGTGACAACCGGAGACCTCCTCCCATTGCCTGGAGTTGTCTCTCAAGATGAGAGCATCCCTGGCGAGCAGCACAGTTTCCATAGAAATATCTATGACTGTAACTTCCAAAGGGCAATTTCTTCCCTTACATTGCTCATCCGTGCTGCTCCAGTAGAGCTGGAAGGGTGCAAGAGTGGCTGCGAGCAACTCATTTCTAAATATACTCAGTATTTGTGCATGGGGGGGACCTTTGATAAGGTGATGGGCTCTGACGGCGCTAATTGTAATCGTATCTCTTGCGACAGCTAAGACCCTGGTTTCTTTTTAGCCATGGTGGAACATGTCTTGGTTTTGAGTACCAGAACTCTTTTTTTAGACGCTTAGCTGAATGGGAGTGTCCTAGAGAAGTTAATTTTACTCTAGTTGGAGAGAAGTAAGTAATTAAAGAAGGCACTTGGTGTAGGTCCAAAAGGAGAAAAAGGCTGTTTGCAGCTTGACTTAGGTCTTCACACGATTTAGCTGATAAAAATTAAGAAAAGTTTTCCCGGCTGTAGTCTTCCTGATCTTTTTTTGTTTTGTTGTTTGAGTCCAGCAGCAGAATAGCAATCATTGAAGCACTAGATACAGTGTCCGGAGTCCTCTCTCAGTGACTTCTGCTTTGAAGCTTATAGAGCCCTCTGGCCTCTACTGGTGTCGCAGGTGGCTTTTAAAATAAGTTCTGTTTTTTGTTACCCAATGGAATTGTTTATGCTGAAGAATTTATTACCTGTAAAGGAAGTGATGGAGGATCACCCAGAAGTTTCTCAACTTAGACCTGCAGTCACTCATACCAATTGATTAGCAATGCCAAAAAGTGAAACATTTCATACTTTTTAGGACATCATTTTCTTTGCAAAACTTTGCAAAGTGGACGGCATCAATTCTGATGAAATACCAAGTGTTTTCGGGCTATTCCTTTGATGAATTACATTCTGTCTGTGACTGACTTTTTTTTCTTTTTCTCTTCTTTGTTTTAGCTGAACTGGAGTTTGTTCAAATCATCATTATAATTGTGGTTATAACTGTTATGGTGGTAGTGATCATCTGCTTGTTGAACCATTACAAACTCTCGACACGCTCTTTTATCAACCGGCAGAGCCAAAGCAGAAGACAGGAAGAAACTTTGCAGACGGTGAGTACAAACCCTTCTACCAAATCCCTTTCCCTCATGCTGTACTCGTCTGCATCCAAGCCTGCAGAGAAGCTCTGATACGCACAACTCTTTGAAAAACTTCCAATGTTAGTTTCAGTACTGTCATTGGATTTGTCAGTGGAAAAAATTAGAATGTAAATTTAAAATTTACTGCCTTTGAGTATTCTTAGGCCCTGCTATGCTCTACGTAGCGTGTTTTCATTTTGTGTTTGGAAGCTCAGGTGTGGCATCCTGTTCGCTGCTGTTGCTGTGGCATGAGGGGAAATGGAAGGGGATTAAATGGGGATCACCTGGGGTATGAAGAACTGACATTTGTGTTGTGACTTTTCAGATATTTACTAATATCTTGGAGTTTTACCACTATTACTGCTCTGTGAAGCTGCAGTGACAGTTTGCTGGATCCAAAACACTAGACCAGTAGCTGCCCAGGAGAACGCCGTGTTTATGTTTAATTCGAGCAGCAAGAAAATGCTAGGAAAGTGATCCTTCTCAGGGGCCTGGAGTGGCTAAGATGTCCTGTTAGGGAGCCAGAGGCTTAAGGCTTAATCTCCATCTAGATTTTCCAAGGCTGTCCCAAGTCAACCCAGCAGTAAAGGGGCTCGTAACTTGCCTCGGGAGCCAGAAGCTTGCTGGGTGGGATGCGCTGGGTGTAGCTTTTTGATGCTTTGAATCCTGGATTGAATTCCTGGCAACCTGGTTGTATTTACTGCTGTCAAAAAAGAAAAAAAAAAAAAAAAAAAGAGATTGTAACTGGAAGGCACAGTCCCATGATAGTTTAAACCACTCTTCAGTCCACTGTCTTACCCTTCTTTCCATCCTGGTTGTGTGTTTCAACCTCCTTCTTTGGGCTCCGTGTCACAGGGACATGACGAGGTGCTTCAGGGAGCTAATCTGGCTGAAAACCAGTTGCTTTTTAACAACTTTCGCTGAGGTGACTAACTCTTACACCTTGGAGGCTGCGGAGGAAAGAGAGGAGCCGTCTCCTCGGGAGGAGGCAGCCTTGGTGCCCATCGTTCTGGTAACCAGGAGTGTCGAGCTCTAATTTAGTTACAGATGAAACTACAGCTTGCGAAACCGTAACCTTGTGGACTTCTGGGCTGGAAAAATTGACTAGATTAATTTGAGAGTTTTTTTGAAATGGACACACTAATTTAAGAACCACACTTCTGTCTGAAAAGTGTTAACTGTAATTGCTACAAGTAGCTAAAATGACATGATTTGAGATAAAGGAAACACATTTTCATCTTCACAAATCTTTTAAAATGGCAGCGAGCTGTCAAATGCATGAGGAAACCCATTATTTCCTGTGTACGGTTCGTTAGTATGGTCTGTTATTAGAGTGAACGGCGCCTTCTCTCTTGGAAGCCAGGGAGGAAACATCATCTCCTTGCAAATAAGGACGTCGGATTTGACACTGGGGACTCGGGAGCCGCTTTAGTATCCAAAACTGCTCTTAAATCATCTTTAAAACACTGACTCAGTTTCAGTTTGATGGCACCCTTGTAAGTATCGATGGCGACAGTCAAGTGAGGACTTTGTGGGAATTGGTAATCGGTTGGCAAGAAGTGGTTACTAATTCTTCCGGAAACTGTCTGATGTGGGTTTGTCATCGCTGTTACTCATCTTGGCTTCTGATAAGCCGAAGCCATACTTAAAAAAGGTCATATATGCGGGGAAGAGACCTTTGGCAGTCTCTGAGGTCAGACATCAAATACTTCTGAATTTTCCTTTATCTTAGACATCAGAAGGAAAGTCTGGTGGAAACTAGCCGTGCTCTGTTTGCAGCGCAAACCGTAGGAGCAGTGTACAGTGCGTGAGGAGCAGGGAATGGACGCGCTTGGTTGGTGATGTGAAACTGGAAATGAGCAGTCCAGTCGTGCCGTCCCAAGCAGAGTGGATTGGACAAGGCGAACAGGCAGCGTGCGCTGTAAGGCGCAGGGTAGGTTGTACCTTGTAAAATACACCTGCCTTTTAACCAGGCAGGCCTCCGTCCGCGTGCGAGTGCTGATGGGAAGTGGGTTTTCTTCCAAGGGAACAGGTCTTTTGTGGTGTGCAGACTCTGAAAATGGATTTAAATGTCTATTAACCACTAATGCGTAGAGGGAATGTCATTCGGACTCAGGCCTTTTGTCGGTAGAGAAATGGTGAACGAAAACGGGAAGTTCAGCAGTATTTTTGAAACAAAACCAGTAAATGAACTAGCTGGTTCCTGCAGGGAACTATGAAGAGAAACCACCCCTCGCCTGACCGAGGTTGCAGAGGCGTAGCCAGAGACAGGATCTGCCCTTTCTTATTCAGATGGGCCTTTTTTGTTGTTGTTTTTGTTTTGTTTCTGTCTCCCTTCATGCCTGTGCTGCGTTCAGCTGTGCGCCTTTTCCTCAAGCCTGTCCTGTTTCTGGATGAGGGTGCCCTCCAACAGCTGAGCTGCAGCCGCCCTGAAGACCAGCTCACCCACTGCCAATCTCATTTATTCTGCTTCTTTTTACAAGTGCAACAGAAATGAACGGGTGAATTCTCTACTGCCTTTATCGCCAGCCTCACACCTGTAAAACTTGTGGGGTCAGGGCTCTGAAATAATGAAATGCAACATGTGCTTACGTGCTCGTGGGTTTCTTCTTCATCTGGCTGAACTTCCTTCTTGTTTTTTTTAAAGAAAAAAAAAAGGCCTAGAGGTTGAAATTCTCATTGTCCAGAAATCAGGGTATTAAAAAGAAGATGAAATACCTCTAGAAGCCCAAGTGTGAGCAACACTTGAAGGGCAGAAAAGAGGCTGGTCCCAGAAAATCTGCGAGTTGGTTTTCAACAAATGCATGCTGAAATGCAGTTGTTGCGTTCTTGTTCTGTAACTGTGCTTTTCTGCGTGCCCATCAGTTCCATTTAAAATTTTTATTTTTTCTTTTCTGTTTTCCCCTCCTTTTTATCCCTTCTGGGGTCTTACCACCTTCCAGTCTTTTCCCTGGTCTGTCTGTATTTTATTACCGCAACTAGTGTGCTGAGGCCTTAAACAGCCCCACAGCTGGGACACAGCAGTCTCTTGAGGGCTCAGAAATACTGGGTTTTCCTGTCGTGGTGCTGCTGAGGATGCTCCTTCACCTCCCAGGGCAAGCCCCCCATCTCCTGGTGTGGATATTAAAACGTACAAACCCTTAAAACACACTATGTTTGGCAGAATTTAACCACGGTTGTAATATCAGCAGAAATACGGGTCTGGGGGAGACAACTGTGAGCTGAGCGCCAGCTGTGCTGGCCTGAGTGGCGACCCGAAGTGAGGACGTGTGGTACTGAGCGGTGTCTGTGTCTCGCTGCATAAAACATTGAACGTTTCCCCCTGCTGGCCAAGCCACCGGCGTTTGGCACATGGCGCCGAGGGGGAACCAAAGGCTGTGCGGGGTGGAGAGGGCCGGGAAGGGGGTCGGGGCTCCGGCACTGGAGAAATGCCTCCTCTCCAGTGGGAACAGGGATGTATCCGGCAGCGCCAAGGGCTTCGGGATGGAGCCGTGTGGCAGCCCCAGAGCGGCGCATCTGTGCGTGGGGTACGACCGTCTGGCGTCCCAGGGGAGGTACGTGCGGCTGCCAGCGCGGTCTTTTCCTCGCCGGGACAAAACCAAGATAAATCTTGCTTTCTGGTGATTAACTTGGGGTGTCATCACCCGTGATTTCCAGGGGGATGCTGAGGGAAAGCTGATTAACAAAGTGACTTGCAGGGAGGCGCTTAATGAGCTTCTGATGTTGCTAAATTGATTCCTTCTTCCCATCCTGGCGGCTTCACTCTTTACGTCTTGTTTTCTTACAAATCGATGTTGAAGGAGTACCAGATGCTTGGGCTGCCCCAGTCCCGCTCCTGGCAGCGGAGCGCCCGTGTCCATCACGCAGGATGCGTGCCCCGACCAGCTCCCGTGTCCCTGCCTCCCAAATGGGGGCAGCGTCGCCGCTAGGGCTGCTCAGCTTGCGATGGGACCGGCATTGATAGTGCTGAGATCCAGCAGCATGGCTGTAAAAGCACCGTGCTCTTGCCCAGGACAGCTCTTTCAGAAGGAAAGTGGAAAAGCAGGAGGGCGAGAGAAAATACTCGGCAGTGTTGCCAGCTACGTGGATTTGTTGGAGATGGCAAATGTTTGTCTTGCCTGTTGCCCCACCAGCGTTAGCACTGCTGCTTCTGTTCCCTGCTGACATGCCCGACCCACCCGTTCTCATTTTCTTAGCGAACCGTGCAAAGGAAAGAAAACCCCGGTGTCAACAAGAGCCCAGTCGGTGGCCAGGAGGGAGCGTAGGTGGTGAGAACACCCTGCTTGGCCAGACTTCTTCCCTTGCACCAGGCATCAGCTCACAGGAACGTCTGGGACGCGCACCGTGTTCTCCTTCTGCCTGCCAGGACGGACAGCGTGTGCTGGCTGCTGCTCTTTGAAGTCCACCACAAAAAAGCCAGAACAGCTTTAATAAGGGCAGCATCATCAGTCTTCAGGTAGGGCTAGAAGCGAGGAGCGCCGGCTCCTGGTGGCTACTGACTCAGCGTGTCACCTTGGGCAGCTTGCTTCATCTCCAAATCAAGGAGGAAGCATAATAATGCGTATTTCCTCCACTTCCAGGAAATGAAGATTACGTCAGGTGGCAAAGTGCTGTGAGCTTGGGGAAGTAAAGACTTTAAAGCATCAAGTAACAGAAATAACCGCTGTAAATGTCAGGAGGCAGAATAAGAGTGAGAGTTCTGACTCTCTCCATAATTATCTCTCTTGAACTTCTTGTTGGTAGTGTGCCATTCTGCAAGATGCTGTAACCTTTCCTGCCCTTGGGGAAAAAAAAGCTTATAAAGGAAGAAGCAGTCTTGCTCTTGTTGTTCTGTTAGGGACAAGGCAGTAGTTTTGCCTTGCTCGTGTTTGGGAGGGGAAGTGTTGTGATCTTCAGAGCTGTGATGCTCTGCATCAACTTGAGAACAGGCAGGGCAGGGAGGAACGGACCTGTGTGTGTTCCTCGAGTGAGGCACTGATTAAATGTGCTGTAATATATCACTGCCACCTAGGGCCAAAATCGGAAACTGCACTGCCATTTGAAACACTTCACCTGCAAGAAAGAGATAGGGGTATTATTTTATATGTATGTGTGTAAAATTGTATATGTAAAATTTGAATTTAGTTAGGGGGAAGAGAGGGACCTTCTTAATACCCATAACTGCATTTCAGAGAGTGAAAAACTGACTTGTTCCCAGGAAGTACCATTTCAGGCAGAGTTCTAATTGTCAAAAAGTAAAAAGTGGAAAAAAAAACCACCTGAAAATCTCCTTAAGGGAGTCAGTAAATAAGCAAATTTGTGATTGTATGGGTTTGTCTTGCTTCATTACAGTTTGAGGAGTTTTTCTTACTGAGCATACATTCTTACCTGAAATTAATCCTGAGTTAAAAAATCTTCCAGTAAGTTTCTTTCCTCCCATCCGTCAATGTGCAGATGCTGAACCATGGAGGTTGGATCACAACGTATGCTCCAGGAGGCTCAGTGATTAAAAGTGGCCTTAGAAAGTCATCTTCCTAAACTGTTTGATTCTAGAGGCTATAAATCTTCGTAAAATATAAATTAAGCACGTTATCGTGGGTTTATCCAGTCTCCTAAGTTCTAAACATTGACGTAAATGATCATTACCACAAGATAATTAAGTAATCGCCCAGCTGGATTTATTAAATGACGCTGTTATTTCAAAACCTAATCACAACATTTATTTCTGTAAGTTGTCATGAAACCCAGGAACAGCTAGAGTCAGCAAAAGACGTAGCTGCAGCCGTCAGATTTTGCTTGCTCTGGCGTTATTTGTAGGAGCTGGGATTTACCGTGGAGACTCATACCCTTTTTCATTCCACAACCTAGCCGTGTTAAAAACGATTACAACACAGGGAATGAACGCATGGGCTTTCCCTCCATGGCGCTTATAAATATTCAAGCTCACGCTTGCAGACTTGTAGCCTAAGAAGGAGCAAGTTGAATGGGCCAAGGCTACCAGGTACACACAAGAAGCAGGTACATGATGTATGACCTATATAAAAAAACCATCCTGCCTGGTGTCGGGACAGACGATTTTCCTTGGGTGGAGACTTGAGGAAGGCAGATAATAAATCTGCTGTGGTGGGTGCAATGATTCCAGGAAGGTAGGATGGCTGAAAAGGCCAGAATTGGCAAGATGGGGCAGATGCTTGTTTGCATGCAATTCTCTTGTTCAGACAGATGGCACCCCATGGAGGGAGTGAGTGTGTTTATGGAAGGCAAAGATCAGAAAACTTCTGTAGCATTTCAGAGCAAGATTCAGCAAAGTGCTTCAATGTGTTTTTATTGATTTCCCAGTTTTTCTGTTAGCTGTTGGACATGATATTAAGCATAAATAATTTTCCTGTTTTGTACTGTCCTTCAAATACATAAATATGAACCCCACAGAACCATTCATAATTAAGCATTGGCATGTTGTTTGTTGTCTGTCCCCCGTCTGTCATTTTCTTGCCATATTGTCATCTTGCTCTCCTCTTCTTTCAGTGTAGGAGAGCCCTTGCTCAGTGCAAGTCACTGTACAAAAAGTTCTTCTCCTACCAGGATTCAAGGATTCCTTTACAGCTGAGTGCTGGAGGCACAGGTGCCTGCCAGCTCCTTTCCTTTCTCCTTGCCTCTCGCGCTGTTGATTTTAAGACTTGTGCATGCATTAAGAAAGAATCACAGTAAGAGTGCAGTGCCTCTTCTTACATTGGGTCAGCTGGCCTGGGCTTATTGCCGTGGTGATGGGAGCCTCCCCCACCACGGGGCTGGGCCAGCCTGGATATTAGTGTGAGGTGGGTCTGTGCGTGGAGTGTGAGCCCGGTGATTTCAAAACACGGACGTGCCGAGCACGTGCTACCAGCCGTCTGCCTGGGGAGTTTGTCTGGCTCATGGGAGAGAGATCTTACTGGGGGGTGGCTGTTGCCAAATGACTTACTCAGCCTGCTGGTCGTTCCCCAGAAAACCTCCGGGAAGGTGGTAGCGTAGGACACAGGTGGGCTGTAGGACACACCGTCACAGAGGCCGTGTTTTACACACCCTTGCATCCTAAGGATCTCAGAAGTACACAGCAACTCCAGTCTTCTGTCAGGCTGCTGCTGGTAGATGCTGCTGGTTCCAGGGCTGGTTCTTAGGTCTGGGCGCCGAGGCACAGCGTGCAGGTCCCGCTCCCTCTCGGCGTGGGGAGCAGCTACACACTACCCTATTGTAAGCCATCGCTTGAAGGAACCTGCTGTTGGGCAGCACGGGACGTGTATGTAGTTCGTGGGCTGTTAATTGGGCACTTCAGCTTTGACTAATAGATTTTACTTCACTGCCACAAAGTTGGAGCCTGTTTGGCCAGCTACTGATAACTTGCTTGTCTTTAATTGTGCAAATACAACCTCAGGTATTTCAAAATGAGGGCATCTGGCTGTTGGAGAGGTGGAAAGGAAGGTGGATACTCATAATTTGAACCACTACAGTTATACAGTTATAATTTCTGCAGTTGACAAAATCTCATATAGCCACTGAAGCATATGAACCTACCCAAGATTTGTCCTTTATATCAGGCCTTTGTGAGTGGGGACACTTGCAAAAGGAAGTTGTAAATAATTGCAATTGTCAGCCTTCTATATCTGCTCTCTGAAGCTACAGAAGAGAAGTGATTGACCAGCTTTGTTATTTGAAGCATTTCCCTTAACAGCTGAATCCTGTGGGAGATTCCTCTTAGAGCAGCTTTCCTCTGTGCTGGACTCTCCTGACAAGATCACAGACGGCTTTTGGTCTCTGAGTGCCATGCTGAACATCTAGTTAGGTCTATTTTTACATCTGAAGTATGTTCAAAGATGCTATGGTGAGAAAAAGCGGTACAGTAGGATTGAGGGTAGTCTATACAGGGTAATGCTTTTGGGGGCAGTATGCATTTTCTTTCCTGTTCCTGAAATTTCTTGTCTGTAACATCATGAAACTTTACTTAGCACCAAGACAATGCTCATGACCAGATAATTACAGTCTTAGTGAAGAAAAAAAATCAATTCTGTCCTTTATAGTCTCTCTGACGTGTCCTTTTCAGCTTTGAAATTTTCCAATAAGATAAATTAATTCAGTAGTTATTGTGACTCTAAAAAATTGAGAAGAAAAAACTATACCTGAAGCTGTTTTCCCATAGTGACAATACTTTCTTTGCCCTTTTATTGTGCCCTGGGCATTGGTATGGTATCAGAACAGACTTTTAGGGCATGAGATAGAAAATACTGTGGCCTGAGAAGGTGGCTGGGGAAGTGGCTGAAGGGGGGAACTGGTGGCTGAAACCTCGGCTGTTTCATTACCGCAGGGAATTAGGCAACGGACAGGTTTGACCAGGATTTTCCTGGGTTTAGAGTGAACGTCGCTTCACCGGCGTTACAGACGTCAGGTTTTGTTGTGAACTGTTCTGACTCCCGCGTGTAATCTGGATCCTCGCCGCCAAGACAAGCCTCGTCGTACCTGCAGCCCTTGCTGACGTGGCCTCACCGCCGGCTGGGAGGTGACGGGTACCAGCTCAGCACACGAGGGCTGAACTGCCTCCTGCTGTCCCCGCGTGCTGCCAGGCACCTCAGCACCCTACCAACACGCCGAGCTCGGCTTGATCGGAGGCGGAGCTGCTGGTTGTTCTAGTTCTCAAAAGGAAGGAGTGGGACTTCTCCAGGTGTAGATAACCAGTTGTTAGAAGCTGATTACTCATAAGAGTTTTGGTATCGAGTTAAGATTGTTGTGCGATCTATTGATTTCTCTCATGTGTTTTCTTCTACATTTCAGGAAGGGTGCTTGTGGCCTTCGGAAAGCTTGGTATCGCGCCAGGGTGCTTCAGAGGTAAAGTCAGATTTCTTACTATCTTTGGCGATGTGCTTTCCTCCTTTTCGTTATGTATATTCGCCTCCTCTCAAAACATACATCTATTAAGTAAAGAAGCCTTTTCAGTGTAGGTCAAGAGCCAGATTCATGTGGACAACTGAGCCTGTCTCAATTCCCATTCAGTAAATGTCTAAGACTTTTTTAATTAAAAGACTGAAGTTCTAGCTACCCAATGCCTCATCTCCATCAGCAGCTCCCTGTAGCACAGTAGGTATTCACAGATAAGTGTCATGCAGTGGCTTGGTAATTTGAGTTTTCCGTGGAATCTGGGAGGCCTGTTGCTCTTCCCCCTGTATTTTTCCTGAATTTACAGCATGTTCTCTGTCGTCAGTGTTTCCTGTCTTCTGGCTAGCCACAGACGTTGCCACTCATTGTCCTGAGTGGTGGCACAGCTCTCCTGTGTCAAACTGAAACTTTGTGGTAACTGACGCTGTGTTTGTGGGGTCAGGGGACGAAGACCCTGCGTGGACGCTGAAATGAAAAGAGCAACTTGATAGATCTGGGTCTAAGAAGCTGGTGTGTCTGTCCAGATTTGGAATAGACCAAGTGAAAAGCAATAGCTCCTCACAGAGTATCTCAAACACTTCCTCTTGTAAATCCCGACCTTCCCCAGTGCTTAACACGCCAGAGACATTTTTTCCGCTCCCAGAGCAGAAGTCCCCCCTGGAGGCTGAGGTCTGGCTGAGAACTGAGGCGGGGCGGAGGACACCTGATCTGCTCTTGTAGTGAAGGCGTGCGATATGCTGGACCTTCACAAAATGTACTTAAAACGGCCATCTGAATTCTTTGATAATGTGGGGGGTTGCATTAACTCGGAGTAGGAGGGGGAGGCTCGAGCTGCAGCTGAAGTTCAGCATTGGGACATTTCATTTCCTCAGAACTAATTAATTGTGAAGATTAGAGAGAAATAATTTCAAGTGTTTCCTCTGTACAGCAGCAGAATTGTCTAATCTCGGCTCTGCATGCTGTAATGTCAGAAGGAGCTGTGTAGGATCTCGGCCTTCCTTTGTGAAACTGCTCTCAAATACCTTGCGTTGATCCTTCCTGCAACTCCTACCCCTTTTTTCACGCGCACGCACGTGGGAGCACAATATCTGCTGGATTAAACCTCTAAGATAGGCGACAGAGAGAAGCACTTTCCATTTTATCAGTTCCTCTCAAATACGGAGGACCCGCAGTGCTTTGCTCAGCCACGTGTCTCTCTCTTCCTGTTGCAGATTATGTATGCTCCAAGGTCCAGGGACAGGTTTACCGCCCCATCCTTTATGCAGCGGGACCGTTTCAGTCGCTTCCAGCCCACTTACCCTTACATGCAGCATGAGATCGACCTTCCTCCGACCATTTCCCTCTCGGACGGGGAAGAGCCGCCGCCGTACCAAGGCCCGTGCACCCTGCAGCTCCGGGACCCAGAGCAGCAGATGGAGCTCAACCGGGAATCCGTCAGGGCGCCGCCCAACCGAACCATTTTTGATAGCGACTTGATAGACATCTCGATGTACAATGGGGGCCCCTGCCCACCAAGCAGCAATTCGGGCATAAGTGCAACCAACTACAGCAGTAATGGAAGGATGGAAGGACCGCCCCCGACGTACAGCGAGGTCATGGGGCACTACCCAGGCTCCTCTTTTTTCCATCACCAGCACAGCAACGCGCCTCCTCCCTCGCAGAGGGGGAGCAGACTTCAGTTTCAGCAGAACAATTCAGAGAGCACAATTGTCCCCAGCAAAGGCCAGGACCGGAAACCAGGGAACCTGGTCTGAGTCACTCTCCCAGGTGCATTTGAACTGAAGACGAGATCCAAGCAGGGCGGCGGAGGAAGACCCCCGTGCTCCGGTGCACAATGTTGTTACATTTCACGTGGTACAACTTAGTAAAACCAAACGTGCAAACCAGTTCTTTGTTTCTGATTCCTTTCAGGGGAATTGCATGCAAAGCAGATCGAAAGAAATACAAACTTCCATTCAGTTTGTCTACAAGCAGTGTTTCAGGGGAGGGGGGGGGGATATATTATTTTTTTTTAATAAACTATTTCAATTATTTAATTCTAAAAGTAAACTTAGCACAGAAATGAGGCTGGTGTAGCCTGTTTTATACTCACTGAATGGCAGAAAGAAGAAGAAGGTTTTGCTAGATAAATGGGGGAAGAATTGGCCAGTTAGCTTTTTTTTTTCTCCCAGGGCGTGCATTTTTTCTAAATATGAATCAAAATTCCTGTTTTGTGTGCCAAGGTATAAAGTTGAGAACTTAGATGAATGCAAGAAATTAATTTGTGTTGTGATAAATGTGTTTTAAAAAGTTGCACTATCTTAATGTTTTAAAAATATATATGAGGGAACTGTTTTATGTGAAGTTCTTCTATATGTTGTCTTTTCACCTGTGGAATAATGATTGAGCCCCAGAAGTGATCTGGAGAAGTTTGCCCCCCTCCCCCCGGCTTTGCTAGAAAAAGGGGACAGGACTTAGCCTAACATCTCTTGACTTACACAAATCAAGAAATACAGGGACACTTAACTTGTTGTCTTTGCAATAATTTGCATTCATGTAACAGCGTGTCAACAAAGTGTCTTGGAGACTTTTGGATGGAAGAAGGCAAATGTGACATCCCAGCATTTTCCATCATTTAGGGTTTAGCTATTTTGCAGTTTAGACTCTTTGTTTCGTAAAAGGCAAAACAAAAGCCCAGATGTGTTAATTTGTATTGATTCTAACAAAGTGCTGCCGTTCTTTTCCTTTTCATAACGCAGTATCACCAGTACTTAAGGTTTTAGAGATTTTTGTCCTCACTGTAGCCTGAAGTGTATCTAGTGACATATCATGACATTATGCAATAAATTGTTTAAAAATGCAAGGTGGGTTTTTTCCCCTGCAATGCTGTTGAAATATGTGAGACTCTGTTGTGCTTTCCGCTCTCCGTTGCCATTTTCTAGATACTGAAATTCAGTCCTGGAGATCCAGCCTGCTGACGTGAAGGGGCCTTCGTAGCTATAACCCCCACGCAGTTTCTGCAGCAGTACCGAGAGCTGGTGGCGGCGGTGCTGCCTTCTGCAGCATCCCTGCCAGCGATGGATGGAGGGTGCTCGCGTGGTGGCTAAGCATCTGTAAGCCCCGGTTTTGTCATGCCGGTCTTAAAAGCAGTTGGAAGATTTTACCCGCTGGTGAAGCGGTGTGCGGGGTGCTTCTTCCCTGGCTGGCTTTGTGTGGAAGCAAACGCAGCACTGGCAGGCAGCTGAATGGTGATAGTGGCAGCACAAGCACATGAAAAAGCACAACTTGCACTTAAAATGCATTTCGGAAATGGACTTAAAGTAAGAACCTGTAGAGTCTCTAGTTTGCATAGTTTCTAATATATATACGTGTGTGTGCGTGTGTGTGTCGCAGACTCTTCACTTTAAGATCTCTCACCTTCCTTGCTCCCGAAGCCTTTGCTCGGTGGCCGGCAGCGGGCAGGAGCCCTGGGCTGGAGGCTGGCACCTGAAGGCTCTGGCACCTGAAGCGAGTCTTTGATCTATGCAGAGTTTTGATGCCAAAACAGAGCGCGTGTCTTTCTGTGTGTGCGTGTTTTACGGGCCTCAGTGTGGATCGTTTTCTTCATGAGCTAACTCGGTTTCGTGCTAGGTTAGAATTTGCCTAACTGTTAGCCTGGGTGTGCAGCCTCGCTTGTCGCCGTAGTTGTTCCTTGGTCTGAGTCACCCCGGTAATGCAGAGTAACGCTGCCTCTTGGTTTAGGTATTATTTCACGGGAGAGACTATGATGGGACTCGTTTTTTCCGCACTCCGCCCCACCGGACGGGTGGGTGTTCAGGAGAAGACTAGGTGGCTGTCAGTCAGCTGGGGCTCTCGTCGCACCCAGTTCCTGGGAATAAAAGTTGTTAAATTAGTTTTTTTGCAGATAACCTACGAACGTAATCCCTTAGGTAAATCAAGCAAACTCAGCAAATGTTGGATTTGGTTTTCAGTGACTTTTGTTGTCCTTTGGAAGTGAGCTGTTGGCCGGACGATGCTTGTGCCTACTCGGACCCCTTGCTGTTGCCTCAGTGTGGGTTATTTAGCCGAAAAACCATTAGGTGAGAACAGCTGGAGCTTGGTCATCGTGTCTGAGCACACCTGGATACCAACTTCTCCCCACGTGCAGATCTCACAGAAGTGAGCCTTGAAGTTACCTTCAAGGTCACCTCTGGGGAACGTACTTGCTTTGAAGACAGCCCTTTGCCATCTTTTGACATCCTTGCATACTGGTGAATTTATGCGCTTCCCAATCATGTTCTTGGGCATGTTGCATGCATGGTTGTCCCAATTTTTCTTGACCGAGGAAGTTTTCCTGTGTGTGGAAAATGTGAGCTGTTCCACCCATTTTGTAGAAAAGATTTGTAGAAAGAAACTTAATATATGCCCACCTAACAGTTGCATTTCCTCCCCCATCTTTGTCTTCTCCTCATGTTTTGCTGTCCAAAGCTCACATGCAGCCAGTATTCCCAGCAGCAAAGAAAGTATAGTCACTGGTGCTTGCTGCAGGTGAGCTTGCCATCCGCTGCTTTTGTTTGGGGGCCTCTTATGAGAGTAAATACAATGTTTTTGAATGAATATTAGGGATCTTTGGTGGGAATCCCAGCTAAAGGATAACATTACAGAAGTGTGTGTTCTTTTTTGTTGTAGTGAGAGAGAATATGCCCCAGAACAGTAAAATAAAGAATATAAAAATTAAATAGATAGTGCTATTAATCTGTACGGGCTTAGGAATTGGTATTCTCTGAATACAGGTAATTCTGCACAGTGTTTATGGAAAATTCCATTTGAGAACATCCAGAATTAGTAAAAGTGTTCCACAGCCACTCAAATGCGGCATTGTAAATTATTAAAGATTTCAGTAAGCACTGCAGAGTTAACCATGTGGATTATACTTCCATACTGGTGTTTTGTTTTACGTGCATCATGCACATAAACACATAATACCTGTGTAGTTTTCTATGTGATGAATCATACTAGCCTGAATTTTGTTTGTCTCGCCTGGTCTTTGCCCAGTGTTGCCCAAAATTCACTCCAGTGTCCCCGCTTCAGAAATTTTCAGGCTAAAAGGTTTATTTTTTTAAACATACCTTTAAGAAATAAAGCTTAAAGAAATAAGCAAATTATGACTTCTCTTACCTACCACAATGGTTGATTCTTGCCTTAAGTGGCTTGGCATGGGTCCTTTCTTGGTGCTAAATGTGCCCCATCTGCAGTGTGTTTTCGTGTGATCTTGCAGGGCTGGGAAAGGCAGGGTGTAGCCATCGAAAAGAGGTTTCTCCCTGCCACTAAGCTCTACTCCTTGCATGCTTGGCCTGATTGTGGTTGCGTTCGTTGCAATGCTGTGCCATCAGGCTCTTTGTACGTGAAGTTGCCTTAAAGATACGAATGAGGAATACGAAAACTAGTGCCCATTCACGTGAGCAGTGTTCAGGTTCCTTCTTGGTTGTGTGTGTGGCACACACAGGATTCACGGTACTTGGCATGGTAGTGAGGAAGACATTTACACTCCTGCAGTCGTGGCGTCTGCAGGAACCATGGGTTGAGTGGTGCCTTTTTTTTTTTTTTTTTAATTGCTTTCCCTACTTCTCCCACCAGCTGGCAGCTGCTTCTGCCATCCCAAATCTCTGAATTTGTGTGTTGCAGAAATTAAAAAAAAAAAAGAAAAAAAAAAAAAGCCACAGATCTTTTTTTTTCCTCTATGAATGTGGTTCAGGGAAGAGCAGGGAGTGGGCTGACATCATTTCTGGAGGAAGGCTCTTTGTGAAGTGAAGTGAAGTGAAGGGGAAGGAAGATTTGTCTTGCTAAAAAATCCTGTGTGTAGGCTGGTTGAATGGCATTGCCTGGAGCAGCTGCTTCTAACCCTGCTGGGTAGCGAGCTGTCGGACCTTCAGACCAGCACCCTGGTCTGTAGGTTTGTGTTCTGGAGAAGGTGCATTGCTAGCCTTTTGCTGACTCTGAGCCATGCACGCTCATTGTAACTAAGGTAACCTGGTTTTGCAGGCGAAGAAAAAGAAAGTGGTATGTTGGTGGAAGATAGATGTTCTAAAATTGTTTGCATTTTTTTTTCCCCAAAGTTAAACAATATGCTTGCTGGTACACTTGAAGATATTTAGGATTGTCCCCAGGTTCTCTCTGGTCACTAGCATTGAGGCGTGTCCATTTGCATGTGTGTATACATACCTGCATGTAAAATTGTGCCTCTGTCCTATCTGTTGATAATCTATATATTAGTTACTATTCCATGATCACCTTTCAGAAATGCTAGATGGCATTGTGCGCTCAGGAATGATGACAGGTCATTTGTCAAACAGCTGGAGGCGTGAGGAGTATTTGTTTCTCGATCCTGTAAATGTCATGCCCTGTTTCTATCAGTTGAGGAGTTCTGCTGTGCAAATTTTTTCCTGTGACCTAGCGCGATAGTGCATCTTCCATCCAACAGCTCTCTTTTTTTTAGGCTGGGCTTTGAAAAGTCCTCGTGCTTTTGGGACAACACAAACGTAGACCTCGTGTAATCGTGTACACAAAGCAAATGTACTTCACGTACCCCTTAAATCTCAGATGCATGTTATTTCAGACCTAGCTGATGCTAAGAACGAAGTGATGTCTAGTGGGTTCAGGTGAAGGTTGGCTTTTGATTACATCTTTGTTTTTTAGGTAAATGCTGTTATAAAGAATTTAGTTACACATAAACGGCTTGTGTTGCCTGCTTGCCAGCCAGTGTGATTACAGCTGTTCTTCTAAACTAGCCCCAAATGTGTCGATTGTTTTAAATCCCTGGAAAGAGGGACTCTTACAGAATTGTCTGAGACCTGTTGAGGTCCTATAGAACCTTGTGAGGATGTGTTGGAGTTAGAGAGGTTTCCTGGCTGAACTCTCTGAATTTCCTCTATTCTGCATGTTTCATTAGGAAACTGAAGCTTAAAGTTTTGGGAATGGCCTAGCTGAAAAGGTTGGTTGGTAAGACTTTTTTATACTTAATAGTTTGCCAGTCTGTGCTCGTTAATCAGGGGTGCAGGTTACCTTCAGCCCCGCCTCTGGTTCCATTGCTACACTGGCAAAAGCCCCATTGGGCACACTTACACCAGCAAAAAAATAAATAAGTAAATGTCCTTTTATTGGTACAGCTCCACTTGGGGAATTAGCAGGAGCTGCACCACTCAGTTCAGCCCCTGTGAGCAGCGTTGGACCTCTGTTGCCTCTTCCCAGCAAACTCTTTCAAGTGTCGCTGATGGCTCCGCTTGGATGAGGCGCTTTGCCATGTCGGTGAGCACCCCAGGCACACGGTGTAGGAGTCTACTGGTGTTCCCTTGAAAGAGTTGCTGCTATTGGCATTAAATATATTTCAGGGCCTCTGCATTTCTCCTGCTTTCAAAGGAAAAACAGCACGATTTTGTATCGAGACATGTTGCAAACTCTCCTGGCTTTTACTTCTGCCTTGCTGTAGTCTCCCCGTTCCAGTTTCAGACTGAACAAAAGCAACCGGGTATTGCTGGTACTGCTTCAGCGCTAAAAGAGCTTGCCTTTTTTTGTTGGTTATCAATACAGAAACAAACTCAAAACCTAGAAACTTCCCCTTCCCTCCAACAGCCCCCCTCTGTGTGATTTACTGCCAGAGATGACTCTGTCATTTCTTTGCTATATTGCTGCTGCTGCTGCTGCTATTTTACCTGGTTTGGTATGTGAGCTTTCTGACATGGTGTGGTATGTGTAGGATCTTGTGGGTGACGAAGCTGTCTCTTTTCTTCCTTTCTCTCCTTGGTTTGTGCTTGTCTGTCTGCCGTGGTAGGGTTATTAATAAATTATCAACGTATGTGCTAGCTATAATTTTGAGGAGGTTTGCATGTCAGTAGTTTGTAAGCAACTAAGGTGCCTCATGTTCAGGTCTGAGCAGATAGGAATCCCCTTGCACTCGAGAGGGCCTGACCCAACGCCCGGTGGCGTTGGCAGGAAGACTCCTGCTGACTTCAGGGGGCATTGGGTCAGGCCCTGCGCTCCCACCTTTGTTGTGCCTCACTTAAAATGGTGCTTTTTCAGTTGTCTGTCTTTTTCTTTCAGTTCTTTTTTTTTTCTTTGTATGGTGCTGTGTATAACTTGAATATATTATGCACATATCCTACCCAATGGGTAGAACAAACAAACATACAAAAAAACAAATAGATGTTGTTAATACTGTAAGATAATGTATAGATGATACCGATTTTAACACAAAAAAAAAAAAAAAGGCATAGACTTTGTGAATGCCAACTTCTGCGCTTGGTCCTTTTTTGTAAGAAGATTTGCAAATGAATGCATACAAATGACAAAAAGTCTATGTATTTTATTTTCCTATTAAATATCAATATAATATCATAAGGGAAAAAGTTTGAACAAATCCTTTTTGACTAGCCTGTGTATAGCAATTGGTCGTTTGATGCATCTTTGCTGTGAAGATCTTTTTTTTTTAATGTGTCACTTTAAGAAAAAGGAAAAAACAAAACAAACAAAAACCTCCACAGCTTTAACCTTGCAGCTAGATGCTTCTCATATTGGTTGTTGTCTCGCTATTGCTGAGTTGGACCAGTATTAGTTACTACTTCTCCAGCAGATACATTATTTATTATTATCCTTGATTGTGTTGTTTTTTTTTTTAACCTAGAAATGGGCTAAAACCTTTCAAATCTCTTTTTTTTTGTCTGCGTCCTTGATGGGAAGTGAAGCTCAGACAAGTGGGAACTGATCCAAACCACCCCTGCAAAATCAAAAGTAGGCCAACAAGAGTTTTGTGGAAAAACCCGGCCCTGGTGACCTGCCTCCCCGCCAGCGTGTGGTCTGAAGGCCTGGCCTGTGGCTGGGGACCCCTGAGGACCCGCGTGGCTGCAGGGGTGCCAGCCGTAAGGGTAGACATGAAAAGCCGTGGTCTGCTACAAGCCGAGCGCGGGCCTTCAGGCCCCGCTCCTGACACCCCGCTGCCGTGCTGACTGCTGCTGGCAGTGGCGGTGCCAAGGTCAGTGCATAAGATGGCGGCAGAAAGGCCCAAAGCAGTTTGGTGCTGAGGTGGGACGTGGCACAGAGCTCAGCTCTACACCTGGTGTTTCTGCTGGTAGGGTGGTGTCCTCACGGGCACCAGGCGTCCCCGGCAGCCTGAGTCCCCCCACACGTCCCCTTGCCCCGTGCGCTCTCTCGGCGTGGCTTGTTCGGTGAAGCAAATACCTCAGGAAAACTAACCGTGAAGTTCTAGTTTAGAGAATTGCAGATACTCTACTTATTTTTCTAAGCTGTTTGTTCTAACTATCCCAGGACAGTAGGCGATATACAAGTTTGTCGGTCCGAGACAGACCAGTCCTCTCGCTGACGGATACCAACTGATCTCTCGTAGATCCCCCTGTCTGTATGTAGCTTTTTATACTCGTCAGGCTTTAACCACAGATGTAACGTAGCGACGTGTCGGGATGTGGTCGAGACGGCATTTTTGTTTGGTTTTCAGCTGGCTAGCTAAATGCTGTGCGAAAACTCAGGGGGCCTTGTCCAGGGCCCAGTGAAGTCCATGGTGAGGCTTCCTGCGGTGCCGGTGGGCTTCGGGTCCGGTCCGTGGCTTGGAGCACGGTCCTTGGCCGGCCTGTTGTGACTTCTCTGCTGACCTGAAACTCCAGCTACGCATTTGTCTGTAAATATCTTTTTTTAAAGCACTCACGGGCGTCCTGTGTCTGAATGTTGACCATGGTTGTTTTGTTTTTTGTTTCAAAGAAATGCGTACATTTTATGGCCAGTTCCACATCGTCAAGCCTGTACAGGTAGCTTGTCTCCATCCCTCTCTATATTGAGCTGTTTTATCAGGAAGCATGTACCATAGTGAAGTGTGCATATTTTACGACTGTCATTTGTTAACTCATTTATTGTTTGCCAGGGCATAGAGCAGTTGTTCTGGAAGTTTGTCTTGCCTGGCCATTTTCACGTTTCTGTTTGCACTGCAGAATAACTTCTGTGCATGAAGGAAGAAAAACAAAAAACCCAGGCCTTGACTAGGAAGAATCTTTACAGAGCAAACCTCGTGCTGGAAGAACCTAGGGTATGCTTTATCATAACAAAACTTGCATATTGAGTGGACCAAACATGAGCGTGCCTCCTTCTGGAGGCACTGATCTGCTTTGAAGCTGCAGTGGAAAGAGCAGACTCTACTGAGTGTATTCACAGCTGTGTTCACGCTTTGCCATTTACCACGAAGCACAGCAGGCAGCCAGGATTTTAAAAGAAGTATAGCAGAAGTTAGGAGAGCCTCAGGCATCATAGGCCTGGACAGCAAAAATAATAATATCACCTTAATATCTTCTAACAACCTTTTTCTACTTACAGTACCAAGACTATGTAAACGTTGTTAGGGATTTTATCTTTGTATCGCTATCGACTGCCCAATGCTGCTGTGCTCAGAGCATTTCATGATGGTATATACATCAGTCAGGCTGTTTTACTTAAAATTAACCAACAAATGCCTGGCTTTAGAGTGTTGACCCTCTCTTTGTTGTTTCTTGCTAGTTACTTTACAGTGTAAAATGCTTTATTGCTGTATGGATTTTTTTTTGTATTTCCAACATTGTGGCTTTCAAGATCACATTTTCAACATCTCTCTTATTTTTGTCCATTTTGTTTCAAGTTATTCTGAAATATGTACAGCACTATCAACAATATTTACTCTTTCTTTTAAATTTTATTGTTGTAAAAACAAAGCTATTAAAAACAGTAAGTCTTTTTACAACTGTATTGGGATTTCTCAATAGCTGTTCATGTGACGCTATGACAAACCTGGCTTGCTTTAATTTTTTACCTTATTTTCCTTTTAACACAATTAATTTGTTGCTTATTTTCCACTGTAACTCCCAGTTATATACAGAAAAAGATTTCAACTGTCGTGTATCTGACTCTTTTAATTGAGCAAATGGTGATGTCCTAGTTTTTAGACCTAAGGTCTGTTATTGCAATACTTTTAAAGGAAGATGTTGCTCTAAGTGCTGTTGTTAGTTTTAAATACAGATTTTATGCTTGTTCTTAATACGCTATGGTTAAACCATAGCAGAAAATTATTAAAAACCATGAAATGCATTTGTCTCCTGTTGAATTTATTTTCTCTTTGAAGTGGGGGAGTAAAAAAAAAAAAAGGGGGGGGTGAAACACTAGGGTGGCTCTCTGTAAAATGAATGCGTGTCCTTTTTCCTCCTTGGTTTTCTGCTGACAGCCAGGTAGCTGATCATGAAAGAGTCAGGGGGTGGATTCAGCTCTTGAAACATATGGGAGGGCTCTGGGAAATGGGTTTTTGATGAAGACTTTACATCAGTGTTATGATTCTCAGTCTCTGGTGATTAGTGCAGGCATGGTTTTGGGTGTTTCTGTCCTGCCGCTGTGCCGGAGGATGGTCCATGACAGGAGGCAGCTCTGTCAGAGCATCTGCCCGTCACCCGCTGTGGTGAACGGGAGACCCTTCATCCAAGCCACCAATGTCTTCAGTTCCTCCAGGCTGAGGACCCCACCTCAGTCCCACTTAAAGCACTGGGTGCTGGTGGCTGCCCCCAGCAGGTCAGTGCTGACTGATCAAGTGGTGGACAACCCCCAAATCACTGAGTTGAAGAAACTGGTTCAAAAGCAAACATACAGGATATGGTTCATGGGGGAAGAGACATCATCTGGTAAGAAAGCTGGTGCATGCTTTGACTGATGGTTAAAATGAGTAATTGTGGAATGGTATGGGGAAAGGAGAGAGAAGATAAAGGTTGTTTAAAAAAATAAGATGGACCAAAGGGTCCTGTGAAAGACATTTACCTTTGGTAGTGAAAGGTAGATCAAATTATCCATGGCTGGTACCTGCCACTTTGCTATTAGAAAGCTTAACAAAACTGGGAAAGAACAAATATTTTCTATTTATGTATAAGTATAAAATGATGCTTTATTTAGCATGATTATTAATGAAATCCTTCTCTCATATTGTTTCTTATACCTGTGCTTGCTGGAGCTGTATCTCTCTGCTGCTCAGATAGGGTGCTTAGAGGGAGGTAGCGCTGCAAGCCTGGGGCTCTCCCAGGCCTTGTCAGGAAGGAGAGCTCTGAGGGAGCCACGCATCTGACACCCTGCTTGTGGAGCAGCATTCCTATTGCCTTCAGGTAGGAACCAGGGCAGTGCCACCCTTGCTGCTGCTCTCTCCAAATTCCTTGGTTAAACGTTATGACACTTTGTTGTTGTTGTTGCTGTTGTTTAAAAGTAACAATTCTCTTTTCCTATAATCAGTTAGCTCTCCCTCATCTACAGCATTGTAATTCTTCCTTAGTACTAAGAAGTAGCTGGTTCCTTGGTGCTTAGAAGTGCTGCAAACCTCCAAGCTCCTGCTCCTCCTCTGCTGTCTGAACCCTGAACTCCCTGGAAACTGCATTTTTGGAGACTGCTTTGATCTTTTACTTAATCTGGTTTTAATTGTATTTATATTTGTTTTATAATATGCCATTCTGTTTGATTGTGTTTTAATATCTTTGCCAATGGTTGCAGCTCAGAATGCAGCTATAAATGGGGATGTCTCATCTCAGTAGGGTTACTTTTTCCTGTTAAAAGATTAATACAGTGGCTGATGAAGTCCTGTGAAACCTTCCAGGCTCCCCACAGTATTGCTTCTCATTACAAACACCCTGGTTTTACCACTCCAAACCCTTTTCTTCCCAAGACCACTCTATAATGAGACTTCATTGCTTAGACAAAAATTAATTAGGCTTCTCTCATTATCACTGTTTTGATCGGCTGTGCTTTAAATGAGTTCTAATTAAAATGCACATTTTAAAAACCTTACTGCTGAATCCTGCTCTCACAGCTCGCTTCTACTGCAGTGATGCCCTGCTTTTGTTCAGTTTGCATTGTGCTACTTTTACAGAACTCTAGCACCAAGTATAAAAACTTGTCTGATTTTTTTTTCCTTGTTTTCTGCATTTTTTTTTCCAGACGGACTGCCAAATGATTGCTCCTTAGAACAGGGGTTAGCGCTGAGCTATCCAATTCTTTGACGTGTGGTAAAACTGATGAGTTGAGTTTCTCAGTACCCTGTATAGTCTGCAATATTAATTATCCCCAGAATGTTTCAAAACATTCGAGAAATTATGTTAGGCAGTTAAGTGCCTATTTCTGCTCACCTTAGGAGATACAAATTGCCCTTAATGTACTATTTAAGTTGGAAGGACTGCACGATCTGTCCCAGTAATCTCCATCCCATGCTGAGCTGAAGGCAACTTTGCTGGGATGCCAGCACATTTACCAGCTAAACCTGGAGCAGGGCACATTGAAGGTTTGCTGTCTTTCATAAAGGGTGTAAAACAGAAGATCCTTTCTGTGAAATACTTTGTGCCCTTCAATGACTTCCACTATGAAGCGCTTTGCAGAGAGGTGCTAACGCTATTTTAAAGATGAGGAAAGTTGCATGGAGGTGGATATGCAGCAGAATCATCTTCCCATCTCCAGTGTTCACATCCCACTGATGCTGAGGCATTTGCTCCCTGCTCAGTTCCAGCAGTCATGTGCTGCTGTCCCTCACAGAGCTAATTTTCTGCATTTTGCTGGTAGTTTCAGGGCTCTAAAAAAGCCGTCAGAACATAGCCAACCCTTGTCTGGAGAAAGAAGGCATTTTTTTTTTTTCATGGAGGCCAAAGTGCTACCCTTGAACCCCAGAAGCTCCCTTCAATGCCAACGCCAGATCGCTCCAGATTAATTTAACATTTGCAGACATTGCAGTGATTGACAGTGGAGTGGAGTGGAAAATTCCAGTTTAATCCTGCTCTGTGTGCCACAGACATGGGCTCAGACAGCTTGACCTACATTTAACCCTGGGCAGCAAGAAAATCTTGGGGGGGGGGACGGACAGGGAGGGAGGAGGCAGTTTTCTTCTCCAAACCCTGAGAATGTTACAGCTTATTGCATGTCCCTGTGTACGTGCATACACGTGTAATTATCTTACTGGTCTCTGAGCACTTCATAGGCTGAGCCAAGCTTGCCCTGGCTGGTTTTACTCAGTGAAGAAGCCTTATAAGCCAAGTAGAAAATCGTTAACATGCTTGCGTAGCCTTTCAGCAGGGTTTATGGCAACAGCAAAACGCATAGGAGCTAGTTGTTTTCTGACAATGGGATTAAGAGTCTAAGTGCTTTCAGATTTGCTTATAGCTGTAAACTTTACAGCTCTCTGCAAAAGCTGATGAGCTGGTGGCTTTCAGTAATGTTTTGTCAGGAAAAGCCTAACAGGTAAGGCTTGACTGCCTGCTGCAAAGCCAGTCATCCCGCCGCTTTGGCCTCCTTCATGCTGCAAACGAAAGGCTTGGATAATTGCTTAAAAGTCCAGCCCATGTGTGTTTTGGAGAGCCGCTGGTGCAGTGTTAGATGCTGCAGTTTCTCAGCGAGGGGTGCATGCTGAAAGCCGTATGGCTGAGTGATAACGGCGTTAGCTGCTCAGTGTGCAAGCCCTCTTACCTTTTTAAATTATGCTGCATATTCTACTGATACTATGCTTGCAGATAAGGAAATATGCATGCTAGCTCTAGCCATGTGCTAGGCAAAATGGACGCTTTCATTTGTTTAAAATTATGCTCTGTCAGGTGAATGGTATTGGGCATGCTAAAATCACTGCCCAGCAATAACACAGAAGAAATAGTGTCCGTCTGTGCTAAAACTGTACTCTTCTCAAGGTAACTGCCCAGCTGTAATTTAAGCACTGCTACTGCATTGACAGTTTTACTTTCTCTCTCTCTCTCTTTTTTTTTTTTTTAAGTAGATTGGCTGTAGGCAGGTGTCTACTATGCAGATGCATGCAAATTACTTGAAGACTAATGCACAACGATCTGACAACAAAAAATATATTGTTAGTGGCATTATGCAGAACCCAGAGTACACCTATAACACAGTAGTGTATTTCTATACTATAGTAGTGTATTATATTTATTTTCATGGCTTTTCTAGTCTAATCAGCTCTTACGGGGTGCCTGGGCGAAGAGCAGCATGGCACCTGCAGATGCACAGCGGGCAGTGCTGGTCGCTGCTGGCTGCGGGCACGTCACAGTGCCTACCAGTGAGCCTATGAGGCATGAAGTACACGTACAGCATTACTTCTTGTCTGTAACTTTGCTCATGTTCTCTCGGATCTGGATCCTCGTGAGCCCTCAGGCAGCTATTTCGGCATGTATGGGCATATCCACAAGAAGTGATTAAAATAAGCTACTCAGTAAACTTGTAGCTTGTGCAGTTGGAGCCTCATGGTTGACCTGCATTTTGTCTCCAACTGCTTTGAGACCCCCCCTTTGGGAAGACATCAGTAGGCATGAGGTAACGGCAGAGCTCATGAGGAGCCTTGTGCTGTCTCTCTCTGTGCTGGCTTCACCACGCACTGGCTGCCCAGAGACTGCCCTGAAGTTATCGGGACTGGGTCAGGTCCACAAGTGCTAAGCCAGCAGTACAATTCCAGTTCCGATTGGGTGTAGGATCACGACTGTTTCAGATGGATTTGATGCAGCAGCTCCATTGGAAATTTTATGACTTTATTCTGATTGCAAGAGAATGTAAGATCCTTGATTTGGCGTAAGATCAGAAGGACGGGGAATATCTGATTCTGTAGTGAGTCAGTGCACCAATGGAGATGACTCAAAAATTGCACCATGTTTGAGCAACATGAGCTCATACATACGCATACGTCAGGAAGCCGTGGCACGTGTAGTCTGGTACTAAGTGTACCAAACCTGGATTTAGCACGTTGGTGACCCAATGTTACCAAGACAGTGTCTGACAGCAGCCCAACCCTTCAGCTACTCCAGCACAAAGCCTCCTAACACAGGAACGTTGCCACACAGCTCACGAGTTGCTCTTAGGGGATGCTGAAGCCCAGAGGTTACCAGCAGCACCCCTTGCTATCTCCCTGAGCCCATCCATGTGCTGCTCTGTCAGGGAGAGCTGGAACACGGGCGGTTGTGTGAACATCTCTTTTCCCATATATTTTCCTGCTCTTTATGGTAACAAACAAGATTCAGGGCTTCACCTTTAGAAATGGACACTGTCACATCCACCATTACCCCCAGTTACCTGAGGTAGGTTCTCCTCCGGTTGTCTTTAGAGAGCCTTAGTCTCTTTCTGGCCACCTGGAAAGCGAAAGAAGCAGTTAGAGATCTTTAATTATGTCTCTTTATGAAACTCTCCCGTCATATTAGTTTTTTGTTGTTGTTGTTGTTTCCTTTTTATTCCTAAACAAGCCTGTGTATCCTCCCCTGTGTTCCCTCCCCTGTAGTTGTCCAATCACTTCATCAAACTCTAACCCAAACTTAATGCTACGTGGTGCCCTGAGGGCTTACAAAATCAAGATGTATTCTTTCTACTTAGAAGATCATCTTCATCAAAATAGCCAGATAATTGCCAGGGGATAATTACAATTCTCTAATTATTATTGTTGCTGACGGTAAGTGGTGAATAAGGACGAATGCTGCTCAGTGCTCTAAGCTGACACCCCCAGGGGAACACCATCAGAAAATGCGTTTTGACGAGGACAGTCACACGAGGACAGTGCTGGTCCAGGAGAAGATGTGTCAGGTGCCCCAAGGGGCTGCAGGGGGCAGCTGGGGAACCAGGGCTTTTGCTGCTGCCTTGGTGTGTGTGTGGGGGGGTGCTGACTTGTGTATTTATGGCCAGAAAAGCCAGAAGGATGCTCTCTGCACCCATGAGAACTGCCTGGTGAGTTCCCCTGGGGCTGCCCCCAGCTCCCACCACAGCCCGGCCCAGGGCTGGGATGTCAGGGAGTGGTTGAGTCCTTGCATGTGGGAAAGCCTATCCCCAGTGGTCTGTGGGTCCCAACTCCTCCTTCACCACACCTTCTGTGCTTTCTGTGGTCTCTTTCCTGAGCTGTGCCTGGGCTCTCCTCATCTGGCCCAGCACAGCAAGCCAGCTCTGCAGGAGTGTCACTGGCATCTCCACAGGGCTTGCCCAAGCACCCCACAGCCTGGGCTCCCACTTCTTTGGGCTTTTGCCTGGCTTCTTCCTCACCAGCCTGAAGGTAAGGATTAATGCAGCTCTTACAGTCCCTGCAAACAGAGCCATCCCCTGTCCTCTCCTGAATGTCTCGGCACCAATGATCCCTGCCTCACTCACCCGCGGAGCTCCTGCTTTCAGTATCTTTCCAGTGGGCTTTCTCTGAGGTAAACCAACAAGGAGGGCGTCTGCAGGTTCTCCCTGGGGATATCCAGCAGGCAGCTGAGCAGATGAGGACCTAGTAGAGGTGTGGGGAGGTTTGTACTACAGCAGGTTTGTGAAAGTTCAGCCTGTGCCTTGGGAAGGAAATCCCGGCAGGGTTGGCCATCTCCAGGCAACGCTCCCAGGAGTTCCAGAGAGGCTCCAGCAGCAGGAACCTCACTGCAGGGGGTGGGTCTGCAGGATGTGACCCAGCAGGGCCTGGATCCCCACCTCAGTCTCCATCCTGCCAGCACTGGCAGAGCTAAGGAACCTGTTTGCTTTGCCCTGCAGAGACACCTCCAAGTGCCCTCACAGAGCTGGGTCACACAGAGCTTGTTTATACCCCTTTCCTCTCCAAGTGCTGGGGCACAGCAGAAGGGTCTGGCCCAGCAATGCCCCAGGAATCCTTGGTCCTCAGTCTCTGGGGACTTGGGATCGGTTCCTGGCTTACAGCTGGAAACAAACATCTCTTTTGTCAAATGTCTCCTGCTCCAGCCCCTGTCTGGGCTGTGACTTTGGCTCTGGCCCCATCGGGGGCTGCAACTTTTACTTCAGCCTTTGCAGAGAGCTCCACCTTCAGCAGCTACTTCAGCCATGGCCCCATCTTGGGCTACAGCCATGGCTCCAGTCCCGTTTTGGACCCCAGCTGTGGGCCATGGCTTTGGCTCCAGGCTTGCTCAGGCTTTCACTTTATCTCTGTCCCAGTTTCAGGTCCAGCCCTGCCTTGTGTCATGACTTTGGCTCCAGCCCTATCCGGGCCTGCAACTTCAGCTCTGGTGCTACCTTGGGCCGCTACTTTGGCTCCAGTCAGCTCTCAGGCCATTCATTTGGCCCCAGTCCCTGTTGAGGAGGCTGCTGCAGCTCTGGCCCCTGTCTGAGCAGTGACTTTGGCTCTGGCTGCATCCCAGGTTGTGGCTTTTGCTCCAGCCTGACATCAGGTCACCACTTAGGCTGTGACTTTAGTTCTGGCCCCATACTGGGCTGAGAATTTGGCTCCTGCCTCTGTGTGGGCTCTCATGTCTGTTCTGGCACCTGCTTGGTCTTTGACTTCTCGTCCAGCCCTATCTTGTACCGTGACTTAAGGGCCTGTCCCATCTTGGGCAGCAGTTCTTTCAGCTCTGGTCCCATCTCAGTAGACTAATTCGGCTCCATTCCTCTTTTCATCTGTGACTTTGCCTCCTAACACTGCTTGGGGCACAGCTTGAGCTCCTGCCTCTGACTGAGTCGTATCTTTGGCTCTGACCCCTGTCTGGGCTGTTACTTTGCCTCTAGCCCCATCTCAGGGTGTGACTGTGGCTCCAGACTAATTTGAGGGCTGCAGATTTGGCTCCAGCCCTACCTTGGGCTGCTTTTTTGGCTCTGGCCCAATACTGAGATTTTTTCCCTTGGCCCATTATTGGGCTGAAACTTTGGTTCCACCCCAATCTTTGGCCACAACTTTGGCTTTGGCACCATCTCAGGCTGCTACTTTGCCTCTAGCCTGCTATTGGGATGCAACTTGGGAAGGTCCAGTCCTGCTCAGGAAGCTACTGCATTTCTGGCCTGTATTTTGGCTGCTGTGCCAGCCCCAGCCCGATATTGGGCTATGACTTTGGCTCTGGCTGCTATCTCCATCTGCATCTTTGTCTCTGGTCTGATATTGGGACGCAAATTTTGTTCCAGCCCCTGCTTGGTCTATGACTTCTACTCCAGCCCTATTTCAGGCTGCAGCTCTGGCTCTAGCCTGATATCAGGCTGTGGCCCCTCTTGGGCAGGGATTTCAACTCTATTCTCTCTTCAGACCACCACTTTGATACCAGCCTCATTGATACCAGGCTGTGATTTCAGCTCTGGCTTCTACTTGGAGCAGGCCATTGGCTCCAGCCCCTCCTTAGCCTTCTACTTTGGCTCTGACTTAAAGTCAGGTTGCAATTTCACACTAGCTCGTGCTTGGGATACACCTTTGGATCTGGCCCCATCTTGGGTCACAACTTTGGATCTGCCCCCCTGTCCCATGAGTTCAGTCTCAGCCTATTCTTGGGCAGTGATTTCATCTTTAGTCCCTGCTTAAGCTGTCTCTGGACCCATCTCAGGCTGTGATTTCATCTCTGGCTTCTGCTTGGGCTGTTTCTTCTGCTCCATCCCCGTCTGGGCTGCAACTTCTACTGTGTTACAAACTTGTCTCCAGCCCTGCTCAGGAGGTTACTGTGGCTCCATCCTGCGCTTGATCCACTACTTCAGCTCCAGGCCCGTACTGGGCCCTGACTTTGGCTGTGGTCACATCTCCATAAACAGCTTTGGCTCTGGCCTGGTATGGGACAGCTTCTTCAGCTCCCCTCCTGTGGGTTATGACTTTGACTCCACTCCCATCTTGGGTTGTACCTTCAGCTCTGGCCCTACTTTGAGCCATGGTATCAGTAGCAGCTGCAGTTAGGCCTCATCTTCAGCTCTTGCTCACTATCAGGAAACAGTGGTGGCTTTGGCCCAATATTAGGTCAATACTTCGTCTCTGCAGCTCTCCTGCTTAGGAGGCTACTGTGGCTCCTGCCCTGTTTGGGCCATGACTTTGGTTCAGCCCCACCTGAGCTGCAACTTTGGCTCTGGCCCCATTTTCAGGGAGTTAACTTCAGCCAAATTCATTGTGATTTTCAGCTCTGGCCCTATCTTGAGCTCCAACATAAGTGCTGGCCCCATTTGGCCCACATCTTTGGCTCCATCTTGTTTGGGTTGTTTGCCAAAATCTTGGCCAACGGCTTCAGTTCTGGCCCCATCTCTGACCACAATGTCAGACCCATCCTAATCATGGGCTGTTATTTCAGCTCCATCCCCATCTTGGGCCTCTGTCTCAGGTCTGGCCTGATACTGGGTTGCTAGTTTGACTCCAGCCCCTGCTTAGTCTGTGGCTTTGGCTTGGGCCTGACAGCAGGTCATGGCTTTGGCTCCAGACCCGTAGCTGCCTGTGGCTTCGTCTCCAGCATGATCTCCAGTTGTAACTTTGGCTCTGTACCAGTACTGGGCTGTGGCTTCAGCGGCTCTCTCAACTTGGGCAGTGACTTTGGCTCTGGCCCCATCTTGAGCTATGATTTCTCCTCTGGTCCCTACTCAGGCCCCTGCTTCTGCTCTGGTGCGTGTTCAGGACATGAATTTGCCTCTAGCTCTGGCTCAGGCTGCCACTTCAGCTCTGGCAACATCTCTGGCCATGACTTTGGCTTGAACTTGGCTCAATCCCTTGCTTAGGCCGTGTCTTCAGTCCCACCATGGGCTGCTAGTTCTGCTCTGGCTACTTCCTGGGCTGCTGCTTTGGCTCTGGTTCCACCCTGGGAACGCTGGCTCCAGCCCCATCTCAGGCCTTAACTTTGGATCCAGGTCCTTCTTGGGTGCTGCTTTGGTTGCAAGTTCAGATCCAGCTCCTGCTCTGGCAGCACTCGATGCCTTCACATCCACCTTTATCAGCGGCACAGTCAGCGTGGTGCTATTGTATGAAGCAGGGAGAAGACAGAAGTGGGTAAGTCAGCAAACAGCACTTTCTCCGCTGCCTATGTGGAGCTAGTCTCTTCATCCTGGTCTCAGCACACCTCTGAAGGTTTTGCAGACGTGGAGGGACACTCTGCCTCTTCCGTGGGATAAGGGACAGGGAAAGGGCCAGCCCTTTGCCATGAGGATGCTGAGCTGCCAGGTGAGAGCAGCCCCTGCTGGCACAGACCAAGTGGTCCTGCAGGCAGTGTAAGGTGCTCCTGGGCTTCTGTCTGGGCTCGTCACCTCACCAAGGGCTCTTGGTGCTCCACTGGGGCGCTCTGCTGGGTGCTCCCTTGTTCAGGTCACCTTGTGAGCTCCTCAGCTGGCCTTTGCACTAAGGAGGCACTGCACTGATTCCACATCAGGCTGACTTGAGAGGTCACCCACCGAAGCTCCTGGCCATCGGTACAACCAACCATTTAACTAGTTGTCACAGAAGGTATCCAGGTGGGATTTTTGAAGTCTCCACGATTCCCCTCCCATTTTGTGTAAATCAAACCACAGACACAAGTCTCTGCTTTGTTAATCAACATCCTGGGTAGAGGATGTGGCTATCCCAGGGACTCCTCCGGGTGGTTCATGCTGCAGACTGACCCGACTACCTGGATGAGGCACTTACAGTGGTCAGAATGAGCTGTTCCTGTGGCCGCAGGAATGGTCACACAGGACAGCCTATGGTGCATAGTTAAGACAGGAAGCATTTTGTACATAGCACTGAAGGTGATGGATTGAGGAAGCACCAGAGTGGTCACAGGCCAGCTGGATGTAGGGAAGTGCAAGAGGACAGGGGGTGGGGGAGGCACGCACCAATTTAACATGTTTGAGGGCTATATGACCATCCCAGGAAACTGCCCTGTGCAACCCCTGCCCCACGCAAGGAAGAAATGAGGCCCAAGAGCCACACAAGGTCCCAGCCCCTAGCCCCAGACCCTGCAGCATTATGCAAAGCATAACATCAGAAAAACGTGGGCAGGGATAGTAAGGAAAAAAACACTAAAATAGAAAGGAGGAAAAGCATCTATTAGCTCCAGTCCTACAGCAGCATTCACCTCAACAGCCTAAGAGTTCATAGTTAGAGAGAGTTACTTTTTAATAGTATTTATCAGAAACATGGCACTTTACATCTTCAGGGCACCAAATTTACAGTGATTATTCCTCACAACATCCCTGTGAGGTAGGCATTAGATTGCAGTTACTATTTGACACATGGACAGAGACAGAGAAGTATGTAATCAATCCTCCACAATTAAGTTAATGAAGTTCAACCCAATTAAACATGGACAGGACCTTGGTGACTTGACTGAAAACACTGAAGTGTGGGCCTTATAAAGTATCAGCTATATTCTTTTATCCTAGTCAGTTACAATGCTTAGGGTCCAACTCTGTTGCTTTCCCATATCCCGCTGCAAAAAAACTACCTTTGTTGAACAAGACACACATGCAGAGATTTGCTAGAAAGTGAGGTCTGTAACAGAAGTAGAAAAGAACCCACTTGAATTTAACCTAAATTTGAATAAAAATGAAAGAAGTTTGCCTGCCCAGTCAAATAGAGCAGATTCAAATTTAGTTCTTCTACCATTTCAGCTGTAAGTATTTGCTCGACCTAAAAAACTCAGGAATAGAATTCTGGTAGATTGATTGCTGTCTCAGAAATTATGCTTATTTTAAGGTAAACTGTTCTACTGACGTCTGGAGGATTCTTGAAGAGGAACTTTTGGGTTTAACTCTAACTTTGTATGTATTTTAAAAGTCCCATTAGTATACCAATTGCTTGAGTAAACTTCTCTCTTCTGGATTTTTTTGTTGTTGTTGGTATAGGGCTACCATGAAATAGAACAGTGTTGTAAACTTTAACATAATAAAAAATCCTAGTTTTTAATACACAATTATTGATTCATTTTAATAACTTTCTACTGTAAATCAACTTTAGAAAAAAAATAGTACACTTGACAGTATGGCTATAGCGATTATCTCATCTTCCTATAGCTTTCAGCTGAGATTTCTGAAGAGACGAACTTTCCAAGAAAGGTTCATGGTCTCAACCTGTAAACTGTTACTGATCAGCTGAAGTCAACGTAGCTATTATAAATTCATTCAGACTGAGTAGATAATCCATTCGTTCCTTCGTGTGCAGTATCAGTGATAATGGTCTGTCTCCAAGCCGAGAGATGATCATGATTAAAGAGGTCTGGGTCCACATACTTTGAAACCCAAAATATGTTTTCTTTCCCAGTAGAGAAATCTTCATTCTCATTTAGTGGAAGATTCAGCCTGATGGAAAAATGGCTGTGCACTAAGATGGAGGAAGAGTAAAGCAGTAGCTTTAGGAAGAAACCATCTTCATTTTGATGAAAAAAAATGGTAGGTGGGGAATTAACACTATCACCACTAGATAGGAAATTCTAATCTGAGATTCATTTTTGCTTCTATAAATTGAAACTGTCACAACTGCTCCCTCACAGAAAACTTTAGCCTTCGTGAATACACAGAATTTTTAAATCCACAGCGCAATTGTAGTCTCCAGACAAAAACAAAAAACACCAATAAAAAACAACAAAAAAAGAAATCTCAGAAGTGCACTTTGTATCTCCTGCCTCAAAAAAAGGTTAAAGTGCTAAGTTAGATATATCTAAAAATTAAGCATCTCTCCTAGTCCTTTATTTTTTTAAATGAAACTTTATCTTTGGTTTCTTGTATCTTCTCTGTAATTTTATCCTTTGTTTCCTCCATCTTCTCTGTAATTTTATCCTTTGTTTCCTCCATCTTCTCTGTAATTTTATCCTTTGTTTCCTCCATCCTATCTTGCAGATATTCCTTTACTGGTGGTGGTGTGGACATATAGCCATTCTTACGTAGATATTTAACGGTGATGGACGTTCCTCCCAAAGTCACAGTATATCTGGCAGGAGTTGCAATCTTAAAGAAACCAAAGGATAGACCACATGAATAAAACAGGACGGTATTATCCATCAGACAGTATTTTTAATATTAAGTATCTTGGCCAGTGTCAGATACTAAAAATATCTTCTATTTATAAGGAAATAAAACAATTAACAGTACATTCTCTAGAAATGCATACCTTTTACACTAAGTATTCTTTTGACAAACTAGCACAGGCATTACACTTCCCTTTTAAAAAGCCTCCCTGTGCAGCTTGTGGGAAGAGCATTAGGTGTCTCAGAATGCAATTCAGAACAGCCAGTATGTGAGCAATGAACTATAAAAGCAAAGAGGAAGTACTAACAACAGGATATGCTTTAAATTCTAAAACTCACGAGAGTATAGGCATCTAACCTTGAGTCCAAAAATAAGACTTGCATATAGAAAGACAGAGCTAAGAGAGACCTTCAGAGGTCAGCTAATCCAACACACAACGAACTAGGTTAGTTATTCTAGAAAGTTTAGAGTAACTTTTTTTTCAGAACTTCAAAGATAAAGCATGCAAAATCTTCCATTTGCAACCTATTTTAGTACTTTCATGTCTTGAAAGTTTCTTCCAAATCTCACAGCTGTAATAAAATCTTTGTATTTAACCACATTTATTGATCTCTTTCAGGTACAGGAGTAACTGGAAGAACAGTGCTTTCACGTTTTGTTTGGGAAAAACAACAAACCTTAAAGTAACAGATAAATAGTACATCATATCTGGAAAGAAAACTGATGAGCGGCTTTTGAAGTGAATACAGTACTTTGGTTTTGCATGGTCTGACACATTTCAGGCTCCCAAAACACAGATTTTGGGCATAAAACAACAAACGAGACTCAAACCTGAATGTAAGTAATTGATCCAAGTGGACAACGAAAGTACTTAAGAATGATAGAGAACTACAATAGAAAGACAAACTAATTCATCATCTAGGATAAAAAATACCCTTACTTTTATCTGGCAATCGTGAAGTATTTAAAATTTAGTTTGTTATCCCAGTTAATTATTCCAGGGATACAGAGGAACAGCTTAATTGTAATTAAATTTCTGAGGACAGACAATCATCCTGCAGCAAACAAAGAAGTTATTTTAGAGATATAGATAGATTCCTTAAAGGAACACAGAGCCCATACCAACTTTCCAGTGACTATTCCTACCACAAAAATGAATGTTGAAATATGTGTAACTATCAAACAGGGAAAACAGCATTAATTCTTTCTGATCTAAACAAACAAACCCTATTTATTTCACCAGGCAAGATTTAGAGCTTGTTTACAAACCATACAAATACTTACTTTATACAATGCATATGCAGTTAGTGCATTTCCACTCTGGGAGTTTTTCAGGATGCTTACTATGCTGTCTGGTAAGCCAATCAACTCTAGGAATGGAACAACATTCACTCCTCTACCAAAGAGAAAAAAAATTGAAAATGAGTAGGATGACACTTGAAACACGAACAGTGATTTATAGTATCATTTCCGTTCTTAAACTCCTTCGTACAATCTTTGCAATTTGATAGCAAAATATTTTTTCCATCTAAGCAATACACTTACAAGGTTTATATTTTTGTACATATAGGCAAATTAAAGCTTTTTTGTTCTTCATTCCACCAAGAGGCAACCCATTTATATTATCCTTGTTGGATAATATATCAACTACAAACTTACCTGTGTCCCAGTTTACTATGTCTGGAGTTAGTGTAGTGGTTGTGACACAGCTACTTAGGCTCCAGTTGTGCAAGTTCTGTTTTGCCTATTTTTTTCCTCTTTGGAAATTTCAGACTAATCTGCAGCATGCCCAGAAGTACAAAATCCAGAGTTTAGTGTGCTGCCTTCACTTTTAAATGAAACAAATGGAATGTGGCAAAAGAAAAGGAAACATATATTATATGCACAAGACAGCAAGGCTTTTGAGCCCATCTATTCCACCTGGTTAATGCAAGGTGGAAGGATAGATGGAAGAGCTCCTATCATAACTTCTTTCTTTTTGAAAACCAGTGAAACTAACATCAGCATAAAGAAAGAAAAGACAGTCCTTCTTTACACTGTAATAGAAAGCTACATGCCAGTATAGAAGGCCTGACTTTCCAGTATTTAGAAATGTTGTATTATTAGCATCATCATCCACTTCTAAATAACATTTTCATCATTTTAAGTGTTCTTCTGTGCATGTGATCACTTTAGCATCAGGAACAGGATCAGGTAGTAGCTTTCTAGCAGTTACCAGGATCTACAACCTGAAGGCCTATCCCCAACGTAGAAGTTGGAGCAAGATCTGAAAGACAGCATTAATCAATGTTATTAAATAAACCACCATGGTTTAGTCTTGTGTCATGAGCAGTCATTCTCAAAGTTATTTTTCCACTTCCAGAGGGTGCTGTTGCTGTAGCATGACAAATCAAAGCTTTGTTATAATTAGTTTCTAGTTAAATATTTCAGTTGCTTTCATCTGTCAAATATGTATTTCAGCAGCTAACTTAAGTGTTTGATGAAAACTCGATCTGAAATATCTGGATGTGAGCATCAACCTGGACTCATCCAAAGCAAAATATTTTTAATAGCTCTAGACCTTTATTCTTCTGACATAAGCTAAATTTAGAATGACATTTGGATCTATAGCTCCTAGAAAGGGCAATTATGCCAGCTGGTTAGAGTAACTAAAACAAACAGTTGTGTGGTAAGGCATTCTGATGTCAAAGCCCCATTCTTGCTGCCACAAACTGCCATTGTTTCATGCTTTCTATTATTAAATACACAACACTAGCAATCCAGAGATAAACATTTACTTATATTTAGCAAACCATTTTAGATAGATAAAACTTCTTCAATCTGAACTAACATCTCATAGCTGATGTTTTTTCTAATAAATGCCATTTTCCAAAACATTATCTGGCCCACACTATAGCTGAAAGAAACTAAAGTTACAAATACATTTATTTTTGGCCATAAAAGTATTCAATTTCCCATTCAAAAGTCTGGGCTACAGCAGCAATTTTTATGGTAAAGGGAAGGAAAACAGGAAACAAACAAAAAAAAGGAAAAAAGAGACACGTGGTTTGTAAGGAGCTCAGAGTGAGGTAAAAGATTTGAAAGTCCAGTGATGGGGGAGGACTGTGGATAAATGGGGAAGGAAGTGGTGAAAATCCTTCAAATCCAAAGACAAAAAAAGAACAGGTCTATAAAGATCTCATCTAGCAACTCATAATCAGAATTCCAAACCTTTATTTTTATCCTGTGAAAGGTTACTAATCATTTTGATGCTGTTTACATCCAAGCATATTTTGGGGAGACTGACATTTCTCCAAGTGTAAGCAAGACATCTGGTGTACAGAAATAACTGCATGATAATAGTATGCACACACCACTCTCACAAATGCAGTACTTCAGTATTAATCTTGTGCTCCAGGTAAAAACGTAGCCTCATTTCCCTGTTACATTTACAGGCACTTTTTAACATGTAGTAATAATTTATGTCCTTTCACCAGTGTGAGCCTGTCTCAATTCAACAGCAGTATTGAGTAGTGCAACAAAATACCAACTTACTTCATGGCTGCGTAGTAAAAGGATCCAAACCACACTGTGGAAGTCACAAGATGAACTGGAATCATGACTTTTCCATACTGTTTAAAAGTTTTCTTGAATCTTTGAACAAGACTAATTGATTTATCTTGCAATGGATCAGGATCTGAAGAATCTGTCTCTACGGGGCTCTGCTTGGGTACATCAGCGGCTGAAGTCAAAGGATTCCTCTCTTCTAGTACTTTGTGAGGAGTGTCTGCTGGCTGCGATGAAAAAGCACTTTTCTTTGAGGTTAACAGTGCTACACTTGCATGAAGACATCGTTTAGGAGGGTCCAGTGCCAAAATCACTTTGCATCCAACATTAGATGACATCGATTGTCCTTTTACGCACTGAAAGACGCTAGGGCGAGGAAAAACCAAACACATCCCGTGCGCCAGCTGAGATGCAGTATGTAATACACTCCTTTGCATCTTGATGAAATGTGGCCGAGTTTTCTGTAGAGAAGAAACAACGGGGAAAGAGCAAACAAATTGCATTTCAGTTATTTTGTAATTTTAGATTTGCAATTCCTCCAACGCTACTTGAAATTCTGAAATTTTACGTTGCTCTCTATCCTTCTACTTTAAAAGGTTTTCTTTATCTTCCTTTGCAGAAATTCTGTTACCTTCTATAATTAAGCAAATCATTTTAGATCTCACCTCTTTAGTACTCTAAAGTCCACTTACACTAAAATGTCCACTTCACATAGCGCACACTGCTCCTCACAGCTGAAACGCTCACTCTACTCTCTGAAAACATTTTCAGATGTTTAGTGCTAGCTACTGCTTTTATCTGTATAATATGGCAGAGCTGTTGAAAAGCTACCCTTGAAAGTTCACTTCTAGGAGTAACTGATAGTTCAGGTGATACTTCCAGCCTAGACAGACACAGTGTGACCTTACTGAAGTGCTTTCGTAATGGTGGGATGTACTTTAAAAAGGTATTACATGTAGTATAATTAAAATTAATTTTTGGTGTTCTACGCTATTTAACTAAAAGTAAAAATTCATACAGTAAAAAAAATAATTAAAAAGATCCATGAAGTCTTAATAGTAACAAACCTAACCACAATAACCTGCCAGTATACATCTACTAGGAATTGGGATGGTGCTGTTGGATGTCATTAATTAAAAGAACAAAAATTAAACTGTAATCTCATAAATATTGCAACAAAAAGAGCATTTTAAAACTGCGGATAACCCAGTTAGCCTTATGATTTTGAACACTTACCAGTTATTCTTGAAAATTTGGAAGAGCTACTGAGAGGTTCCCCACAAAACAGGACAGGAATTTTGTACAGTGTGCATAGTAACTTGTAACTACAAATTACTGAACAACTAACTTTCCTTCCCACCAAAGAAAAGCACCACTAGTTGATTTTATCTAACTAATACCAGCTAAGTCAGTTGCATTACAACTAGTAAATCGTCCATGTTTTTGGATTTTTAACTAACATAACAACTCTTGATACAAATCAGAAATCATTAAAGTTTAATTGAAACTCCATCATCATCTTCACAGCTTTACCTACTGCCTTTAGATATATCTTAATCAGGTCTTTTGATAGTGAATTCATCTAGGCTGTTGAAAATGATCAATATTTCATAACATAAGCAGAGGTTTAAGAAAATGAAGTCATACATACCCTTTACTACTTTCCAGATACGCAACAAAAGGTCTGATAGAGTTTGTGTCTTCAAAGAGTTTCTACTCTTCCACTAGTACCCCACCTTTCACAAGTATGTCTTCAACATATTGACGACTCTGCCAAAGTGGAAAAAAGGCACATTTAGAGAAACAGAAAGCACAGCCAACTGATACTATTATTTTTGTTCAGCCCGAAACCTTGCTTAATGAAGAAGATACCAGTGCAATTTCCTTTTTGGACTCTGACAGCCTAGTGACAGTTTCTTTTCTGCGTAGCTTAAGAATTCTTGAACTGTGAACTAGTGTTTCCTTCCAAGAGGTAAGTTTCATAGTCCAAAGGGACTTCTGTTAGAACATTCTTGCCTGTACATTTTCTAGATATTTTAACGTAATTATTTTTTATGTAATTATTGTGCTTGAATTAATTGCAATTACTAGAATTACGATGTTTGATGCAGGGAAAACATCAGAGGAACGGTTCCAAACTCCCTGGACACATCTATCTTGCATGTGAAGCACAGACACCCACTTCTGGGGAACTCATACTAACAGAGGAGGTTACTTCATCACGAGGGGAAAACTGAACTCTTGTTTCTTTGTAAAGCAGCAGTTACTCACTCCTGCTGAATTATGAACTCAGTGGGAGCCAAGAAGCGCTCTTGCTAGTAGAGCAGTAAATCATCTACAGGTTCTGCCTCTCAACGAGACGGCCTTCTGTAAGAATTCACTGGAAGCAGCAACTGCTTGTTGTATTTCTGTTTTTATGAGAAGCAGAGCTTCTTGCTGAATTCTTAGATACAAATGCAATTGTATTTGTAAACAAAAAGCGGTGAAAACACTTTATGGTACTTTTTCACATACCAACCACCTTACTGATTTACAGCAATTATAATAAACTGTAACAAAACTACACAGCTTGCCTATAGCCACTTACACTCCCCTCCTGAGGGCTAACACCCCACGGGACTGTTTTCCCCTCACTGGCAGTGCACAGCACTCTGAGCACCTGCCCCAAGTAGGTTTCTGCCATATCCGGCCAGCGGACCCACAACGGATACCTATAACCTACATGGACCTTCTACTCTATCTCACCATTCTTCTGCTCTCAGTGGATGGTGTCCTATTCCCAAATTCCAAAGAAGCTTTGAAAATTGTCACCATACAGCATAGGGGAAGCAATGCTGATTCTCTCTTGTTATTAACAGGACTCTGCAATCCACCAGTCTTTGAAGGAGCTCGTTCGGCCACACAGAGACTAATGATACAGCAGCAAGAAGAAACTGAAAGGTATTTCTGGGTTTTCCTGTTATTAGCATTTCTCAGAATACTGTTTCTAGGTTCACTGTCTAGCACCTACTGATGGCACAAAAGCACCACTGTTCCACACCTCTGATACACTGCTATGGCTGCAAAACACTGTGGTTTGAAATGGCTTCCAGGACTTCCAAAAAAAAACAAAAAAAACAACAGCAGCAAACCCAAAGCAATCCCAAAAGGTTAGAATTCCCCTCAACAGGAGGAAGCAACGGGTCACTACTATGTGCTCAGTCCTCATCAGTCAGCAGCTAACACTGCTGTGATTGGTGAGCGAGTTTCAGGGTGGCTGCTTGTAAGGTAAGTGCCCTTCATCATCAGACTTAACAGCAGTCAGAATGCCACCGCTGGCTGAAAGTAGGGGAAAAAGCAGGGCCGCTGACAAGACCTGCCATAATGTTTTTGTTGTTCCTTTGTCCTCAGACAGACTTGGAACTTGTTAACTAAAAAGTTTTTCTCCAGGATGCCAGACCCTCCAGTCCAAAGGGAAATTTTCTGACCATCTGCATAGATCCTGAAAAGGTCCCGAACCCTGTAAACGCAGATGAAAGTAAGTTCTAGCTGATATTCTAAGAACTACCTTACTTTTTGCTCCTCCACTTTAAAAAGCTTTTTGTTAGATACTTAATGTATAAGGAAAGGTTTAGATGTAATAGAGCTTACGTTTGAGAGAATAAAACAGGTATTTCAAAACAAGGTTGGAGTTCTCCAAGAGATCCTACTGCTTTATAGGTACTTGTTTTATTTTACTTATTTAAAGGAACATGAGAGACTTTTGATGTGTAAATTGAAGATGATGACATTGTCACACAGCACTACAAGCCTAAAGGAGGCAAGAATTATATTTGCAATGGTTACAGCAGGGTATAGGAAAATCAATTGAGTAAAATAAATTATTATAGCATACGTTTTGTAAACTGATTTTAAAGAAACGAATATTGGTAAAGGGGGGTGATGGCTGCAGCTGCTCAACTGTAGTATTTTAATTACTTGGCTCACCATCGCAAACAAATCTTAAACAGGACAGACAACCCAAAGTGCACAATAAACGTCTGGAATTTACAAGAAATATGAAATTGTAGTTGTTTCATCCTTCTAAAACCTGAGAAGAATACAGAGCAATCTGTCCTTTATGACATGATTAGTGAGAAGAAGTTCCTAGTATCCAGTACATTCAACAGGCAGCAGAAAGCAGCATGTCAACCCATGGCTTTGAGGCATAATTTTATTCTTTAAGAACAATAATTTCCTCAAGATAATTATTAGTTATGTGAGTTATACAGTTGCCCCTGTAACTTTCAGTTTTGAAAACCCCTCAGATTCTAAGAAAGGACAGTAAGCTAGACATTATCCACAATTGCACTGGGTGACTTTTGGAAAAATATTTCTTAGTTTTAATGTATTGCTTTTATGCTATTGCACGATGCTGCAAAAGCACAGAGAAAGACAGAAGCTAGAAGCTTCAAATACGAGGGTGGAAAAGCTGGTGGGATGCTACATGACAATTGGGCGGGGGAAGGTATTTTAAAGCATCTCAGTTTTTGTATTAGGTTTATCCAAAGTATGCCACAAGCTAAAAAAAAGACAACAAACAAACATGGAGATGTCTGAGGACAAATACAGCTGTTCTCTGCTATAAGAATCTCATGTAGTCAGTAACCAGATAGACGCTAGCAGGACAAGCTATGAAATAATCTATAAACACTTCTTGGATAAGGTCTCCTCTTCAGTGCTATCATGTTCTGGCCAGCTATTTAGCTGCATCTCCAGCTGGCTGTAAACTGAGCTCAAGAGATCTTGGCTGTTCAAGACACACTCCTGGTTGGGATTCTTGGACATCCACTTAGTTTCTGAAGGCACGTTTGCCTCATGACAGGTTATTAACAAGCCCTCTAACATAAGGGAGTGCTCCGGTGGCCTCCTGAGTAAAAGTACAGTTCAGCTCCTCATCACAGTGCCAGAGGCTTTGTTTGGGAAACTTTTATGCTCCTGTTATAATTTAGAACAGCCTTCACACAAAACTGACGTGCTACAGGAACATCCTGTCTCTTGCATTTGCGCTGCTAAAGTCTTTGAAACCCAGTCAGTGATTACTAGAAAGCAGAGATTAGACTTGCTCCTGAGGACAACAAGATCCTGAACAGAAGCTCAGGATCTTTTGGTGGCACAGAGCTGGGCTGTGTGACTACCATGAACCTGTGGTTTTAGTGACGTGCTAACATTTTAAGCAAAAAAGGATCCAGGATCATTGGAAAATGTAAAAGTAACAAGCAGGCCAACGCAGGTACAGCAAAGAGTGCTGGGGATATCTGCTCTCGGAAAGGGATGTTATGTCAGAAAACGTCACATGAAGCTTTCATTAGGATAATTTGTATAAAAATAGTTACCCTTTTATAATTAAAAAGTTTTGAGTTACTAGAGAAAACAAAATGTGAAAATGGGCTGGATGTAAGACTAAAGCTTTTGCCATCTAAGTCCTCTTTTGTAAAAGAGGTCAGAAAACATCTGGGGGAATTGAGGGTATAATGTAAGTAGACTAGCCTGGTTTATTTTCTCAGTTCCACAAGAAACACTCTGGACACAATATGTAAATACGGACGCATTTAAAGCGCTTGTTCTGTTAGTGTTTGAAAACAGAATATTAATTATACCACAGGAGAGTTCCCACTAAAAATCCATGAGCTTTTTCCACTCCCCAGGCACCGTTCTCTGAAACCAGAAAATTAATTTACATTCCTGTCAATTTTAGTGCAAAAATCAAGGAAACTTTGAGGATTATGTTGTATATATAGAAGAATTTGAAAAGGACAAACCACATTGTCAGAAATCCTTTCCAGTTCATCTTTCAGATTGTGTAAAAAGCAAATGCACAGAGATCCCACGCAAACAGCCAGGTTGATAAGAAAACCTTTATATTGAGTAAAAAATATAAGCAATATAATAAAAAAGACTTGTTTCACGTTTAAATTTGTTCAGCAGTTTATTGACAACATTTAAAAAAGCACATTGCCAAACATTAAGGTAATAAAACAAGAAAAAAAAAAAGCTACTGAACTTAAAACGTATGGGTTGCCTAAAAGGCTGGGGACACATTTTGAAATCATTGTAACTATAGTGCAATATATGTAAAGTATCATTTTTTCTAAACACAACATAAAACGTAGCTATAAACCTCGTAATAACTGAAATGGTTCAGCATAGCATGCAGTCACTATCCATGGCTGGGAAATGACAGCATATTGGGAGTTTTTATTCTTTGCATAAGTATTTCAAGGGTATATGAATAAGCATTTAAAATTCATATTTCAGCTTTTACTACTTCTGCAGTATCCTTAATACAATCTGTTATTCATTCAAACCTAAGCTACTTGGCTATAATTTGAAGTTTGGGCATCACTAGCTGCCTCACCCTGCCTACCATTCAGAGCTGCCTGAAAAATTGAACACCGTGTTTTAGGCCAAAGGGAGCAATGCAAACCGAGTCATGCTGAAATTTATTAGAATCTTGCTGAAAGTCATCACATCAAAACACAATGCAAGGGTAATCTTACAGACAAATTGGCCTAATAAGTTAGGCATGATGGAGGCGGAATGGGCTAATCTCTGTATCATCGCTTAGTAAAAGCTAAGCAGTATATTTTAAACTTATCATATTACTACTACTTACTAATGTAAGTGCAAACAATTTTTGAACCTTCATTTTTATTTAAACTAAGGTAGTTCTTGCTTAAACTTAGTAAAGTTTTCAGTAACTTTGGTCAAGAACGTAGAATAAACCCTTTGACATAAGATCCCTAAATACATGGCAATCTCCACTGCTACCATGTTCTGATGCTTTAAGTATTGGTAAGCACAGCAAAAACGTAGCTTTAGGCAGAATAAAAATTTTTGTAGAGCTTTATATATAAAGTTTTGAACATTGGATTCAGAACACAAATAAAGCAGGAGAACCTAATGCAATGTCTGTGCTGAATTATAGAGCAGGAATGCTAAACAGGAGGCTTAACAGCTGATCTGCACCCCATCAATGTGACAGCGGTATCCCTCTTCTCCTGTATGCTGAAAAGCATTGGATCTCAAGCTTGCACACAGTTGAGCATAGCATAAAAGCGTGAATGTTCTCTCCCCAATTCTTTTAGACAAGTATTCAGTTGTGTGCAGTGCTTTCTGCTCTTCAGAACTGTTTTAATATCTGGAGCTATTCTATGTTTCAGCTCTAAACTCTGTTCAGAGCTGAGAACTTCCCTCGTTCAAAACTTTGCAGCTCGGCAGTGCTGAGCATCTACGCCAGGTTCCTTCATTCTTAAGTTTCACTCTGCCCTCTACCGATTTTTTCCAAAAGTACAGCTCTTGTACTAATACGACAGAAGGTCTCCCTACTCCGGTTCCTTCCAACAAGTGTCAATCTGCTTGATCGTCTCCTATGTTGTTTCTGGATGTAAAAACAAAACCGAAAGACAACCCACCCAAAACTGCCTTTTAAAGTGCTATCTGATTTGAGCTTTTGTCCATTTGTCACTCTGCAGACATGTCTGTAACTTGCAAGTTAGAAAGTTATGCTCTTAGAAGGTAACTAAACTTAAAACCAGGCATGCGCATTTGTTCTAAAAAGGATGAAAACCTCACTTTCTTAGTTCAATGGCAACATCATACTTGTCTGCTTATTCTTTTGCCTTCCATGTTATGACCTGTCACTTTAATCAAAAGACCAAAATCACAATATAAATCCAATAAAACAACTTTCCCAAGCAACCCCTAGTAGCCCCTTTCATCCTTAGATCTTTCGTGTATCATTAGTTCATTCCCCTCAAGACACTGGTGGTTTTCTTTCAGAGGGTTTTCAACCGGAGGGCCACCATGTGGAGGTGTGTGGGGTAGGCGTGCTCAGCAGTGGGAAGTTTCTAAGGGGTCTGCAAAAGATAATTCCCGTAAGTGAACCTCATGTTGGGACAGTTTCTTGCACATGGCTTTGAATTCCCCCTGAAAACAACGACATCTGAACTTGCGAGGAGTCAGACTCAAGCACAAATACACAAAACTTTGCTGAAACACTGAGGATCTCTTAGGATCTCCCCTCTCCACATCTCATCCAACTTTAATTGGCAGACTCCTCACCTCCATCACCTCTCAGTGAGCACCTCAAAGTCCTGTCTGTACATTTTAACTAATGGAAGACATTAGAAACGTAACTATGTTTATTTCTGCATTTAGGGCTGACATTTCTTTTCTAAAGGTCCGTTACCTCTCTTTAGAGTTCAGATCTGCTCTGCACATCTCTCTTCACTAACAGAGGCATCAATAATGGTCAAAAGATTACAGAGAAAACTGAACTCCAGCGTGCTCAGGACTTACTGTTATTCCTCATTTGGGTTCCAGTAGACAAGCTCATTTTTGGATTCAGTCTTTTGACATATAAAATTTAGATTATGATCTTTAAATTAAACAGCTCTTAGGAGTTGTAGTCAACTGCTCCTGAAAGGTCTAATGAAACTACCGGAAACACCCTGGGGATGCTGTGACCTCCACTAAAACAACTGGTGCTGGTCCAAATAAAGTTGGGCCTTTTTGAACAGAGCATATCAAACGACTGGGGTATTCAAATACTTTCTCTTAACTAATTGTAAAGGGCATTTATTAACAATATGCTTCAACTTGGATCTTAGCATAAACTTTGTACAGCCTTCTCTCTCATCCTGCATTATGACTACCAAAACCATTCCCTATCTGGTCTTGAGAAATGCCATTTTTGCCACCTCAGGTCTTCACAGGTCTCATCTCACTGTACATCCCAACTGTAGTCAACAGTACCAGCTGTAATTAAATTGTTATTTAATTTTGTTGTAAATTAAATGTTAGCTAACATAACCTGCATTTAGAATAGTACAAATCAATGAAAACAGCATGCTCCACCAAATTCACTAAAAGTGAGTAAACACTTCCAGAGAGCATGCTCCAGGGGAAGCCCAGAAGCCTTACAATTAAGAACAATACAGGCAAGGCCCAAATCAAAAGCGAACAAAATACCCCAAACCAATCCTCTCATCCTCCAATCCCCAGCCCCCCAAAGACTTCAACAGGAACAGAATCAATCCACAGTGGAAAGAAACATTAGGTTCAAGGTTTTCTTTTATTCTTTCACTGAATTTATTTCACATTTTCAAACACTGAAAAGATGTCACTTTTTCCCCAGCAAAAAATACCGAACGATCATCTTTCAGCAGAATTGCTGTTGGCAGACATTTGCTTCCAGTATAAATCTTTTCTAAATATTCCAAGCGTTGAATTCTCTGTTGTGGATTCAAACTTCTCCATATGGGGAAATACGCGTAGAAAATCAGAAAATCTTGAAAAATTACACGTGAAGAGGCTGATCATAACATTTACTGAACAGACAGATGTTCAAAACCACATTCTATGTCTAATTTTTGGTAAATGCTATTCCCCACAGCTCTCCAAACAAACGTGACCTGTTCTTAGGAATAGCAGTATTACTTTTGTTAAGGTTTTGACAGCTGAGCCGACAGAATTTCTTTGCCCACCACTCAGTTCATTGCCTTCAGCAGCACCTTTTGCTTAGAGGGCAGGATCGGTAACGTTGCTGGCCATGCAACCAGCAAAACGGCACCATCTGAAAGTGTCTGAAAGAGCATCAGACTCACAGAGCGGTGACTTCACACCAGAAGGAGCTCTGATGGGACTTCAGTATCAGAAGCCAAATAATGCTCTCGCTCAGTCCAAGGAAGCGCCCTCGGCATACTCAGAAGAAGCAACCAACCTCTGGCAGAGTTCCTTTCTGTTTACTAAAGAGCACCACAAAAAGATCCAGATGGTCCCCTGCGTACCAGTAGGAGCCTTTTGGTCAGCTAGTCTCTTTTTTTTTTTTTTTTTTTTTTTTTTTTTTTTTTAAGTGTTCTGACTTCACCCTTGCCCATGTAACACCAAACTTTCACCCACTGCCAGGACATGAGTCCTAAGGAAAAAACATTATTAAGGGAAAAATATGTACTGCCTGCTGTGTGGGTAAGGCAGGTGGTAATGTCATTGTAAAAATTAAGAAGTCATTTTTTCGTCAACCTTTATATTTAGAAATAAAACTTATAAACCAGGAGGATAGAATTTTGGGTGTTAACAAATTACATCATTAACCACAGAAAAGAAAAAGTAACTTGATTGTTTTAATTTTCCAACTTTTTAGACAACTCAATTTAAATAGTAAAAACACATCCATTGTGAGAAGACCACTTTGTACCAACAGACCTTGAGATCTACTTTAAAGCAAACCACGAACATAGTCTTCAGGACCTACTCCTGAATGTCATCTACCCAAACACCCAAATTTCACAATTAACCACAGGTCAAGACATCTCAGGAAGACACGGCAGACTTCTGACAGTGTACAGAGCCTAGCACTAGAAGGCAAACCATGAGATACCTCCCTAAGTGCTGGACAGTTAATAAGAAACCCACAATGTGGAGCTCTGTGGATTCACAAATTCTTTATTGACCCACTACAAGGCCTACTGTTGCTTCGGAAAGGAAACACAGTAGAAAAGATCTTCCAGTCAGAATATGCTGCATCTAAAACACATCTTTTAATCACAGAACACAACTTGCTCTTGTCCTTCCAGCAGCTGTTGCAATACTTTGAGGCAAGAAAGAAACATGGATGTACAGTCTTACTTCCGTCCTTCTTACTGACAGAGAGAATTTGTAAGCCACGGACGTAAGGAAAACTGAATTCCTAGGTAGTTTTGTCACAAGGTTAAGGTTGCTGGTGTTCAAAAGACTGACAAAATTCAGCTGAAGATCCTTCTGTGGTTAGGGCATTCATTACATCTCCCTCACGCATATTCTGGTGGTTGCTAAAGATTAAATTTAAGTTGTAGCCATTTTTCAGAAGCATCAAATCATCTGCTTTCATAAAGCATCTCAAAGCTTACTATTTCTGAGCGCTACCACTCTCAAAGCTAGTTAGTGCTACCTGCCTGTTCATTCTTCCCTAATTCCAGCACACATGCTTCATTTCTGAGGAAATCATGCTAAAAATTAAAGTTGCTCTATCCCACATCATACCTACTTCTGTTGTCCAATACCTTCACGTGCCTTGTTCATTAGAAACTGGGGCAGCACAAGCTGAGCAGAGCTGTAAACCTACTGACACAGCAGATTAAAGTGTTTATTTATGAGTTCTCTGTACTTTCATTTTTATGAGTTCTCTGTAAATATTCATGACAGGATTAAAATATTTTTGGAAGATATCCTAAGTAAATTTGCTAATGTGTCATTCAAGGGAAGTAATAGCAAGCAAGTTAATTTTCCCAGGCGTGTATCACCCGCTCTCATCTTTACGACCAGATCAAAGTAACACGCACGTCAAAGATATCTGTCTTGGAATGCTTTACATAGAGCAGCAAGAGAAGAATCCTAGGATCACAACCTGTGAAAGCACGCTGTGTTTTACGAGATGTGACCAACAAGGCCCAAGGCTTGTGTTTCGGTACAGAAACATCCCTCCTTCAGAAAGTATAGCTCGAGACAGTAGGAAGAAAAAGATGTTATCTAATTTTAACATCAGCAAATCAGCTTTTAAATGCACAAAATATTAAGAGCAAGTAGTTAACTGGCTGGCACATGCTGGAGCTAAGCACTACCATCACAATTACAAGGTAAGTGTCTTCACACTCTATTCAACAGTTCCATCAGTCACTTTGGGAAGAAACTTACCAGACTGCTGTAAAGCCACTCACACATTTCTATTAAGAATCAACAAAGTCCATGCATCTGGAAACCTACTGCTGTGTTTTATAATTTGTTCACAAACATTTGACTGTGTAGCCTTCATTTCTTCGCCCATCCCGCTTTGCAAGGACAGGCTGCTCAGGTTCTGGAGAACCGCAGAGGATCACAGCCACGCAACTTCTTGTTTTGTTTATGTAATGACTGCTACACATGGCCAAGGTCAGTTTTTGGACAAGATCAAATAGCAGAGGCCTGGGATTAAAATTTGCAGCCCAGCTAACTGGCACTTTCATTTTCTGATGCGTGCAAATGGAACAAGACCTGGTTTTACCATTCAGATATCTCTGTTTAGAAGGAGCAGTGTCACGTCTTGAAATAGAAATGCCATTTTTTGATGAATCGTACAATGTGTACCTAGTTTGAAGGTGACGCAAGGAGAACTGAGTGGCAGAAGACACTGGGGTGGAAAAGATTTGAGCGGCTCAGAGGAAATATGAAGTCCATGAAAACTGAAATCATTACCATTTGTACTGCAGAAGAGTCTAAACACCAAGCAGGGTAACATCCCATGTGTTAAAGGAGAAATTAATTCTGTCCTCAACTGCTTACTGAGACAGAAAAAAGGTTGGAGGACTGACAAAATTAGATGCACCAACTCTGATTTACTAAGACCTCATTAAACCACAATTCTCCTGACAGTTTGAAGCAATATATTTGCCTTAGAAAGAACAAAGCTTGTTGCACTCAATGTACTGGTATCTTCAAGATCAGCAGAATTTGGGAAGGTACCATTGCAGCATAGCATAAGGATTTTAACTTGGTATTCTGATAGGTAACGACTTGGTTCAAGCACTTTAGATCAAGGATTGACTTCATTCATGGCCAGGGATTCCTAAAAGGCTACAGAGTACCTCTGGTAGATTCCTTGACTTGACTCAGATGGATGGTATAGTGTGGCAACATTAAAAAACAATAAAAAAGGAATACTGCTCAGGTTACAACAGTTTTCTTCTTCATTTTAAAATTTTAGATCATGATAGCTTACCCCCCCCCCCAAAACAAGATTTTTTTTCTATGTCCCTGTCCTTAGAGTAATAAAACTTTGTTAAGAACAGGAAGTTAATATTTCAGTTAAAAATCATTAAAACTACATTTACGATTGTATTTTTAAAATAAAACTCCATTTAAATGACCCTTAACTATTTTCTTAAAGGGTCAGATCACTCTTTCATACCACTTTCTCACTTGCACCAATCTTTCCAAGAACCTTCCTAAGAAGACAGAGGGTGGTTCAGTGGAAGGACTGCTTTCACTGTGCTGGAAAATACTGAATGTAAGCCTTATTTCTGAAATTTCACCAACGAAAACTGCCACACCCTACCAAGTTCTTAAGCATTCCTCCTGTCCCTGAAGATTTCAATCATATGTTAGGCCCAAACCTCAGTTCTTTCAGTAGTTTTATTCCATTTTTACTCCTGAAATCTTGCTGACCTTGAATTTACTTCAGTGCCTAATTTTCAAAGTACGTTCAGCTTCAACAATCTGGGTTTATAGCGTATCAGCACCAACAATAACTATGTTGGATATTATTCCCAAGCTGCAAAACTGATTGCAAGGAATGTTATGAATTCAACTACCAGTTTTACAGTCATTTTTAAAATCAGTACTTTCTGCTTTTGCCATTGTGTTAGTTGTGTCCTTATCTTTAAAGCCAATATTGAAGTCAAAACTCCATAGAGGTCCAAAAAACGTGTTGAGATGCAAGCTGAGGCCTGTTATCTGAGATAAGGGAACAGCAGTAACTCCCTGTCTTACAAAAACAGACCGATTCGGTTACTTAGTGATGTCTATAAGCATATATGCAGAGCTGAGGTGGCTTGTCTGGAGATCACCTACAACAGCAGAATTACATGGATCCTTCTAAATACAAAAATCAGATAAAATCTTTTCTTATCACCTGCTACAGTCCGTGAAGTAGATGTGTAGAAAGTCACGCTAGACAAATCTTTTTTATCTTACATTCCTTACATGCTCAGAGTCTGAATTTGCCTACTCGTTTTTTGCCATGTGCAGGCCATCTGATATCCACCTACCCAAACCATCCAATGATTTTTTTTCTCCCTGATGGCAACGCTTCTCAAGCAGCGAGTGCAATTCCACAACGCTGCCGCAGAGGCCACTCACACCCCTTTTACCTCAAGCAGCCTTTGAACAGTAAAAGGAGATAAACACCTGCTGTCAGCACCACAGGAGATGGATGGTGGGGACACATTATCCTCTGTGCATACATTTCCCACACAGAAGCAGCTGCAAGTCAAATAACCTAGTGCACAGGCGGCAACTCAGATTCCAAATTTGGAACTTGCTCCCCATCTCTCCCTCAAGCCGAATAACTTTGGCAAATCGTTAAGTTTATACTTGTAATAGTAGAAGCCTCTTAGGGTTGAGATAAGCTGAGGAGCAGTAAGTTGCAGTCTGCTTAAGAATTCGGTTTGGTGCAGGCTTCTGGGGCACTTTGCGTGCTGCTGTCCAAACTTGTGCTTCCTCCCTTGGGCCAGCTTGCAGAAAGCACTTTGGAAGTGGACATAAATGAGGTGAAACGTGTAGGCTGCGTTATCTGACACACATCTACACTTGATTTGAAATTAAAAGAAGTCTCTCCTGATGTGACAGCGTTGTCAGAGTCTTCTGACTTGGATAGCTCTCACAGTTAATTACCAGAAGCAGATTACCAACAAGAACCAGAACTCCCAGCAGGGTTACCAAAAGCGTCCTGCCTTGTTCAGCTAGCCAGTGCCTCCTGGGGATCCCGAGGCCCCCACAGCAAGCCCCAAAAAAACGTGTAAGGAGAAAAGGCTGAAGCCTCGAGATCGTAAACACGGCTCTGACCGCGAGCAGCTACCCTGAGGGCGGCAGCGGGCCCCACGATGGCACCCGCGGGCCTTGCCGCTTCCCCCCGCCCCCAGCGGCCGGGCCCTACCTCCCTCCCTGCCCGTACCCCGTGAGGCGCCCGCACCCGAGGGCTGCCCACCCGCCCCGGCCGCACCGAGCGGGTACCTCACGGCCGAGCCGCCGCCGCTCTTCCTCCTCCTCAGGCCCGGCCCCGTCGCCGCTCCGGGCGGCGGCTGACCAACGGCCACCAACGGCCACCAACGGCCACCCTCTGCCCCAGCCGCGCGCGCCGCTCCCCGCCCCCCCCCCTCCCCGCGCGCGTCAGGGCAACGTGCAGCGCCACCCGTCCCTACCATCACCTTGAGGGCCGGCGGCGGGGCCACTGCGCAGGCGCGGCGGCCCCCCTCCTCCCGAAGCCTGCTGGGAGTCGTAGTCCTGTTCGCCCCCTCCCGCAGCACGCATGCGCAGTGCCTTTGGAAAGCCCTCCCCGTTCCCCGGACGTGACGCCGCGGCGGAGGGGGTCGCTTCCGCAAACGGGATGGCGGAGCGCCCGGCAGGGTGAGCGCCGCGCCGCCTCCTTCCTTCTCGCCCGCGGCAGCACGGCGGCGAGCGGGGGGGGGAGCGGGGCAACGGCACGGGCAGGCGGCGGGTGGGGGGGCGGGGGTGAGCCGGGGGAGGTGGCGGGCAGCTGGGGGGCGGGGCCACGATGGAGTGGGCGGGGCCTCTGGGCTTGGGGGCGGGGCCTCGCTGTGGCGTCGTTGGTGCCGTTGCCCGCGGGCGCTGCCCGGTAAAATGGCGGCCGCCGCGCGCCGACGGTTGTGTGGGGTCTCTCGTTCCCCGCAGCTCCCTGGCGTGAGCGGCCGGCCGTGAGGGCTCTACCGCCGCGTGAGGGATGGCCGACCCCGCCGCGGCGGAGGGAAAGGACGGGGAGCAGCCCCGTGGCGATGTGGAGGGCGGCAGCTCCGGCACAGCGCGCCCCGCCGGCAGCGAGCAGCAGGAGGGCGGAGCGAAAAGGAAGCTGGAGGAGCAGGAGGGGGGGCCTCCGAAGAAATCAGTGAGTGCCGTAAGAGCAGCAGAAAATATTCCTCCTTTTACCTGGGAGGGTGGCAGGGGAAAGTGATGCTTTATAAGACGCTGCCCCTTATCATATACGCGCTTATCGAAACTGATGATGTAGTTCTGATCCAGTCTAATTTTGCCCTTTTGCAATACTTATGTATAATTTGAAAATGTTTTTGACCTAATGCTTTGCTTCTGCGTTCGTATCTGAACGGTAATCTAAGTAGTCTGGAAAAATTAATACCCTTTGTCGTGGCAGAAACGCTACTAACCCTTTTGTCCTTTTGCTAAAGTAATTTTGGGATCAGGCTTAGAAGGACAAGGAATATGCTGTTATTGCATAGCCTAAGGGTATAAAGAGGTTAGACTCAGTCCGATCTGAAAGAAAGCAGCTGCCAGCAATCTAGATGCTACTGCTGATGGCTGTTACTAACAGTGGTTGCAGCAGCTGGGGTGCCTTAATGGATTGTGTGAATGTGTTTCCCTCACTTGTCAAAGTCAGCCTTTGTAGTTTAAGTCACCTTCAGTGGCTGTCAGGGGACCATCTGTGCTTACCGTGAAAAAGACTAGAAAAGGTCAAAATATTTGTTAGTCTCAGTGAGCTGAGCGTGGTAATAAACAGGTGATGGGGTTATAACTATCCCAGACAAGTAAGACTGTGTACGTGCCCAAGGTTACCAAAATTATATGAAACATTGAAGAACAAATGTACCATGTTAAAGTCAGTCAGACCTTCTTTTCTGCTGAGCAACTGGTATTTCAATGATAAGGTATTTGGGCATTGACTTTTTTTAGTACATTACTATTGGGATTGCTTTTAATTGCAATGTAAATTCACGGTGGCTGGAATTTTGTGGCATGTTTGTGGGTTCTGACTGAGAATCCTTCAGTCTCTTTTGTCCTGTTAGACAGTTTCATCTTGCAGAATTTGTGTTCTGTTACTTTGTATTTTATTTATAAATATTTTTTACATGTTATGTATATAAATGGATATTGTTTTCAAGGTTAAGAAATGTTAGGAGCATAATATCTAGTTACAGAGTACTTTTCAGTATCATATCGGGCTTCCTATTTTGGACTAATTACATTTAAGTCTAAAACAGGCATTTCTACGGACTGCTGATAAATATTAAATGGGATACTGTCATCAAGTCATTATTCTCTTTCCCTTACCCTGGTTTGTTCAAAGCTCTGGTAGTTACCACTGACAGCTTTGCGCAAAATCAGCTAGTCAGCATTTTGGTTAAATTGGCAGTTTATACACTTCTGTTAACAGCAAACACTGAATTTCTGAACCAGGATTTTCTAAGAACCTTAAACGTGAAATAATGCTCAGAGAGAAGGAACATCTTCCTTTTCAGTCCCTGATTTAAAGGGGATGAAACTGATTCTTTGAGAAAACGTAAGCAAAGATGCTGGACGTTATCCATCAGAAGTTATGTGGGCCAACTGAAAACGGAATTAAATTTTTGAGGCAGTTGACTCTCCAATGATTGAAGTACTGATGTCAGTTTCAGGGCAGATATATATACAAAAACATTTCCCCATAATGATGGTGACCAGTGTAGCTTGTTTCCGTTCTTAAATCTTTTAAGTAGACACACATCTTGATTAAATGAGAAAATAATACAAAGAATTTGCTGCTTTAGACTATTCCTTCCCTCGTTTCTACAGAGTGAGACAGGCCATGGGCAAGCTGTAGCTGCACATTATAATGAGCTTCAAGAGGTTGGATTGGAAAAACGCAGCCAGAGTCGCATATTCTACCTCAGAAACTTTAATAATTGGACAAAGAGCGTCCTCATTGGTGAGTTTCCTTGATTGATTGCTTTGCCTTTAATAAAATGTAATTTATTTTTGTTTCAAAATGTGCCTTTTCTGCTCTCTGATGTTGATTATTAAACTTTGTCTGTTAATACAGTAGGATTTTCTAGTAGTAAAATTTTCTAGCTTTTCTAGTAGTAAAATGTCTATTTTTATCTATATTTTTATTTTGAATCCTTATGGTGGCGTTTTATATTGTTGGAGTGGGAAATAAATGCTAAAGTTTTAAGGATCAATTGACCTGAAAACTAGAAAAAGTTCGTACTGGAAATCATTTTTCTTCATGCCGTTTTAAAAGAGAAAGGGGCAACTTTGAATCATAAAGAATCTGTTCTTGTTACATTGAGCTTTTCATGTTATTTAAATCTATCTCAATTTCTAAACTATTCTTGAAGCAGTCTGTTCTTAGGTCTACATGAAGCAATTTTGCAGAAAACTTGAACATGTAAAACAGATATTTTCTGTATTACACATAATAGTTTAAAAGGATGAAAAACTAGAGGAAGTAATTTTTAAGAAGCAGCAGCTTCTTATATAGAAGGCTACCAATTAATTCCAAAGTGAGTAAACAAAACTATTCCGTCTTCAAACAAAGAAAATAATTGTCAGTAGAACACCACAAATTCATGGAGAGTGAGGTATGCCAGGATATGTTGTCACCATTTGTCTTAGCATGCTGCTTTTTGTTGGGTTTTATTAGAGCAGTTAAAAGCAATATTTAAGTTTATATAAAGCTGTTCCTAAAACCTGTGTTCAAGCCTTTCAGTCGTGATCAATTTCATTAGCATGGTGTTGCAGCAGTTATACCAAAACATATTTCTTCTCTCTTACTGTGAAAAGAAGTGGCTAGCATGTTGATATGTTTTGTGTAATATGCCAACATCAGTCACCACAAGAATAATCTAGACAGAGTGGAGATGGAAAAGAAAGTGAAATCAATATATGTTGCATGAAAAGACAGCAAATAAGTAGCTAGTGTTATTGCAAGGCCTAAGAAAGGCTGAGGGGAGAACACTACGCGTGTTTGTAATGTGACTGCAAGAAAAAGTTATGGCCGATACATTTAATTGGCTTTTAATCTTCTGGCTTTCGCATACTTAAAAATAACATCTGCCTTCATTTTAATGGTAATGAAAGGGAGCCCTGTTCCCTCCTCACACATGGGGTGGTTGTTTAGCAAGGAGCAGTTTTGCCTTTGTCTGCTAGGGAAGCAGTGCAGTGCTCCAGTCACAGGCAAAGCACGTCAAATACAGAAAATATTAATTATCTTTTCCATAATCTTTAAAATTTGTGGTTGTTGCTTTCATCACTAGTGGTTTCTAGAAAAAGAGATTTAAGACTGTAAAGTTAACAAGACTTACAGGCAAAGTAAGTTCTTGAATGTTGTAAAGTCCTTAAATCGTTTCGGTCGTCTATGGATCTTGTATAATAAAAGTGAATTACAGTGACCTGTATAAGCATTCTCTCTCTTATTTTTCTAGGTGAATTTATAGACCGGGTACGACGGAAAAAGAGTGACATAACTGTTTTGGATCTGGGATGTGGCAAAGGTGGAGACTTACTGAAATGGAAAAAAGGCAGAATTAAAAAAATTGTCTGTACTGGTAAGAAGATACAGTAACTTTCCAGGGAAAGTATACCACTATTATGGGGAAAAAAAAGCACATCTCTAGTCTTGTACTGTTTCCTTTTTTGTTAGTATGCCCAAGAGTGCAGCGATGCACCTTCTGTCAAAAAGGCTTTTTTTTTGTCTTTTAACCTGAAGACATCTATTTGATTGCCAGCATATATACCAGAACCGTTAATATTCTGTGTAATGAGCTCTCAGTTCAACTCTTAAATAAAAGCTAGTAGCAGTAAAGAAATACCATGTTATCACAGATTGTCTTAAGTAAAATGTAGCACTTGGGAAAAGACTGACTTGATATATTTTGTCTTTTCTCCCATGTCTAATCTTCTGTAGTATTTTTAACTGTTCTGAGAATACTCATGTAAGAGTTGCATTTAAAAAAACGAACAAACACCATGATGTTGTGACAAAAACTCAGATATTACAGTCAGCTAAAGATTTTCAGACTCAGAAAGGGGAGGAGCTGAAAGCTGCTTAAAGTCTTCTGTTGAAGTATTTTGCATAGGTATTGGAAAGAAGATATCATCTTCCCTTCTCCCCGGAGTCATTCCAAGTATCATCAGAGGAAGTGTTGCTTAATTTCAAATTTAATAGATAATAACATTTAATAGAATTCCTTTAGTGGGAATTATTCTAGGTATTTTTGCACTTTCCAGGTCTTTGTTGCCTTTCTTTTTCGGTTGTCAGCCTTCAAATACAGGTAATGAATTTGCTTACAAAGTCCTTATGTAAGCTATAAATTGTGCATTATTAGTTTTAAAATTTGTCCGAAGTGTCATTATTCAGTGAAACTCTGCCTGTGAGAGTACTAGCCTTAAAAAGAAAAAGAAAATTCCCATGATGAAACATGAGCGTACATCACAAATCATCGCATTTCAACATCTTGTATGTTTGTAAGAAGATGAAGAGCTTTCATTACTGTTTGAAAACCCCCCTTGGAGCTGCACTCTTAGCTAATTGAAGCTAGACAATTAATGCTAACAGCGCTTTGTATCAATCACTTCGTATCCATTACATGAAATTTTGGAGGCTTTCTTTGCACTTATGAGGATGGCAGCTTTCTAAAATCTTCAGCTTACAACTTTTGTCTGAAGTAAAGGCAGAAAATGATCAAGAGTTATAATCCCAAACGCTTTCTGAAAACTAAATTCTATCTCTACAAGTTGGAAATAAAACTTCACATCAGAGTGTAACTGTAGATCAACTTTTAGTCCTGGCCTAACGGGTTTGCAGTGCTCCAGTAATTGTTCCTGTTTTCTTGTCTGAAGTTTACACATTCATCCTTTTCCTTTTTAAATTTTTTCTTAATCTCTCTCTATAGATATTGCTGATATTTCTGTGCAACAGTGCAAGCAACGTTACGAAGACATGAAAGCTCGATGTCGCTATAATGAACGTATTTTTGATGCAGAATTTATACAAGCAGATAGTACCAAGGTACAGTTCTTAGGCTTTACAATACTTTAGAGGTTTTACGTTCTTTTGTTAAGCAAATATAGGAGGTGATGGTAGTGCTGTAATATCTAGGGGATGTTTTATATTTTTAAGATCAGGTTGTTGTACTATCAGGATAATCAACTGCACAGGTTACTGAAATGTCACATGAAATTTAGTTAAATGCATTTGATTACTGCTTTACAGTGTAACGTTTTTGAAGCTTGAATGCCTTTCTCAGGTAATAAATGTGATGCTTTTGATTTCTTATATTTGACAAGGGAAAGGTAATTAATACTTACTTCTGCATTCCTGGGATCCAGTATGGGACTTTGAAAACTGTCTTGGTGAATGTGTTTTGATGCTGGAATGAATAAGGGACATTTTGTGATTTAACACGTAAATTTTCTTTATTCCAGTATTTTTTTTTTCTAGTAGCATTTTAATCGCCATAATATTAATCTTCAAAATGTCTGCGATGGTGCAGATTTTTTAGATGGCATGGAGGTGATGTGGAATACATTGCTGTGGTTTAGGAAAGAGTCTTGTGCACAGCACTGCTTTCGCTCCCTGGAAATGAAGGCTGAGAGTGCCCTGCTGACACAGGCTGAGGGAGAGAGCCCAGCTGGTTCCAGTGTACTTGTGGAAAGCCTGAACCTGTTCTACCTAGACTTGCAGGAAGGGTTGGTGGCTTGAATTCTTGGTTGCCACCCTTTTTTCTGAGGAATAGTCAGTTGCATGTTTCCAGGTCATCTCTCTTCTCTCAAAATTAGTCATGGAGTAGACGAGACAGTCTTGGCCTGTAAAGAAAGGGATATTTTAACATTGTTATCACAGTTAGGTCTTGCATGCACATGTACTGCCTGTTGCACATTCTGTTCTCTCTGTCTACGCACACAGAAGTTCATCTCCCTGAAAGTTCATCTCTATCCTTTGTGTTATATATAATGCAAAATCTCCCTCTTCCAGCTGGCCTAGTTCCTCCCCTGGACCTCTGCATACTGGTTTCCTGTGTCTCCCTTTGTAAAATTACAAAGGGGTAGCAAACAGATAAAATTGCTATGGGTATCCGAAGCGTCCATTTTTGTCTTGCCACATACATAACGTTGACAGAATGTGGTGTGAACTGTTGTAGACTGGGAGCGAGTAGGTGGATGGGGAGTCTGGGGGAGAAAAGAAACTCAGGCAGAACTGTTAAGTATGAAATGTTAAGTACAGAATGTGTATCATGGGCCCTGGGGCCTGTGCTCCTCTGGTATTTGTGGGTGCTACTGGTGTTGTATAAAGGAAACCTGAAAAGAAAAGTTGGGAACTGCTGGAGTACAGGGTCAAACTGTGTCAAGCTTTAACGTGACACATTTCAAGGGTTCCAAGTTCTCCAGGGTTACTGGTTACTTGGATTAAGGGGACGGGAGTGTGTAGTTACATTATAGGGGTGCATGTGTGAAAATACAAGCAAATACAATTTGGCTGGCTTGTAAGCTGCCATATTTAATACAACTCCTCCTCCCCCTCAATAATATATTTAATGGGTATTTTCTTAGCAAAAGAAATGCCAGTTGTCATTGCAGACAGTTGTCATTACATTCAGTTTACTTAGTAAACTGAAAGTACATTATATTATGATGGTGGTTTCCAGCTAAACTGTGACTGGTTATAAGTCCTCAGTAGTAAAATATCTCTGGAAACTTACAGGTAACTGTAACTTCGGGTTTTGGCCTTTCGGTGTAGTTACGTAGTTGATGAGGAGAGAATAATTTTTAGACGTGGTAAATTTTTTTTTTTTATCATGATAACACAAGTTTTCAGTGTAGCTGTGGGCTTTTTCTTACTCTAACCTTTTTCAGCTTGTTCATGTTGAACTTGTGAAGGAGTGGATGTGGAAAGACTTCAAAGAATTATGGGAGTGGTGTATTTTGTTGGAAGATGTAAGTGAATCATGCTTGTTTGTGTAGCTTTTGCCACAAGTTTTCTTTATCTTTTCTATTCTTTTTAATGCATTTCAGGATCTCCTGTCTTCCAAGTACAATGATCCAGATATGCGCTTTGACATTTGCAGCTGTCAATTTGTTTATCATTACTCATTTGAGACATATGAGCAGGCTGACATGATGCTTAAAAATGCTTGTGGGAACCTCTCTCCTGGAGGGTATTTCATTGGCACAACTCCAAATAGCTTTGAGCTTGTGTAAGTACTTTTTTATCCTACTAGCCTTCCAAAAGACTGTGAAGCATTGTCAAGTCATAGTTGTTCTTCAAGTGCTCTGATTACGTTTGTGTAAACAAAAACAATTTTTTTGCAACAGTTTTGGATTCTAGTCAGGAAAATCCCACTCATGAACATGACTCAAACAGGTAAATCTGTACTAACTGTTGTCTCTTGTACCCATGGCTCTTCTGGAGTGAGTATGGATCTTCATAGGTAAACCTTTGGTAGTGATTTAAATAGCGGCAAAATATCCACAGCCTGGTCTGTAAGTAAGAGTAACTGTAAGAGTTTGCTGTGGTAGTTCCAAGAAGCCTGTCTTGTCCCTGTAGAATATGCCTGGTCTGAAAATTAATTTTCTAGGTCCATGTAGTCCTTGGTATATTGTAGAGAAATGATAAACTTTTAAAACTTGGCATGCCTCTTTGCTTCATTTCATTTTCATTGCCTTAATGGATTCGGTGTGGGGGAAAGTACATTGAATCCTGGACGCTGTAATACTGGGATGAAGCAGTTTCAGGTCTCTTAGGCATTGTTTACTCTGTAAAATGAAAAGTCGGTCTGTCAACTACCATTTGTTTATATCTCTTTTTATAGAAAACGTCTAGAAGCTTCAGAAACAAATTCATTTGGGAATGACGTATACAGTGTAAAATTTGAGAAGAAGGGAGAATATCCCTTGTTTGGCTGCAAATATGATTTCCACTTAGAAGAAGTGGTTGATGTCCCTGAATTCTTGGTTTATTTTCCATTACTGGAAGAGTAAGTTAAATTTTGAATTCATCGTATAATGAGAGCAGTGTTTTATTGCACAACAGAAAACTTTGTCTTTCTTGTTACAGTTTCAGTTCCTTGTTTTTTGTTGTCTCTCTAAATGAAGATGTTTCTTGCATTTCTGTCTAAGACTGTAATCTGGTATGTGTCCATTGTACACAGTTGAAGGTGCTCTGGTCAGGTACTAGGTCTTGCATAGGAATTTCAGTGTCTGATGTCATCTGTAAGCATACGTTTAGTGTTGTCAAATTTTCCTTCTTTAACTTTATATTTCTGGGATTTTATTCTACCTTTCTTAAGTGCTTCAGCCTCTTGTGTATCGTATCCTCTTCTTTATGGTGCCTCTTATCTTATCCAACCTTTTTTTTGGATGTTCATTGATTTTTTTTTTTTTTTTTTTTTTTTTTTTCCCTAAGACTAACTTTTCCTTTCTGTAAATCTTCTATGAGTGTATATTTTGCTATTACCTCTGCTTGAATTCAGATATACCATTACCAGCCTGTTGTCTTGTGAGGTACAGACAAATGTTTCCATATTCTCCACCCCGGCCATTCAAATTCAGTATGTGGAGTTTTCCCTTCAAATCTGTATATTTTCATGTGCTTCATTTGTGTCTCTCTATGAAGAGTGTTAGCTTCTACCACTGATGCCTGTAACTTCAGTATTGTATGACCAGAGTGTCAACATATAACTGAAATGTAAGGCACTAAATCTAGTAGAAAGAGGATTCCTCAGTATATCCCTAATAGCCGATGTGGTAGATGATGATTAGTAACTTGAGTGCTAGGAGAAGACACATTTTTCTGTTGAAATGTTTATAATCACTTATGTGTAGATTTTTATTGTCCTAATTCAAAAAAGGTACAGTTTGTGGTGGTAATGCATTTTTTTCATCTAAATGTGTTTACTGAAAGATAAATTTTAGAACAGTTGTAATCCTAGTGGATACCATAAGATGTCACTGTGGCTTCAAACTGTTTATTTGAAAACAAAGCTACAGTAATTTTGTGGTTTCCCTAATTAAGCGTATTATTTTGACAGAATGGCAAAGAAGCATGGTATGAAGCTAGTCTACAAAATGACGTTTCGGGAATTCTATGAAGAAAAAGTCAAGAATGAGGAGCATAAGATGCTGTTAAGGAGAATGCAGGCCTTGGAGGTAAATGCAGACTTAACATTTTTTCTTTTAAATAGTATTTTACATCTTGTTAATTATTTGTGCAATAACTGAAATTACTTTTGTGAACATTGTGCAATTAACTAAGGAATACCAACAGAAGAACTAAACTCCTGTTGCTGAAAGCGTGATTGTGGTCAGTTAACCTTGGCTGGCTACCAGATGCCCACCCAGCCGCTCTCTCACTTTCCCCTCCTCAACTGGACCTGGGGTGTGTGTGTGGGTGTGTGTGTGTGTGTGTGTGGAGAAAATAAGACAAAAAAGCTTATGGGTTAAGATAAAGGCAGGGAGATTGCTTACCAGTTACCATCATGGGCAAAACACGCTTGACTTGGGGAAGATTATTTTAGTTTATTGCCACAAACAAAGGCAAAACTAAAAATGCCTTCCCTCATCTCAGCCTCTCAGCCCTTTCTTCCTAGGCTCAACTTCATTCCTGACTCCCTTACCTTCTTCCCTTGACAGAGTGGCTTGTGGGGTTGGGGACTGTGATCATTACAAACAGCTCCTCTCAGCTGCTCTTTCCTCCTCTGCTCCAGCATGGGTCCCTCCCACAGGCTGCAGTTCTTGAAGAACTGCTCCAGCACTGGTCCATTCTGTGGGGTGTAGTACTTCAGGAACAAATTGCTCTAGCATGGGCTCCTCTTCATGGGCTGCAGTTCCTGTCAGGAGCATGAGCTCTACACAGGCTGCAGCTTCTTTCAGGGGTTTATCCACCTTGCTTTGGCTTGGGGTCCTCACCGTCTATAGTGTGGATATCTGCTCTGATGTGGTCCGCAGGGGAACAACCTGTTTCACCATGGTCTTGTCCCTAGGCTGCAAGAGAATTTCTGCTCCAGTGCCTGGAGCACTTCCTACCATTCCTTCTTCACTGACTTTTGTGTCTGCACCCGGTACAGCAATTCAATTCTATAGCTAAAATTGCAATTTTGAAGCAAGACTTAATTTTTATTAAGAAGCCAGCAGAAGCACATTGGTGTTATTTGACCAGGTGTGGTCAATGTTTGTTTCTTATTTTACATAGAAACACAGGAATCATGCCTGGTGTCACACAGCGGGAACTGTAATCCATTTCTTCCACAGCAGAGAGGCTGAAAGCTGGATCTCTGTTCAAAAAGTGCTGATTAAGAGTCAGAAAGTAATCTTTGTAGGAATAAAAGGAAGGCTGTGTTTATAGGAGAAAATGATACTTAACTGTAGTTGGGCTTACAGTTTTTGTCCAGTGTTTTTGCCTTTTATCCTCAAGCTGTTATCTTGGATAACTTTAGCTGCTTTAGAGGAGCTTTTCAATGCTATCTCTGGGGCTTTGTTTTTAATCACGGTTACATATGCTTCCGTTTTGCCTCAAATGGTAGAATTCTTCAGCACAAAGCTATCTAGTTGAGTATGTGGTGACACATTAAGCTTAGTGACATGGGCTACGAGTGGACTCTGCTGCCCTTCTTGACTCAAAAAGAGACGGTGCTCATATTTCCAGTAGCATGGTGAAACACCATCTTACATATCAGCATCTTAGAACAGTGAGAGTTGTCTTAATTAGTAGCCGCATAAAACTGAGGACAGCACTGAGTACAGACCATTTTGCAGTAACAGGGATCTTTAATAAGTATATAGTAGTTTTGAAGAATCAGATGTATGCTTCTGTTTATAGCTCCTGTGTGTTATACAAGCATTTTAAGCATTCTGCTTGAAGTACTATAGCTGCTCTGTTCTCAGTAGTTCTCTTCACAGTTGCTGGCTTGTTCGGATGCTGTTCTGAAAGAGGGTGTATCTAGATCATGTTCATAATGAGCTGTACATGGAGCATAATTTTTATAGCTTATTCTGTCTGTCCTGTTTCAGACATGTAAGTGGATAAAAGTTAATTTATAAATTCTGGGTGTTAGATTTTCTGGGAAGTAGCAAATATCAGACCTGACCCGACAGGTGCCTTAAAGGAGGAATGCAAATTTTAAGATACTCCTAATAATTACTGACCTCTGTTTTGGGCCATACTGTCACAAACCCTTGACTAGTGTGATTAATGCATCATACTACCTAATTAATATTTTTTTCTTGTTTTTTGTATTTTCTCTAGCCATATTCTACATCTGATGATTCCAGACTTGCTTCTGATAAACCTGATGATTATGAGCATGCAAAAGAGTTTATCAAAGATGGCAAGGCAAAGTTACCATTGGTAAGTACCTTCTCACCTCACTAGAGCAAACAATGTCTAAAATTGAGGCCATAATCTTGTAGATGTTTCATACCTTCTTCATTTCAACTGTAATGGAATGGCCACCTATGTCTCCGTGTACATGACAAATCGTAGAACAGGCAGTTCATCTATAACCTTTGCTTAAAGAATTAAATTCAGTTAAGTTGTTAGCTATTAAGAAATTTTTAACAGTGTGGAAAGAAAAGGATGCTCTGCCATCCACCTTGACATCTGTTCTAACATAACTATCTTGAATTTCAAGAATTTTCTTATGATTCTGGATCTTCACTCTATCCATTTAAAATTTTATTTTTCTTCTTTTAATCCTCAGACAGAGAGGAGAGTTGAAAACTTTCTTAGTAATCTTGTAGGTATTTAAAATATTATACATTTTTTCTGTTGTCTTTTTGGGTGAAGAAGATCCAGCTCATTTCGCAGCCAGTTTTAGTGAAGTTCTGATTTTTTTTTTTTTTTTAATCTGCCCTTCCTGCATTTTTGAGCAGAGCTACTAGAACTGAACCAGTCCTACCTGCATCCATATATTTCTCTCCTCTGTTTTATTAAACATGATATTCTGTTCACATCCGGGAATGGAAAGACCCTTTCTTTGTGATGATAGTAATGTTACCTTGTAGAATATTTAGTCTGATAGCCTGTCATATATTTTTCTGCAGTTCTCTGGCTTTGCCAGCTTGATTTATTTCAAAAACAAAAGAATACTGAAACATCTTCTATGGAGATCATAGTAGATTTTAGATCAGTGGTCCAATTAAATACATTTTTTCTGCTTCTAGTCTTGTCTTCTAAATGACACGCTGCCTTTCGGAGCTTCCTGTCTTTCTCATATTTTTATAAATGAGGTTTCTTTCTTTGACTGTCCTAGCAGGACATGACGAAGTTGGAGTTGTCTGTTGGACCCCATTTCTGCTGTCCTTTCATTTAGATACTGAACTAGCCGTATTGTCTTCAGGACTTTCCAGCCTAGTTCTGTGTCTACACTATGTGGTACAGGGAGTGTGATAGGGTCTGTAGCTCCTGAGAGTGCTTCAGAAGACTGGAGTGGAAGCCTTGATGTTGAGATGATGTCTTTTGCTTCCTTTTGTGGCACGGTGTTGGGGTTTAATGCAGCAGACACCTGAACACCATACGTCTGCTCACGCTCCATGCGTGTGTACGATTCCTCTGAATTTCAGTTCTTGAGGGGCATAGTTCTCCTGGCAGCTTGTCCCCTCACAGCCTTTTCATTCTTCTGTGTTGGTCTCAGAGCTCATTGGGCGCATGATGGACAGGAGCCTGCACAAATGCTGTTCCTGGGAAGTGAGCAGGAGGTCAGACAACATCTGCCATTCCCCCAGGAACTGCTGCCATTGTGTATTGCCTATCCTGTCTGTAGCCAGACTAGCTGTTCAGGATGGCATATAGCTGTGTGCTTACTTCTGCACCTGCCTTTGGGGAGTAAGGCTGGATGGAAACCTCTCAAAAGCGTAATTTCACTGTCTCATGCTCAGCAGTTCCTGGTACACAACGTTGGCTGTTTTGGTCTGAACTTTAGCCTGTCTTTGTGTGTTGAGGCTCTTTGACAAGAGAGAACCAAAACTGGAGGCTAAGTAGTTTGAGTAAAGTTTGTAGCTTAAGTAAGGTGCGCAGTTACTAAGACTTGGTGTTAAACTTTTTTATGGCGCATGTAGCGCGAAGCTGTCAGTTTGACATTTTTCCAGTTGGATTTTTCTTTTTTTTTTTTTTTTTTCATGATTGGCTTACCTGCTGTTCATGTTCTGAATTATTGAGGATGTAGTGAATTATTGAGGATTTACTGCATATATAACAATCCTACATCAAGAGGGAAAAGAAACCTGCTCTCTGTATTTGAAATCTAAAAATTTCAAAAAGAAAGTTGCCTCTTAAGAAACAACCTTAAGGACATGAGAATGGTAGAGTAAGACCAAAGACCTCTTTTGCCTGATACTCTTAACAGTTGGCAAGTAGTTGATGCCTGGGAAGAAGTGTGAGAAGGGGTGTTAAGTGCTATGTCATGTGAACAAGTCTTTTTATTTGTGTTTTTTTTTTTTTTACTGACCTCATAAAAGATGAATCGTTTGGTCAGAACTGGACAGTGAGTAGCATACGGGTTAAATCATGCCCGCAGTGAGAGCACACTGGAAGAGGGTGGAATAGGCAGAGCAGAAAGGGAGCTTGTTGCTTATTACCTCATGCTTCTTAATAGGTGGAATAAATGGCAGCAGCTGTCAATACTTGAGTGTTGCCCCTGCTACTGTGCTTTCATCTGAAAGATGGGCTAGGAGTAGGCTTCCTAGGGCTCCCAGGTGGATTATTTTCCATAGCATGCGGGCTGGGCTCAGAGTTATTCTTCTCGAGTAGAGCTTCTGTGGCCTGGAGGAAGGTGTTAGGTGGAGGCTGGCAATATTCCTGGGGAAGGCGGGAGTACTGTGGCCTGGGGCCTTTCCACAGCTTCAGCATGGATGTTGGGCAGCTTGGGCAGGAGAGCTGCTTGAGCCAGGTCGGGTCATGCTGACCTGCAGTAGTGGACCCAGTGTGTCCCTGCATTGCAGAGGCATCCAGCCCAACCGACTGGTCGCCCATTCTGCTCTACCTACGTAATTTAGGTGTGTTCCATTATCTGAGCTGTTCCAGTTCCCCATCATTCTAGTTACTGGAGTTGTAAATATCTGTGGTCTACAATAATGCTTAACTAGTGCCTAAATAGCCATCTAGTGTGGGTGGTTAGAAGTTGGTCTGTGAAAGATTGTTTATCTTGAATTAAAACGGTGGTTTGTTGTTTCCTCATCTTTTTGTTTGAACTGGTTTTTATGTCCTCTTCTAGGGAACCTTGAGTAAATCTGAATGGGAAGCAACAAGTAAGTATCGTTTTGAAAACTTGGTGTTGACTAAATGCCTGCTGTGGGAAATGTATGAAAATAAACGGACCGTCAATTAAGGAAGAAAATGCAAATTTTACATAAAACAGTATTTTATTTGTGTTATTGAAATGCCTGTATATAACCAATATAGTACACACAGCTCAAGAAATTGGGTGAGGGGAAACGCATGAAATAGGTTGAACTTCTGTTTATTTAAGTAGTTTCAAGTATGCAAACTTTCAGGCCAAAAACACTTTGGGGAAGCCTTCTTAGAATGTATGGAAAGAGGATGGTAGTGTCAGTCCTTTAATATCAGCAAAAATGTACACTTGGACATTGTACTGTTACTAGTCAACTAGAAAACAAAATTCACTGGGCGCATATATTCATCAAAAAAAACAAGTCTGGTTTGGGAAGACAGACTGAAACTTTACTTTTTGCCTGTAGCGGTTAGTATGTTTCAGAAAGAAACAGCATGGATGGTGAAGAGGTATTTGAATGTTTTATGAAAGGGGTGGAGGGAAGGGAAGTCTGTGCCTCAGACACAGAAAAGGATATAATATTCTTAAATGCATTTGAATTCTGTAAACGTGTTTCATGGAAAACTTGACGTCAGTTTTGTTTTTTTTTTTTCAATATTGTATTTAGTAAATCTCAAATGAAAGGGACTGAGAATTCTGTTGGTAAAAATTGTTTCCCGGAGTGGTTGTTACTGACTTATGTGTCACAGTAGCCAACCAGTATTTACATTTTTGAAGACCATTATACAGGTTGCGTTAGTAGGTTAAAAACAAACAAAAATGCTGTTTAATTCATGAATGAAAAGGTCTTTAAAGTGTAAAGTAAACATTAATTCAAACAGTGTAAAAGTATTATGTAATCTATGAATCTAATTGAGAGGGGCTTTTTATACTTTCAAAAGTTCAGTGATGACTGACCAAAGCACTTGTTCTTAAAATTTTTTTTCCAGAGAGTTGGAGTACAGAGTTTTTGATGGTTTAGGACAAAAGCACAGCTTGCTCATTACACGAAACTTCACTTTGCTTTATTGCTGAGGAATATAGAACAGGCTTGTATTGAAAGATTTGTAGTGTAGCTAGAACATTTGTTAAAAGTTAGGTTTAAGTGGAAAACTGTTTATTTGGACTCATGGTCTTAAAGTGATTTAACTTACCTGTCTGATAGGAAGCTCAAGAACTTCTGACATAGCTACATTGATTCGATTGTATGTTGAATAACCCCTTCCCAGGGCACTGATGGGGACTTTATGAGGTCCATTTCTGGAATTATACTGATCTGTAATTGAGAAAATGCTATCTGGCATGTGTAAATATTTGTTTGTCTATGATATTTTAAAAGCAAAATTGAGAGTTTTTTATCATGGTTTAATTCACTTTTTAATTGAAAGTGACGTTGATCATTTGACCCCTTAATGTCTGTTAAAATTGCGTGTATAAAGGAGTCTTTAAACTTACTTGCATGTGACTTTCTATGCACCAGGGAATGTTAATTATCTCTAAAATGGCATAGTAATTTGAGTTGCATTTACATTAACTGAAGTTAGTGTTGCATCAATAGTATCAACAGTATTTAAAATATTTTCTTCTTTGCATACTTGAAGCTCTCTCTTGAAAATATGTCTAAAACCATGCTAGAATTGAACGCTAGAGTTGTGGGGAAACCATGGCAGTTCGCATAATGTCAGCAGTCAGTTAACAAGTCGTTTGGGCAGGATGTCAATCTGTTTAAATTTTGAACACCTATGCAAGTGCCAGAGGAAGCTGAAACTTTGTGCTCTGTTTTCTTTTCTAGGTATTTACTTGGTATTTGCATTTGAGAAGCAACTGTGAAACTTCACATACTGGATGCAGCAAGAAGAGATCATATCCATGTACAAGTTGGAATGGTCTGAAATCCATTGTGGCAACTATTTTTTTATTTTTATTTTTAATTATCAGAAGTGTGCAGGACACTACCAAAAACGAGAGGAAGCTCATGATTCTGAGTTACATTGCCTGTCTGTGACAGATGGACTTGTGTGTGTATATATAAGAAAGATTCTGAACCAGTCTTTTTAAGGATTTGTAAGCAATCTGCATGCTCTCAAAACTCACGTTTGAACTTGACGCAACTTCATGTTACAAAAAAAAAAAAAAACTTTTTGTTAGTAGCTAAGTATATTTGTGGTTACCAGCCTAACTCTGCACTTTGTGAAGCTGATGGAAAATGACTGTTGGCTTCAGTGATGCAGAATGAGGGCCTAAATATTGTACTGCAAAGCTCAGTTAATTCATGGTGAGATATATTCAGACATATAGGGTATGTCTACATTGCATGCAGAGCTAAGTGGTAAATAATACCCAAGTCAGTTTGAGTACCTCTGTGCTGTGCTCCAGCCTGCAGTGTAAATCTACCTTACTGGTATTCAAAGTGTAGTTTACATGGTAAAGTTCTAGGATTTTTTTTCTAAATTCTTGTTTTTGTGCTTGCTGATATGTAGTGTCAGTTCATGGTGCTTTCATGATTAAACAAGTTTGTTCTGTACAAAACTGCTCTGAAAGAACTGAATTTCTAAAGTTTTGAATCCTTATGTTGTTTTTCCAAGTATGACTATGTGGTAATAACAGCTGCTGAACTTAAATTACTGAACATTTTCTATTATATTAAAGACTCTCCTGACTTTTTGGTAGTTTTAATGTCTCTTGAAAGTTACTAGATAGATCTTAGGATGTTTGTTACTTGTTTCATGAAATTCCAAATAAGCTTGGCAGAAGGATGAGCTGTTGGTGACGAGGACCTTATTGCGGTCCTTAACGCATTAAGAGCATGGTCAAGTATTGGATCATGAACTTAAAATGGAACCCGTATGACAATTTAGGATACTGGAATTTTACTCTGGGAGGGGCGGTTGTGCATGTGCACACACCAGTGCATGTGGATAACAATTGCCAAATTAGAGTCAAAGATTCCATTTGGGAATACAAATTAATGATACCAATAGACAGAATAGTACCTCACTACTGTCCTCCTGCCTGTCAGTCTTGTAGAGCTGGCTTAGGGATTTCTGGCATGGCGTTTGCTCTGCTTTTAACATGCCTATAGCTACCCACTCCTGAGAGGGTATGAGTGACTTTCTTCAAGCTTTTTCTCTCTCTTCTGAGGCTAACAGTAGCTTTTTGCTGCTGTTGGCTCTTATATTTTACATACAGATTAAATGATAAAGTGTTGATGGTACACAAGTATTTTTGCAAAGTTATAATAAACCTAGGAAAGAACATACCTGTTAAACATACAAGTTATTTGAGTTTGTAGTTGTATAGCCTTCCTTCTGTAATTGGGTCATACTCTTTCCTCTGATTCTTGATTTTTTTTTTTAATTATTATTATTTTTTATTTTTAAATCTTCCAGAAGATCACCTGTAACCTTCACCGGGATGTAGCTGCTACTAAAATTAAGTAAAACAAGTACTATATCTAGTAGAAAAGAATCTTAAGAAACTAGCTGAAAAATGCTGTGACAATTTAGAAGTGCTGAAATGTTTCGTTGAACTTCATTTGTGTGCGTCAAAGCTAGTTTTGTGAGATTTCTTATATCAAGTTTTATTTGAAAGTACATAGTTATGCTATTTTTGGAAGAAATCAGAATAATAAAAAGGGGAGAAATACAGTGGAGTGTCTTTTCTCTTTTAAGCAAATTCCAACATCATAAAATCACGGAATAGTTAAGATATGGAAATGACCTTTGGAGGTTGTCTGATTCAACCCCTCTGCTCAAGCAGGGTCACTAAGAGCTGTTTACCCAAGACTATGTCCGAGATTGCTTTTGAATATCTCCAAGGATAGAGAAGACTCCACAACCTCTTTAGGTAACCTGTGTCCATTGCACAGTCACTCACGCAGTAAAGAAGTGTTTGCTGATGTTTAGATGGAACCTCCCATGTTTCATTTTGTGCCCATTTCCACTAGTCACTGGCCACCACTGAGAAGAGAGCCTGGCTCCATCTTCTTTGCACCCTTTCCTTCAGGTATTTGTATACACGGATGAAATCTACCCCTAAGCCTTCTCTCCTCTAGTTTGAACAGGCCTAGCTCTCTCAGCCTTTCCTCATAGGTGAGATGCTCCAGTTCCTTCACTATCTTTGTTGGACACTTTATATTGTGTCCATGTCTCTGTTGTACTGGGGAGTCCAGAACTGGACAGAGCATTCCAGCTGTGGCCTCCTATGTACTGAGCAGAGAGGATAACCTCCTTCAGCCTGCTGGCATCATTGCTTTTGATGCAGCCCAGGACACCATTGGCCTCCTTTGTGGCAAGGGCACGGTGCTGATTCATGTTCAACATGGTGTCCGCCAGGACCCCCAGGTCCTTTTCTGCAAAGCTGCCTTCCAGCTGGATGGGCCCCAGCTGGTCCCTGGGGTTGTTCCTTCTCAGGTGCAGGACTTGGCACTTCACCTTGTTGAAGTGCATGAGGTTCATATCAGCCCATTTCTCCAGCTTGTCAAGGTCCCCCTGGGCAGTAGCAGAACCCTCTGGCTTACAGATTATTGTTTCAACTGTTTTACACTTAGATGGAATAGATTTCTTGTCTCAGGAAAAAAAAATCAATTCTCCTTGGAAGTGGAAGTATGAAAATCCCATTTTAACTAATGCTCAGTATGTTCAAGACTACAGGGCTTTATATGTGTAATATTGTGTTGGTAAAAAGTCAAACACCAGCACTTTCTGTTTAAGATGAATTCAGTACTCATAAAAGATATTTGCTGAGGTAAGAATAGAAGATTTAAAAAAAAAAAAAAAACAAAAAACAAAAAACAAAAGGGACTAGGCTAGGTGGATATTTGTCCTAAATTTTTAACTTCTGTCTTCACTTTTTAAAAGCAGCAGTTACATGTTGTTTCCTTGTCCTGCAACTGAGGTTATGTGGCAATGAAGTTGCTCCAGCAAAGTTAGTAACAGGCAATCAACCGTTCCTTATGGGGCTTAGGATATTCCTCAGCCTTACAGAAAAAATCATGACATGAAACACCATTTGTGCAGAAAGTGTATCATGCTTCTGTCATTACTGTTGTATTAATGCTACATGGTACGTCTTTATGAATTACAGACCAGTGTAGTAAAAATTGCTGCATATCACTTAAGCATGTGCTGTGTTTTGTACTTAAGTTTTAATCAAGTGCTTAAGGAGGCTTGCTGCTTGGTAGGATCTACTTGATTGACTTAAGGAGCTAGCCCTGCTGTAAATCTTACATGTACTCTGGTTACAATATTTGAATAGTTTAATTTACGTAATGAACATCTAAGTCCTTTGACTAGAAGTGTTTTTCTTTTGTGTCATATTCTATTTAATAAATTACTCTCTCTTCTGATATCTATTTTTATTAATAAGAGTAATTATATGCTATCTTCTAATTGCTAAACTGTTGTAAAGACTTTGAAAACAGTTAATTTAGGGAACACTAAGCTGGGTAGTGATGAATTTAAAACATCTGCAGAGTAATCAGTGGCTAATAATGAATACACTTTTTCAAGTCACTTATTGTCAAAGTAATAATGCTTCTGGGAGGAGAAATGGCATGTCTAAAATCAAGCAGGATTATTAGTTGTCTTGTAATCTCAGTCCTCCGTGTTCATTGACTGCTGCAAATGAGAGCCTCTGCCTGTGAGAAAGTGAGGAAATCTGTATTGTTACTTATGAGTACAAGTAAGTGTCCTGATTTTTCAGAATCGCAAAGCACAAAAATCAGGTCATTTAAGTGCCAAAAGGCATGGACACAATGGTTTAAGTGTTTTTTGAACAAGAAACCTCATTTGTGACTTAAAAAAAATGAATTCTGAATCCTTGTGCTGATGACATTATGAATACTGTGTTCTGAGCTAAAAACTGTTAATATAGATTTTTTTTTTTGTAGCTTCAGTGTGTAGTGTTTGACATAGATGTGCTAGTGCTGGTAAAAATGGCTTTCCCTTAACCTCCCTTATGGTAAACCATCACTGTCATAGATTTATGTACTGCCTTGAATGTTCCTGCTACTTAGAGAACAGATGTAAGACAGAACAAAACTAATGATAAACAAGGTTTTGATAGGTTAAAGGTTTTCTGGTGGTGTATGAATGCCATTTAGATGCAAGATGTTTTCTTCTTTTTATTAAAGCTGGTTCTCAAAATTGTTGCTTTTCTATCTGCTTCAATGTGTCTCCCAGCAACGAAAATTTGCTTTCAGGGCAGGGCATTGAATATTAGTCTGACTGATATGCACTGCTAATAGTTGAAGATCAAGGAAAGGATAATTTTTTTAGTTCACAGGCCATAATGTTTCAAGAGACAGCTTCTAAAGAATTGCAGAGACTGAGTCTTACGGTCTTGTATGAATTCAAGTTGTGTTTCTGATGCAGTCTGATAGAAGGGTGTGTTTTTGCTCACCCTTAATTATTTACTAATGTCGGTTAAGCTGGAAATTTGCAGCATGTGAATGAAGATCTCCAGGGGTTCAGAGGTATGATGTTCACATTTTCTGGCCTGATACTTTCTCACTATTGCCTAGATGCTTGGCTGTTCGTAATTCTTCAGGTTTTTTCATAGTCTTGGAAATTTAGCTGATGACTTACTGGCTCCCAGGCAGTAACAGCTTCCTTCAGTGACGGCATTTTTCCGACTAGGAACAAGAAAAGTGTTTGGTGGCTTAAGACTTTTCAAAAAACAAATAAACAAACAAAAAAACCTCCATGAAATACTAAGCACAAAATATTGTTTTATATATAAAATACAGACTAGAAATATCTGATTTTTATAGTCCGAGGAAACTGCTCTGAGTAGTAATTCTCAAGTAGCAGAATTATTCTGTTTTCTTTGGTTTGGGTAGTCCTTTTCTTTTCTCAGTTCACTTGTTTTTTTACACCTGCCAGTATATATCTGTACAACAGACAGCTGGAAACGAAGCCTGCTTCCTTATGAGAGAGCTGAACAAATAACAACAATTACAGGTTTGGAAATTGTTGGCTTCCTTGCATAATTCATGAAAGATTCAATTAAACATTTCTTCAGCTAGGAACAAATCACTGCCTCCTCTGAACAACAGCCTCAAGGAAAAATTGGGCTGCTTTAGGAAAGTGTAGGGCCCCCTGCACCGTGAGGATAATGGTATGTGCTGTTGGACCTTAGAAACTGAGGGACCAAGGCTGATTACTCTGAATCTGGACCCACAGGAAGCTTTTGGGCAAAAGCACGGAAGCCCTAGCTGTTATAACTGAGGGTCTGATTATGTACTGTACAGCTTATCTAATGCCTTTTTAAGGTGATGTTGGTATAAAATGGGACACAATCTGACAGGAAGGCATAGTTGTAAGGCTGCCCTGAAGACATACCCATTGGTGATGAGGTTAAATTTGTCATGTTGCCTGTGGGCTGTATTGCTTGTTAGTGGTGTGATATCACTTGCATGCTAGATGCTGTCCAGACGTGAGACAGAACAGTTTTTGCTCTGAAGAGTGGTCTTTAAATCAGAAGATAACGGTTTTCTAAGTTCCCCTAATTGAGTGGACCTTTGTCTTCAACTATGGGCTTGTGTCTGAATAGAGATGAATTGATGTTTTATTGTGATTTTTAAAGAATATTTTGGCAAATTGGAGCAAAACAATTATTTGATAGTATGTTGGTATTTAAGAACATCATCAATGAGTGTATTAAAAGCTGACACTTTATTATAATTCTTGCCACCACATAACCACGTAATTACCAAGAGCCTATTACAACAGAAAATAGTAGGCACATTAGCCCTTGAGACCAGGATTATAAATACCAGGGCAGTGGCTGTGATATTTCAGACAGAAGGATGAGGAGGAGGCAATGAGACCTGGTCAAATGGTTTCAGACTACCTAGGACACTTAGTAGATACAATAACCCAGTTATTTGTGGAAAATAATTATTTATATAAAGTTTATATCACTTACATGCACTTTGACATCTTTGAAAATGTTTTTTCTTGGCATACTTTCACCCTGTTAGAATACAAATTAGAAAATCACTATTTTATTGACTGAATCTGCTGATGGGCATTGGGCTACTGTTTTACTAAGCACTAGCAAAATATTAGAAAAAAAGGTGCAAAAAAAGCAAGTTTTATGTTTTTCCTTTTCAGAAGAAAAGGAAATAATTTTCCTTTCTGATGGCTCCTGAGGTAAATGGAAATGAAATGTCCAATTTGGCTTCTGCTTTCAGTGTTTATATGCCAGTCAAAATCGTGTCCCTGTTTCTTGTAGAGTGAAGAGAAGAGAGGGAAGGTTGTAGGGAAGTGAGTGATTGTGCCTCAGTACTTGGCACTGAGGCCACACCTTGAGTGCTAAGTTTTGGGCTCCTCACTACAACAGGGATATGGAGTTGCTCAAGTGTGTGCAGAAAAGAGCAACAAAGCTGGCAAAGGGACTAGAAAATGAGGCTTAAGAGGAGTGGCTGAAAGAACTGGGGATGTTCAGTCTGGAGAACTTAGGGGAGACCTCATCGCTCTCTACGACTCCCTGAATGGAGGTTGCAGTGAGGAGGGTGTTGGTCTCTTTTTTTATTTTTTTTCAGGTGACAAGTGATAGGACCAAGGCATCAGCCTCAAGTTGTGCCAGGGAAGGTTTAGATTGGAGATCAAGAAGAATTTCTTCATGGAGAGGGTGGTCAAGCATTGGAATAGGCTGCACAGGGAGGGAGTAGAGTTACCATCCCTGCAGGTATTTAAGAGTCATGTGGAGGTGGCACTTACTAGGGATATGATTTAGCAGTGGACTTGTAGTGTTAGGTGGAGATTGGAACTGATGGTCTTGAAAGTCTTTTGAGAGCTAAATGGTTCTATGATTCTATGATGTTCTGCTAATAGAAGTCCATCAGTTCTGCAGTGTTGTGGTCTGTCATTCTCATAGCATTATTTAGGATTCTCAGGATGTAACAACGGAGTTCATATTAAAGTTTAACCCCTTTTAAAAGACCAACTAAAATAGACTTTCAACTACAGCCAGCCTGACAGAAGTCAGTGCATTAACTACCTTCTTCTATTCTGTCATTAATTTTATAGTTTTTTTTTTTTTTTAATTTCAGTCATCATTCCTGTTGTCAATTTTTGTTAACTCTAAAGATTACTTAGACTCGTTAACCAAGGGCATCTGCAGTGTAATGAGGACACGAGTCAAGCCTGGAACTTGCTGTACAATTTTTTGGCTTGGCAACTCGTTCCATTATTTTTGCTTTTAAAAGTTTGTGCAGAGCAGGGCAGCACAAATTGCAATGAACAAAAGAGCTGTGGAAGGACTTTTTCTTGAATTCCCTGTATTTTCTTTTACTCCCGCTGCTCTCTATTCTGCTATCAAATATTGCACTGAAAGAGCATTTTTCATGTTTCCTGTGGGAGTTGATCAGTTCAATTATTTTAATTGAGACTTATACGGAGAATATTGTGGGTACAAGAACACTTATTAGTCAAATGCATTATGCAGCTTTGCAGGATTTTCATGTCTATTCCTTCAAACTGTAGTGTGGAATAATCACTGCTCATTTATTTGTTTCACTTGAAATGAATCTCAGTAAGTGGTGGTCACTGCTTTAAATAATCAGTTATTAGCTGTATTGAATATTTCTATTTCACGTGTGAAAAGGCCATGGGTCTTCAAGTAGAAATAAGTTGTTGATTTTTTTCAGTGAGAAAACAACCTGGGTAATCTTGACTTTGCACTTAGACTGCAAAGTATTTGTTTTACTTCTGTCATGTTGAGACTCTTTGGGGATCTAAGCACACTAGATCTAAAAATGTAATCCAGTTTGATCAGCTACAACATTGAGACATTTATGTAGAGAGCAATTACAAGGTTCCTTGTAGGTCATTCACTAAGACCACAGACTTCATGGCACTCAACTTGTGCTGTGAGGGTAAACTTCATTCTGTCATCTGGCTTGCTTGGCATAGTATAATACAAACAGCTAGTAAGAAAAAAGGTCTTAGTTCTGTAAAACTGGACCGAGGAGGAGTTTTAAGTATTTGGATTTGAAATTATGATCCAAACCCACTCAACCCAAATTCCTGTAGAAACCTCCTCCTCCTCTTTTTTTTTTTTTTTTTTTTTTTTTTTTTTTTTTGCTTCCCCTTTTTCTTGCTTTTCCCAAATACAGTCTTGCTTCTTCTATGGTGGAGTCTTTGAGAACGCTGATCCAGTAGCTTTGCTTGAACTATATTGAGTAGGACAAGTATTGCCAAGAAGAACACTTTTTCTCATGGGCTTCATGTATTGGCTTTATGTGTCAAGGGCTTGTTAGGAGGGGGGCTACAAGGGTGGCCTCTGTGAGCAGAGCCCAGCAGATGGCCCATGTCAGATCAGAGGGATGCCATCCAAAGGGACTTAGACAAGCTTGAAAAGTGGGCCAATGTGAACATAATGAGGTTCAGCAAGTCAAAGTGCAAGGTGCTGCACCTGGGTCGGGGCAATCCTGGACGTGAGTACAGACTGGGAGAAGAACTCATGGAGAGCAGCCCTGCAGAGAAGGACTTGGTGGGTCTGGTGGATGAAAAGCCCAATGTGAGCCAGCAGTGTGTGCTTGCAGTCCGGAAGGTCAACTGCATCCTGGGCTGCATCAACAGAGGAGTGGCCAGCAGGTGGAGGCAAGTGATTGTTCCCCTCTGCTCTGCCCTTGTGAGGGCCCACTTGGAGTCCTGCATCCAGCTCTGGGGCCCCCAGCACAAGAAGGATGTGGGGCTGTTAGAATGGGTCCAGAGGAGGGCCACAAGGATGATCAGAGGGCTGGAGCACCTCTGATCTCTCAAAGGTTGAGAGAGCTGTGGTCGTTCAGCCTAAAGAGGAGAATGCTCTGGGGTTACCTCATTGTGGCTTTTCAGCACTTAAAAGGGACTTAAAAAGAAGATGGAGAGTGACTTTTTGTTCAATCAGATAATGACAGGATGAGGGGTAATGGTTTTGAACTAAAAGAGGGGAGATTTAGATTAGATATCAGGACAAAATTCTTCACTCAGAGGGTGGTGAGGCACTGGAACAGGTTGCCCAGAGAGGTTGTGGATGCCCCATCCCTGGAGGTGTTCAAGACCAGGTTGGATGAGGCCCTGGGCAACCTGATCTAGTTGGTGGCAGGGAGGTTGGAACTAGATGATCTTTAAGGTCCGTTCCAACTCGAGCCATTCTATGACATGAGTCCATCCGGCTCTGAAAGGGACCTGCTGCTGGACAGAGCCGAGCCAGTGAGCGATGCTGGTTGGGCTTCTGGGAGAGCAGATTTAAGAAAGGGAAAAAAACTGCTCTGCAACAGCAGCTGGGAGAGAGGAGTGGGAAAACGTGAGAGAACCAGCCCTGCAGACCCCAAGGTCAGTGCAGCAGGAGGGCAGGAGGTGCTCCAGGCACGCAGCAGCAGTTCCCCTGCGGCCTGTTCAGAGGCCCCTGGTGGAGCAGGCTGTCCCCCTGCAGCCCATGGGTCCCACATGGAGCAGGTCTCCACGCTGCAGCCCATGGAGGAGCCCCCGGTGGAGCAGGTGAATGTGGCCTGGAGGAGGCTGCGGCCCATGGAGAGCCCCTGCAGGAGCAGGCCCCGGGCTGGAGCTGCAGCCTGTGGAGGGCCTGTGTGGGAGCAGTTTGCTCCTGACAGACCCCATGCCACAGACCAATGTTGGAGCCGTTCTTGAAAAGCTACTGCCCGTGGGGAGCCCCCGCAGGATCAGTTTGGGAAGGATGGCATCCCATGGGAGGGACCCCACGTGGAGCAGGGGCAGAGAGTGAAGCGTGAGCTGTGAAGCAGCAGCATTAGGGGCTGACTGCAGTCCCCTTTCCTGCTTCTGCTGCACCGCTTGGGGGGAAGACGTAGAAGAGGGTATAATGGGGGGAAGGTGTTTTTTGTTTGCTTTTAGTTTCTCAGTACTCTAGCCTGTTAGCAATAGGCAATACGTTATATTAATCTCCCTGTGTTAAGTTTGTTTTGCATGTGATAATTGGTGAGTGATCTCCCTGTCCTTATCTCAACCCTTGAACCTTTTTCCATTGTTTCTTCTCTTCCTCTGAGAAGGAGGAGTGAGAGAGCGATTGTGGTGGAGTTTGGCTGCCCAGCAGGGTAAAACCACCACACTTCATTACCATCACTTTCTGCAAAGAGAAGGAACAGCAAGAAAGGTAGGGTAAAGGGGCCAATATGGAGGAAGAATGCATTAGTTTGTATTTACAATGCAAAACTTACATAACTAGCTGAAATGTACTTTCTCTTCTTTTAGTCATTGAAATCAGCAAATAGGAGCTAAATGGGAGAATAGCTCAAATTAGCATGAACATTTACTAAGAGGTCAAATAAACTATAAAAATTTCACAGACTCTTGTTTACCTATGCTTAATAAAGTGTGAGATAATGAATTAGGACAGATTGCTTATTAACAGGCAGCAGCTTAGTCAAAGGGATCTGTTGTCATGAACTACCAGAATGAAGTATAGATGTCCATAAAAATGTCAGGTACAAGCTAAAGTCAAAGCTTAGAGATTAATTTATAATCACTTTTGTAATAGACAGTGAATTATTTCTACACGTAAATGACATGCCATTCAGTCCTGCTGTAATTGAAGAATGCTAATAAGACATGACAGGCAGTGCTCTGCTGGGCAATCATACCAATTCAGGTAAGGCAGGCAGCAGGATAAAGGCAGGGTAGACCTGCAGACTACCAGCAAAAAAAGTCTGGGAAATGCTGAGCTAATACAGCTACATGAGTAAGTAGTTGAATTGCAGTATCTACTGATATTCTTCTAGACAAGAAAAACTCAAAGTGACTCAGCAAAGGCTCTGGGCAATATTGTACACAAGATTATTTGTGGATTCCTGGCTGGATGACTGATATGACCAGAAACCGGTTCACAGAATACAGCAGTGGTACTCCATAGTATTTCAGTATCATCAAGGATCACTTAAAAGCTGTGTGGTGCATTTTCAGCTACTGGTTTTCTGCTTCTACATATATAAAGTAACATTTTTTTCTGCCTGTGTCAAACATCAGGAGTTGGTAGATCCAGGTTGGCCTTCTCATCTTGCCATCCTGTTCCAAAGAGTTAATTTATGTTCATACCCAATAGGAACACAGATGTTCATATATAAAACATGAAATGAGGTGCTGTATCTGTAAAACTTTATTACTCTTTGCTAGAATGACTTTATCTCTGATCCAATTTTACATCAAACAGAATTAAGGCATGTCTTTGCTCTCATTTTCCCAAGGCCATAGGTTTGTGACTTAGTTCAATGGACAATGCCTACAGACAGACCAAGAAAGCCATTTTTGGTCACCAAAGACTTCATTGATACGGTCCACTAAATTTTATTCCCAATCCTCCTCTGAGTTCTTTTGTTTCTTTCCAGAGGCCATTGCCCTTTCCTGTTTCTGGTGCTACCAGAGAAATACATGTGAAGTACTGATGCAATCAAGGCTTCTTGTGATAGAGGTGGCCTATTTTTTGCTAACTTAAGCATGTTTGTCTTGTTAGTGGAACTACTTTATTTTCTTTGGGGGGGGGGGGGTGTAGGCAATCCAAGGAGGTGGTTCATAGTTTTCATCCTTTTTCATCAACTTGAACTCCTTAACTGATTCCTTAAAGGTAGTTCACAATTCAGTTTGTTCCTTGGTATTGATTTTTGCACAGATGGGCTGTAATCAGAAGGCAAGCTCATCATACGGCTCTATTAATTCTGAGCAGTCTGGTGGTTACACTGATATGAATGTCAAATACACAATTTTTCCTCTTTTGGCACTTGTTTTTGTTCCTTCACTATGTTGTATTACGTCTGAAAGATGTTTTGTCAGTATATTAGTGAAGGAAAAAGCAGTGATGCTTAAATTGGGAGTGCCATGATGTACTGTTATTTTATACTGAGTTCCTTGTTTGACAGCCCAAGGCAAAGGCCAAGTTTCCTCCCAGAATTTTGCATTGAAGATTTATGCCACCGAAGTCCAAGACAGTGGCTGCATGCTCCTAAAACAGAATAACATTTTCTTGTCTCTAAGCTGACTGTGCCAAAAAATGGGCAATCCAGACCACTAACAGGGGCATCATACTTTTACAAGAGACAAGATTGCTCAGTGAGTGAGGGGGGAAAATGCTCTCAAACCTGTGTATAGCCTTGCCAGATGGTTAATTCCCATCTTAGCAAAATTAGAATCACAGAATCATAGAATCATTTAGTTTGCAAAAGACCTTCAAGATCATCAGGTCCAACTGTCAACCAGACCTGCTGAGTCCAAGCACTAAACCATATCCCTTAGTACCACCTCCAAATGACTATTAAATTCCTTCAAGGGTGGGAGGACTCCACCACTCCCCTGTTCCAATGCTTGACCATCCTCTCTGTGGAAAAAGTCTTCCTAATATCCAGTCTAAACCTCCCCTAGCACAACTTGAGGCCCCTGCCTCATGTCCTATCACTTGTCACCTGAGAAAAGTGACCGACACCTTCCTTGCTGCAACCTCTGTTCAGGTAGTTGTAGAGAGTGATGTCTCCCCTTGACCTCCTCTTCTGCAGACTGAACAGCCCTAGTTCCCTCACCTGCTCCTAAGTCTCGTTTTCTAGTCCTTTCACCACCTTTGTTGCTCTCTTCTGCACACACTTGAGCAACTCAATGTTGTTCTTAGGCACTCTATTATCACTTGCAGAATTTAATGCATTCCTTTGCTTTTTTTTTTCTTTATACATAATCAGTTTTCTGAGACTGACTGCACATGCAGAGTTTTAGATAGTTTTCTGCAATCCCCCTTGTAAGCCCATATTAATGCTGGGGCATAGATTCAAGACTATTGTCCCTTGATATCAGAAAGGGGAAAGAGACAGGATGGCAGAGAAAGGATATCCACACAAAGAGCATCACCTGGTCTGCCTGCCTGCTTTTCCTTTGGGATGACCCACAAATGCAGCAGAAGTATCCCTCACTATTTTATTCAGTGCTGGTACAGAAGGTGGTGGTCAAAAGGTAGCAGTGAGGTGTGAAAACAGTAAATACAGGCAGGAAAAATAGAAATTGGCTTTCTAGCATAGCGTGTTTGTGCCTCTCTCTTGTGTTTCTCTCTCTCTCTCTCTCTTTTTTTTTTTCTCCTCAGAGTTGGAGGTAATTTTTGACTCCCCAATGACAGAGAGAACACCAGTGTTCTGCCTGAATATGTCTGAGTAAATGTAGGAAAAGTGATAGAGTGTGCATATTACTCAGCATAGCCATTTATTTCGTTCTGCTTCACTGGGAATCCCAAACGTCTCTTCATGGATTTCTTTGCCTGCATCTAGTTTTAAAGGGCTGAAATAGAAAGCAAAATAACTTCAGAGTAAACATGGCCTATCTATTAACAAGAGCGTGCAGCCGATCAGCCTTACCAGAACAAGTTTGGATATATATTATTCTGATGCAGTAGTGTCATAATGCTTAGCAGTTGCTTTGCTTTACCCTGCCTAAGGCTGGGCCTGTTTATTGCTGCATGACTTTTTGTGTGAGACAAGCCATCTTGTCCTTCCTCAGTGGCTTTCCCTGAGAGAGCTGACTGTAACTGATAAGTCACCCTGTGGGAAATATCAGTCATCACACCTAACAGGCAACACTTTCCTTGGAGGAGAAGGAGCAGGAAACAAGACCACTAGTCTAGAAATCTAAGATGGTTTTCTGAGCTGAGGAAACTTCCTTTTCCCCCAGCTCATGCACCGCAGTAGGGAGATTGCTATTTCACGTGTCTGGCAGGACTTTCCGTCATAAACACTGACTTGTTATGAAGAAAAAAACAACTCAATTATTTTGTTCTTCGTAAGGAAAGTGAAAGTGGAAATAAGTAAAGCAATTTAGTCATGAGTTTGTTATCATCATCTGATGCCTTGTGAAGCAAGGCATATTAGGGGGTTTTGACATTGGTCTTTCATCCAACAATTAGTACCAGTCTAAAAGTGAAAATATTCTGCAGATCTGAGCACTATGGGGCTTTTACTGATGCAAAAATATCACTTTTAAAGGTTTCTGTGTTGGAGAAAATGTTAAAGGTCATATTATTGCAGCATACACTTATTTTCATCTGATATTTTGTGTAGTTCCGTCAAAATCTGACCTAGCATGGGACAGCTACTAAAAGAATAATTAGTGGCTGCTATAGCATTTTGGGCCATTAAAGTCTCCCTATTACTCATTACTGCCTAGGAAACATCTCCTGCTTCAATTAGTACAGCATAATTACATAACAGCTCTGATGATTGTTTTTCTGCAACAAGCAGTGACCCTGCAACATATATTGCAGCCTTTGTCAAATATAATCAGAATAAAGAAACAATTTTAACTGCACAAGTCAAAGGTAAATTGCTCTTATTCTCTTGCTAAAGAAAGGCAAAAAATAGCTCAAAATTACAGACAAATTTTATAATTTTTATCACAACAGGTGAACATGTAGGCTGTTACATTAGAGAGGAGATGTATATGAAGTTCGAGGTGCTAGTCAGCGTGCTTGAAGATTTGGTTATAAACAGAATAGACCTCTGTCAAGTAAGGGTATAGTATTAAGGCCACCTATGGTTTTGAGTGTTTTTCATATCAAAAGTCCTCACAAGCTTCACAAAGGTTGGAATGACTTTACCAGGAAATGTAAGTGACCCAGGTCTCACTTGTACCCACCTGCACAACAATGTGAAGAGATGATGTGTAAAGATGGTACGTGTGGGAATTGTACAGAGCCTGCTGTTGCCCCTCCACTTAGAAAGAATAGTTATGGAGAATGCAGAGGAGTTTTTTTATTATTATTATTTATTATTATTATTTTAGTGTGTAATTCCATGCTAAGACTGCACTTGAGAATTGGGTCGCCTCAGCTGCCAGCCTTGCAATGAAGGCTACACTGTCTTATGGATACAGCGCAAGTTAGCTGACCTGTGCTTTTGCCTTATTTCAGAGTAAGTCCAAAATTATACCATACAGAGGTATAAAGAGCATTGTAGAGGGATAGTTGAAGCCATCATCATGATCTTTGGTGATGATGTAGAAAATCAATTCTTCCCTGTAAAAAGATAAAATATATTAACTGGACTTCAGCCTGAGTTTTTGGTAAGTAAACTGGTAGTTGAATCAGTAAAGAACAATCCCAGAAAGCTCTTCTTCCTTTTTTTTTTTTTTTTTTTTTTGTTTTAGTTCAGGGAGAGGAACAACTCTTCCAAGAGTCCTTCACTGTCAGAATCCTTACATTGAACAAGTCCTTTTTATTCACAAAAAAAAGCCTGAGAATGTCCTGTTTCCTCAACAAGGGTAGTAGTAATCAAATAATAATTGCTTCCTTCAGTCTTAAATATCTTCCAAGCCAATACTTTAATAGAAAGCTTCTTTTTGGCTCCTTTTCAGGTATTTTTGCGTACCTGATTGTTCCCTCTATGTTCTGTTTTTGTGTTTCTCTTTCAGAGGAGTCATGCAACTGCAATCCAGATTTGTCTGAGTATCATATAATCACAGGCAAACTCTCTTTGAATATAACTTAGATTTTAACAAACCACATTTAACTGATCCCTCATTTAATCTGAATGAAAAGCACTTACTTTGAGGCAATGCCCATCCACCAAGAGATTTCTTTCCAACAAGAGGTCTGTAAGTCTATGACTATTTGCTATGACTATTTGCTCAATTCTAGTAAAAAAAAATATTTGAAGAATTCTGTCACGGACAAGGTAAAGGTTGCTGTCTTTGCCTCTTCATGTAATGTATTTTAGTCCCTGAATTAACATGTGATAAAATCTAATCATTTTGATTTTTCTTAAATGTAGAAAAGCAGAGTTTGGTTATACAATTAGGCTGTAGTATTAAAGCATTATAATACATATTATAGACTTGTATTAAGATATTTTTCAAGTACAATACCATTATTTGATAAGTATTCTAAATAATTTTACTACAATCCCTTTTCTTCATATGCTGAATTTTGTGTGCATTAGCTTGCTGTTCATTAGAAAAGAGTTAGCTTCATCGCTCAGTGGGTTTACAATCAGCATATGTGCCAAAAATTATAGATGAAGAGCACAAATATTAACTTGTAAAAACAGTACTGTCAAAGTCTACAGAAATTTGAGAGAAATAAAATATGGATATTATTTGTACTGGGCCTGGCTGGGATGGAGTTAATTTTCTTCATAGCATTCCATATCGTGCTGTGCTTTGCACGCGCGGCTAAAGAGTGATGATAACGCTCCAGCATCTTCATGTCTGAGCGGTGTGTGCACAGCACCAAGGCTTTCTCTCCAAGCTTCCCCTTCCCCCAAAGGCCAGGAGGCTGGGGTTGGCCAAGAGGTGGGGAGGGAACGCAGCTGGGACAGGTGGCCCCAGATGACCAAAGGGGTATTCCATACCATATGACATTGTGGTCAGCAATAAAAGCCGAGGGAAAGGACAAAGACATGGGGATACTGACGGCTATGGTGTTTGTCTTCCCAAATAGCTGTTACACTTGCTAGGGCGCTGCTTTTCTGGAATTGGCTGGATATCTGGCCGCCGTAAATATTAAATTAATTCCTTATTTTGCTTTGGTTCTATGTATAGATTTTGCTTTCCTTATGAAACTGCCTTTGTCTTGTTTCATGACCCTTTGTGCATTCCTTCTATATTCTCCCTATACTGTGGGAGAAGGGAGTGAGCAAGCAGGGTGGGTTTTTGGTTGCTAGCTAGGGTAAAGCCATCACCATACAACAAAGCTGAATTTTAAAAGATTATTGATTTTAGAAATTATGTTTTAAGGCACCTTACCAGAAACAATATGAGAAGGACTGATTTTTCAAAGGTGACCTGTTAGCAGTCTTTGAAAATCAGGACACTTGCAAGACAGCATGCAAAATCTTTCTTAAAATATTCTGAGCATAATAGTACATATGTAAAGCTGCTAAACTGATTTGTGTGCACTGGTATTTAAATGCCAATATGGACCACGTAACAAAAATAACATGGTAGTAAGATGGGCAAGTTTAAGGGTCTAAAGACGTTCCTCTTGATGCCAAAATAAGTATTTACAGGGCTATAGGAAAGATTGGTAACGGTGGTTACCTTTGTGTTATAGATTTGCCCTCCATCTACTGTGTAGCAATACAGTGTGATCTTTCGTAACTTCTGCAGTCTTGCCTTTTCTCAAATGCATGTAATCATTACAGTGGTCTACTTTATCACAGATACACAGCATTATTTTGTGCCTTCTTGAGACCCAATTAAACACTTGCACTGAATATTAAAGATTCTGCTTATCACTACATTGATTTAAGTTTCAAAATTTGATGGCTGTGTCATTAGTGTAACCAAGTGACAGAGTGAGAGTGCAGCATGATTATATTTGTTGTTTCTGTGCAGGCAATTAACAGTGGATGCGAAAGGTGCTGATTACTGTGGCCAGTCTCAATGCATAACCCAGTTGCTTGCCTTTGCTAAGCTGGATCAGTGCAGGAGGGCTTCACAGAAGAGCCTAAATGTTTTTTGATGATTTTGTAAGGTAAGTTCAGTACTGGCTTCAGTGGTATAGGCAGATTTGTAGAAAATTTGTCCTCAATATTACTTTACCCACTGTTCTTCAGACTCTAACAATAGAAGAAGTACAATATTTAGTAGTCTTTATTCACTGCTGATTTTCTAAGAAGCAGTTTTTTGGTAAGGCCTTTTATTTAATTTTCCATTAATTACACACCCAGAAAGGAAAAAAATGAACGAACAAACAAAATCCCCACCAAACAAACAAACAAAAAAACAACCAACCAAGAGAAAAAAAGAAGTAGCCATCGTTTTTACTTTCCCATTCACATATTCATTAGAAAATTCTGTGCAGAAAATATTTGTTTTAAATTTTATAATCTAAAAAGATGAGGAAGAAAATCTGTATTACCACCATAACATCAGAATAATGACCTGTTATTGAAAAGAATATCTGATTTTACACTTCCATGCCACATTAATCATGCTCACATATACTCAATTATATCAAACTTTAAAATGTCAGTAAGGTTTTGAGTAATTATCTGCAATGGACAGTCAAGGCAACTTCCAATATTCAGTGGGGAAAAGAGTGCTGTGCTGTAGTGACCTTTAACAATAGCAAAGGGAAGGAAAAGAAGGGCAGTTGTAGAGGTGTGAATTTTTGGATGTTTCCCTCACACCTGAAAGTCACAGCTGCCTGTTCGGTATGGTATTCAGCTCCCAACTGTATGAATCTGTTCCTTGAATCTTTCAGAATTTCCTAATCTGTGGTCAAAATGCCCTCAAAGAGAAAAAGTTGTATTAGAAAACAAATTGTTTTGAACTACTTGTGGCCAAATTTAACACTATGTGCTTAAAAGATTAGGTAGGGAGCGCTTGTAAAAAGCTGGAGGCTGGAAGTTTCATTAGAGCTGTGTCCTGTTGATATTCTGGTAGCTCCCAAAGCTTTCTCTGAAATCAGTCAGTATTTGTGTGTCTGAGGATAGATCACTGTGCCTTCTTTACCAGTAACAGTTGAACTAGATATGCTATAAATTCATAATTCACGGTAAATGCAGTAAGAAAAAGTATGTCTATCTTGCACTGCTCATCAAAGTTTCCCTGAAAATCTTTTAAAGTATTTGACTTCACTTTAATGGTAAAATCCCAAAATGATTTTCATATCTTTAAAAGAAGGCAAATTACTCTTTTATACCTAAATATGATAGTTTCTCTCCTGTCTGAAAGCAAAGGGCAGAGTTTTGTCTGATGGGAAGCTTGGAATTAGAAAAATCACAGAATCGTCTAGGTTGGAAGAGACCTCCAAGATCACCTAGTCCAACCTCTGACCTAACACTAACAAGTCCTTCACTAAGCCATATGACTAAGCTCAACATCTAAACATCTTTCAAAGATCTCCAGGGATGGTGCCTCAACTACTTCCCTGGGCAGCCCATTCCAATGCCTAACAACCCTTTCGGTAAAGAATTTTTTCCTAATATCCAACCTAAACCTCCTCTGGCGCAACTTTAGCCCATTCCCCCTTGTCCTGTCACCAGGGACGTGGGAGAATAGACCAATCCCCACCTCGCTACAGCCTCCTTTAAGGTACCTGTAGAGAGCGATAAGGTCGCCCCTGAGCCTCCTCTTCTCCAGGCTAAACAATCCCAGCTCCCTCAGCCGCTCCTCATAAGACTTGTTCTCCAGACCCCTCACCAGCTTCGTCGCCCTTCTCTGGACTCTCTCAAGCACCTCCATGTCCTTCTTGTAGTGAGGGGCCCAAAAGTGAACACAGTACTCGAGGTGCAGCCTCACCAGAACCGAGTACAGGGGGACAATCACTTCCCTTGACCTGCTGGCCACACTGCTTCTTATACAAGCCAGGATGCTGTTGGCCTTCTTGGCCACCTGAGCACACTGCTGGCTCATATTCAGCCGACTATCAACCAATACTCCCAGGTCCTTCTCTGCCAGGCAGCTTTCCAACCACTCATCTCCCAGCCTGTAGCTCTGCTTGGGGTTGTTGTGCCCCAGGTGCAGGACCCGGCACTTGGCCTTGTTGAACTTCATACAGTTGGCCTCAGCCCATCGGTCCAGCCTATCCAGATCCTCCTGCAGAGCCTTCCTTCCCTCGAGCAGATCGACACATGCACCTAACTTGGTGTCATCTGCAAACTTACTGAGGGTGCACTCAATCCCCTCATCCAGATCATCGATAAAGATATTTAAGAGGACTGGCCCCAGTACTGAGCCCTGGGGGACGCCACTAGTGACCGGCCTCCAACTGGATTTGACTCCATTCACCACAACTCTTTGGGCCCGGCTATCCAGCCAGTTTTTAACCCAACGAAGCGTACGGCAGTCCAAGCCATGAGCAGCCAGTTTCTTGAGGAGAATGTTGTGGGAAACAGTGTCAAAAGCCTTACTGAAGTCAAGGTAGACCACATCCACAGCCTTTCCCTCATCCACTAAGCGTGTCACTTTGTCATAGAAGGAGATCAAGTTCATCAAGCAGGACCTGCCTTTCATAAACCCATGCTGACTGGGCCTGACCGCCTGGTTGCCCTGTAAGTGCCGCGTGATGACGCTCAAGATAATCTGCTCCATGAGCTTCCCTGGCACTGAGGTCAAACTAACAGGCCTATAGTTCCGCGGGTCTACCCTCTGGCCCTTCTTGTAGATGGGTGTCACGTTGGCTAGCTGCCAGTCGACTGGGACCTCCCCTGATAGCCAGGACTGCCGATAAATGATGGAAAGCGGCTTGGCAAGCTCCTCCGCCAGTCCTCTCAGCACCCTCAGGTGGATTCCATCGACTTGCATACATCCAAGTGCTGTAGCAGGTCGCCAACCATTTCCTCGTGGATTATGAAGGCCACATTCTGTTCCCCATCCCCTTCCACCAGCTCAGGGTACTGGGTATCCCGATAACAACTGGTTTTGCTGCTAAAGACTGAGGCAAAGAAGGCATTAAGCACCTCAGGCTTTTCCTCATCTCTTGTAACTGTTTCCCCCCACATCCAGTAAAGGATAGAGATTCTCCTTAGTCCTCCTTTTTGTGTTGATGTATTTATAAAAACATTTTTTGTTATCTTTAACAGCAGTAGCCAGATTGACCTCCAGATGAGCTTTGGCCTTTCTAATTTTGTCCCTGCACAGCCTCGCAACATCCTTATAGTCCTCCTGAGTGGCCTGCCCTCTTTTCCAAAGATTATAAACCCTCTTTTTTTCTCCTAAGCTCGAACCACAACTCTCTGTTCAGCCAGGCTGGTCTTCTTCCGCACCGGCTTGTCTTTGGGCACATGGGGACAGACCGCTCCTGAGCCATTAAGATTTCCTTCTTGAATAGTGCCCAGCCTTCCTGGACTCCTCTGCCCTTCAGAACCACCTCCCAAGGGACTCTGCCAACCAGTGTCCTGAACAGCTCAAAGTCAGCCCTCCGGAAGTCCAAGATAGCGGTTTTACTGATCCCCTTCCTGGCTTCGCCAAGAATAGAGAATTCTACCGTTTCGTGGTCACTCTGCCCAAGACAGCTCCCAGCCACCACATCTCCCACCAGTCCTTCTCAGTTTGTGAACAGAAGGTCTAGCGGGGCACCTCCCCTGGTAGGCTCACTAACCAGCTGCGTCAGGAAGCTGTCTTCCATGCTCTCCAGAAACCTCCTAGACTGCTTTCTCTGGGCTGTGTTGTGCTTCCAGGATATGTCTGGGAAGTTGAAGTCCCCCACGAGAACAAGCGCTGACGATTTTGCAGCTTCTGCCAGCTGCCTCTAGAACTCTTCATCCGTCTCCTCATCCTGGTTTGGTGGTCTGTAACAGACCCCTACCGGGATGCTTGCCTTGTTGGCCTTCCTGCTGATCCTAACCCGTAGGGACTCAACCTTATCATTCCCAGCCTCAAGTTCCACAACATCAAAACACTCTCTAATATATAAAACACTCTCTAATATATATAAAATGTTCTTAGTGTATTGACCTTGTTGCTAGGAAAAAAGCCCACTCCATGTGGGTCAAGCAGAGGGCACAGGCTTCCCAAATGCTAGTTGAAAAAGAGATCATTTATGAACTAACTTTTTAATTTGGGTCAAAATCTTTCATTGTGATGGAGAAAATGAAATCTGAACTGAGAAGCAGCTGCATAAAAAAATTCAACTGGAAAACAAGGTATGCTGTGGACTTGGAGGGGATCATGCTATGACCCGAGGTTGTGTATGGAGCAAGTCACAAGTTTCTGGGTATATATTGGAGGAAACTGGGGAGGAAAGCAGTTGTTCCTATTGGAAGGGCTCAGGAAACACATGATTTGAAAACCCAAACCCCATGTCTTTAAGGATTGTCCGCATTAGAAGATTATTCTGAAAGGAGGTAAGGGGTTGATTTAAATCACTACAGTTATGCCAGTATAGATTATTCCTTAGAGGCTTTTATTCTGTAGTTGGATTCATCAACTGAAGAGTTATAATATAGTAGCTAAGGCGTTAAGGACATCAGAAGAAATTACAGACAATATCTGATATATCAGCAATTGGAGGCTAGTGTGAAAAGCTGTTGTCTTTAAATCCAGAATTCTAATTTTCAAATCAGAGGTAATTTTTAAAATTATTATTATTATTTTTTCCCCCAGATGCGTCCCTGTACTCTATTATAATAGAAATTTTTCCCCACGGCTTTTTCCCCACTGCTCTGGGACCTCAGACCAGTACTCATTTGCCAGCCCATCGCACTGGGAAGTGGTACAGCCCTCACTGCACCTCTGCTCTGCCATGTTCTTGAGCAGGCACTGAGCTGGAAATCCACTCCCTGGTGAGCTTCAGCTCCTCCATGTTTCTAACAGTGTCCTAATCTCACGTGAATCACCTGAGAAGCACTTGAAAGAAGTATTCACCCTCCAAGATGGGTAAGTAGGTAGGGAGACTTGCACAGCTGCCCTGGTCCTGTGCATCCCCACCTAACTGCATGTTTCAAGTCTTCAACACTTCCTGCTGGAGGAGCTGGAGGTTTTGGTCACCATGGTACCCTGTGGTAGTAGAAGAGCCTGTGGAATTTCCTTCTGCCTAAATGACATTTCATCCCATAGACTGAACTCTGGTCCTTGGGCCAAAAAATGATCTTCGGATGTTGTTTGTCTGAAGTCTGTTATCTGACTGTCATCCATGCGACTGCAGCTATACCAATACTCTAGAACAATATCCACCTTTTAATAAAAGCAAATTTGCCACTCTCTTTTAAATTAAAAACATTAAAATGAGTCTGAAAAAAATAAAGACTGTCCTATGCATCCTTTTCAAAGCTATGCAAGGGAGGCATATAGGGTAGAGAGCTTGAAATCAAATGTTTTTGAATGCATGGATTGTTCTTTGTTGGCAATGGTAATATTTTTTCCCCCCAAACAAGCCAAATGCAGTTAGTACTGAAAGAAAAAATACACACACTGTTGATTTCAGGTGAAAATGCCAGAGCACTTTTTTTTTTCCCAAAAAAGCAAAAATATGGGATATTTTAATTGAGATTTCAACATCAGACCTAAAAAGCTTCTGTACCCGTTAACAAGCTCAGAGAATACCTTGCTGACATAGTTCTCCTGTTTTTTTTTAAGGTAGCAAATAGAAACATGCTGAACAAATATGTTATTTCTCCTCTATGTGCTCATGTGTGAGCATTTAAATGCAAATACTCAGTTTCACTCAGAGCTTCCCTTGACACAGCAGCTGTTTTGCATTAGTGCCACCAGTTCCATGAAAGCAGTACAACTTCCTGCTGGAGGTTTATTTGTGCAGTTATTGATGGAAAAAGGCAAATGTTATACACAGGAACGTCTCTAACCATGCAAATATAGCCAGGCATGCCAAGCAAAACTATCCTAGCAAAGATGTCTCACTTCTAACTGACATTTCTTCTCTAAACTAGATGAGAAAAGTTATTGGAGGTTTTTTTTTTTTTTTTTTGTCATAATTGTGTGCATTTCCAGCCTTCAAAGGCAGAGCTGTAAAAGGATAACGATACACAGGCATATTATTTATAGCTTGCTGTTCCTGGTCTTGCTACTGCCCTGCCAGCATCAGGCACTTTGAGGGTGAAGCCCTGTATCAATTATAGGAAGAGAAGCTGGAGCTTGTCTTTTTAACCATTGCACCCTGTCTGACATATTTCTTATTGAGGTTGCACTGAACTTATGAATTCTGTAGGTGAAATAAATATAGCATCAGGCTGAATTTAAGCCCTGTAAATGCAGTCTTCAGTGATGTGTTAAAAGAGATGCCTACCATTTCTTGGGCCTTGGTGCCCAGACCCTCAGGGCAACAGCGCCTCCATTGGAAACTCACTCAGAGGCAGGGGCTTCAACCCCAAACCTCCCAATTCCCCTCCCCCCCCAGATTCCTTGCTCATCTGACTATGGGACTCCAGTCAAAGATGCTCTTTTGTTGAAGCTACACCAAAGCCATGCCTCTTAATAGCAGCTGTTCATTAAGACCCTCATCTGAGAGAGGAGAAGCTGGTGTTTTTGACCTCGTTCTCTGGACGAAGTGTTTTATTTTTGTTGGATTAGAAACATCAATAAACCTCAGAGCACTCTTCTTCCTCTTGAATGAGTATACAGTCTTTCAGGCAGCAGAAGGCTGTGATTAGGTCTGGGCCAGAAGAGGAGAAATAAACAGGTGTCATAACTGTGCTGCTCAGGGAGGCCATCTCATCCCCTTCATCTACTTACTAACTCACTCAGAGTTCAGATTTTTTTTTGAGTTAACTCACCCCCTTGTTAATTGTGCCATGCTTCAGCAAACATGGAAACCATTTGCTAAGCATCTGTATTTCTGTTAAGAGATTTAGTTTGTTAGCAGACACACATCAACAAGTAAAATCAGTTGTATTTATTTTATTTGCATGTGAAAATCATTTAAGCTAGCAGAACAGTTTTGGTTTCTGTGGTTTGGCTTAGATTTCCCTTAGCAGCTTTGCTGGCTGCAAGTTTCTGTCTCCCATTGGCCATTTTCCCCTCCTACTTACATTAAATAGGCCTGAATGTAGACCATAGACCAGAGCCCAACCTTAGCAGAAAAATAGCCATCCTTTTAAGAGACTACCTTCTTAAAACTCAGAACTGTTCCCTGATCTAGTTTGTTATATGGCTTCCAAGTGTTCCTGCTATCATAGCTGGTGTGGAGGCCAGACTGGCAAGTGAGGGCTGCTTAAGGGACACTAGCTGTGGAAATAAATGGATTTCCAGTCATGGCACACTGTGTGTATGCTCGATTCTTGGTTTCATTTTCCAGTGTTCATTTGAAAATGATAATTTTCAGATTACTTCAGATAACCAAACCCAAACCCAACCAATCAACTAAAAAGCCCCACAACCAACCTCCAGACCCCAACCTTGCAATACATTCTCGTAACTCCAGGCCAGAAAACATATAGGGTTTCCAAACTGCGTGCCTGGAGTTAGCCTTTTAAATTGGTACTTAAAAAACACCCCGAATGTCCCAAGTTTTGAAAGTAATGATCATTCTTCTGCTAATGGAAATCTATTCTGGAATGTCTTTTGAAAAAAACAATTCAATGATTGCTGAGGACAACCTCAATAAACACAAATAATCAAAGGTGAAGAATAAAATAAAAAAAATGAGCTGAAAGGATAAGAAGAAAAAATTTTAGACAGGGCTAAAATATTAAGATCTAATATATTTTGGTTTTATTGGCTGTCTGCTTAATGGACACACATTCATTTAGAAGTTGTCTTGTTATCACAACTGAGAATAGCTGACATGTCAGCTTGGAATATTAAAATGGGCAAGCACCCTGATTGTAAGAGCTGTGGTTTGGCATGGCAGTAAAGTTAGTGATCTGATCCTCTATTAGAAATGTGGCTGTGGTATAAAGCTCTGATACAATTCAAACTCATTCAGCTAGTTTGAATTAGTTTAAACAATTTTGATGGGTTAGCTTAACACTGGCATATTTTATGACAGTACTTGAATTGTCCATTTACTCCATTCTAACTCTATGTCGGATCAGGTATTGACCATCCTATTGCAGGCCAAAAGCTCTGTATTGTGTCCTAAATCCAGCACAAACCTTCAGATTAAACGTATCACTTCCACTGAATAAGCTGTCCTGAACTTTTTCTTGCTGCATCCTCTAATTCACAGGAGCAGGTCTTCATAAGAAATTCCCATGGCCTTCCTGACACTTTAAAAGCTCACTATATTAATCTCAAAATAATGTAAGAAGAAGATGAAAAGAAGCACCTAGTTACTGAGAATTGTATTGTCTTTTAGGAAGACTCTAATGAAGATGAAGAGGTGGCGTTTTCATTAGTTGATTAATTTATCTCTCACATTAACAATTCTATAATATTAAACTTTCATTTGCCTTTGTATTTTAATCAATTGTTGTATTATTTATAACTGTGAAGCACTGCAATTTTCTCCTAGTCTTGTTTAGTCTGCTGAGAATAGACTTTTATAAATCTGAAAAAAAAAAGAAAGAGAAAACTACGGCTTACTTTTATTTTATTATTATTTTCACTGTTATTGTCACTGCAGCTCATTTTAACTCTTATCACTGTTTGCAAACCACAAATTAACTGAACATACTGGATGAGATGACCCATTTTCTCTAGTTTGCTTCTCACTATGTGTTCAGACAAAGCTCCAAATGTCCTACAGTGAATTCAGGTTGTGCTTGGAAGTATACTTTGTGTTTCCCGTTTTTCAGAAGTGATATTATCATTGAACTTGATAATGTTGATACCACAGGTCAGTACTAATTCTGTTACTAAAATTAAGAGGTATGGTAACAAAGTATGTTTCTCTCTCATTTTCTGGAAATTAAGCTTTTATTTCACCCTATTCTTTGAATAAGTGCCTGTGAACTTGCCCTGCCTGCAAATTTATTCTATGGAAAAAATCAGAAGGCAGCAATTTATATATATTTGCATACAGATAAGCTGACTACTGTGATATTGTATTCCCTGAAGCCAAAGTTATTTTTTTTTTTACTCCTTTGTGTGTTTGTAAGTAGGCATTCAGACCTTGGTTGTTCCCTCTTGGCTTTCAGGAAACATATGAGCTAGTCATTGACTCACTTGGATGCATCAACAAAAATACACTTGGGTTTGTTAATCAGAGCCATTCTCTTTAGCTCTGTAACATTACTGACATTAATGGAGTTGTGGTAATGAACACAGTACTTGATGTTTAAACCTCTGGAATAACATAGGTGATGGCTCTCCATGTCCATGAGTGAATACAAGGAGTTCAAAAGTAGTCACTAGAACTAGAGGGCCATGGTGTTTTTTGGTATCGAATTGCTACTCCAGCAATGAGTCTTATATGAACTTATATGGAGAAACAGCTTCTGTCTTTGTGTTGTTCTGCTCTAAGATCTACACAGCTGCATCTTCCCTCCTGACTGCCCACTCTGTTTCTTGAAGTATTTGAACTTTCCACCTGTCAGCCCTGGAGACCACAAAGGGTGGCAACTCAAAATTGATTGATGGGAAAAATTTAGTTTGATTTTTCCTTAAATTAAAGGTTCCTTTCTTTCCTTTATTTATTTATTTATTTATTTTTTCAAATATGTTGAAGCATCTGACTTTCATCCCCTAAATGGAAATATTTCACTTCTAGCTTTCAGCTAGCCATAGACTGCTTTCTTCTTTTATTTAGTATGAGGTGCATTTCATGCATTCAGAATCTTTAATAAGCACAAAGCTCACTTTTTCAAAGATGCAGCTTTTCACCAGTCTGCGATGTTTATCCAGCACTGACCTCCATACTGCAGTAGTTGAGAAGCTCAGTGAGAGGAGGTAAGAAAGATTGTAGATGTCACACAATATCTTCTTTTATTTAGCAACAATTAGAGATGGCATGCAGCAATGTAATTCCATTGAGAAACTGTGGCATAGTACAGCCTAACTCTTGCAGAAATTGATTTTCCAACTGATCCAATAGCAACTGATTTCTCAGAGACAGAAATCTGCCATCCCTTTTAGCTCAAAGGATTAACCCATGCAATAGGCTTTCTTAGCTATTTTCATTAGAACCAGAGCTTAAACTAGAGGTTGCCATCTCTTTGAAATCATACTGTTCTTTTGCTTTTTCATTTTTTTTCAAATAAAAATTACATATTTTTTCTTTTTCCCTCATGTTTCAAAACCTGCCAAAAAGAAATTCTCTTCTGGGCTTTTATAACCAGGCAATATGTAAGCCCCAAAAGCCAGAGAGTTGCTGCTCACCTAACCATTATGACAAGAATTTTCTCAGGTTCTTCTTCACTCTTAATACTGGCTTAGACACTAAATACAGTGGGGCACATGGTGCCTGCTGTTTGGCATTCTAAATGCCATGAATATGGAGGGCTTACGAGAGTCACTTGATTTTTGTATGTCACTGAACTGGGGCTAAGCTTGCTGTGGGGACAATGCTTTAGTGTCAACTGATTGAGCTTCTCACTTGTACAACTGAATGCACTTGTTACTTCTTTATGGAAGACAGTATTCTAGGTTCAAACACAATAATTGTCTTCTTTCCTTTCTCCAAATCAGTTTGTTTCTGGCTAATGTAATTTGCATTTTTTTTTTTTTTAAATTTTGGTATCTTTGGTTTCAGCCACAACAAATCTCAATATTTTTACTCCTTAGCAGGTGAATGCTAGAAAAGAAATAATTCCTACTCCTGAAATAGTGCTGTTTTATTTTTTTTCTTGCAGGATACAGTGGTTAAAAAATATCCTGCCATTAACAAATATACTGTATATTGCAAGTTTGCTTGGTAGGAAAGCTCAGAAAAAGTAGTGCAATAAAGGCTTGACAGAAAATAATTAAGTTCTGAGCTAAATGGTTATGATTTAATTCTCATTTACATTGCATTTATACACCTCATTTAATAGGAATAACTGCATTTTTACCAACCTGTACAGAGATGAGGAAATGAACTGTAGTTCAGTACAGAGACATTAGAAATATCTCTAAAATATACTTCAAAGGAGAGAAATGTTGATATTGCTGTCATAGCATTCTTGAAAATTGCTAAAAAATTGGCTAGCATGTATATTTACATTTAGTCATTGTGTATATCTGTCCTGGTTTCAGGTAGGACAGAGTTAATTTTCCTCCTAGTAGCTGGCAGGGTGCTATGTTTTGGATTAGAATGAGAAGAGCGCTGATAACATGCTGATGTTTTAATTGTTGTAGAGCAGTGCTTACACCAAGCCAAGGACTTTTCAGCTTCTCGCTCTGTCCTGCCAGCGAGCAGGCTAGAGATGCAACAGGAGCTGGGAGGGGACAGACCCAGGACAGCTGACCCAAACTGGCCAAAGGGGTATTCCATACCATCTGACGTCATGCTGAACAATATATAGGGGTGGCTAGCCGGGGTGGGGGGGCCGGCTGCTCGGGGATAGGCTGGGCATCGGTCAACGGGTGGTGAGCAATTGCATTGTGCATCACTTATTTCGTACACATTATTACTATTAATACTATTATTATTATTATTATTATTATTATTATTATTGTTATTATTATCCCTGTCTTAATAAACTGTCGTTATCTCAACTCACAGGCTTCACTTTCCCGTTTCTCTCCCCCATCCCGGAGAGGGAGGGGGGAGGGTGAGCGAACGGCTGTGTGGTGTTTGGCTGCCAGCTGGGCTAAACCACAGCAGTATTGAATCAGAGACATTTGCAATTGCCAAGATAGGAACTCCATGCACACATTGCTTCACATGAAATTTTGCATGTGTAGCAATATCTCTTGTTGGATACAGTGATTTCATAATTGCTCACACTGTCTATATCCTCTTGAAGCTGCCCTTTAGCTGCTTTTTCATCTTTCAATACCCATGTTGGGCTTAAATGCCAAAAACTAACTATGAGGAAAGCACTGGGAAGAGAGAAACTGAGTTCTCAGAGCTCTCAGCTCAAACCAAGCAACTAGTCCAGAACAGGGAGAACAGAGCTCCCAGGGTTCATAAACACCCAGAAATTATTATTTTTTCACTCGTTATGAGGGATAAGTGGGATAATTTTTATACTCAAAAGGACATGAAGGAGACATCAAGGGAAAGCTGAATTTTGAATGTGAAGATGTGGTATTATTCACCCGCATTCACTGAGTTGGCTGTGGCCACTCCAATAAAATACAAATGCCCAAACATAGAAGTCCCAATGAGGAGACTAATTACACAATAAATTAGCAACATTTTATACAAAACATGGTTCTCATGCACAAGCATTTCATGAAATGAATGAATAATGCTCTCTTAATGTTTCTCTTTACCATACTCGAAGACAAACTTGCAGAAATGAGATATGGGATGTCTCATAATATGCAATTAAAGCAGCATTATTATCACTTATTTTGATAATAATATAAATGAACAGAGATATTAAATATCTTTGGTCTTGCAAGAAATACTTCCCTTTCTCTTCTAGCAAGTGTAGCAAGTGGTACCTTTCTGTCAAAAAAATTTCTAGCACTGATCATCAGTGATTTTTTTAAGTCTGTAGCTAGCACTGCTGTTATGATGTAGCAGGCCTGTACTGCTGACCCATGCTCTAACAAAATGTTAGGGGATGATTCATTGCTGGAATTGGCTCTCCTTAGAAGGCACATAAAATTGATGGTTACTGAACCTCTTATTACCCTTTTACAGTTTAGGGAGCTAGTTATAACATCATCCAGTTTAGATTACTAGGATATGTCTTTCTAAAGTGCCTTTTATACTGCATTGCATTTTTCTCAGCTTTCTCTTCTAGTGTGAGAAGCACCACTGACAGGTACTGAGAGTGGCCAGAGATTTTCTGAAGCTGGTTTGGTGCACTCCATTGAAAGAGACGATGGTGAGAAGTGCCAGTGCAGTCATAGGAAGTGTGATTGATCCTTCCCTTTTCCAGGGCACAGCTTGCATGATATTTGGATGTCTCTTTCAGTCTTGCTTTCCTGTGATTCTTCCCACAAATGACATTTCAGTGTTGATTTGAAAATTAATGCCATGATGTAAAAATATATATTTACCGTAACACTGCTTACTGCTAAGCATAACTTTTAGGCTTTCAGCTATACCCTGCACAGGGGATGGGACTGAACTACAAAGAGTCTATCATCACTTCATCCACTGTTTTTTTTTTATTTTAAAACAGGAAGGATTGATGACTTTTATTTTTGGACTGGATTAATTGCCTGTCTTTGTTAAAGGCTAACTGCCGTTGCTTTGGTAATCCTGAGGAGGTAACAGTAGGGACCTTGATGGGGCTCAGCCAATGCTACTCAGAGCAGAGGTCAAGAGAAATAGTTGTGTCCGTCTGAGCCGTTAGAGAACACTTGTTATGCTATAATATACTCACATGCAGAGAAGGCCATGATCTTCACTTTTGCCCTGGATCCATGGATTATCTCCTGGAACAGAGAGCAGTCTGAGAGGATACTCTGTGGCTCTGAAATGTGCTAATGACAGCACAGGCAAGGAATAGACAGAAGAGAGATTTTGTAAACAGGCCAAGAGCACAAATCCAAAGCTATGTTATGAAGGACAAATATATTTTCATTGAACAGATAAAAATAGCTACAGAAGGACACTGGAATTAAATTGCTTTGATGTATTAACACCAGACAAGTTGGGTAGATTTGTATTGGCTTCAGTAAAACTCTACTCTGAACCCATTAGGATTAGCACAGATTAATAACAGAATTCATCTGAGTGTAATAAACTCTTCTCACAGAAAATTCTTTGGGGGCACGTTGTACTGTTGGCCTCATTTATGCATTCATTGATAAAATCAGTATCTTGCCGTCATGAAGGCAGTGTGCAATTTCACTTTTGCCCTTTGCAGAAACACATTAAAACATCAGGTGGGAAGGGTCAGCCCTGATACAGGGTCATATACATGAATTCAATGAGAAAACAAATGAGTGATACAGACAGGCATCCTGGTTGCTGTTCTGTTTTGAAGAGAAGCTGGTGCCGAGTCCAGCTTTCTCAGAGCCCAGGTCTTAAACAGCTGGGACAGGCCCATCTGGTCAGATTCACCTCCTGGTCCCTTTCAGCCAGCACCATGGCCCAAGGGCTCCAGGGCTCCAGGCTTCCCCCACATCTGCAGGCCCAAGTGCCTCCACCTCAGCATGAAGCTGCTCCCTGCCTCTTTCCCTTTGTGGAAAGAGAACACTGTTTTGGGGATAGCAGAGGGGTTTCAGTGTGTTCCTCTGTGTGTGCTCAAGGGATCAGCACAGCTGGCACAGTCCAATAACTGCGAGTTGGTGCAGCCCAATAGCTACACAATGACAGTGATGCATGAAGTACTGACTGTCCCCACTGGCAGTCCAGACATGTTCTTTGCAGTCTTGGAAAACGCTGAGTGCCAACCTGCCTGCAGAGACAGAAAATTTAATTAATGGAAGAAACGAGAGCTGAACACCAGAATCATGAACGCCTGAAAGACTAAGCTAGTCTGTCAGGAGCCCTGCAGCTGGAAGTTTGCAGTTCATTCTTGGGAAACCTTGGGAGAATCCAAAGATCTGTCCCTGTGCCCCTTTACTTTCTATCCATATAACTCACCTGCATGCCTCCCTCCACCAGCTGCTAACTGGGTGCCCCTGCAGCTCAAAGTGTTATGCTTATAGCTGTTTGCTGCTGCAATATTATGATAAAACACATTAAAATTAGAAATATGAGTAAAGTATTTCTTCATTTCATCCTCTAACATAACCAAACTATGCCTACATCACTGTCCCAGTTTCCAGGTAGGTCATTTAGTCTGCTCACTTTGTAAATAAGGGAATTTATTTATTTCGCATTGCCACTTATACCAGCGTTCTGGCCTTCAGTGTCTGGTCTGTAGCAGAAGAATCCAAAGGCTGATTCATAATGTATACGTGAGAGACCAGGCATTGTGCTGAGGAATAGCAACCAAACCATCCAGTGTGATGCGTGACTTATTTCTGGTAATCAGCTGGTCTGCTCTGAGTGCTGAAGGTACAGAGAGAACTATTGTGAAGACAGCTAAGCTGAGCCACAAAGAACTTTATTAAACTGAATGTACAGAGGAATTTGTAAATGGGAAGATGAACTGAATTTAGAGAGAGATAGTGCAATAAACCAAAAATTAGCGTACTAGAAGGGAAAAAAATAAGTGAAAAGAACACTGTGCACAATCTTTGGTAGATACAGGAACTGAGAAAGAAGTAAAATTTTATTCACAGGTATATGATTTCCAAGGTCTGCAATGGGAAAATCAGAAACTATGGGAATGATAACAAATGATAACTAAGATATCTAAATATAACCTACGAGAACCAAAACATCCTGTACATTGAAGGACAGAAAGAGAACTGGAGGTGGGCATCCTCTATTCTTTTCTTTTGGGCATAGCGATGAACTATGAGCTCAGATTTGGCACACGGAGAAGTTAGATGCAGCAGAGAGTGTTGCTCTTTGCTTGCTGCCATTATCTGCTCAGATCTAACAGCTTCACTTGAGCATAGTTTGCTGCCTCTATTTCATGATAACCTAAATTCTCTTTGCTTCAGTAGGGAGAAGGGGCATGCAAAGTTCATCTCCAGACTGTAACTGCATAGTGCTAGAGGAGCCTTTTTACTCAAATGAATCAAAATGTTTTTTGCTATCTCTTCTGGTGCAGGGACTATTCATACATAAGAACCTTTCACACAATGGCCCAAGTCTTTGAGTGTCCTTAGTGTGAAGTTGGCAGTAACAATAAAGGAAGCTTCTATGGGATATAATAATTAGACACACAGATGTAGCTGCATTCTAACTCTAAACTCTATTTGTACGTCCTCTGAAAACTCAAAAATGGCACAGCATACAGCAATAAAATTTGTGTTTTCTGGTGGTGATTCCTTAAGAGAAATGCTGTAAGTTAAAAATAGGAATTTGAAGTAGTTATATACCACAGAAAAAAAAAAAACTGACCGCCTGGTTTATGGAAAGGTGACAATTGGAGAAACAGAGACTTTTTATCTCAAGTTAACTTTAAACCTTGCATGGTATTTGACTGGCTGGTTAGTGGATAACATAAAGGGTATTTGTCAGTGTTGGTAGGATGGGTGCTTTGGATTCCTCTGCATGCAGAAGCAGAGCTCATTTGCAAAAGAAAAGACTGCCACTAATTTTGCCATCTTTTGGGTGAAACCCAGAATGAGCATGGACTGCCTGACTGCTGGACCCACAGAGGGGTTCCAGATGCTGCAATGCTGACCATTGAATTTCTCAGCTCTTGGACCCTGTGAATCCTGGGGGAGTTCACATCCATCTCAGGGAGCCCTGGTTCCCAGCACAGTAGTGTGTACTCCTCCTCAAGTGCATCGAAATCTCTATTCTACAACAACAAAAACCCACACACATAAGAGATGCTTTTGGAAAGGAGCATGCCTAAAACATTTTCTTCTTTAATATCATTTGCCTTAAAAGATATAGTAGAAAGCGAGAATTTTAAAAAGCTCATCCTCAATTTTAGATCATTGTCGAGTTAAAAATAAAGACGCTTGAAAACCACTAGATGGTGGTAAAAACCCAAGTTTTTGCTAACAAAATCTGTGAAAAGAGAAGTTCAGCAGGGCAAAGGGGAGGAGGAGCCACAGCCTGAGTACTGAAGTCATTATTGCTCGGAGACTATAAAAAGGCAGTTGCACAGTAAGTAATTTATACATGGTCAGCCTCGACTCTATGGATATACTCATTCCTTTTCTTCTATAATGTCATCTGTTCCCACCAAGGAGTCCCCAGCCCCAGATGTCGGGTGAAGAGGTGATGAAACTTCTGGTCTCTGGAGGAAAGGTTGCGGGTGATGAAGAGGAAGAGCAGCTGAAGGAACAGCTCTGGTAAATAGGTACAGTTAATTCTTGATTGCAAATAAAAAGTTACTTTTAAAAACTGAAAATGATTTAGCTTGAGAAGCTTTGAATTTTACTTGCAACAAGTCACTGACTATCACCTTTAAGTGTTCCCCTAATCCGATGGCTTACAGCTTGCCATGAATATTCTCATTACCAAAAGAGCATTGAATAAAATACTTACAATCTGGAATAGAAAACATATTTCTATGACAGAATTTCCCCCTACAAATTCTGTAACCTCACTCTATCCTGGAATGTATGGATTTGGCTTGGTTAGTGGTTTAATACTATGCTTCTAAAATGAGCATGTCGGTATTGCATAGACAAGCTGTTTATAACACAGATCATGCAAACTTAAAAAGTACAAAGGTCAGGAAGCATGTATTTTTTTTACTGAAAATGTTCAATTCTTAATTGTGACAGAAATTCAACTTCTATATATTGTATTCAAGTGAGCAGGTTCTGCTCAACCTAACACTCTATTCTCCTACATTTCTGGGTTCTGAGAACTCAAGCTCTGAAAACTGTTGTTTTGTGTTCAGTAGAATTTCCAGGATATTGTGCTCACTTCTGGGAGACCAAGTAGGATAAACAAAAATGTGAAGGAAGAGTGCAGGAATCTCTTAATCATTTTGTGGTTTTAATTTCCCAGTAAGGATGAGTAGAAAAAATCTGAGCCATTTGGAGGTTGATATAGAATCAGTAGAGGAATATGGTGTGGAAGAGGCAGGATGTGTACAAGCCAAATTACGTAGAAATGGTTGATATTTTTTTTGTCAACTTCTGCCTGTTCTCGTCATGCTGTATTTTTTTTGGCAGGGTCTTTGCCTTTTGGAAAATGCATTTACCACACTCCTTGGCAAGTCCCTCAGAGAGAACAGAACGTGTTTGCTTCCAGAGATGAACACGTCCTCTCAACTGTATGTTTCTGAACTAAACCTGAGTGCCTTTGGCAGCAACTTTACTGTGCCTACCATCAAGAGCAAGTCATCACCATGTGAGCAAGTGGTCATTGCAGCTGAGGTGTTCCTCACTCTGGGCATTGTAAGCCTCCTTGAAAATATCTTAGTGATATGTGCAATAGTTAAGAACAAGAACTTGCATTCACCCATGTATTTTTTTGTTTGCAGTTTAGCAGTGGCTGACATGTTGGTTAGTGTGTCTAATGCATGGGAGACCATAACAATATACTTAATAAACAATAGGCATATTATTATGGAAGATACCTTTGTCCGTCATATAGACAATGTCTTTGATTCAATGATCTGCATATCTGTAGTGGCTTCCATGTGCAGTTTGCTGGCTATAGCAATAGACAGATATATCACCATCTTCTATGCCCTGCGTTACCACAACATCATGACAGTGAAAAGATCAGGGCTTATCATTGCATGCATCTGGACCTTTTGCACAGGCTGTGGCATTATCTTCATTCTTTATTATGAATCAACTTATGTTATAATTTGTCTCATCACTATGTTTTTTACCATGTTGTTCCTCATGGTCTCACTGTATATCCATATGTTCCTCCTGGCTCGTACTCATGTGAAGAAAATAGCTGCTTTGCCTGGGTACAACTCTGTCCATCAAAGAACCAGTATGAAGGGAGCCATCACTCTGACTATGCTTCTTGGCATCTTCATCGTTTGCTGGGCTCCATTCTTCCTCCATCTCATCCTGATGATCTCCTGCCCTCAAAACCTCTACTGTGTTTGCTTCATGTCTCACTTCAACATGTACCTCATTCTCATTATGTGCAACTCAGTGGTTGATCCCTTGATCTATGCCTTTCGTAGCCAGGAAATGAGGAAGACCTTCAAAGAGATAATTTGTTGCTATAGCCTGAGAATGGCCTGTAGATTATCAAACAAATATTAGCAAAACAAAACAAAACCAGGGAAGAGAATTGAAATGCAACATCTTGCTGCACCTCGTTGTTCTGCTAAAAGGCCTATGGAATATCTTCTTCTATTCAGCTGTCATGATTTCTGTGGCAATCAGAATTATTATTATTATTTTTTTTTAAATGTGATTTGACCTTTCTTGCCCTCCATGCACCTCTCACACTGGTGGTAAGAGCTACTCTGTGCATCTACATCAAGGGGAGAAAGAATGTTTTGAACCTCATTTACCCTGCTGAAGACTCTGGATCTTGTAAGAGGATTGCACAGGGAAAGCCTTATTTTTCTTTCTACCAAATGTGACAAGTGTGACCTGCCATGTAAATGAGCCCATCAGCTTCTCAGTGTGTGTTTCTCTCAATATTCTTTGTCTCTCTATATACAGCATGACTTATTCTGATGACCAGAATTAACACTTTTTTTATTTTTTTGGGGGGGGGCTATTTTCTTCCGCAGTCATAAAAGCAGAGAAGTAGTTCCAATTATCAAGGTTCACATACCTCACTCAACACAGTTATGATCAATAAATATGCATGTATCAGCAGTCTTATATTGTGGTCATGACTGTTACTGTCATAAAATATGTATCATGTAAGAGGAAATTGTTCCCACAAGATTTCACAGGATGCACACACTGTGTGTTGTCATATCTGACTCTATGTGTTCTTATCACTGTGTCTGTGGGAAGATGTACCACAGCCTAATTTTAAACCTGAATATGAAGACTGATTCTAGTTTGTTTTGCTCATTCACCATGGCTGGGAAAGTAAAGGGTACACAGCCTCTAACTTGAAATATAATGCTTTTGTTGAGAAAGAATGACTGAACGAGTGGCTGCCTTTGTATAGACATTAGAAAAGCATTTCAGCTTGGAGTAGCTTTTGTTATTGGAGGAAGCTGTGCTGTAGATTGTATTTTTCAAGCTGGGAGAGACAAATCAAGTCTGATGATCAGGAGGGTAGCAGGCATTTGCAAAACATGGTTCTCAAAAACTCAGGCACGTGTAGCTATAATATGGAGTACTAACTTTTGCTCCCCAGGCAAACTGTTTTTGTCTTTGCTGAGAGGATTCAGAGGTGAAACCCCTCATGCATTTTGTGTGAGCAATACACATCTAGTCATGCTCTCATAAGCATGCAGTTCTGCAACAGCTGTGTGATGTGCAAAATATTGGATTTGTCAAAGATGAAGGAAGTACAACTGTGGCATTGATTTCTTAATGCCAACAGACACATAATTTGCACTGAGATATGTACTAGGTAAATATTTCAAGCAGTGATATACCCTCCTGACTAGATATCACAAAACAGCTTTAAAAATGAATTATTTCTTTCAAAAAGCTGAAAGAATAATCCTTATTATACTTGATCTAGGGGTGCTCTAAAAGTGTTGTTGTCAATAGAAAGACTATGATTGTCTCAGTGGACCTTAGATTATCCTTCTAAGGTAGAAAATTCTAGGTGTTATGAACATCTTTTTTTTTACCATAAGGGTTGGGTACCAAGTGGTTGCATAATATCCATCCTTGGAGATACTCAGAACTTTACTGGACACAGCTCTGAGCAATCCGCTCTAACTCTAACTTTGAACTTGGTCCTGCTTTGAATGATTTGGATCAGATGACCTTCTCAGGCTCCTTCTGATATGAGATATTTTGTGGTTCTATGAAACAGCTTGTGTATTATGATATTTTTTTTTTCCTCCCAACTTAATCTCCTGTGTAAGAACTATGAAATGTTCTCCTCACACATTTAAAAAGATAACATACTCTGCGTCTTCATTTGCTTTGGAGGTCTCTGGCAGGATAAGTAGGGCACCTCTTTACGAGCAGAGTTGTACATTTTGTCTGCTGCAGCTTGAAATATGTACTGCCTACAGCTTGCACATACCTCCCTCTGAAATGAGTGGGAATGTTATTCTCAGTGGAGACAATTTATTGACTCTCAATATAATGGTTATATCAGTGCACTTGGTGCTGGATTCTTCCTTCAGTTTTATATAAAAATGGGATTTCAGAGGTACGTTTATTGTTGGTAGAAAGAATCTTGCCTTGCTTCAGTTCACCTCTTAACCTTATCCATAAATGGGACTTGGAAATGGTCTCCTGCCTCTATGAATGTAAATATAAAAAATGAGACAATTCAACTGCATAGCTAAAGGGACCAGCTGACATTGTAAATCAATCATTAAATCTTCACTGGTTATTACAAATGAGACATTCTTGTACATAACTGTAAATCAACAAATAGGAAGCCAAAACTGTAATGGCTTTGGGTATTTTCTTGAACTGTACGTTACCTTTTTTTTGTGTTGGAAATTTATTTGATGTAAAAACACAGACATATGAAGAAATTATTAAACTGGATTGTTGGAAAGCCCACTATTACTGGTTATTCATTGTTAACATGTCTGCTACACTTTGTAGTTTATTCACAGAAGGGATATTGCATTCTAGGCTTTCACTTCTCAATTTAAACAAGTGCCTTGCTAAAAAAACACATTCTGAAAGAGTACAGGCTCATATATGTGGTTACTCTCATTATATATGTGGTTACACTCATACCTATGTTCCTATAGGTGTCAGCATCATTTCCCCAGTATAAGCTTTACAGGTGGGAACTGTGCGAGTGTAAGGGGTAAATGAAAGCATTTTCAAGAACAGTCTAGTTCCTGAAAAAAACTCTTTACAGTATAGAAATGTATATCAAACATATGTGAGGCCATGACATATTTTAATTGGTTTCTTTCTCCTGCTTAACTAGAGAATGAAAGCAATGTTTAGCATGCTTTCACTTCTTGGAAAACACTAAGCATTCTGATAGATTGGGAGAAACAAGCACAGTTTAAGTATGAAATTTGCTGTCAGAGGACAGACACGAAAAAAATTAGCTGCTAGGCTGTTGTTGCATCATGTTCCTACAGCTAATGGTACTACTCTTGCTTATGCTGCCAGATATTTATGGTTTGTCATCAGTCATTGGAAAGAAGTTCAGATCACACTATTTCTATCCCAGAGCTTCAAAACCAACTTCCTTTGCCCACTACTGATTTGATGATCAAACACTTCACTGCTTCTAGCGTGTGCCACTACTTTATTCTTTTTTAATAATAATAACATTTTTTCCCCCAAAATAATGCAGAGTGGGGTTGTTAGTAGGCAAATTACTTTGTTTCCAGCTTACACTGAGGTACTTCTATTGTTGATCTAAGTTTTGCTTGCTTCAGTAGACTGAAGTGGATGATGTTTTTTGCTAAAAACTGTGTTGTCTGGATAATTCCATATCCTTCATGCTCCTATACTAGCATTAGGAAAACCTGAATCTTTTCTCTAGGCCAAGGCCACTCTAAAGTACATGGAAAAAATAGCTTTCCAAGAGCCTTGTCATCTCCTGTAACATGGTACAGTCTTAGCTGAGGAGTAAAGAGGTGGTTTTATGATCCTTCTGCTTAGACTATCAAAACCTGGGCCAACCCAGCTTCCCAAATGGGCACAGTTCTGTCACAAAGGGCTCTCGCTACTGAGTACTGCTGTCTCTGCGTCTGAACTGGGAGTGATGATTGCTCTCAGCCTTATGGCTGACCTGCATGTGCCCTGTGTGCAACCAGAGCCCAACTCCATTTTGGGAGTTTCCTGCTGCTTATGTTTTTCCTCTTAGAAACACCTTTCCAAGTGACTCTCTGGAGACTGCAGTTGCATTCATCAGGAATCCTGGGCAAAAGGAGTTCAGAAATCACAGGAATTTCCTGCACATACAAACTTTATGAAGGCAGAAAAAGTATATGCATCAGTGGGAATGCAGCCAACCTCCCACAGTCTGCTCTCTAAATCCTCAAAGGATTCTGTTTTTTTTTTTCCAAAGCCTTGTTTGGAGTTCTCCTGTTTCTCTTGTAGCAAATCCTTCTTTTCCTGCTGGTCAGCTTCTTGCACAGAAGACCAGCTCATGGTGACCACTACTGTACACAGGTTTTGCAATAGACAGTCCCAGTCTTCAGCCATGCTTTGCTTGCACAGTGCCCTTCTTGTCAGGTGAGGTGAGTGAACAAATCAGGGAATGGGGACGTGGAAATAGGGATCCCCACATCAGAGATAGACAGTCATGCAGGCAGGGATGGAATTGCCTGCATAAGTTTCTGTGCTAGATTTTCTCCAGGCGAGATGCTCTTTCTCTGTTTCTATTCTTATTATGCCTTGCAAATTGAGCTATGTGCATCTTAGATCTGGCTGGGTCTTCATATAGGATGGAAAAGGAGACTCTGAGGTGTGTCTATAATTGCATACATGCCTACGTATATATGAGGTCTTACTCCTAAATATAGACTACAATCACAATCAACATTAAAAAATAAAATAAATATGAGGATGTATAATTTCTACTTTTCCCTGAACCTTTCTGCTCTTTCTCATCCAGTTATTTTTTACACTGCCTTCCAATTTGCATGTTTTTTTCTCAAATATTTCCTCCAGCTGTGAACAAACTAGCAGAAATCTAAATCTGAAGACAAAGAAAAAAACTCAAGTGCTTTTTGCATCCTGAGATTCTGAAAATTATAGTGAATCAGTGTGTCAGAACAAAGAGTTCCCTCAGTGCCTGCCACACCAAAGACCCAGTGAAATTAAAAATCTTATGGTCCTTAAGTACTATCCCTAGGACAGTTTCTTCTTTAGCTGCTTGTCTAAAAACCCCTAAGAATGTGTGACTGGCTGTACTGAGTACTGAGAGTGAAGGGTCCCCATCAAAACAAACAGCAGCTGTTCAGGGGAATTATACAAAAGCTGGATATGTGCATGATAAACCTCTCAGCTTCCAGCAAACTATGGTTTAGGGACCTCTTGGGCCGGAGTTTATGTTTATAGCTTTGTGACTGGTAGCTCTCTCTGTTTCTTATATGAATTTATCTAATCACTTTTGGATCTCTATACTCGTCAGTAACTTTTGCAGTTTAGATATTCTATGTGGAATTTTTTTGTTGTTGTTTTGTTTTTGTTTTCTTCTCCTTCTCTTTCAAAACATCTGTTTGGAGATTTCTTCAATTCCCCTGAATCTTTATGCTGTAAGGAAGAGAAATAACAGGTCCCCATTCAATTTACCTATGCCATTCATCATCCTACTCTCTCATATCCACCTATAAAGTCTCTCTTTTCCAGCCAAGGATCCTAGCCTATGTAATTTCTCCTGATATTTTATACCTTGTTGTCCTTATGTTGTTTTCCCAGATCTGCTACATTCTTCTGACTTGGAGGAGACCAGATGACCATATGATAATCCAGATATAGGTGAACAATAGATTTCTGCACTGCCAAACGACGCTGCATGTTTTGTTCTCTGTTCTTTTCTTATCAGTATTTAGGAATATACTTTCATTTAGCATGGCATGCTTCATAATTCAGAAAATGGCAGGATCTCTAATGAATTACCTCCCTGCAAGTGCTCATGGGAACATCTGCTCTCTGTTCTCCAAGTAAGCTTACATTTTCAACGGCTAAAGCTTCAGCCATATATCAGCATATAAAACATATGCTGATAATATGGAGCTTAAGAGTGCTTCTGTTTTTCTGGGTCCAAGCACACGCTTTGGCTGTGTCCCAGCTCTGTAGCAGAACTCATCTGAGACACACAGCTTCCACCTCCCCCACTTCTGGTGGGAATGAAGCCCGGCCACAGTGGCTGGAAGGGGCTTGCAGCATGTCCAGGGCATGCTTTGGGTGACAGAGGATCAGGGACCCCCAATCCAGACTCAAACTTTGTCTGGAAACCCATCATTTCTTTGAACAGGGTGGTAAGAATCTCATTTGCACAGCTATCTCCAGATGGTGATTTGTCACTCCTTTCCTTTCAATTAGGCTTGTGTTATGCCTGATTAAAGAACATCAAGAATTGGATCTATAAGCTTTGTATGCTGGTTCCGGATGATTTTCATAGGTATCAAGTGAGTTGTTTTGATGGCCTGCTGCATGAACACCTTAATTAGCAACAAAAAAAAAAAAAAAAAAAAAAAGGATTAATTTTTCTCCCCAGTTTGCCATTTTTTTTTTAATAGGAAAGTTACTTTTGGCAAGTAATGAGTTTGTTGCTGTCCTGGTTTCAGGTAGGACAGAGTTAATTTTCCTCCTAGTAGCTGGCAGGGTGTTATGTTTTGGATTAGGATGAGAAGAGCGCTGATAACATGCTGATGTTTTAATTGTTGTAGAGCAATGCTTACACCAAGCCAAGGACTTTTCAGCTTCTCGCTCTGTCCTGCTAGCGAGCAGGCTGGGGGTGCAGCAGGAGCTGGGAGGGGACAGACCCAGGACAGCTGACCCAAACTGGCCAAAGGGGTATTCCATACCATCTGACGTCATGCTGAACAATATATAGGGGTGGCTAGCCGGGGTGGGGGGGCGGCTGCTCGGGGATAGGCTGGGCATCGGTCAACGGGTGGTGAGCAATTGCATTGTGCATCACTTATTTTGTACACATTATTACTATTAATACTATTATTATTATTATTATTATTATTATTATTGTTATTATTTTTCCTGTCTTAATAAACTGTCGTTATCTCAACTCACAGGCTTCACTTTCCCGTTTCTCTCCCCCATCCCGGAGAGGGAGGGGGGAGGGTGAGCGAACGGCTGTGTGGTGTTTGGCTGCCAGCCGGGCTAAACCACAACAGTTGCCTACAAGTTGGCTTTTTCATTGGCATTTGTATCTTGCACAGAAACTTAGTGCCTACTTCACCCACCCTGAAAAGATGACCCTAGGAATACCTATCATCTTTGTATTATGCCTTTCATTTGTCTTAGCTCTGCCCTGAACTGTTGTCAGGGAAGCTTTGCATGGGTTTTGAATAAGGACCAAAATATCTGAATTTCTGTACCCCAGCAGTTCATAGTGAGCATACTGTTTCTGCTTCACAGGTTCCTCATGTCTTTTAAAGTACGTGGAATTTGTCCAGGATATTTTTTGTTTCAAAGTGTACAAGGAAACACTCTTGTATTTTAACCTTGATTTTAAATCTACAGCAACTAGTGCTGACAACACTGACTTCAGCTCTGAGATACATCACTGAAACCAAAAGTAGCTCTTTCCCAAAAGTTCTCCCCAGAGGGCATAAAGAGCTCTGGGTATAGCAAAGAGGGACTTCCTGCTCTCTGCTTATACTGTGTAAGTATAGGTGGTAGAGCCTGGAAGCAAGCATCTTCAGTCTGTGTTCACAGCTCACTCTTACAGAGGATGAGGATGAACTGTCTTTTCCTGCTGTGAGGACTGGGCTGTATGAAAAAATGTCATGGTAGAACTAATGCCAAATTCAGTTTCAGAGGAAGAAAGTCAGCAAGCACTGGAAACCTGACCGAAAGTCTCTGTGAGATCCTCACCAGGTGTAAATGGATCCCATTCCACTAAAGTTTCTTATAAGACTTCTCTTCACAGAGATGTATAGCAGGAGTTCAGGATGTGGTAGCTCTCTAGCTCCTTCCTCCTCTGGAAAGTACCAATATTTGAACCATTGGTGGAAAACCAGTGTGTCAAGTACATTTATTTCTACTTAATGGCTGGATTTGCAGATACAGGTTCATGGGTTTTGGTGCAAATTTCTGTCATGAAATGGCTTGCTGCTTGAGCTGAATGGGGGCTCCATGACACTGAGTGGCCAAATTCAGGTGCTTTTACTGTTATTAGCCCCTCAGTCCCATCCACAGGTGGAAGTTATGAGCTTGCATTCTTCATTTTGGGTCAGGTCTCCAGAAAGTGGCCTGCAGGATCCAGTGCTCTGACCAAGGGAGTCTCAGCGAAGTCACCTCATAGGGAAGCTCCCTAAACCACTGGGGACAGGTGGTTTAAACCTTCAGCCTCTCCTGGGCTTAAGTGCCCTGCTGAGTAATCACAGTTTGTAAAGCAGGTGCTTAAAAAACCCTTCTTTCAAATGTCAGAGGAAAGAGATGAATCACTTGGTTTTGAAGTGCAGTTCCAATGACAGTTCATGTCCCTGCATAAAGTGCATTAAAAATGAAGAGGCAGGAGGTAAGTCATTGAATGAAGTCCAGGTGTTTCATCTCACGGTGAAGCTGCTAAATATTCAGGTTTTCACTATGAAAAGGGCCATTGGCACAGCTACCTCTGAATCTGGAGGCAGCTTTTGGAAGGAAAACTTCATGAAGAAAAAAATGGTATTTGGTGTGTAGCCTGCAATTTTAGTTACACTTACACTGTGGGAAAGTCTGACAATCTCCGTACCTCCAGTGAAAGAGAGAAACACCTTTTTTCATGAATTTTGATTGGATTTACTTTTAAGATGGGATCTGTGGTCTGCAGCCTCTAGAAATATTCACATAAAGCAGAGGTGCTCAGCTTCCAGGAGACTGGGAGGTGGATGGGTTTTAGGCTCAACAAGTGACAGGTGCCTCTAGGCCCCTGGCTTCTCATTCAGTCCCTTGGTTTTGTTGGCTACATGCCTGGCACTCCTGCCACGTGCGATTAATAACTGACCTGAGCCATGGCATTTTAAGCAATACATTGAGCTTGTATTTGGAGGGGGGAGGGATGTGGGATATTGAAAACATGTCCAGCTTGATTAGAAGAGAACGGAAAATAGGAGAGACACCCCAGAGCTCCCTCGTGGGAGGTAGCCCTGGCAGGCAGATGAGCAGGGGATCAAAGGCCTATTGCACAACGTAACGAGTAAATAGATGACAAGTACAACATTAGCTCTGGCGGACCTTTAGAAGGGAAGGCAGGCAATACAAGGAACACCATGTGTATTTCAGATGACCTTTCGTTGAAAATGTCAGTTAGAAAATTGTACTGAATTTATAAAGAGGGTAATAAATAACTGGATGGAATAATGAAAAAGGTTTAATGCTCAGGCGAGAAATGGAGTGAAGATCCAGAGGGGGGCTGGACACCTGACATTACACTTACTTTAAAACTTTGCTGAATTAACAAAGGCCAGTCAAGCACTATGGATCAGGCTTGTTAGTGCTGTGAAAAAGGCTTCCACTGATGAGAATATGGCTAATAATAACAAAGGAAATCTGCGGTGAACTAATGGGGTTGATACAGGTGGGAAAATCTGGACTGCAAGAAAGAGCAGCCTGTTGACTTTGCCTCTTGAATGACTGATTTGATTAAAAAAAAAAAAGGATAAAGAAGAGCAATTACTGCTCACAATCAACCCCAAAGCTTCTGTCTGGTGAGAGGTAGCAGCTGGCTCAGCTGTGGCAGCAGGAGCTGAGTATTTCCAATGTCCAGGGCCGGGCATAACCCTGGGATGCCTTGGGATGTCCAGGCAGGGCTGTGGGGATGGGGTTGAGGATATGCCCAGCCAAACGGATGATTGAGGGGCCAGGCCAGCGAGGAGGTGGTGTGGCACAGGCACCCCTGCAGCACAGGCCCCGCGGGAGGAGGAAAGGCCCTATGGAGGCAGTTCACAGACCTTGTCGTGGGTCACCACCACCTTACAGCAGAGCTGGCCCCACCGCCTGCACTCAGCCCTGGGAGGAAGCTGTCCATAGGGCCCGGGTGGTCATACATTTCATAGGAGATATAATGAGCCCTCTTCATGGAGAAATGGGGAAGTAGTTAACCACCTCCAGATTGATTTGTGTCTTGTTACCTTCTGCAGTTTCTATGATATTTTTGATCTTTCAGCTTGGCTGGGTAAAATAACTTCTGAACAGAGCTAATTAAACAGATATTTAGAATTCAGTAGCATCTCCCTTCTGAGAATCTCAAAGTACTTTGCAAACACTAATGAATGAAATCTCAAACCACTGCTGTGAGACTGCTTGCAGGAGCATAGCTTCACCCTGAGGGTGAAGGTAGGGAGCTAAAGGTGAGTTGTTTTTGAAAGTGGAGTTAAAAAGATATTGATTTGGCTTCTTTGGTGTTGAATGGTACTGCCCTGAAGTCATCACACAGTCTGAAGAACTGAGTTTCAAGACACAAAAAAGACGTCCACGGTGTCACATGGGGCAGTATGATATTCCCAAGCTTAATTTCCTCCGGTAGCACAGCTGAGAAAAAGGGTTGTGCCCTGTGCTGCAGTAACGGCTGTGACTCTGGAGTCCTCGCTGGGCTGCAGGGACAGGCAGGGCATCTCCTGCTCCCACCTGCCTCTTCCTGCTGTCTGCAGGCAGCAGAAAAAACAGGTCTCCAGCCCTGCCTCTTCCTCCTCACCCCTGGAGCCCAAACACAATGAGAGCTCGGGAGGAAGCACTCTGATACTAGTGCAGTGTTTGCTGCTGAGGTTGTTATCTCAATAAAAATGACTGAGTATATTCCCCTTTTTTCTCATTACTGGGCTCTGGCTGATGGTCTCTGAGTGGCATCTTTGTAACAGGTCCTGAACCTATTTACAACATAAGAAAGTCTGAAGCTGCAGCTGTGATCACTGCAATGAATGGAGCTTGAATAAATCAATACACTGCTTAAGCATCGGTTGACGAGAGGGAGTGCAACACAGTGACTTGCAGGACATAAAAATGTCTGGAAGATTTCTCAGATTGTTTAAGAGCACTTGGCAAACTTTGCCTCACTAGTAAGCCTGCCTAATGTATCCTGAGTGCTCTGAAATGCTTGTACTATTTAGGATTGTCTTCTGATAACAGACCAAATACAACACATTTTCTTTATTAATTAACTGTAATAGCCATAGTCAATAGGATTTCAGGTCTTAAGAGTTTCATATTAGTTGCTGCTGACTTGGATATTAACAACAGTCTTGGCTGATACCTCAGGTAATGTTTTCTTAGACTGGCCTTGCTCTTCTATTAAGCCAGGCCATGGGGAAAGCATACTTTAAAAGTTGTGTTGAGGGTTTACTGTATTTTCCAGTGGTTGTTTTACTTTAATAGTCTAAAAACATTATTTGTTATGCAAGTGCCTTGGCAAAAACAAAAACAAGACGAAGACAAATGGGACATAAGCTTGTGTTAATTTTCCCCTGTTATTTTCTGAGGGAGTTAGAAAATTCTCCTTAAAAAGGGAAGCTAGAATAGGGAAAGCCATTTCTTTTTCCTGAAATGTACAAACATAGAAACAGGAGGTTAGCTAGTGAGATCCGTGTTTTTAATGTAATATTCTGTCCAAACTTGTGGCATTTGTAAAACCAAAAGGAGGGATTTTTCTTCTATAGAGTAAGAATCACTTCAAAATCCTTTCTATTTTTCTGCTAAGGCAGATTTGGCTCCCAGTTTGTTAGGAGCATTAGGTCTATTGGTGACAAACTGTCAGTGACCCTCTGCCTCTGTTTTGTATTGCTTGTGCTGCAGACGAGGCACTTCTTTTTGTTGCAGCTTTCCAGTTTTGCTCTTTCACCAATCTATTGCTGGAGGCTAGTAGTATTAGGATAAGAACTTTTTCCTTAAGTAACTATGGACTTCCACAGCAGCCAGTGGTAAGCACTGCTTGTGCTTCCTGCAGCAACACATTCCTCTGCACTGCAGAAACAGACTAAATTTAAAATGAGGTCCTCCTGTGGGAAAAAAAGAAAATCAGAGATGGATGAAATCAAGTAAAGCTTTTAAAAATGCCTTAGTTTTACTGAGGTTGCTGTCTTTGATTACTCACTGTATATGTAGCCATCTGGTCTAAAATCCCCTTAGTCTCTCTGCAGTCAGATGGTTTGAGGGCATCTTTTTTAGTTTGCAGGGTTTCCTTTGAAAAGCTCTGTAGCTGGCTGGCACTTGCTGTTCATTAACTTTATGGCAGCACTCTTGATTTAGTCTCCAAGTCAAGCAAATACATAAGAACAGGCTGCTCTTTACAAGTGCAAACTCTCTTCCCGAAGTTGTAGGACTGTTAGCACACTTGGTGACTCTGGATGCAACAGGAAGGTGCTACAGATCCCCCGACTAGACCCAATATCTCTGCGGAACAAAACAAAATGTGCCACAAAGATTGAATTGAGGCTCCCAGGTAATCTAGCCACCTAAACATGGTGTTGTGTTTGGGCTAACTGTACCAGCCAGTGGCTGACAGCAATGTCAAGGCCTGTTATGCTTCCCACAGTCTTGGCACTAGCGTGTTTAGGGCTGCTTCAGAGATGTCTGCACTGTGGCCCGTTGAAAGGGGCAGCTGTACTCTGAGTGAAATGTTGAGCTGGATCATTTTCTCAGTGTTCTATACTTGACAGATTCAAGTGCCTAGTGATCCTAGCTGACTCATTAAGATATTTATTTTTGCAAAGTATCATTAATCTCTGCCTTTCTTCATATGTTGAGCACATATTCTATTTTGGAGCTAGAATTAAGCAAGAAGACATAACTTGCCTAAACTGAGTTGGTAATAGTGTGGTATTAACAACTCAACAATTTTGATGCAGAAATCACAGGATGAGTATTTTATGGTCTTTAATATGATAGTCAGATTGGTTGATTGTATTAATCTGTTTAATTTTTTGAATTGTTTCATGGAAAGCTATCATATGTTCAGCTCTCTTTCTCAAGAAAGCTAGTGAACAATGGTAACTGTTCATCTTGAGGGGTAAATCAATATGGACCAAAAGAAATTTGCCTACAGTTACAAGTGTGGAGTTTCATGCTAGAAGCTTTCATGAGACCAGGTTAAGACTGGAACATCAGAGCTATATGAAGTTTAACACACGAATTGAGAAATCACATTACATTTGAACAGCATGAACAGTGGAATACCCTCATACAGCTTTAAAGGAATAATGCATTGATTAAAAAAAAAAAAGACAACAAAACAGAAAAATGAATGAAGCTTATGGAATAATTTATGTTAAAAATAATTTATCCAGATCTAGCAGTGGCATGACACTTTTCATTCATTAGTTAATTTCCTGGAATTATTTAATCTTATTTGAATCAGCAATGATTAACCTTATTTAGTTTTGTATTAATTCTGCTAATTGTATCTCCAATCATCCAGAGCTTTGGTTACTTGTGTATTTTTGCTGCCTCCAAAATATTTAGTATATGTAGTGATGAATTAAAAACTTTGGAGAAAGTAACATGCCTGGGAACAACACAAATCACCACAAATTCATGCCTGCCCATGTTCATTTTTAAATTCCCTCAAGAAAAGGGGTACACTGTCATTTTAGACATCCATTCAGCCATCAGGATGATAAACTGTATAAATAACAGTGTAAAACTTCAATAATAGAATAGTTCCTGGTTGTGATGGGTAACTTCTTTGGGATAAGTACTAAAGATGAATTATGGGTTCCAGAGAAGTTCTGAAGTTTTCAAGTGTCTCTTTTGCATTTTACTTGGTATGAGTAGAAATTAATGTTTAAAACTAATGTATGTGATGGCCAGATATCTTTTTAGTAGCCCCATAATCTAGCTGGTTAAGAATTATCTTAAAACAGATATCTTTACTGGCTAGTGCTTTTACAGTGCAAGTTTCTATTTACTTAGTGTTTTTTTTTTTTTTTTTTTTTTTTTTTCCAGTGGCTCCTCATAAACCAGTTTTGAGCTCCCCTGATGCAGACTGTGTGCACAGCAGGGATTGCAGGAGCTTTAGGACCTACCAACACCTTGCATGTTGTTGCTTTGGCACAGGATAGAGCCATGAGGGGTGGTGTGATACAATCTGGGTAAAAAGTTGATTGGCAAATCTATAAAAACATCATTCTTTATGCAGCAGGCAGGGATGTTTGGAAGGAAGATCCATGTTCCAGATGTCCTCTGATGGTTCTTTTTTTTTTTTTTTTTTTTTTTTCTTCTGGGCAAGATGAAAGACAGGGAGGACTTTAAAGGGCTTGATTAACTGATATGAATGGAATTATGCTGATCTTCATGTTACATACACCATTAGGTAGCCTATGGTTTGGCTACAAAATAAAAACCAGTCATTACTGTGGACTCTGGGGATATTCTTCCTCATGTCTATTTCTTTAAAATTCTAACGACAGTGTTATTTATTTATTTATTTTTTTTCCAAATGGACTTAAAAGAGAATCAATGAAAATAACCATTATGCCTCAGACTCTTTTCTCAAACTAAAAGTGAGTGGAAATGCAGTTAATGCAGGGTAGGAATTTTTTGAAGACATTCTCGGCTGCAGAACACCATTAGACGTAAAATATCTGAAAACACTCATGTTAATCTAACAGCAGATTTCTTGGGAGTGCAATGGCCTTTTCAAATGAATGGAGAGATGAAGAGGCAGAGTACTCGAATCATGCTGAGGGATGTACCACATATTATGTCTCATTCTGTGTATTCCAGTTCAAGAACCTGGGGGGTCAGTTGCATATGAAGCAGGATTTTTCTCCTCCTTTGAGGTCTAGAGTAGAACTAATAGCCTGGCCATATTGGAGATGAAGGCACCTGCACAACTCCAAGAAGACAAAGGAAAAACCTGTGATTGACTTTTCTCTCTTCTTCCAGTCAAGCACCCATATTCTTGCATTCTCTGCGTGTGTCAGAGAAGGGAGATGAGAAGTACTGCCTTGTTTCTTAATGTTGAGTCATGTGGAAAGTCATTTTGCCCAGTTATGGCCAAGCAAGGAGCTCAAGAGCACTGAGCTGGAGGCTGTCCTTCCAGGGCTCCCCTTTATCTATCTGGTGCCACTGGGCTAGCTGGCCTGGAAAGTGGGATCAGGATTAGGATTGTAATAAAGATACTTCGGTAAATGCTATTACTGTAGTCCTCACCCTCCTGCTTTATGTATTATAGACACAGAGTACTTCATTCATGAACCATCACCACCTATGAACCAATGTAAGGGTAGGAATATCTGGGACTTAAGGTTTTACTACTTTTCAAATAGTAATTAGAGAACTTTCATGACTAGAGAAAACAATACAGGCCTTTCTGCTGTCTCTGCCAGCCTCTTGTGCTTCTGTCTGAGGCGCAGGCTCACACTGAATTTAAAACAATGTCATCATTTTACATAGACTTGCTCAGAAGCTTTTTTCTCCTCTAAGGTTCATGCTTTTGTCCATGGTGTTGCCTTCTTGCTTTGAAAAGCAGCTTTTCAGGATTTGCCAACCTCATAAGTATTCTCTGAGCTCTTAATTAGCAGGGAATCTAATACACTGGAATCATTTCCAAAGAGAAAAAACCAACATTGTATTAAGAATTAGATGGATTGGTTTAAGGGTGAAGAAGGAAAGAATCAATTACATAGTCTGTCTGAGAAATAACTGACAAAGCATGGGATTAAGGAAACAGGGGCATTAACAGTCAGTGAAAGCAGTTGGAGGGGGTGGACAGGAATTACACAGCGGTGCACACTGTCTAAACCAGGTGGCAAGGCCAGTGCAGGCACAGCTGTCTGTTGAAGTGGCAGCTTCAGAGAGACTCCCAGGACACAAGACTTGCTAAAGACTTTCCACTTTCTGTTTTCCCCTTTCCCCTTTTACCTTTATTCCTTCCTCTTTAACACTTTCCTCTTTCCCCTATCCCCTTTTCTTTGGTTATTTTTAAAGAGAATGTTTAAGATTTTGGGCTTACGGTCCCACACTCTGCCTGTCATTTCCTCCACCCCTTCAAAGTGACCAGGAACACTTTGGCTTTGGGATTCCCATTTGAATGCCATTGAAATGAACACACTCCTACAAAATTACTTTGCTTTAGAAGTACAGAACAGTTCTGCAAAAGGCTTTCTTGAAAAGGGATAAATGGTGGTTGTTTAATATAATTTCCACTATAATTTCAGCTTCAAACTTGCTTTTACAAGGCTTCACTTTTTTTTTTTTTTTTTTTTTTTTTATAATGAAGAGTAATTTTTATATATTTCTTCCCATCATTTTTTTTTTTTAAATCAGTGTTACTGGGAAGAAAAGTTTAAAAAAGAATGAGAAAGGAATGAATTATTTTATTTGTTTTCAAAAGATTTTCTCTTTAAATAAAAGTTTATATTTTGTGTGGGCTAAATATTTCTACTATTTTCTCCAAATGCACTTGCTAGTTTTTCACCAGTTCTACAAGATACAAAATTATTTCAGCTGTAGCTGGCCAAATGATTGTGTCTCATGTAGCAGCTTGCTCCTTCTAGAGGAGTTAAGACTATATTGCTATAACTCATCCTATGTTACAATAAGTACTCTCATAACTGAAAAGCTTTATTTGAACATCAGAGTAGCCATCCAAACATCTGAACAACAGCTGTCAAAAGGAAAAACACTTTGGATCTCTTCTTACAGACTTGAACTTTGAATTTGAGTGTTAACTTTACATACCCAATTGATGATTCAAAATACCGACGGGAGAGGCTCAAACCATCATGTTGAGTTACTTTCTTATGCAATTATCAGGAATAAAACATTTCCATCCAGTAACTGTCTTGTATGCTGAAAGCAGTATTTCTGAACCCTTTGAGCATAGAGAGGTTTCTGTGTGTCTGTGTAATACACCTCTTCTGCAGAAACACAGATGGGGAAGTGCTGTTCATCTGCAAATGCATTTGAAAGAATGTTATCGCTGAAGTACAGTCTTGTGTTATCTATTCCTTAGAAAAATCAATAATGACAGGGCCAATGAAGCCAGTTGGGATTTAATTTTTAAATTGATCCAAAGCTTTTTAGATCTAAAGGAATGGATTGCAAACTCTTTTTTTTTTTTTTTTTTTTTTTTTTTTTATGTATTCAGGCTTATTCCTATGCTATCTCTTTTTACATTAGGTGAGAGATGGTGTTACTTGATTTTTCATTGCTTTGGTGCTACGAGGGAAGAATCTAGGAGACTTACCTGGAGAGACAGATTATGCAACAAAGATCAACCTTTCTTTAACGACTGGAAACAGAGTCAAAACATGTAGCCTATCTGTTTCTTTTGAATAATTCTGTTTCAGTGAGTAGCTAATATCTGTAAAATAATTTCCAAGAGGACCTAATAATATATATAATTTTCTAAAAATGGCAACTTTGAAAAGGAACGGTGCTCTAGATGAACGTGGTAAGATTTTAGATAGCAGTGAGTGTATCTGCATTGCTGTGGAGTTCTGCCAATGTATCTTAATCCAAATTTGCAAAAATACATGTTGTTCCAGTGTTGATCCTGCTAGATTGCCTGAACTGCATTAACATCAAGTCTCTTAAGGGTCACGGGAAAAAGATGATAGTATTTAATTCTTTTCTGCGTGAGCATTTGTGTCTTGTCCCAGAAATCTGAGCTTCTTTCACTTGACAAATTAGGAAGTATAGGCTCTTGACTATTCTCAATGTCCTGGTTGAAAATGAGATACAGGAGTGGGAGCCAAAACAAGAATGTACATCCTGCTTCTCCAGTTTCACTCAGTGAATATTCCTGCAAGCTCACTTCAGCTAAGTGTTAATTGTTTCTATATAGCAGAGGCAGAAGTTAGAACAAAAGAAATGAGCAAGCATTGTTCATATAAACAAAAAGAATTTTTGCTCTCTCCTGTGTAATGCATTCTTCAGGAAGCATTCATCTGTAACTACAGTATGTTTATGTATAAACACAAAAATATAATAACCTGGAAGTTCTGTATACAAACTTAGCCATAACTCTGCCCCTTTCTGAGTATGTTTTAACATATTTTACTGCTCTATTTGGAAAGTAGTACAATTCTACTACATAGCAATATAGTATATACAAAAAATACACATGGAAAGATCATAGTTTAAAATTTGAAGTTCCAATTTTAAAAGCAAAGAAGGACCCTGGGAGACTAATTCTGGATTGAAAGTTAATGACACATTTTTTCATGTTTTCACTTCTTTTAAGGTCGTTTAGGTATTTTATGAAACTAAAAGTCCATCTGCTGTTCCTGTTATTTTCTTATTTCAGTTTTACTCACAGTGGTTGCTCAATATCTCTTGCTCTTGTTCTTTTGTTCTTCTCCTTCTCCTCCTTCTTCTTTTTTTTTTTTTTTTTAATTGCTCATATTTTCTATAGTTAAAGCAAATATAATTTCTTGACACTGACTACTTAGAATAGAACAAGACTGACTCATAATTGGCAGAGGTGGAAGAGTGTTCTGTAAAAACAACAGCCTTACCCTTCTACTTAGAAATGTGCAATGCATGAACTCCAGGTGTCACTATGGTCCTCTGAAGATCTAATTCCAAACAAAATTGTGAAAGAAAAATTTCCTAAAACAAATGATGCTGCTGCAGGTCTAAATATTGCAGGGCACTGAGAGCATATGTCGCAAAACTCTGCCACATTCTCTGGCTCTTTGTGCTACTCTGTGTCAAAAAGGAATTTCTGTTCTAATCAAAGCCTTTGTTGTGCAGTTGGAGGTAAGGGGATTACACAGACATAAAAATAAGTAGATACAAAGCTGAGTACAATCTCACTGCCACAAGACTAAAACACTGACAGAGACACTTCACAGTTCTCAGGTGACCCATGTTATTCTGAAGGTATGACACTGGAGTTTATTCAGACTTTGCATTCCCACTTGTTCTGTTGGCAAGGTGAAAAGGAGGAAGATTCCCTCAAGCAGTTTTGATCAGCTTGAGCAATCCAAGTGACAGCTCTGTGATTAGAGGTGAAGCTGTCAAAGATAATTCAAGAAGTTCAGGGAGAAGCGGAGAAGTTAATGTGTTGACTGGGTTGACTTAACTTTCATGGAAGGATGGAGGCAACATTGTAAATGAATGGTTCCCTTTTCTGCTTCTCTTCATTTCATTGTCCTGTTATGACAAGGTCAATTAAGATTACATACTTACAACATCAGTACTCTACATATTTTTAAAACCAAGTTCTCTCTTAATTAGGGTATCTATGGCAAACATAGCTGCAGGTAGCATCCCAGCACAGGCTGAGAGACTGACTGATTTTTCCACAACTTTTTCATTGGCAACCTGTGCTGTGCTTGCCAAGTTCTTTATCACAACTTTTTTTTTTTTTTTTTAATACATTGAATTGGTTTTGTGCAAGCTTATGACAATTCGGGGGACTACACGGATTTAGAGGTTATTAGCTCATCACAGCTCATCACTGTGAGTTTATTCACAGCTGTGGTCAGGTTAGTGCAGCCAATCTGATCTTGAGTTGTTGTGCTGACTTTACATTTACAAATGCCACAGTTTCCTACCTTTTCTTGGAAATGAAGCCATCTTTCCTCATCTGGCATTTGCCCATTCTTCTTTCCAAGCAAGCCTGCTGAACTGCCCCACTTCTTACCTACCAGGTCTCTCATCTCATGAGACAGAGAAAAGAGCAGGGCTTCTAAGCCTGCCAGTGAAGTAACATCGTTGAGACCTCAGTTGACATGGACAGAGATTTCTAAGGTTAGCAATTGTAGCAGAATCCAGCAACAGATAGTATCAACCTGTATTAACTTGTCTGGGGAAAAGGAAATGGATGGGAGGAGCAAGCCTGTGCTTCAGCTGCAGGTGAGAGAAGTTTGTGTTCCACTTTCCATCAGTCCCAGGAGAGACAATATCAGGATTCTTCTTCTGATCCCCAGGAAGCCTTGACAGGCACCTCAGCTTTCAAAAAGTGCAAAACTGCTTAGAGCAGTTTAAAAGAACACAGAGTTAATAATCAATTTATATTAGAAAGTTTGAAAGTTGTAAATTCTGGAGGTCAATATGGTGGATTAACTCCTCCTAGACATGCAAAACTTGAAATGATACAGTCAGACACTGGCACATGACAAACTGGGAGAGGAAGTCTGCCTGGGAAGGGTTTTCCTATCTTAGCATAGCTCTGTCTCAGCATGCTGTTTGATTCCCTGCTTCCCTGTAGATGGGAGAGTGTCATAACTTTTTCCACATATTGATCAGGTGTTGTAAGCAAGGAAATCTGGTTTTATGTGCTGAGATACTACATAAGAACATCTATCAATCAGAACGCGGTTGAAACAGAATGACTAAATTTGCACCTGTGGCCTATGTCATTTCACATGTGAGTGCATATGGACAGCTACTGCATGGATAGCTATTGGTGATGTAAGTTCCTTATGATCTAGAGGACACAAGAAGATTATACCATGTAAGTCACTTGTCTAGAAGATTCAAACCAGCAAGTAGAAATGGCACAACGAATTGAGATGCTATAGATTATTCTCACTCTGGGCTCTACTCTGAGCTTGGCTTTGTGTGGATAAGAAAGAGTGGACTCATATGGGAACATTCGAGCTGTGTTAGGTAGATCCACTACACTGACAAGTCTGTCCATGGAGAAAGAAAGGAGCCATCTATCAACTGCACACAATTTCCTGTCCCCCATTGAGCAAGTGTTTGCGAAGGTCAGAAAGCTTGGTTTTACTGGGAGAAAATATCACTGGTAGTCCAAAAGTAAGAGTTAGAGGAATAGGTACTGTCTGGGATGTACTGTTTATTTGGGTTGGGGTCACAACACCCATCCATTCATCCATCCATCCATCCATCCATGGCTTAGTTTCCCAGTGGCAGAAGAATAACTTCAGGCATCAAAGGTGGAGTGATTGCTGAGTGGGAGCATAGGTCTGTACTTTGAAATCCCACTTGTGCTGAAAAAATGTGTCCCTTTAAAATCTTTGGGAGTGGGAAGAAATGGGAAGGCAAACAGGGACCTGAAAGCACAATACATTACCTTTATTTATGCTGTTGTGCCTAAACAAAACAAATCTTCTAATGAGAAAATTGGTCATCAGCCAGCAGCAAGGTACCATGCCAAACACTCTGCTAGGGTGAAATACATGACATTCCCAGCTGTCTGCTTACTATTTTTCCTTTGCCGTCATCTCTCTGGAGCTCACTGCATGTATTTATTCTATTGCCTACAAACACACGCTGTGCGTGAATCCTCAATTAGTCACTGTAATTATAATAATAATAAAAAGAAGCTGTAACCTGTTTCCCTGAAATACAGATATTTATCACTATCTGGGTAAGGGACTAATTAGAAACTATTCACTCTGGCTCTCTGCAATTTTAGGCTTTTTTTTTTTTTCTTTCTTCCTTTTTTGGCAGTAACATTAGGTGTTGTTTCTTTTTTTTCCTAATCTCTTTCAAAATCTTTAGTTATGCAACTACTAGTGATGGAAAGGACTGCAGTTACCAACCTTTGTCCCCAAGATAGCTGCCTTCACATTATCAAAATGTCCTTCCCTTGTTCCATTTATTGTCTCAAGTAACATTTACAGCTTTCTAGCTCCTGAAGAAAGTGCAGGTTTTGGACTGGTTCTGCTTGAAACATTTTAGCTTTACCATAAGCTTTGTAAAATAAAATCAGTTGGTATTTTTTGAAAGAAAATTAATTTCCTTTCAGAACGCTGTTTTAATTAGCTGGGAAACAGGTAAAATCGTATAGAAGACACAAAGCTGTTTTTGAACAATTTTTATTTTTATAAACACTATTTGTCAAAACAAAAGCTACAGTGGCTGGGAAAGTGAAGAAAAATGCTATGAATATAGCTGCCATGGTGATAATAATTATGTAAATACTTAGGTTCAATCTGAGATGATTAGGTAGAGAAATAGGTTTTTCTTCAGTTGACATGGTAAAAAGGAAGTGAAAAACTTACTGTTTTGCTATGGCCTTTGATTTAGGCAGATTTAATAAATCTTTCTGTGAAAGATAAAGAAGGCTGCTTCCCTAGGTGAGATCTCCCCTAGATGTTATGCATCTGTTAAGAAGCCATTCTGGGATGTGTGTTTAAGAAGAATTTAGAATATGTTCCTCCCTTTAATAGAGATTCTATTATTGTTCCTTGGTTAATTAGTGTAATTGCTTATTTTTTTTTTCTCTGTAAGACGTACAAGTTTTTGATCAGTGGATCTTTCAGAGGTCAGGCAAAATAGCAAATTGTCTGCAAGATATTCTAGAGGTTTCTTTCAGTAATCATTCCCTTGGCTTTAAGTCAACAACTCCTGACATGGCTGAATGCATAAAATTATACTGTGCTTACCTTCAACTGCAAAACGGGTGCTTTTTCCGTCCAGAGAAGCCAATGCTGCCAAAATCAGTGACTACAGTAACTGACTGTGAAACTGTCCTGTCTGTTCAAGAGATGAATAGAAGTGGCAAGTCACTTACAGTCTGACAGATAAAAAAATCTACCAAAATGAGGTGGGAAATAAAAGACATAGCGTTATACTTCCATTTTGAGAAATTTTGGCCCTTTCCTTAGACTGCAGTTCTCTGGCACTAACATGAAAGCCATCTTCTTTAGTAATATTGTTCGTTACATTCACTGAGTCCCTGTAAAAAAAGCTATAGTTACAGTTAGTGGTAAGAAGCATCTGACTCTACAATTCCACATTTTCCCCTCCATTTGAATCTGTACTTCTTCAGATTTTTAGAGGTTTCCCTCTATCATTAAGGTTTTAGACCTCATCTATGCTGTAGATGGCAACAGTAATTCTGGTTTTGTTTTTCCTCTATTGTATACTAAAAACAAGAATATGAAATTCCCATCCTGATTGGAAACCACCACCCCTTCATGTATACTTGTTAGTCAGAATAGTCATTTCTTTGTGCTTTGATCATATTGGCCTCATTAATTTGGACTGTTTCTGTTTGTCCTTCCCCACAAAATATATATTTTTTTTCTTGTCAGACAGCTTCCATCTCAGAGACTTTTGCACTGAGTGTCTAATTTTGCTTCTAAAGTGGCTAAAGAGCAAAATAAGGATATAACATTATTATCTATTTATATATTCTTTTCTTTACACATCTGACAAGTGCTGTATGTTAATGAGTGAAATGCTAACAGGCTGTCAAACACTTGAACCACCTGATCAAAATTTTAGGGTGCCTATTGTTTATTTTCCTATTTTTCCCTCATGTACAAACAGATCTGTGGAAATTCATCATGCATCACAAATATGTACAGACTGTTGATAACAAAGAATGTTAGGTTTAAAAACTCCGCCAGTCTCATGGAGAAAAATCTGTGTGATGACTACTGATATGCTATGATATGCATATGATTCTACACTGACGTCACCCAAGATTTCCTTTCACTTGTTTTCAGGGCAGAGACAGCTCACTCTCTTTGAATGAAGGCATGAGAATTGCTCTCTGTAACAGGATCCTTTGAGAGCCTCTGTTCAGAGCAGGTTCTGTGTGGGATTGTATCCTTCTGCCTCTTCTCATTCACCCCCTTTGGCACAGCAACTTTTGACCTCTCATAAGGGACATAACGCCATACTGCTGTAATAGTTCAATTCTTTTATAGGAAACTTGCGCAACCAGCTGGGAACTATAGTTGGGAAAGCCATTTTTCCTAGAACAAAAAGGACACTGAATAACAAGCGTCTGTATACAGATCCAAAGGTCATGGGTTGGAAAGCTAAGGATAGACTTAACCAAGTTGTGCATCAGGAGAAGAGACATGTGGTCCTTGTCAGTTCTTCCTCTTATCCTGATGGATTATAAATTTCCTTTTTCTTCACATCTTAAAACAGGCTCTACATTCATTTCTTCTCCTTGATGTTTGCTCTAAGAAAAGTTTCTGGTGTGTGGATGAATCCCTTTTTCTTAGACTGTTTTTCTCAGTTGTCGCCCTACTCAGCCTCAGGAGTGAGCAAAATTCTATTTCAAGCATATGAAACTGGTTCTGGTAATGCAGTACTTGTCAAATGGTCTGTAGAACATGTGAAAGATAATTCATGAACTTACTTTAAGTCAGCTGGGGACAAACATCTGAATCTTGCATATGTACACAGACATTTAAAATGCAGACAGCAAGATGTGGCCAGGGAAAGGGGGGGACACGATGGCTGAAGTGTGGATACAGTCCTTCCATATATTATAGCTAATTTGCTGCCATGGAAACATATATTTGAAAGTTTATTTAAAGTATGTGTTCTTTACTCTCGACATTATCACAGAATCACAGAATCGTCTAGGTTGGAAGAGACCTCCAAGATCACCTAGTCCAACCTCTGACCTAACACTAACAAGTCCTTCACTAAGCCATATGACTAAGCTCAACATCTAAACATCTTTCAAAGATCTCCAGGGATGGTGCCTCAACTACTTCCCTGGGCAGCCCATTCCAATGCCTAACAACCCTTTCGGTAAAGAAGTTCTTCCTAATATCCAACCTAAACCTCCCCTGGCGCAACTTTAGCCCATTCCCCCTCGTCCTGTCACCAGGCACGTGGGAGAATAGACCAATCCCCACCTCGCTACAGCCTCCTTTAAGGTACCTGTAGAGAGCGATAAGGTTGCCCCTGAGCCTCCTCTTCTCCAGGCTAAACAATCCCAGCTCCCTCAGCCGCTCCTTGTAAGACTTGTTCTCCCGACCCCTCACCAGCCTCGTTGCCCTTCTCTGGACTCTCTCGAGCACCTCCATGTCCTTCTTGTAGTGAGGGGCCCAAAAGTGAACACAGTACTCGAGGTGCAGCCTCACCAGAACCGAGTACAGGGCGACAATCACTTCCCTTGACCTGCTGGCCACGCTGTTTCTTATACAAGCCAGGATGCCGTTGGCCTTCTTGGCCACCTGAGCACACTGCTGGCTCATATTCAGCCAACTATCAACCAATACTCCCAGGTCCTTCTCGGCCAGGCAGCTTTCCAACCACTCATCTCCCAGCCTGTAGCTCTGCTTGGGGTTGTTGTGCCCCAGGTGCAGGACCCGGCACTTGGCCTTGTTGAACTTCATACAGTTGGCCTCAGCCCATCGGTCCAGCCTATCCAGATCCTCCTGCAGAGCCTTCCTTCCCTCGAGCAGATCGACACATGCACCTAACTTGGTGTCATCTGCAAACTTACTGAGGGTGCACTCAATCCCCTCATCCAGATCATCGATAAAGATATTTAAGAGGACTGGCCCCAGTACTGAGCCCTGGGGGACGCCACTAGTGACCGGCCTCCAACTGGATTTGACTCCATTCACCACAACTCTTTGGGCCCGGCTATCCAGCCAGTTTTTAACCCAACGAAGCGTACGGCAGTCCAAGCCATGAGCAGCCAGTTTCTTGAGGAGAATGTTGCGGGAAACAGTGTCAAAAGCCTTACTGAAGTCAAGGTAGACCACATCCACAGCCTTTCCCTCATCCACTAAGCGTGTCACTTTGTCATAGAAGGAGATCAAGTTCATCAAGCAGGACCTGCCTTTCATAAACCCATGCTGACTGGGCCTGATTGCCTGGTTGCCCTGTAAGTGCCGCGTGATGACGCTCAAGATAATCTGCTCCATGAGCTTCCCTGGCACTGAGGTCAAACTAACAGGCCTATAGTTCCGCGGGTCTACCCTCTGGCCCTTCTTGTAGATGGGTGTCACGTTGGCTAGCCGCCAGTCGACTGGGACCTCCCCTGATAGCCAGGACTGCCGATAAATGATGGAAAGCGGCTTGGTAAGCTCCTCCGCCAGTTCTCTCAGTACCCTCAGGTAGATTCCATCCGGCCCCATCAATTTGCATACATCCAAGTGCTGTAGCAGGTTGCCAACCATTTCCTTGTGGATTATGAGGGCCACATTCTGCTCCCCATCCCCTTCCACCAGCTCAGGGTACTGGGTATCCTGAGAACAACTGGTTTTGCCGCTAAAGACTGAGGCAAAGAAGGCATTAAGCACCTCAGGCTTTTCCTCATCTCTTGTAACTAAGTTTCCCCCCACATCCAGTAAAGGATAGAGATTCTCCTTAGTCCTCCTTTTTGTGTTGATGTATTTATAAAAACATTTTTTGTTATCTTTAACAGCAGTAGCCAGATTGACCTCCAGATGAGCTTTGGCCTTTCTAATTTTGTCCCTGCACAGCCTCGCAACATCCTTATAGTCCTCCTGAGTGGCCTGCCCTCTTTTCCAAAGATTATAAACCCTCTTTTTTTCTCCTAAGCTCGAACCACAACTCTCTGCTCAGCCAGCCTGGTCTTCTTCTGCGCCGGCTTGTCTTTGGGCACATGGGGACAGACCGCTCCTGAGCCATTAAGATTTCCTTCTTGAATAGTGCCCAGCCTTCCTGGACTCCTCTGCCCTTCAGAACCACCTCCCAAGGGACTCTGCCAACCAGTGTCCTGAACAGCTCAAAGTCAGCCCTCCGGAAGTCCAAGATAGCGGTTTTACTGATCCCCTTCCTGGCTTCGCCAAGAATAGAGAATTCTACCGTTTCGTGGTCACTCTGCCCAAGACAGCTCCCAGCCACCACATCTCCCACCAGTCCTTCTCAGTTTGTGAACAGAAGGTCTAGCGGGGCACCTCCCCTGGTAGGCTCACTAACCAGCTGCATCAGGAAGCTGTCTTCCACGCTCTCCAGAAACCTCCTAGACTGCTTTCTCTGGGCTGTGTTGTGCTTCCAGGATATGTCTGGGAAGTTGAAGTCCCCCACCAGAACAAGCGCTGACGATTTCGCAACTTCTGCCAGCTGCCTCTAGAACTCCTCATCCGTCTCCTCATCCTGGTTTGGCGATCTATAACAGACCCCCACCAGGATACTTGCCTTGTTGGCCTTCCTGCTGATCCTAACCCACAGAGACTCAACCTTATCAGTCCCAGCGTCAAGTTCCACAACATCAAAACACTCTCTAATATAGAGAGCCACACCACCACCCCTTGTGTGCTGCCTGTCCCTTCTGAAGAGCCTATAGCCAGACATTGCAGCACTCCAGTCATGAGAGTGGTCCCACCACATTTCCGTGATGGCAACCAAGTCATAGCCTGCCTGCTGCATGATGGCTTCCAGCTCCTCTTGTTTGTTACTCATGCTGTGTGCATTAGTGTAGATGCACTTCAGCTGGGCTATTGCCTTCTGCCCCGGCCTTGCCATTGTTCCCCCTGGCACACCTCTAACAAGCCTTATTTCAGCCCTGTCCCCCTTCTCACCTAGTTTAAAGCCCTCTCAATGAGCCCTGCCAGCTCCTGGGCTAGGATCCATTTTCCCCTTAGAGATAGGTGGGACCTGTCTGCAGCCATCAGGCCAGGTGCCGAGTAAAGCGCCCCATGGTCAAAAAAAACAAAATTTCTGTGTTGGCACCAGCCTCTGAGCCACGTGTTAATCAGGTGGGCTTTCCGTGTCCTCTCTGTACCCCTCCCTGCCACTGCAGGGATGGACAAAAACACCACCTGTACTCCCGCTCCATCCACTAACCGTCCCAGTCCCCTAAAGTCCCGTTTGATAGCCTTCAGGCTTCTCTCTTCAATATTATCACTGCCAGCCTGGACTATTAAAAGCGGATAGTAATCAGAGGGGCAAACCAGGTTGGGAAGCTTTCTGGCAACATCCCTGACCCCGGCCCCAGGGAGGCAGCAGACTTCCCTATGGGTAGGGTCAGGCTGACAAATAGGGCCCCCTGTTCCCCAGAGAAGGGAGTCGCCTACAACGATTACCCTTCTATCTTTCTTGGTGGAGGCAGCCTTGAGGCGTGGAGTCGACTTCCTCGCCCTAGGCATTCTCCTGGGTAGACTTTCTACCTCATCCTCACCCACCGGTCTCTCAAGCTCCAGGGCCTCACATCTGTTGTGTAATGGCACCTGGGAAGGTGGGGGCGGTAGGGGGGGTTGTTGCCTGCGAGGTTGAGCAGGGACCTGTCTCCATTCCTCCTCAACTCCTAGGTCCCCTCCCTCTGCCCAACAGCGATTGGGCAGGGGGTCCACCCCCATTTGGGGTGTCTCACCCCAGTACCTCTCCTTCAGGCCTTGCAGGGAGTTGCTCCACCAGTCTATCTCCCGCTCACACTCCCCGATGGCCCTCAACCTCTCCACCTCCTTCTTGAGCTCTGCCACCAGGCGGACCAGGTCATCCACCTGCTCGCACCTCACACACACAGTATCTCTGCCTCCCTCAGATGGCAGCAACAGGCTCAGACACCCCCTGCATCCAGAGACCTGAACCGTCGCATTTTTGAGCGGGCAGTCAGTCTGGGTGGTTACAGACTTTCTAGAGAGAGCTCTCTGCCTAGTGTAGACCATTGTGGCCTAGCTAGTGGTAGACAGCCGTTAGATGAGTTGTTCTTGTGTTTTACTACAGCAGTTCTCCACTGAAGGGATGCTAGTATTCCCTTAGGGAAGCTAGTGTTCAGGCTGTTAAATTCCACACAGTAAATCCACTACTCTTGTTATATCTCTTTGATAAAAACAAAAGAGTCAAAGCCAGAGTTAAGAAAAAGAACAATCTTATTTGAAGGCTCCTGTGGTTTAAACAAGGACCAAAATCCCATAAACACCCACACAGAGGTCAGTTTACACCACAAAGTACTAAAACCAATTAATTCACTGCTGTGTTTGTTGTAGGGAGATTTTTCTACCTTTAGCTTCTTTCCTGCAGGGATGAACTGTGTCTGCGTTTTGACTCACAGTTGTTTTCTTCACTCCCTGAAATACTGGCTGGTGGCTGGCCTCCTGTTTTCTCTCCCCCCTTCTCAGAAATGGAAGCTGGTTGCATTCTGGCAGATAACCTGATACAGTCTTTCCTCTCCAACTAATCAGGATCTTGTCTTTTAATTTCATGTATTAATTCACTTATAGAACAAATTTTCAGTTGTAGAGAGCTGGTGGGTGCATATGTTGATAGCACTGAGTTTCTAGTTCTTGGGGTCCTTCAGCTACAATGGTGAGGATAGGATGAACTGTTCTGCAGCTATTCCTGGTATATCCTTGCAGATATTACTATTAGTCTGGCCCACCTTGGCTATTGTGGAGGAAAGCATGAGGGAGCTTTTACTCCTGTTATGAGAACATTTCCTCCACATGGTCAAAATATGGCCTCCATGCTCCTCAGTGTGTTTCTGTGTTACTGAATCATAGGACTTTCCCTGTATCTTCTACTATTGCAATAAACTCAAGTAATGTCATATAAGAAAATACTCTGAGGTAACTAGTCTAAAAGAGTAATACTAAGGCTTCATCTTGCAGCTGGTTGAAAAAAAGTGCTGAGTGGGCCACAAGTAAAGGAGTGAAGCTTTAGCAGCAAAGAGCAGGTATTGAAAGCGTACACTATGATTCTTGAAATAACGATTTTTAAAGGGCAGCAAAATGTCTCTAATGTTGAGGGATAAAAAGGATTACAGAAAAGGAATGAAGGAATGAAGGAATATAGGGATGCTGTTCGTGTTTGTAGGGAGAAAATTTGTGTGGCCAAAGCCCAACTAGAGTTGAAGCTGGCCATGTCTGTGGGAGACAATAAAAAAGGTTTTTTTAGATATGTGAACAGAAAAAGGAGAACCAAAGAAAACATAGGTCCGCTACTAGATGGGGAGGGTCTCCTCACAGACAATGACATAAGCAAAGCAGAGACGTTTAATGCCTTCTTCGCCTCTGTCTTCAACGCTGATGATGGGCTTCGGGACACCCTGAGCTGGAGGACCGTGGCGGTGGTAATGACAAACTCCCAACCGACCCTGAACATGTGCGGGATTTGCTGCTCCACCTGGATCCATACAAGTCCATGGGTCCGGATGGGATTCATCCCAGGGTGCTTAAAGAGCTGGCTGATGTCATCACGGGACCTCTCACAATTATTTTTCAACGATCTTGGGAATCTGGTGAGGTCCCATTGGACTGGACGCTGGCAAATGTTGTGTCAATTTTCAAGAAGGGTAAGAAAGAAGACCCTAGCAATTACAGGCCTGTCAGTCTCATGTCAGTGCCTGGTAAAATTATGGAGAGGATGATCCTTGAAGTTATTGAAGCGCACCTGGGGGACAATGCAGTCATTGGTCCCAGCCAACATGGGTTCATGAGGGGTAGGTCCTGCCTAACAAATTTGATTTCCTTTTATGATAAGATCACCCATCTAGTTTATCAAGGGAAACCAGCTGATGTGATCTTTTTGGACTTCAGCAAAGCTTTTGACACGGTTTCCCATAGGATCCTACTGGACAAAATGTCCAGCATACAGCTAAACAAAAACATCATACGATGTGTGAGCAATTGGCTGACCGGCAGGGCTCAAAGGGTTGTGGTAAATGGGGCCACATCTGGCTGGCGGGTGGTCACTAGTGGGGTCCCTGGAGGCTCCATTTTAGGGCCAGTCCTCTTCAATGTTTTTATAAATGATTTGGATGTAGGACTAGAAGGTGTTCTGAGCAAATTTGCCAATGACACTAAACTTGGAGGAGTTGTGGGCTCGGATGAGGGTGGAAAGGCCTTGCAGAGAGATCTGGACAGATTGGAGAGCTGGGCGATCACCAACCACATGAAGTTTAACAAGAGCAAGTGCCGGGTCCTGCACCTGGGACGGGGCAACCCTGGCTATACGTACAGACTGGGCGATGAGACACTGGAGAGCAGCCCTGCAGAGAGGGATCTGGGGGTTGTGGTTGACAGCAAGTTGAATATGAGCCAGCAGTGTGCCCTGGCAGCCAGGAGGGCCAACCGTATCCTGGGGTGCATCAAGCACGGCATGGCTAGTCGGTCGAGGGAAGTGATTGTCCCGCTCTACTCTGCACTGGTGCGGCCTCACCTCGAGTACTGTGTGCAGTTCTGGGCACCACAGTACAAAAAGGACATTTAGCTGTTGGAGAGTGTCCAGAGGAGGGTGACGAAGATGGTGAAGGGCCTAGAGGGTAAGACGTATGAGGAGCGGCTGAGGGCACTGGGCCTGTTCAGCCTGGAGAAGAGGAGGCTGAGGGGGGACCTCATCGCAGTCTAACTTCCTCGCAGGAGGGAGTGGAGAGGCAGATGACCTGTTCTCTGTTATCACCAGTGACAGGACCTGTGGGAACGGTGTGAAGCTGAGGCGGGGGAAGTTTAGGCTGGACATCAGGAAGAGGTTCTTCATCGAGAGGGTGGTCGCACAGTGGAACAGGCTCCCCGGTGAAGTTGTCACTGCACCAAGCCTGTCTGAATTTAAGAATAGATTGGACTGTGCACTTAGTCACATGGTCTAAACTTTTGGGCAGACCTGTGCGGTGCCAGGAGTTGGACTTGATGATCCTTATGGGTCCCTTCCAACTCGGGATATTCTATGATTCTCTGATTCTATGAAAATGCAAGCTGCAATATATATTAGAATGTCCTTCAAAAGCTAAACGTCTCAAAAATAAGTGTGCATTTCATATTTCATAGATTGCTAGGCTTTAAGCAGAAAGGTTGGAATTATTATCCTCTTTTACCACTACTGAATTATATGCTGTTTTAAATTTAATACCTAATATTTTATCTTTACTCCGTTCTCATTTCTTATTACTTGAATACTATGTGAATACTGTGCAAAGGAGCCCTTTCACAACCCATGGGACCTTGGCACAGTGGTGCTTGACATTTTTTTTCTTGATAGTCATAATACCATTTCTACTGTTGCTAGAATGCACTACTAAAATGCATCAGCTGGTTTCTTTGCCTTTACTTTCTCTAAGGTTACATTTGCAGGCAACTCTTATGCTATTGCTCTTTGTCACTCACTTGCTCTTTGCAGGTGCTCTTTGTCACTTTGTCACTCACTCAACTCTAGCTGCCTACTGGTCAGTAGCTGCCATGCTTTGCTGCAGGGGCTTGTGCATTTTGGTGAGCATGGCTTCTTTTACCCACTTTTAGAACCTGCTTTGGGCACATGAGATCATAGGCAGGACACTGTCTTACAGTCTGCTGAGGAAAAGTTGGTAACTGGTCAGGTGCACAGAACAGCTCAATTGTATATCTCCAGAACTTATTAAGCAGAGCTGCACAGATATTTATTGAAGAGATTTGCCAGTGGACAAAATAAATAAATAAATAAGTGTGTCTCAGCTGGAAATCAGTGTGAGAAGAATTAAAGTGATTTAAAAACAACACTTTCATTTCCATACAGCTTCATCTGTGACACAAAAATACTGATTTGAAAGTATCATTAACAGAACAGATGCACTTTTGAACCACCAGATGCCATTTCTGACTCTTATTCTAGGCATTTGTTTCACAACATTGACAGTTGGTAAAGCATATTCCTTGTGGGGGAGGCTTTGTCATCAGGATAGCCAGAAGGGCTGGTAGAGCAGACTTACTTAAATCAGAAGATCATTTGTTTTTCCCTCATTTCCTATCACTTTCTTTCAGGACTGAAACTCTGTGCATTTAGGATGCTAACTGCAGGCATTATGAGATCATTCAGTAAAGTTAAGTTTATCTGACTTTTCCAGGGGATAAATTCTCTGTTACAGACTTAGTGTAATGGACAGAGCCTCTTTACAAAAATAAGCTACTTTCTAACTGGTTCAGAACCAGATCTTTCTTGTAATAAGGGGGAATCATGATTGCTCACACTTTTCAGAAATTTGTTTTGCAGGTGAGATTGCAGGTGGGTACTGGGGCTATGTAGTTTTTTTATACCCTTTTCTGGACTGGAATCCAGAGCACTGCTTAGGTATAGGTTTGAGCAGGTGTCTCAAAATGGGGTAGAAGTATTGACCACAGTGTTAAGGGAGGACTCAAATCAGCTTGTGAGGTATGGAACCACATACTGAATTTCCCTTGCAGGAGCAAGTGATCAACCCCTTCCTTTTTGAAGGTACTGTGTAATAGATATCATTCTTGTAAAATGCTGTCATTGTCTTGGTTGTAAGACTACGATCTTCATGTAATAGCCTAATGTTTAAACCACCCCTCTAAAAGTACATAAAGATGGATTTTGTTCTCTCTTTTACCTGAGGGACTTGTAGTTTAGACTTCCTGGGGAACTCCTTTGTTGCTTTTTTTTTTTTTTTTTCTGAAGTGAAGTACATCAGCAGCCTAGAGTCACAGAGCTCCTGAAAAAAGTTGGAAGGGACCTAGAAAAATCATCAAATCCAACTGCCTGACCACTTCTGAGCTAACCAAAAGTTAAAGCATGTTATTAAGTGGATTATCCAAATGCCTCTTGAAGACTAACAGGGAACTATCCCAATTGATAACACAGGAAATGTTCTCTAAGTCTTTGGTCACTAAGTCAAATGGATGCAGGACTGACACTGAAATCTTCTGTGGCTGAGTTGAAAAAACCTTGATGAAGAAAGCAATATAGAGAAAGCTGTCTGTATATCTGTGAAGATACTTTCAGCTCCTTTGTGGCATGACGTTGGGAAGAGCCAGGAGATTTAGGTAAATCAGTTCCAGCCTTGCCAATTCCTTCCAGGCACCAGGCACTCCTTCTAATTGTTGCCACCACTGAGGTCCTTCCTCCTTGGCAGCAGTAGCAGTGGATGATCCTCAAGATAATTTTTCACTATTAGCCACCTCTTCACTGGGATTTCTGAGGCAAGTGCTCTACTTGCCATGTGATACTGCAGTTCTGGCATTAATATACCAAGCAGAAATAACTGCTTCACAAGATATGTCAGTTCTGCCTCTTTTCTATATCTTGTGTGAGTACTGCTTGAAGATCTTGTCTTTGACATGCCAAGACTGAGGTTGGTTCCAGAAATATTACAGGTTTTGAGTTTAAACAACAGTTAAACCAGCAATAAAAGTGTAGATCATTTTGAATGCTTGTAAGCAACTGTCATGAATTACTTTGTTATAAAAAGCTACTGCTATCTATTTTCAGTATAAAGAGTTATTCTTGAGTGTTCAAGATATTTGGCACTATCAAGTGGTAACCTCTAAGGACATTTTACTACCACCCTTCTGTTTAATTCAGATTGCCTTCAAACAGTCAGAGGAGTTTTCCTCCAGTTTTCACCATCTGATGGCAGAAAGCTGGCAGATGGTGCTCAGCACACAAAACCATGTGTACCTGCAAAATTTACTCTCATAAACTGGGATGAGAGATTTTTTGAGTTTATCCCAATGTTTTCAGGTAAGTGGATGATCAAATGAAAGCTTATGCACAGAAGACAGAATAACATCATCATCTGTGATTTATTTGTCAGTTAGCCTAATTAGCATTTTCATGTCAGTGTAAGAGCTCTAAGTATGCTTCAGGTTGAGATTTCTAAGAAAGCTGGTGTAAGTTCACTAAACTAGTTTACCACAGTCCATTTTATTCACCTGTGATTTTCCCCCTTCTCTTGTAGTCCTATTGCATCTGATTTCTAGACTAGAACATTAATCCTCATTTGTAGGATTGATTGCGGTGAGTTGACCTTGGCCTGCTGACAGACACCCATGCAGCCACTCTCTCTGTCCCCCTCCTCAACAGGATGTGGTGTGTGGGGGAAATAAGATGAAAAAAGTTCATGGGTTGACAAAAAGACAGGGAGATCACTTACCAATTACCACCATATGCAAACCAGACTTGACTTGGGGAGAATTGATTCAATTTTTATTGACAATTAAAACAGAGTAGGATGGTGAGAAACAAAGACAAAACTAAAACAACCCTCCACTCCTTCATCCCAGACTCAGCTTCACTCCTTCATTCCCAACTCCTCTGCCTCCTCCCCCTGCCTCAAGCAGTGCAGTAGTAATGGAGAAAAGAGGATGCAGTCAGTCCATAACAGTTCCTCTCTGCTGCTTTTCCCCTGCTTCACCATGAATCCTCTCCATGGACTCCAGTCATTCAGGTTAAACCTGCTCCTGTGTGGGAGGCTGCAGCTTCTTCCAGGGCACATCCAGCTGCTCTGGTGTGAGGTCCTCCTCACAGAAGCACCTCCTCTGCCTCATTCTTTTCTGACCTTGCTGTCTGCAGGGCTGTTTCTCATTCTTTTTCCTCATCCCTCATGGCTGTGCAGCATTTTGTCCATTCTTTCACAGGCTTTCCCCAAGGCACCACTGTCTTGACTGCTGTGCCCTATGGTGGGTTGTCACTGAGGTGGTTGCCAGGACTATGTCCAGGCAGCTTTTCAACACCTCCAAGGAGGGAAACTTCAAAACCTCTCTACACAACCTCCTGTGTTTCAGTTTGTGCCCATTGCCTCTTTACTGGGCACCACTGAAAAGAGCTGGGCTCTGTCTACTTTGCACTCTCACTTCACATATTTATATGTTGATGAGAATGCCCTGAGCTTCCTCTTCTCCAGGCTAAACAGTCACAGCTCTCTCAGCCTTTCCTCATGGGAGCGATGCTCCAGGAATTTAATTGTCTTCATGGCCCTTTGTTGGACTCTCTCCAGTATGTCCATGTCTCTCACGTACAGGGGAGCCTGGAAATGGACATAGTACACCAGTGCTGAATGGAGGGGAAGGATCACTTCCCTTGATCTGCTGGCAATACTTTGCCTAATGGAGCCCAGAATAGAATTAGTTTTCCTTGAGACAAGGTTACACAGAGAGCCTGTATTCAGCTTGGTGTCAAGCAAAGCCCCAGGTCCTTTTCTTCAGAGCTGCTTTCCATCTGGGTAGCCCCCAGCATGTACTGGTGCCTAGGGTTTTTCCCAGGCATTGCAAGATAAGCATGTCCTCTCCACCCATTTCTTTCTCTGTTCCATGCTGTCCCACCCAATCCTAGTCATTTTTTCTCCCTACCAGTATCTGAACTGCCCTGTTCCCTCCTAGCCTGGCCCTGACTTTGCTGGCAACAATCACAGCACGGGAGGCCGGGGACCAAGGTCTTCTCTGCCCAATGAGCTTTCTCATGCTCCAAATACTCCTGAGTCCCCCAGAAAAAGCCTTCAGTAAAGACCCCTATGTACAGAAAAATACTGAACAACTGATACAGTTCATTTAACTCCATTATTTTTAAAAAAGGAGCATTTCTCAATGACTCTATTTCTTGGGCCTATTCCCAGACTTCTAACAAACCCTGGTGCCAACTCCTCTAATAGGAAGCGCTGCCAATTTCAACCCCTTATTAACCAGCCAGCTCTCACTTGCAAGGCTGTGTTTCTTTCATCTGCCTTATCATCCAGGAGCAGTAGCTTCTTTTCATCCAAATTTCCCCCTCTTTCGAAGGCTCTGCTGTAATCTGAGAGGAAGCTAAGCACAGATGAGAGACCTGAGGTCTCCATCAGTTCTTCTTGGCTTGCTCTCTGACATGGACTGCTCTGTGTCAGGATGAAGAGCTTTTTATTCTCTCTTTCTTTTTTCCTTATTGAACAGACTGGCAGTTGAGACAGATTTAGCTGTTGGACCAGATGATGTGATTACCCGAATTGCTTGGCTGTGGTTTCATTTCTCAGGTAAATGAATTTGTAAGGCTGTAGACTGTTAGTCTGAAACAGTACACCAGTGAAGCAGAGTCTGTAAATCATTCTTTAAAATTCAAGTGAAAACTTGAATGCATACTTAGTACAGTGGGTAATATCAATTAATTTGAAAGTGAATAGCTGTAGCAGTGTCGGGAACTGTGAAGCTAGTTTGGAAGACATCTATCCTAGACTTCTAATGCCACCAAAAAATGATTCCAAATTTAAGTTGTCAGGAAGGGACAATTAACTAGAATAACTGATGCGATAGGATTTCAAAGGAGCTGAGGAGATATTTCTTTCTGTCTTTAGAGATTGTATTGAACTACTCAGCATTACCCTGGCATCAAGGCTCCCTGCGGAGCTGAATGCTCTCACACCATGCTGCAGTGGCTCCTCTGTGGGAGTGGCTCATGCTTTGGGTGTGCTGGATCTTGCCAAACTGCGTGTGATGTTAGGGTGGATGAGGTCAGAGCAGGCAAGATCTGTAAATGTACAAATGACTTACTAACTGTTTTTTTTTGCAACTAAGAGCTTAGTCAGGGTGCAATGAGAGCCTGGGGCTCTCCCAGGTCCCTCAGGCCAGGTCCTGGCAGCCAGTCTCAGTACCACTGTCCCATCAAGAGCAGGGCAGCTGGGGGCACTGGGGCAGCAGGGGGCACTGGGGTAGACCTAGCCCTGGGCACCAGGCAGGGCCGAGGACAGGCCTGGCCATGGGCCTGCAGCTAGGCCTTGCTAGGCAGGGGCCACCACCAAGCAGGGCAGGACTGTGGGGAGCTGGAGCCTGGCCCTGCTGCAGCATTGCTGGGGCAGCAGCTGATGGCCCTGGGGCTGATGTGAGGTCCCAGGCCTGGGCATGTGGGTCAGGGGCCCTGTGTTTTTGTTCTGGAAACCCTTCTGTACACCAACACTGATAAAAGAATTGTTTGTTTATCTACGTAAAACACACATCTGACATTACAGCCAAATTGTCAATACAGGTCTCTGTCCAGGCCAGGTTCTCTATCTGCTCCAACCTCAATCAGGGTGTCAGTGGATGTAAAGTTGACAGTAGAGTAACTCCTCCTATTAGCAAATGGTTTCTGAGTAGCTTTTTTTTATTATTATTTTTATTTTTTTTATTGAGATGGTTCATATGAGGTTTGGGCAGAACATTTGAAGGGCTTAAGTTGTAATAAATGATAGTGTGAAGGTGCTGCTGAAGCAATGCAAAGTCGTGTGACAAACCCATCTCATGGTCTTCATATATAAATAGCTATGGAAAGAAATAGATAATTGTTATTACTCACTAGACACGTACTCCAGCTGGTTTAGCCAGAATTACTTGCAAGCTAATAGTCATTAGACTATGGGTGACAGTTCAAAAATGTGATCTTAGTGTTATAGCAGTAATTTGAGGGGATTTGCAAGCATAAAAAAGCTACTGTCAAGTGGATATGAAAAGTTTTTTTTTTTTTAAATAGTCCTGCTCATTTTTCCAGAATTATATAGTAAGACATCCTCTTTGAATCAGAAGTTCACAATGGCATTGCGTCTTCTGTAAAAGTGACACTTCAAAAAAAGCTGTATCAAAGTGCTATTGAATGATGAACATATAATGTCTTCATCGATGGCTATCTGCTGTAATTACCTTGACAGAATGAAATATGCCTCCTTGGGGAATAAACTGTTTGAATAGGTGTATTGTTTGAAGAGTTTAGTTCAAACTGACTCAAAAAGACTTTTTAAGAAAGCATTAGTTTGAAATGTAGATGTGTAATACTGAAATCGTTATTTCCAAGCCTACAAGGCTAAAACGAATCCAAAAGACCAACTAAGTTAGGAAGGTTATGAACATAATCACAATTCAGTACTATTACAAGCAATATTAGGTCTTGCAATAAATAGATACTTTAAGTTTTTTGTTTGTTTGTTTGTTTGTTTTCCCCTCACCTGTAATTTTAGCTGACTGATTGTGACGTTTCATGCTTGGGATTTTAAAAAAGAGAAGGCTAACATTGGCCTCGTAACTCTTATTATAAACAAATATTATAAATAAGTATTGTTAGCCTGTGATGGTGCTCTGCACTTCAATGCAAACTTCTTTTTCAAGTACTTAAATATTTTTGAAAAAATGAAATAATATTCTGCTAACAAGAGTTCAAGATGCCTATTTTTCTGAAAGTCTTGCCCAGGATCGTAATTCAAGAAAGCATGATTTTTCTTACAGTTGTTAAACTATATTTGTCTTGCTCTTTTGTGAACAAAATTAAACTGCTATGCAAGTCTGTCCCTCACTGGCGTACCAACTGCTTCAGTGGAATTAGTTCCCCTGGGTGCCTTTATCAGATTTGTTCACTTTGTTCCTGAACATAAAGTTCAGTTCAAAACAAAACAACAGAAACAGAGGAGGAGCTTCTGGTTTTGCAGTAAGTGACCAGGAAAAGTTTTGTTGCCACAGGCATGAGAAGTTCTCTGAGCACTTCTGTATGAAACATCGGTTGTAGTACTACTTATGATTTGAAGAGACAAGATCTTCCATGCACAAGAGTTGTTCCTTCTAGGCTTAGGTGGGATCCAAGATGTACTTATTTCTCCCAAAGTTAAGGTACAGTTCTGGTTCCCAAATACTTGTAAATTAACACTGGGCAGATGAAGGAAAAATCGCATAACCTAAGAAGTGTTCACTGTTATACATTAATATTATCAGAGTTTCAAGAGCATCTCCAGTACAAGACAATGAAGGCTTCACAAATCTGTTAAAGATTCTGTTAAAGAATCTATTCAAAGACCAACACAGGGAAGTATATAGAGATATCAAGATGTGAAACAGAGAAATTATTTTCTTAGAGACTGCTCAACTGCAAGCCAAATTTACAGCCAATTAGGAAGTAACATATGGAGATTTACCCATATGCTGACATGCAACAAGGACTGATAGACTTAAAAAGGAAAATCTACCTAAGGAACTTTTTTTTTTTATTCAAGACTATTTTATGCTCTTTCTGATTCTGCTTCCCCAGAAATGAAATATTTTCAAATGAATGCTCCATTTCAACAGAATTAGTGCAAACTGAGAGAGAAAATTCTTATGTGCCTTTTGAATTTTCTTTTTTTTTTTTAACTGTATGCTATTTTATTTATTTTTATTATTTTCAGTTCTAACAGTCATTTCTTGCTGTGCAGATATACATTTGTTCTGCTTTTGATGGAAAGAAAATAATTTCTTATTAGAATAAAATTTAATTATATTTGAACTTCTTTCTGAACTTGCATTTTATTGACAAATGATTTTCTGTAATAAATATATAGGTTTATTTTATTTATTTATTTATTTTTCATTTTACTATACCTTATCTCATTTAAGATATTTTCTTTGCTTAGTTCTGGAGAGGCTTTCAGGTATATTGGTTCCTTTCTTACATCTTTATCTGTGATCTTAAGTCTCCCTGAATACTTGTACTTTGGTCCATATTCCATATATCTTGAAATTCCTGTTTTTATTAGTGTATCAGAAGAGTAAATTCATCTATTTATCTATGAATTCTAACAGATTTTCTCTTTTCCTCTCCTTCCTGTTCATACTAGGATTTTGCAAATTACAAACTGTTTCGTAGCATCCTTCCAGATTGGCTAGCTGGTTCCTCATCCAGGTGGCTGACTTCCTTGGAGGTCTTTGAATTGTCTGTCTGGTATTTTACTTTTTGAATTCCTTGTTGTGGCATGTTTAGAAAACTATGGCTTTATCAAAGTTCTTTTACTGTCTGTGAAACCTATTATTTTATTAAAGGAAGCTGGCCTAGGGACTTCTAGTGGGGAGCTGGCATGGCCAGCAATTCTCTTTGCTAGTCCAGACCTGGCTTTGGTGTTTTAAAATTCAAAACCTTTTCAAAATTCTTTCCTACCAGAACGATTTTATGTTGGAAAAAACTCTTCAGTCACTAAGAATAACTTTTAAACCAAAATAACTTCACGTGGACTCACACTCCAAAATTTTTTTTTTTTTGACACTTAGAGCATACTAATTGCATGATTTTAAGGAGAATAGATGTTAAAGAACAAAGTAATGAGTTCACTTTGCCAACAAAGTCTATACACATGTCCATATTTTCTGCTTTATCGTAGACTTTTATATAAACGTGAAGTTCAGAAACAAGTATTCATTTATTTGTGATTTAAACAACAGAATTTTAGAGTAGTATACACCTTAAATTGAAATTACTGATACAAAATGAGTTGGCATAAATTAATCTCTTGGGTTACACAATACTTGCAGAAGATTTATATTTGAGTTTTTCTGAAATGACAAAAGATAGTTGTTACAGTTATTTTTAGACTGTTGCATGAAAATTATGAGCAAAATTAATCAGTAATATTTCTGGGTGTTTGGTTGGCAAAGACTTATGTGCATACTTAACTCATAGGTATTCTTCAGTAGACCTCTTGAAATCACTGGCAGCATTCTCCAAGCATAATATTACTTTGGGCATCACTTTTAGTATTTTTAACTGTGAATTTGGATTGCACAGTGCCCCAGTGAGTGTGCTTCTGTATTTTTGTTGTTGTTGTTGTTTAGTGTCTACCAGTTCCAGTTATACCTGGCACAGCAGAACATCTTCCTAAATGTACTCCGTAATTCTGGGCTTCGGAATGCAAAAATCATAGGGTCAATGATTGCATTGCACATTATGAGGGTCCCATTCACATGGAATATGGACATGTAGCAGGCACAGTAAGGGTTATGTGGGCAAAACCTTGCTAAGAGGATGTGAAGAACAAAGGGGGCCCAACAGCAAAGGAAGACTCCAAGGAAAATAGTCAGTGTAATGGCTCCTTTCATGTTAGTTCTCTGATGGACTGCACTGGTGGGCAGTGAGGCGATCTTTTTAGCATGAGATCGAGCAAGGAGGAACATATGTACATAGAGGCACAGTATAAAAAACATCATTAAAGGAAACAGGATAGTGAAGGGAATAACTGTAGCTGCTTCATAGGAGAAGAGGGCAATGGCAATGCTACTGCCAGCACAGAACGTCCAAATGATTGCCAAGATGATCAAAGCCCTTTGTAGTGTCATGATATTATGGTATCGCAAAGCATAGAAAATAGTGATATATCTGTCTGCTGCAATAGCTAACAAGCTGAAAATTGACCCCAGTAAAGACAGAATGAACATGGAATCCATGGCATCATCCAGCTTTTTCTCAAAGTCCCCACGACGAGTCAGGTACCCCATTTTGCACAAGATAATAAAGATGTTCTCCAGAGTTTTGTACAAGCTACCTAACATGTCTGAAATGGCTAAACTACAAATGAAGAAGTACATGGGCAAGTGCAAATTCTTATTTCTGATGACAGCAATAAGGACAAGCAGATTTTCCAATATGCCAGCAGCAGCAACAGTAAAAAAAACTTCCTCTGGCACCACGACCTGGGTACAGTCAGTGACATTTAAGGAAAAATCACTTATATTTTCAAGGGAAGGAATACTTGTCTGCCCTAGGTGTTTGATTAGATTGGAAGGTCTTTCAGTGCTCATTTCTTCTGTTTGTGGAAAGATTCTGGATTGTTGTTTCTCAGGCTTGGCTTTACTCTGAAGCTGGCCTGTCAGTCAGACCATCCTTCTTTTGATGAAGGCTTTCTCCTTCAACTGGAGCAATTTGAAGAGTTAACTGAAATATTTTGTATTTCTCCTACAATAAAACACATAGAAGCATAAATATCAAGAAGAAAATTGCCATGTTGAAAAAAAGCATTTGAAATATCAGCTATTGCAGTGGAATGAACATATATCATCATCTGAGCGAGGCAAAGTTGATTTGGATAAAATGAGTGGCTCCAAGCTTTGCAGTGCCTTGGGGGAAAACAAAGTGTAAATTCTCTGTTAGCTTCAAAGATGTTTTAAAAAATATAGTATAGTATAGTTTTCTTTACTAACGAACATCCCATGTTTACTGAAACTGATTTCACAGACTTCAAGAATTTGGCAGTCTTTACTGGCCAGCTGTTTGTTTTGAGAAAGTCTGGCATTTCTCACAAGATTGCAGTATTATTAGATACAAATGAGACTAATGCCAAGATAAGCTGTTGTCCAGAGCATTAACATATTTACCACCACACTGCTGATAGTGAAACAAAATGCTCTTAATTTAGATGTGAACATTTTTAAATATTGATTTTTTTTCAGAAGCATGTTAGACAGTAGTGAGAAGCTGCCTTTTCCTGCAAATTGAAATATTCCTTTGATTTGAATGTATTTAAAGCAAAATCTTTTCTTGGCTGTATTTACAACTATCTAAAAGACCAAATGTTTTATTGAGATGACTTTTTTTTTTTTTTTTCTCTATAGTGATCCTGATCTAACTTATGTGAAAGCCTATGGGAATCTTTCCAAAAGATGAGGCTTTTTAGGCTATTCATTAAGTTGTAAATGCATATGATATTAATTTGGCTCAGATATTACCCATAGACAATAAAACTTTTTCTTGTAATTTTTATTTGTGAAGCCATTTGTGAAACACAGATACAGTTTGGACATTCGGAGTGTCTCCCTTTTTAAGACCTGGTATATTCTCCCTCTGTTTTCTAAGCTCAAAACAGCCTTTAAGTATTTGGCACTTTCATAGCCATAGGTCTTGAAATGCATTTGGACATCTGTTCACAGTCAGGGTTGCTAAATGCCATGATACCCTTTATTACTCTTTCAAAGGATGAAGTCAAAAGTTTTAACTACTTTGTATGCAACGTTCTCTTTAAGTGTTGGTGCCTATCTGTAAATGGCACGGCTGAACTGCTGCTTGAATGTGATCAGCTCTAATACAGATGACTGTGTTAAGCCACATTTTAAGGGAAAACAGGCTTGTGACCTGGGTTTGCTAATATCATCTGCTGAGATTGCCAGCAAGGTGCTTCACATGTGGTGAAGAGTGCTGAGACCTGGACCACCAGAAAATATGAACTCAATTGAAGGAAACTATTAGCTCTCTTAAAAGAAAGCATTCAAGTGAGTGCCCATACTTATTTGAAAACAAAAGCTCTGTAGTGGAATAAATTAAGTGCATTTCACTGAAGCACATGTGGATATTCCCATAGACAATTAGGTCAATATCTGTCATCATGTGCAAGAGACGCAGCAATGTCTTTGTATTGGTATGATTTTCCTATTCTCACCTAGAGCTACTGTCCTAGTTAAGTTTTATGTTTTCTAATCTAGCAATTTGTTTAACAACTTAGTTTTCACTCTTAATAGAAAGTCAACATGGACGCTTCCAACACAGTTTCATTTCAATGGGATTTGAACAGGAAAGTCAGTTGGCAAAAATGCTTTTGTTATGTCCATATTATCTCGGAACACTTTTTCAGTAATGCTACTTTACTGGTACATCATATTGCTGAAATTACCTGCCTGATAATCATTATGGCTCCTTCACTGAAACCTTAACACATTATGAATGGGATGATACATTATATTTGCTGCTTTTTACAAATATAAACATTGTTAATTTTACAATAACTTGATGTTGAGCGTAGCAGTTGGTTAGAGAAGAGATCCTGTAAAGGCTTGTGAGCAGTTACACCAAACTGAATGATTACATTACAAACAACTGAATGTTGTTTTCAGGCAATTAACAGAAGGCCAGGAAAAGACATTCCTCTTTTAGAGATTCTCATGCCAGCATGCATATGTGGCTATTGCAGACTATTTTATTAGGACTCCATGAAGGACGTTACCAATTGTCTCCTGGTCTGATGCTTCAGTGCAGTAAATAGTCATACTGTTTCTGTCTGAGACTTCCCAGACAGAAATATCAATGTATATACAGTGTTGTACATGAATAGTAAATCCAGTGCTTGATCTACACAATGCATATTTTGATCATACCTCTGTAGCAAGTCCCATATTTATGGGATTCATTTGCCGCTACAAATCTACCAGACAGTGTGTGAAGTAGTTTAACACTTCTGAGCAGCATGGGATAGACAGAGTACATATAGGACGTAAAGCTGTTGTGAACATGATTGGTAACCTCAGCGTGTCCTAAAAGCTGACAAAAAAGGAAGACGCAGGAATATCTTGGTGCTTGGATGTGTACAGGCAGCTGAAATTAGAGCCAAGGTCATTTCACACCAAACTATGAATGGTCATCAGGTGAAAATAGTTCACCTTCCTGTGTTGGTTGCACTACCAGAGACTGCTTGGATGCAACAGACTTCCTCTCCACTGTCAATGCCTTGTCAGTTTGCCACATCATTGTATTGTCCAGAGAGAGGATTCATTTCATTCACCATCATCAGTCTCTGGTAGAGCTCAGGTTTATCTTTTGCAGGTATCTGCAGAATCAACCTTTCACAGCTAGTGCTTATATGTCAGAATTGTTAAAAATAGGACACAGCAATTTAAGAATAAAAGAGTGCTATACTTATACGATAATCTTTTTCCCCCATCAGTGGCTGAACTATGTGGATTTTCCCTTTCTTGAGGTCATTCACAATCTAATAATAATTTTCCCTGACTGTAGCAGAAGCATTAAAGAATAAAAAGCGATAAATATAAAAAAGGCCCTTTAAGTTTGAAACACATTTGCAAATTGAATGATAAGTATCACAAAACCAACAAAAACCTCAGGCCTTTTCTTCACATGCTTAAATTGGGTCCTGGAGGGAGAATTCAACAGCTCAGTCATATTGGATAGTCAGAAACATTTTTTATCTAGAAAGTAGCTGTCTTCTGAGCTAGGCTAATGGTCAATGAGCCAGCAACAATAGTGAAGTTACTAAGATTTATACATCTATAATATTACCAGCAATTTTTATTTAGTTTGTAGTTACCTAAAGCAACATGAAGCAGGGAACTGAAGGACTAGAAGCCAGGACTGGAAAATATACTGACAGTATTGTAGAAACATAGGAAACAAATAGTTTGGATTACCTGTCAATTATATTCATTCACTGTGATTATGGCTTAGCTCTTTACAACACTCTGACACTTGCAAAGCATGTTTGCACTGTATATATTGCACAGCTAGGAGCCAGCGCCAGTACTTCAACTTATGACAATGCTGAGAAAGCCTCAGTGGATGTTGGGCAGTCTCAGCACTGTACAGGATTAGCCTTGGGCACAATGCATAATTCTTTCCTGTGTGCCCAGTGCCTATTGATAACAAAAATTCAATTTTCTGTGCAGTAGAAATACAGTGACTTAGCACCTGAAAGGTCTGGGAGTAACCAGGTCTGCAGTTGATTTTGATTTTTTTTTTTCATTGTATAAACAGTTATTCATTGAATAAATAAATAAAGCACTTCCTTCAAAGCATTTACTTCAGTCTCAACATGTTAAGTAAACTGGTCTGGTCAGTAGTAATAACAATAAGCATAATTTCAGCTGTGAACCATAATGAGAAGATATTGCATACTTTAAATACTGTATCATTTCACAGGTTTCTTTGCTCTCTATTCGTTACTAGAAAACCATAGCTCTCCTTATTGGAGAGACCCCATCTGTATTTGCTCTCTAAACAGATGGTGGCAACTGAAAATTGAAAGGGTATTGAGTATTCTCCAGCTTTTGAACTCCACAATGCAGCTTAGATAACTGGCCAATTATGTAGATGCAATGATTTGTTTCTAGAACCATGAAATGTATTAATTCCCCATGTTTCTATGTGCTGACTTTTTTTTTTTTCTTAAGTCATTTATTAGGAATGTAGAAGAACAAGTGTGGTGTGTTTCAGACACAGTACATAAAGTATACCTCACAATTCATTCAGTATATACAGAGATACCTTTTTTTTTTCTCACTTAAAATAATATGGTCTTTTCTCAATTAAAAAAAATAATAAAAATAAGGTGTTAACAACTGTCTACTGATGTCTTTATCTCAAGCATTTCATACTGAAAGCTGTCTGGTGTTTAAACTCTCATTGGCTTAAGTAAAAGTACCTTGGGCATCAGGGCACCTGGAAATCTGTTCAGCATGGTTCTCCTTCTAGAACTTGGTCATAGTGGAACATGAATCCCTTGTGGAGGTGGTTGGACAAGGAGTGTGTGGCTGGTTACGCTGCCTGGTGTTGCTTTCTTTTTCTGAAAATGACAGCACAAGTCATGTGCTTGTCCATGGATGGGAGCCATATACATTTTCAGTGACTTCAATTCAAGCCATTACAATTTTATATCAAAATACTTTTGAAAAAAATCTATGGATATCTACCTTTTTGCTTGTTTCCAGCTTTTTCATATGTACAATGCATTAAGGATGGTAACATGCCACTTAAAAACGTTGATGTGGCGATGTAGTATTTAAAGCAAATGAAAGAACAACTTGCTTGTTTGTTTGTTTTGTTTCATTCATTAGGTAAGCAATGGCTTTCATGATGATGAAGGGGACTGTGCCTAATATCAGAAGGCAAGCTATGAGGACAAGCTGTTCCCCACACTTTCTAATGGGTATTTCCTTTTGTCCGCCAGGTGTGCTTACCCCTGAACAGGAAGTAAGTGAAAAAGAACAGCACACAGACTCTGACTCTGTCATTCCTTTTGCAACAAAGAACATTGCATAGTTCTTTACAAATGTTTAAAGTAACTGTGCCAGAGAAATTATGCTACGATGCTTGGTGATTCCTAAAGGCTCTGCTCTATTTGGGCCAGATGATCTTGGAGGTCTTTTCCAACCTTAATGATTCTATGATTAAATGGTCTAATAGCTTTTCTGGCCATAGCTGAAGAAAGGGTTGCTGGCTGCTTCAAAGCATTTAAAGTATTTTACCGACTTCTAGGCGACCATGATTAAAGTATCTCAGCATAGCCTGCATAAAAGAAAAAACAAAAACAAAAAAACAACAACAACAACAACAAAAAAAACACAAAAATCAACCCTATGTCTGCTTGATGAAACAGCAGTAGATCATATGTAAACATTCTCAGCTACAATTTCTATTATTTTTAAACTCTTGAAAGAAATAGTTTCCTCACATGGCCTGGGTTTTAGTATTTATTGGACAGGCCCAAGGTGTGCAGGAAACATCTGAGAAACTGCTGATTAACTTTAATGGCAGCACAGTTCTTCCTGTGAGTGCCTGGCCTACATGAGCTTCCGAGCCTACAGAGAATATGTGATGTGTTGGTGCTACGATGCAGCAGCAGAGGCAAACTTTTCTCTCCCAGATGTCACACATAAGGAGCACTGTAAACAAGAAGCTTGTGGGTGGCTTTACAGTTTTGTTATTAATAATGGATAAATATTGTTCTTTTTGAACTGAGCTGTGAAGCAAAACACGGAGCATCTTTTTTTTTTTTTTTTTTTCTGTATGGAGAAGAGATGACTGGTGACATTGAGTGGTTATGGTTTCACAGCAAGCCCTGAGCCGCCATAGCAGCTTGCTGTGATGAAAGACTGACTTCCACCTCTCCCTTCCCACCTCCCCATTTCTCTGCTCCTGCCTGTCACTTCTGTCATCTCCCTCGAGCCTAGACAAGCCTTTTCTTCTCTAAATAGCAATAGCATTTCTTGGTGTGTATACATGTGTATTACCATGTGTAGGAGGTGGAGCAGTAGGAGGAGTGTGGTGCTCTGTGACAATACTCAGGTGACCTAACCCACTCTGAACTCTTTTTTGCAATTACCAGTCCCAACATAAACATAAACATAACCAGTCCCTTGCTGTCTGCGTCTAGCTCAGGCATCCCCTAGCAGCATAACAGGTTTTGCGCAGGCTGCAGCATGAATAGTTCCTTGGTTTTGAAGCTCAGATGCCAGAGTTTCTCCTCTGCTAGGGCCTGATAAACCAGATCCTTCCTTTAAGGAAATTATTCAACGCCCTACGGGCTCTTCCTTTGGGAATCCTATGGAAAGTCTTGGTATTTCCCAGCAGTAACGGGGAGAGTAGAAAAGTGTGTGTTTGATAACTTTCTTTTACACAAAACTAATAAATATCTGCATTTTAAAGACATTTTATGTTACAAAATTTGTTCAGCAAACACTGGACAAAACAGAAGTTATGATTGCGAAAGAGTGACAGCATCAATTTCCATCCTGTTCTGAATGCGAGCAGACTTAGTTGCTTACCTTTAGGTCTGACAGGAAGAACTCTCTCTGACGAAGGTAGAAAAATAATTTTCCCCTGCTTGCTGCTGCAGGCACATACAAGAACAAAGTCCTGTGTGTTCAGAGAGCAGTAAGGCAAATGGACTGTGTGCTTATGTTTCATCTTGCAGCTACTAAAATCTCAATCTTCTTATTGAAGTATATGTCTCATATGAAAATTTTATTTTATACAGAATATATTAATTGAGATATTGATATAAGCACAGTCTTTCTTCTTCTAAGGCTCTTTTTTTTTTTTTTTCAAATTACATTCTAGGTAAAACAATATTAAATAAGGACACAAGAAAACTACAGTGAAAAATTAAGATAAGATGATACCTGGTGTTTCATCTTATCATCAGTTGAAATTTTATGAACAAGTCCAATCAACAACCACAGGCTGTTAGATCATTTATTCTTTTGCTTTGATCTCCCTCTAGTGTTCAACAAAATAGATATTAATGGCTGATTACAGCTAGTCTTGCTTTCTCACATGTTCCCAGGACACTATATGTAGCCTAACTTCATTTTCATGAACCGGCATCAGACCTAGATAAATGTTTGTTATGTGTCTTGGAGATTTACTGCATCAGAATAAGGAGTATGTTCCATATGATTTCAATGTCAAGTACTTTCATAGAAACAACTTCACACTGATAAACATAAGAGACGACAATGATACAATAAAAAGGAAATGTACACACATACAAACTAAATACAGAAAAAAATATTGTTGTACCTAAACTCGCACGTATGCTAACTGGACTAATTACTAGCAAAATGTTTCTTATACAGTTATAACTGTGGCTTGCTTATAAGCAGAATTTCTAGAGTGAAATTAGGCTGCAAATCACTCTTGCTGGAATTTTAAATGTCAGATATGTACATATATGCTGAACAGAATTCTATATAATTTGTATTTTCCTGACTTTCAAAACTGTACAAAGGAATTTTCTGACTGGATCGGAAACTGGACAGACTGAAGGCCTTGCAAAGAATACAGATGAAGTAAATCTAAAAGACATGTTTAATTCTTACTGATACATCTTTTCCTTTTCCCCATATGATCAGCTTTGAAATAATACAGCTATATGTTTTTTTTCTGAATAAAGAGAAATGTCACTTCAGGAAACACAGACTTCCTCATTCATATTTAATCTTTTAGGTATATATGATATGCCACAACTTTGCTGCCAACAACAACAAATCATCTAGGGTATGCAAACACTGTATTGGCAAGGACTATTTCTCTCCATACAGTGCATGCAGCCTCATTCAAAACATTATGCAAGCCCTGGGTATTTCAGCAAAAATGCTGTAAACAAGAAAAATAAAAATGCTTAAGAAAAGATGGACTGGGATCTCAATATGTTTAAAATATTTGCAGTAGCAGAGAGAAAAAAGGAATTATTTAATATATTTATGAGGGAAATGAGAAAGACCATTAAAATGTCAGTGGGAAAAGTAGATTAAAGCTGAAAAGTCAGGAAATGTTTCCTAATTGATTAACTTTAGGCACTGTAATTTTTCACATACAATTGCTGAGACTGTAAGCAATGCTGTTATCTCAAATATCTAGAATTAAAAAAAAATATATAAAATGTTGGTGGTTATATAAAAATATTTTCTTTGCTATGAGGCATAAATGCAGAATGCCCACAGTCATTAGTTGAAATAACCCTCCTCCTACCAAGTGTATGGGCCATTTATTGAGAATGAGTAAACAAATGAGAGAAAAAATAAAACTTGTACAAAATCAAGGTTGTAAATGCTTGAATACATTAGTGACTGGTGTTTTGTTTCCTTGTCCAGTACTTGCACTTCGGAGGGGCCTTCCCATCAGGACACACAACATGCTGTGCTGGGAGAGGAACATGTACAAGTCATTTAATACACAGCTAGAAGAGAAGTGAATGAAATTCAGTGAAGGTTTCTCCATCTTTGCAGCTGGACAGTAGACGTGATCATGAGAGTTTATTTTTTTGGAAACACATGGAGTCCTACTCTCCATGAATCCTTTTTAAAATTGTTAATTTAAAAATTGTTTTATTTTTTTTAAATTGTTTTCTTTAAAAGAAAGAAAAAAATACGTCTATCATAATTTGTAGCAACATAATCTACCTATGGAAAAAACAAAAACAAAAAAACCTTGATGCTTCTGGTGCAGGTAATTGCTTTGGAAATGATGTACTTGTACCATTGGGTCACATCCTTCACTCTAGTACATCAGTCTCAATCCACTGGAGTGACGTGGTGACAAGTTACAATGATCTACACCAACTGAATATGTTTCTTTATTAAGACTGTAGTAGGCTGATTCATGTTTCTCTCTGAAGCATTAGTTACTGTGCTTCAGACTTTACCGACTGCTTTTATTACACTATTCTTTCTTATTTACTTCCTGAATAAATGAATTTTAAGCCTATGTATAACTGTAACTTTCTACAAGGAATGAAAAATAATAGTGAATTTGAATGCAGGACAAATAGTTCTCTGGGATCATTGTAAAGATCAATCAAGAGGCCTTCAAGTGACATTTCTGAGGCCACTGCTCTGTTCTTACTCTTTCCAGTAAATCATTAAGTTTGTCAGTAATAGTGCCATCACAGAGATGTTGTTATCAACAAGTGTGAAGGAAATCTCCTGTACAACAAAGCATTAACCATTTCTTGAAAGAGAAGTTCTGTGCTTCTGCTCTACAGAGAGCTGCTCTCCAAGGTGTTTTTTAGGAGCCATCCATCTTTTTTCTCTGTCTGTGAATGCTCCAGTAGTTGCAAATAAAACAATGATTAAAATAGATGGAACTACTAGAAAAATATTTTGTATTTTTAAATGACAGAATACAAGAGTGTGAATTTACACTGCATTCGCTCCTGTTTAAGCACACTATCTTGTAAACCCATATATGTCTTATTGAGAGAAAATGCACGAAAGAAACAAGAGCTTCTTTCCTGGGAGTTACTTAAAAATACTGTTGCGCTTTTTATCTTGCCACAGAACTAAAATACTTACATCTCTTTATGCTAAAAAGTAAAAATAGTGAAAAGACAGTGATTAAAAATGAATTCAACAGGTGATTACTTTCTCTGGGAAACCTGTATGATGGGTGAAGGGTGCAGAAAATATCTCTTTGAGATGCCACTTTTAAGAGCTGTCTTCATGCTTGTCTCTTTGGGAAGGAGAAGTAATGGATAAGAAAACAAATATGGGGAGAGTCAACTCCCAGTTCTGCAAGCCCACAAAGATCTGATTGTTTTGGAGCAGTGGCCACATGAAGCTTCAGTCTGATTGTGTGTTGGCATCCAGTGTTGATGCAACTTCTCCTATGGGCAGAAGTAGCCAAAGTCTCATTGAAAAAGGAGTGCTGTTATCTGAAACCACTTCTGGAAAGGTGTGAGAAGTTCAGAAATATGTCCCAGATTAGGTCATTCTTGCTTGTCTTTTCCATGCATTAGGATCTGGAGCTCCATGGGAATGGTGCTGTGGTAAACAAGTATTTCCATTTCTGCACAGGTATCACAGAACTAAGTGTGTATAAGTGTGTATGTGTGGTGTCATTTGGCTTCTGCTTAAAGTCTAAACAAAAATTAACAAGGATAGCAGAAGAATAACTATTAACTCAGGTATCTGCAATAATGTGTGTTAAATATAGGCATTTACTCTGCCCAGGTTTTCCTTCAAAGCTCCTTATGCTATGCTCTTCCTTCCTCAGCTGGGTGCTGCAGACTAACACAGGGTTAAATATCTAAGAGTTTTGGCAGTCAGAGTGCACTGAAGTTCAGTCTTCTGTCAGTTATACTGCTGAAAATCTGTAATAATATCAGGTGGATTGTTGGAATTGCTCAATATCTGCACGAGACTAAGTGAAAACAGAATTTGGTCTTGCTGCAGCAGAGTGAATGTTGGAAAGCAGTAACTGGCAGGAGTAGCACTCCTTGCATTATTGCCAGTCCAGATCCAAGAAGACTCATTGATGACCAGTTAGAAAGAGATGTGTGACTTCTGGTTGATGCAGTGAAAAAAATGAGTTGAACTGGGGAAAAGCAGTATCCAAAAGATAAGAAACACGTCAATGGAAGCTTTCCTACTGTATAGCTTAACCTTGAGTTGTAAAGAGGAAAATCTTACTCAAGCTTCACAAAAGAGGAAAAAAAAAAAAAAAAAGAAAACCACTTCTGAAATTTTATGTTAGAGAATAATATTGCGAAATGAACGATGTTAGGGATCATTACAAATATGGAATTTCATTAAATGAATAATATTGCATCTTTCATTACTTTACCCAAGCAGGCTTCCTGAGTTTTAGATAGATTTAGTAGATTTAGTAAGCTCCCACTTACCTGCTTGTGAAACAACTTGAGAGCCAGTGTGCTGGTAATGCTGGGAGCAAGATTACTTATAAAGGAAGTGAAGCCAACATAGTATTTGCGTAAAGGAAAGCCTGGAACATCTAAATCAAAGTGAAAGACAGTTATCTCATTGGCATAACCTTGAATTAGGGTCATTTAAAAATAAATCATCCACTTTCTCAGATAATTTTTATACAAAAAAAATAAAAGAAAATATGCACAAGTCAAAGGGAAAATGCCCTATGTTTCAACAGAATTAATCTTTCACCAGCTCATGATCTTACAAGATTCCCTCCTAATATTTGTGAGACTGTAAATCAAAGAGTCTATTCACAAAAAGACCATGTTCCATATTATAAATAGTGTTTAAATGCTCTGGTATTTGATAGAGGTGTCATAGGATGTTTGCTGCCCATCAAGAAGATTGTCACTGTGTTTGCTTTTCAGTCTAAGACCTCTACCAAAGACATGACTGGTAGCACAGATGACAAGTTAACAAGGTAGAGAAAGTGTTGGTTGAAAGCACCCACATCCAGCTGTACCAGACTGGACAAAATTAAGAGATCGTGACAGAGAAGTGTAACTCAGGTCATGAAGGTAAAAAAAAAAAAGTACTGAGCTTTAACGATATTTCCTAAAGAGGTGGCAGTCCCTGTTACTGAAACAAACTGGGGGTGGGGAGATTAACATAAGTAAGTTACTATTCCGTTTTTTCCTTAGGGAAAGACTTCACATTTGGATCTATTAAATAGAGATTGGAGATAGCAATGCCCAAAAGCAGACTCATATTCTTAACAGTATAAACAGAGAAAATTTGATTGCTGCCAGGGAAGTGAACAAAAGCTCAAACCTTATAGAAAAGGTAAATTCATTCTTAGGAACAGAGGTTTTCATTCACCTCTGTGCAGGACTGGTGAAAATTCAGACTGTCTGTAATTGGCAGTCTGACAGCTCCAGTGAGAGTCATGTGGGTCCCTGGCACATAAAAATTGGAGGTGAAAAACTTTAGCATCACATCCAAGGGGAGGGAACATGATGAAAACCAAACCAAGCCAAACCAAACCAAACCAAAAACTTTAACAAATAGAATACATCACCATACTCCAGCATCTTCCATTTTTCCAAGGAGGAAAAAAGAAAAACCTCACTCCCATCTTCCACCCTCAATGGCACACAGTTTTCATCTTTGCTTTTTATATTCCATTTCTTTAGAACATTTAGACCTATTGAGTGCAATTGTGATACATGAAGAAAATTATTAGTGAAAGTGTGCATGGCATGGAAGAATAAGACACAGTCAACACAACTGTGTAACAGGAGTACAGAATATTTTCTTTTATTTCTTTTCCCCTGCCCTGCCTATCATTTGAATAGCTTCCTCCAAACACACCTGTGCTGTTTGCTCCTGAGAACCAGCTTCAAAAACACTCATTCTGTATCATGTCAGGTGGCCCACATTCAGGTTCTTTGCACTATTTGCACCTGAAGACACTTGATAGTGCCTTGGAAGTTAGCTGTGGAAAGTCTTCACTTCTTCTTGTGGTGTGAATTTCTTTCCTAGACTAAAAGTTCAATATGCAATCTAGCAGTGTATTGTATGCACAAAAATGTTGATATCATAAAGTGTAGTAAACAACTAATAAAAAAAAGTCTGTAAATTTGTGCTTACATTTTATTTCAGCTGCAGAGAAAAGATACACACTGGAGGCACAGAGCCTCTTCACTCAGCCCTGTGCAACAAGTTAGTTTGGATTGTGTCCACTTTGAAAGTGAAGAGTCAGAATTCATAATAATTATGTTTATGGCCATGTACAATACAGAAATTCAATTTTTACTTTAAGTCTAGAAAGTCAGAAGGTACTTGCTGTCAACAAAGACAGCTCTACATTGATGTAATTGTATTCTGGACTTTTACCAGGTTATTAAAAAGAATTGGGAACATGCTACAACCTATGATTGTGTTATTATTGTAAAGCTTTTGAGAAGAGCAGAAGGCTCTCAGAGAAGTCTTCTTCAGATTACATTATGCTAACACTGTAGTATGCCTCTACTAATGTTTCATATATCTGTGTTCAGATGTAATGAGAATGGTATTCCTACCAGCCCAACAGAGCTGGGGTCATGGGTGTGCGAGCGACAACATTGTGCCTTTGGTTCCAGCTGCAGCTAATAATATTTTCAGCCTCTAGGAGGCACATCAAGTACAAAGCTGCAGCAGTAAAGAGATTAATCTGGATTTACTGTACTTTTAACCTGTCTGTATAGGCTCTCTGCTGCTCAGCAGAAATGTATGATGTTATGGTTGAATTTACAGTGAATGTTTTTACAAGCACTAACGGTAATAGTAAGGTTTGTATTCAGAGATTGATACTGGAGGGTACTGTGAGCATTTAGGGAGGGGATCAGATCCACAGAGGCTCGGAGTTGAGAAATAAATTGAAATACTCCTTAAAAAAACATCTACCTTAACACAATACACTATGATTTTAGGAAGATCAATTTTTCTAATGTTAATTCTGTTTTGTTTTGTGTTGGGAAAGTGTGTAAAAAGTAAAGAACATATCAGAGAGGGGCCAAGAGTTTTTCAATGTTTTTTCCTATAAAATATTACTATGTAAAACAAATGTACTATGATGAATTACAATAAAAACAGCTAGAATTTCAGGTAATAAAAAATGAATCTGTGTTATCACACTGCATAAAATATATTATTTCTATCTATTGAGCTATGAAATCAGACAGTTCTAGTTTGAAGGCTGACAATGCAAAGTAATTAAAGACATCATCACCTGAAAATCATCTCACAATGATTTTATCAGTTCTGCACTTACAAAACTATAGCCAATTTAATACTCATAATGTGTTTGTTTTCATCCCACTGCGTTTCAATTCTGGAGAGCACACAAGGAAACAGAGTGTTTTCACAACATGTGAAGAGACAAAGAGATACAGAAATTGTAGCAATTAATAGCTCTGTCAATAAACTGAGCTTTCAAGGAGAAGACATCATCAGTGATGCTGACCGGAAGACATGAAAACTGGGACCTCAAATGTGCAAAGAAATGCACAAATGCTATTTCCACAGTCTACACAATTCTTCCATCCAGTAGAAAGGCAACAGATCAGCTACGGCATTCTACAGCATTCTCAGCATGCCACGCGAAATGTCTTATCACTTGGAGTTTTGGAGAAAAGGAAACTGTTAAGTTACTCCATCATCAGAAAACAAAAAATAATCTTTTTGAGGACAGATTGCTAGAGAAGACATTAGCAGGAAAACAGATTTTTCTTAAGCAGAAGACAGCTTAATTGTCATTGGCTTGTAAATCAAGGATATGTGAATATTTGCATTTTTATTGTTAATAATCTAATATTTGCAAAAAGATGTTACTTGTTCTTTTTTTCCGTGACTTGGCAAATATTTTTTTACATTTTTACATTTAAAACATAAAGTTTTAGGGAATTTCTGGAGGCACGCTGGTAGTGAATTTATCCCTGAGGCAGTGCCATATGGTCAAACAAATCTTCAACAGGAAAGATTTCAGCCAATTTTTTCAGATGTTAGCATGTTTTATTTTGTTTATTTATAACAGGTGGTATTAAAATGCCAGTAGGGAATTTTTGGATGAATTTGGGTTAGAAAAAGAAGCCTGAGGTGCAGTACTGGTGTGCTTCTGCCTCCAGCCATCACCTCTTGCTTGGTTCACAGCACCTCACAGCTGAACACTCCGGGAAGCTTGATTTGTCATTAATCATAAATACATGCAGCAATATCAAATATAGAGGTGTTATTTTCTTGCACTAAGTAGCTGTACCTAGTGTACTGGAGTGAGGGTAAAAGAAGGAGGAGACCTCCTAGCTTGTGTGCCCTTGCTTGATGAGGCATGGGAGAGGGCAAAGTCGGGAACCAGCAGCCTGAAGGTGAGGGAACAGCACCGTCTCCATGGTGGAAAGAGTAATAAAAGAAGGTGAGAGGAGGTAAGGGTGGATATGTGATCGTGCTCTCCTTCAGACTAAAAATGAGACCTAGTTTCCTGATCCTCTTACATCCCTCTGAGGCAAAGAGCAGTCCACTCCTGGGGTCAGCCTGCATTTAGAGTGGCAGCTAATTTTGTCAGCTCAAATGTCACAAGAGTACACTGTGGATCTAAGTGGCTAAAAAGGGATTTTCATTTCAAATGCCTCCTGTGTGTATTAATGCAAATTCATGCAATATAACTTTTTTTTTTTCTTTTTGTCCATTTCAATGTTTCTAAAAGGAATTTTGTATAACATTTTGTTAAAACCGACAATGACATAATTATGGACTGCATTAGACTCAGCACACATAGGGGTTAATTACAGATGCATGGTCTATTTTACTGTTAACATATACCAATTTTTTAAATACTTGAATTTGTTATATTTGTGTTATATTGTAGTAAGTGTTTTATGTATAATATTGCTATTTCATGTGAAAGATTAGAACAGCTTTAAAACGTAAAGCTGGCATTGCTTCTGCCTTGAAAGACAGTTTTCACACAGATAGTGGAATGGACAGACACCACTCCTCAAATACTGGTATGCAAGATGAATGAAGCATTTTCTGTGGATGTTCAGTACATTCAATCAATAGTATGCCGGGAGAATTTAGTCATATTGCAAGATTATTTCTTGCAATATTATTTTATTGATTTCTTCAAAAGTGCCAATAAAAGTCATCAAAAAGAGTATATGTTCTAAGTGTGATTGGCTGTCTAGGATCACCCTACCTTTTTTCTCTCCTAATTACTGTTTGCTTTCCCTGGTTTCTCCCTTTATGGAACTTCTGGGGGAAATTGTAGTCAAAGAAAACCTAGAGGAGGCATTTGATAAATGATTTCCATACAATTTTCCATTATTGAAAACACCTTTTGTTGTCTGATGAAAGGCTGTATTTTATTGCTTAATTGTAAAACATGCATCACACTAAGGTTAACAAAAATATGTTTCATGTAAGGGAATATTCTATTGAGTGTCTCTAATTTAAGCAAGGAAATGGAAACATGCAGATGAATATGTGTAATGACAGGGATAAGTATTACTAAAAGACTTTACACAGTAAAATCATTAGTCAGTTTATCGAAAACTCTAGCTGATGAATCAGAGATTGAGGTGTTGTTTCAGCTGTTTCACTTTTCTTCTTTCTCAGAAAAACTGGAGCCCCAGGGCCCGCAGTGGGACCATGTGAGGGCAAGAGCAGCAGCCTGTCTTTTGCTGGTACTGAGAAGGAGGCGGGAAGGGGGAAGAGTGTAATCCTTTGATAATGCCAGCTGAAGTTCTTCTTTTATTTTTCCGACTTCCTTTTCCTTTTGTGAAGAGTGCTGGTAATGGTGTATGTGAAGACTTCATGTCAGGCTGAAACAGCATCCCTACAATACCTGGTTTGTAGCTGTAATTAACCTGACCACCTATATTGCCATTTGTTATTTAAAATGCTGATTTATCTTTATGCTGGAAGCTTTGACAATAGAGTTAAGCTGAATGGGAGGTACTGTACTGGAGAGAGGAAGACTGAAATTTGGAGTATGAACATCTCAGTGTTAAAATGTAAATGTAAAACTGAAGCTTAAACAAACATAGAGTCTATAAATAGTTTCTAATATAAATATCCTTGTTTGTATACTGATGCATAGATCTCTTTTAGACACTCAGTAATGTGGGCAATATATTCTGGCCTCTTCCACACCTACCACTCGAGTAGTCTTTGAATTTCTGTCACATCCAGTTATAGAGTGTGGGATCTTTATATCTCTGTGCACTCTTTTCTCTTTCTTTCTCTTTCTTTCTCTTTCTTTCTCTTTCTTTCTCTTTCTTTCTCTTTCTTTCTCTTTCTTTCTCTTTCTTTCTCTTTCTTTCTCTTTCTTTCTCTTTCTTTCTCTTTCTTTCTTTCTTTCTTTCTCTTTCTTTCTTTCTTTCTTTCTCTTTCTTTCTTTCTTTCTTTCTCTCTAATTCTCCCTCTCGTTCTTGCAAGAACCTGATTGCTTTTGGATTTCTCTCTCTCTTGCCAAATGACCTCCTTGCTGTGTATTTTTTGTCAAGGGTCTCACCTTCATACCCAGTGGTCTTATAACTAGCAGATACTTTGATGTGATTTGGTGGCATTGGTGTTTTTTGCTGCTCGAGGGGCTGTTTCCATTTAAATGCAAGATTGTTGAGGTTTAATGAATATTGTTGTTTATGGTCTCTCGTCAGCCCTTGGAACTCCATTCCAAATGTGATTAAAAAGCAACAAAGAAACCAAAGATTGGAAATGTGGTGATTGTTGGTTTTTAATCTCCCTCAGTTACACGTAATGAGTCATCAATGCTAAAACAATTTATAGGTAGCAAATAAAAAAAATTCACAGATTTTTACGGGTATTTATTTATCTATAAACTACAGAGGATGATGAGGATCCTGTAACAGGAATGATCACTGCAGTTGGTGAGGATGTCTCAAGGAGTGATTCTTGATCAAGGCTGCCATTGCATAGGGCCACAGCAGTCTGTACAACTTCTGTTAACTTGCTTGTTTGGGTTCTAGGCAGATTGTAAGGCAGGGTGAGAAAGAAAAACTGCCCTGAAAAACTTTTGCTGAAGCCTGCTCCAGTCAAACTCCTTACATGCAGATACCTCACAGTTCTCCCAGAAATAACTGCTCTGGAAATGGAATTTATTTAATTTCTCTTTTGTACCCCAAACTACTTGAATTTTCCATGAATCAAGAAGCATGGTTTTGGAGACACCTTGCTCCAAGAGAGATTCTCTCATACCCATTCCCTAACAGACAAGACACGCATCCACATCTGGGGCAGTTCCTGATCCAAAAGGGACACCAGACCATTCTCATCCTCCCTCTCTTTTCCAGCAACGGGCAGTGCAACTGAATCACCCTAAAGAAACATAAGAGCTCTTTGGGCTTTCTCCTTGGTTTGTTCATTGCGATACGATTTGTAGGCAGTAGGAACAAGGATGTGTCTATGAGATGGGTATGCCGCAGACACCAATTATGGTAGGGAAACATTGGCACAGTTTTGACTGTGATCTTAAAGTTGTTGAATTGAACACGTCTTTTAGAAATCAGTCGAGAAAAGATTTTTCCTACTGGTATTATAAGCAAAAGCTAAATTACAAACAGTTTGATATACTCCTAATCATAAATGAAAGAGTGAAAACATCTGTATTGATCACATTGATCTGGAGAGCTAATACAGAATTCTTGCACATTGATTGTAATTCTTCATCTCTAGTGTTATGTATTACAATTAAAGAAGGCTACCTCCTTCCCCATTTTAATCAGAAAATGTTTTTATTCAGCAAGCTTTGTGTGCTTTAACTTTTCATCTTATCCTGTTATATAGTTCAGGGCCACTTACCAGCTATTTTTGCTCTAAACAGAGCTCAAAATAGCTGGCTTTTTATTCTGAAAGAAGGGGCGTAATTACCTTAAGCCTGAAAAGATGGAATAGTTCAGAAAGTAAAAGAAAAAAAAATATTTCTACAGTTTGACATATGCAGTGTATAGGCTATGAAAATTACTTCTATTTAGAGTTATTAATGATAATGCAGTCATAATAATTTGCTTATGTAATATAAGGCTAATGAAATATTTCAAAATATGACAATTATAAGCAGTCCATAATTAATAAAAATGTTATTTAAATCTGAACTTTGAAGTCATTTTAATTATCACCTTTTAGGATAATGATATAGTAAAAAGAAGAGTGACTGCATTTTACTATCTGTGAGAGATCCATGCTCCTGAAAATGCTTATGCACAGCTACAAAAAAAACCATCTGTGTGTAATAGTGGTACTTGCTAACAACTGGATTCAAGCGAACTATATTATTTTCCCACTAAGAGGCTTCTGTGTTAAATGGGGAAATACAGGAAGCTCAGCAAGAAATAGCTAGAAAAAAAGAAGTGAAATAGCCATTCATTATGTTAACAGAATGAAGGGTCTTAAAAAAAAAAAGATTTCTATACATTATGCCATTTTCTTTTCTATTTATAAACTTACTTTTTAATAGCAGCATTGCAAAGGGCATGCAAACTCTAAGACATTACAAGTACTATACTGAAAAACAGGGAGATAAGTCATGTCACACCTGCAGACTGTCCTCCAGGAACAGTTAGGTTCTTGTACAAAAGCAGAACACATACTGTCCTTGGATTAGATACCCACCAGCACTGGTGGAGAGCTTGCTCAAGAAGCCTGAATACACCAATGCTTTGCAAATATTTTTGAAATTCAATCCACAATGCTACACGTGGGCATTGCTTTCTAATCCTTTTTATGTGTTAAGTATATGCCGAAATATGCAACTTGTAAAGTTATGTGCAAAATATTTTTTAACTTTACCTTACCTACGAAGAGTTGAGCCTATTGGCACAATGTAACACCAGATGCTAAGTCATTCACTCTGACTACAAGACAGACAGTTAAGGAGTGATCTGAACACAGCCTATAGGAAAATCCAAGTAGGAGCTTCAAAATAGAGGGTTTTAAACATCTGACCAAGGTACAAATGTTGAAAGTTGAAGATGGACATATTCAGACCCTATTTATTTATTTATTCATTTATTTATTTATTTTAAAGATAACAATATGGACAATGGATTTGAAAACAAAAATTCTTGTTTGAGCGCAAATATTGGACTTGGAACAATTAATGCATAGCGGGTCTATGGCCTATATTGTGCAGGGTGCCAGGATGCATGGCCACTGCAACCCAGATTAATTACTAGCTATTGTTCCAACCACTGTTAACCATAAGCACCATATTCATAAGTGTATTTAGCTACTGGTTTCAATGGGAATATGAACCTGTGTTCATCCCACTCAGCACAGAGAAGAGTCAGAGTGTTCTGCAGGCATTTTTGCAATGGGCATTTCTCCAAGACCTACTGCTTATGCAACATGCAAATCTAGCAGGTATTGGTCTGCAGCAGTCACCTCTAGGAACCACCTACAGTTGCACAGTATTTTAAAAACTTGTTTTCCAAACCTTCTGGGAGCTTTTTAATAGGATATAGAAAAACAGATACTTTACAGGTACAGTTTGTAATGACCACATGCTGGGATTTTCTGGGTTTCTCAGGGCAATTCCATTGGTATAGCAATTCTGATTTTTTTTCCTCCCCCTCAAGTATGGGAAAAAGTTTAGTTTACATGAACAGTGTTTGCAGTACTGGGCTCTTTACGTGAAATAAATACATTTCAGTTGACTATTTCTACCACTATAGTCAGTTTTACAAATTTCACTTAAATTATTGTTAAGAAAAAGCTTATTACTACTCTGATCATTCCCTGATCATTCCCTAAGTCTCTATTTAAGGTTCAGGCTGTCAAATAATATTAATATTTACTTTAAAATTATTCTAGATATTTTCAATGCCCATTTATGAAGTTGGGCGAGTTTTTACTACTATTCTTAACTGTCTACAAAAAGACTTTTGACGGTCGATTTCTGAGGGATTTTTTTTAATGTTCTGTTCATGCCCGCTTTTGCAAAAAACACAGTTCCCCAAGGTACTAGCCTGCAAATGTGTAATAATTTTTACTTCTGAGTTGATACTTTGATGAACAGTTGTGTACTATTTTATTACATTAAATGACTTTTTTTGTCTTAGTTTGTGTCTAAATTTTTTCTCAAGCGTTTTGGTAGCACTTGTGCACAGTGGCAAGACTGGGTTGCAACTGAAGTAAATAGTAAAGTTCAATAACTTTATCCTCTCACAAACTCAGATGCATTTATGTAGCATTTGGTGTGTGAAATGAGATTTTTAAGCATTTTTGCTGACATAAACTACCTCCTGCGTTTCTTGGGCTTGATTGCTATATCAATTGCTTTTAGACAAAGTGACAGTACCATTAATGGAAGACTGTATGTGTAAACCATGGAAGATGCAGAAAGGGAAGAGATTTACATTTCAGACACTAGTTGTTCTTATGCAGATCTGGTGAGCTGGGGAATTTCTCTGAGCTGTGGTAAATGTAAACAATTACTGCATGGGGAGCAGTTACTGATAATACCAGTTTTCTTCCTCCTCCACTACACTCTTGTTCTTTGCCAACCAGATTTTTGTTAAAGATGTCAGATTCCCTGCTGGATTGTGTCATGGAATTGCAGTATTTGTTTAATCAAACCATAATATCTAAACAGATTTATGTGTTGATTAAAGAGACAAGCTTTGATTGCCTTCTGTTGTTGCGGGGTGGGGAAGAAGTGTGTGCAATGCTACAGTATCTGCAACATGGACAGAGGGGACACGACACTGAATGAAATTTTTCCTTTTGTTGCCACCCTTTTAGCTTTCAGTCCAAGTTTTTGTTTCGCATCACTTTTACCTTCTCCTATCCCATTTTCTCTTCAGAATCTGAAAGCCACAATGGTCCAACCTCCTGTATAAGGCTGTAGCTGGTACGTGAGATAAGATCATAGGCAGAAACAAGCTCACCTTCTGTCTGCATTCAGAACTGGTTTTCAATTGGAAGTATTAGTGATGTATTAGCTGGATGCTGGATTTAAGCTGATAGTCTCAGTCTGCAGTTGATTTACATCTGGCTGAATGGAAGAACAGGCAGAACTGACTTGAGTCTGTCTGCAAGAGGTTATGCAGACATATTCACCATGATTCCTGAAACAAGATCTGTTTATGCTTGATAGGTTAAAGCTTGTATTTTAGAAAGATATCCAGACTTAATTAAAAAAACAAACAACACAAATCCGTGTTTCTAAGTGATGGGGAATGACTTGCTCTTTTCTAGTTTTATACATTATAAACATTCAATTATACACAGGGTAGGATCCTGCTGAAATCAGGGTATGGAAGTTACAGCTGTGGAGCACAAATGAAATCAAAGTAGAATGTACAGACAGAAAGCTACTGCTTCTTCTGTTTGCTTCTCTTACCTGCTGAAACCTGTCATTAGCTTATGGTGAATTGATTGCCTTTAATCAAAATCATAGGCTGTTTCTTTGTTTATAGAATGCCTTTTTTTTTTTTCCTTTAAGTGTAATTATGGTAAATCAGTTCAGAATACCTGAGATGTACATGGAATATAATGAAAATCACCTTTTTTTCCTGACCTTTCTCAGATCTGGTAGTCAAGATGTGATACATAAAAAGTACCATTGTAAACATATATAAATAGTTCAAAAGAAGAAAAAAAGCTCTTTGAAGCAGTGTCACAATAGTTAAATATGGAGAACACCAATCTTCTAGCAAATTAATATAATTAGATAATTGCTGACTTTTTCATTTGCATAAGTCCTCTATAATTTGCCCTAACACTACATTCATTCTGTATTGTAAGAGAGTGACAGATTATATGTCTCTTACAGTTCTTATAGCCGTAGGCCTTTCATAGCCATCTTTTGTGAAGTCTGCTGTATTAAGGCTAGAATTAAGGCTTCTGAGTTGCACTGGCAGTTGGTTTGATTAGCTCAATAAAACTACAGAAAATAATCAGAAAATAGGGGTAAGCTAGGCTATTCCCTGACTTTAGGGCAGAAACACTTGCACCTATTTTGTTTTACACAGGTGCTCTTCTAAGGAGGTTTGTAAGAAACCTTTGCTTCTGGATATGTGCCAACTTTCCTTTCAGTGTTGCTTTTCCCTAATGCAAGATGAAGGTGTTTCCTCATAAGTAAATTAAATTTCCTTTGTTGCAATTAAAGTCAGAGTGATATGGAAAATAACATGAGTTGAAAATTCTCTGTTGAAATTGTGTTTTGACAGGTTAGGGTTCTAACAGAACAATTGTTTTTTTTCTTTTTTTTTCTTTTTTTTTTCTTTTTTTTTTTTCATAATAACTCTACTTTTTCCTATCATAAAAGAAAAAATAGAAAAAAATAAGTGCAAACACAGGACAATGAACTATTTTGCTTTGGAGAGACTGTTGCAGCACCCTGTAAATGTACCCTTTCACTGATTCTATTTTTTGTATGGGACTAGTTCTTTTGCCATATAATAATTCTGTAACTCTGGATACCACACACTGTTTCTAGCCATGTTACTCCTGCAAACCTATTCATATAATTATTCTGGGATATGGAAAATGGGAGGTGTGCTCCTCTGAAATCACGGTGATGTTTGTACGTATTTTGTTTAGCTGAAAACATAAATATAAAATTGGCCTCTCATTAATTATGGACAGCATTCTGTCCAGGCAGCTTATTTTGAGTGGCAAAAACTGTCAGGTTATTTTGGAGTTTGTTTTTCTCTGTGTTTTTTTTTTTTTTTCCTCTGTGAAGTGGTGTTGGCTCCCATATAGCTTTGCTCAGTCCACCTAGTGGGAGGTCAGAAATCCTTAGGACTAAACAATACCTCATTCAGAGAATACTGGGGTTACAAGTCTAAATGCAGGGTGCTGCACTTGGGCCGGGGCATTCCTGGCCTTGAGTATAGACTGGGAGAAGAACTGACTGAGAGCAGCCCTGTGGAGAAGGACTTGGGGGTTCTGGTGGATGAAAAGCTCGACATGAGCCAGCAGTGTGCACTTGCAGCCCAGAAGGCCAACTGCGTCCCGGGCTGCATCAACAGAGGAGTGGCCAGCAGGGAGAGGGAGGTGATTGTTCCCCTCTACTCTGCCCTTGCCAGGCCCCACTTGGAGTCCTGCATCCAGGTCTGGGGCTCCCAGTGCAAGAAGGAGGTGGAGCTGTTAGAGCAGGTCTGAAGGAGGGCCACAAAGATGATCAGAGGGCTGGAGCACCTCTCCTATGAAGAAAGGCTGAGAGAGCTGGGGCTGTTCAGCCTGGAGAAGAGAAGACTCCAGTGTGACCTCATCACAGCCTTTCAGTAATTAAAAGGGTCTTATAAAAAGGATGGAGAGAGACTCTCTACTTGGGTAGATAATGATAGGACAAGGGGGAATGGTTTTAAACTAAAAGAGGGGAAATTTAGATTAGAGGTTAGAAGGAAATTTGTTACTCAGATAATGGTGAGGCACTGGAACAGGTTGCCCAGAGAAGCTGTGGATGCCCCATCCCTGGAGGTGTCCAAGACCAGGTTAGATGAGGCCCTGAGCAACCTCATCTAGTTGGTGGCATCGCTGCCTATGGCAGGGGCGTTGAAACTAGATGATCCTTGAGGCCCCTTCCAACCCAAGCCATTCTATGATTCATTCTATGATTCATTCCTGAACAATGATACTCTAAAAAGAACCTCTGAAAGAATGACAGATGGCATATCATTTATCTGCAACTTGATGTTGCAAAGGATTAATTTGAGCCTACTAATTTAAGAGTTTGTCAATGGACTTGTATGTGTCATAAGTGTATATCAGGGTAAAGAGAAAAGGAATATTGTTTCATCTTCTGCCTGTTAATGCAGTATGATGCTAAAATATTTCTTTAGATGGTAATGATTGCTAAATTTGCCAGGGTACATTATATTCTGCCCTGTGTAAAAGCCTTCACTTTTTCTTTTTTTTGACTGTTTATAAAATGTAAAATCATTATTGGGAAATTTGCTAGGGTTTGTATAGTTTTGGCACCAGAAAAAGTCCATTATTCATTTTTTTAATCTACGTTTCAAGGTAAACTAATTAATGATTCAAAATTCATAGGAGAGTATCAAGCCCCTTGAAACACTTAAAAACTATAATTTATAAGAAAATGTTAAAAAATATGAAGGTTTTCTAACTAGCAACATAATCATAAAGAAGAGATGCTTGTCCACAGTTGTCATATCCAAGACAGAAATTCATTATCTCCCATTGTGACTCAATTAAGCAGCAGAAGTGAGAGTTTAATGTTAAACTGCAACGGATGAAAACTAGATTAAATATTATGATCAGGGTTTATGAACTCCTAAACAATGTAGTGATCTACTGGGGCAATTTATGGTAACATCAGAATTAGAGATAAGGAAAAAAAAAAAAAAAAAGACATTTCAGGCTCTGTCTATTACTTTATAGTGGCACAGAGGTCTGATCTCTGTTCCAAAGAAAAATGAAGAAAAAATATAAGTAAATACAAACAGAAAGAACTAAAGAAGCTGAAGAAAAACAGAAGGGAATCCAGCAAATATCTATCTCCCTTTTCCAAATATGCTATGACTGAATTGGGAATAATTTTCCCTGGGAAGCACCACTGGTTGTCAAACTGCTGTTGATATGTGGAAGCAGCTCTCATATATCCCACCTGAAAAATATCTAGCTTTGTTGTGCCAATTAATCCCTGTCATTTCCTGTGAAATTTACTGCTGGTTAGCTGAACTGCTAAATCCTGCTCCACTGGTTGCTGAAGATGCCTGCTATAAGTTATTATCACTGCACTGAAGGCTGTGTCAGGCAAAAGTTACACAAGACAGTGCTGAATCTAATTGCATTGGGTCTTGATCCTGAAAACCTTACAATCATTTCTAAATATATTGTTAATTCCATAAATTGATGATTAAATGCTTGTGGAATTATTGCAATGTCAACCGCCTGGCCAGAAATTACTAACTAAGCAAGAACTTTCAGTATGATTTATAATGCATTGTTTTGGCTTTTGTTTTATATAAGAATGTTATCCATTCGACCCATCAGGTGGAAAAAAATAAAAAAAGAGGGATAGAATAAATTAACTGCTAGCCCAAGTCCCTAGATGCCTTTTTCCTTCTCCTAGGAAAAAAGCTGAGCTTTGATATCACTGCTTTATTGCAAAGTCTTGCTGGTTGTCATTCTCCAGCTGTTCCTGGCTTAAGGAGGCAGAAGCTGTCAACTGACTAGGCAGTTTTTTGAAGTTTGAGACCTGTTACTCTGCTTCAAGTCTGAAAGACAACTTGGCATTTTTCAGTATTCTCTTACCAGGCAGAGGTATCTGTAAGAGAGAGGAAAAACATGTTCGACAGTGGCTGCTGTGCCTTACTGTTTTGAAGATGTTCCTAGTGAGCAATCAATAGTTATGAACCAGTAGCATGTATCCTAACTCTATAAACTATTCATTCCACTGGTATCTCTTTTCAGAATAGCCCTTAAAATATAAGATAGAACAGGTTTGGCAAGAATCAGGATCAATCTCAGGCTTGGGAAAGGGAAAAAGGGAAACAATCACCTAAACAGAGGTGCCTAGTGTTACTCTAGGCAGTGGTGTAAAGCATTATTTCAAGTCCCCCATTATGACTCCAGGAGAAAGCAGACTGCTGCAGGCCCTGTGTCACATCCATCAGTTCTACATGGATGATAAGCATACCTGACAGTACAAGCACCCATGCTGAGGCAGCTAGGTCCTGCCCTAAGGCTCTTAAGTCCTCACAATGGGACCTAAAGAGGTATTTAGCTCACTGTAACAAACATAGCTGCCAGTGGACTGCTGAACAGCATGCTAGGATACACTAGGCTAGCCACTGACTGTAGTGAAAATGGAGACACTTATATGAATACTGGTGTTGCAAATGCTGAAACTGAAATGTCTGACTCTGCAACTGAAGTCTGCCTAATGGAGCTGAAGCCCAGCTATGGTGAGTACACAGGCAGGGTCCCTTCCTGTCTCCTGTTGCAATCACTTTGGCTGGGTTTCACCCATCCCTTGGAAAGGACAGCACACATCTTCTGCTTTCAGTGCTGGCTGTGTCAATGTGCTGCACGCACAGATCCTCAGCATTCTATGCGTGACTTAGTCTAACACTTCCACTCTTGCTGGCTCAACAGCTGAGAATTGGACCCCCCTGCTATTATTCCTGAGATAAATGCCAACATAAGTTGTGACATGAAGAGCCTGTTGTACCAGTATTAACAGAAGAAATGGCTTGAGCAAAGTCTAGTGAAGCAATGTAGTTCCAACAATGTGAGTGAGTTGGTGGGTGTTGCTAAAAATAGAGTAACACTTTTGGGTTTTATACGTAACCAAACTGAAGACATATTTCATTTACTAACTTTTTTTCCCGAAAGCCTTTAAGACCATCTGAGTCTTCTCAATTATATCAGAGTTAAATATTGCTTGTAGCAATCCTTTAGAAAATTAAAATTGACTAGCTTAGGCATGGTAACCAGTAAATCCATAGCAGGGCTCTGCGTAGCAAGAGCATTTCCAACACACTGAACCTTCTCTACCTCTTTGTGAAATTGGGATCTTTAGGTATTTTAATATAATAAGATTTGGAGTGAGACCTTGTAGAAGGGGATTCCCAGAATATATAAATTAGTAATATATAAATTAACAGATTCCCAGAATATATAAACTCTCCATGACAATTTTGAACCTGCACACCCTCGCCCCTGCATACTTGCATGGCCCAAGACATTTGTGTTGAAGCACTCTGGCCTGGATCAGTTGTGGAAGATGGGACACTGGCTGTTAAGTCCTCACTATGTTCCTTGGGCTCCTTTTGATTGGTGATGACAAGCTAGTTTTTGAACAGATTTATTATTATTATTTATTTATTTATTATATATACCCTGCAGGAATCATTAGCTATTGTGGGGTGGTCTTTCGCTTCAGAATATTGCTTGCCTTGGTTTCCAAAAATCTGAAGCTATGTTACTACCCATTTCCTCTTTAGTTTCCTTGTTTGGAATGTGAATTTCAAGTGTAAGCTCACAGCTGCTTTTCCTATTGCACAGGGAAAAGAAGGGTGTGTGACATGCTGCAAACTTGCTGCCACCCTCCTGCTGCTGGCCTTAGGGTCTTCCACTAAGAGCTGTTTGTAACAGGGTCTTGTCAGAGTGCAGCCATATGGGCTGTCAAGAAATGATAGGCCCTCAGTTTGCTGCTGGTACTGATGCTCTGGGACTGAGGATCTGTATCATCCTCACAGTGTTGTTTTGTATTTCTTTTTTTCTGCTATTAATTTTGGTGCCTATATGCCACTCATTCCATTCATACTTCATTGATACCGACCTTAATATTGCTGTCATCGATCTCTTCAGGAGGACCTAAGACAGAGCAGAGGCAGAGAGAGAAGATGTAAGGATTAAGCTTAGGTTTTCTCAGACAGAAGCCAGAGCAGTACCCTTAATGATGCACTTACTTTCCATGTTCACAGCAGATTATCAGTGGCTCATTTTCAGGGAATTATTCATCTGAAATGATGGTAGCTCTGTATGAGTATGTTCTGCAGGCAGTGCACTTAGGGGTGAAATAATACCTGGCAGTCTGAGCTAATTAATCCCTCATCTGGCCTCAGTGCCTCCTTATGCCTTCTACTGGTCCTGACGCTCCTCTGCTGTGCCAAAGTGCTTCAGCTAACCATGCTGTCAGAAAACAACCTCGACAATTAAACATGCATATATTTATGCCACATTATGGGGCTGACTCTACTGAGAAAACTCCCACTCAGCACCAGAGCCAGTGCTGTGCGAGGAGGTGAGTGGGCCCCCTATATGGCTACGAGGAAGGGCCAGGGGGTTGGGATGAAATAGGAGGCAGATGGGCTGTTGTGTCCTACCTCTCCCCAGGGACTGCACTGGATTCATTTTATTCTAGTTAATTTTAGCTGGTTGCTAATTAGAATAGCTAAAGTGCATTTTTTCTAGTTAAAGTTACTTATTCTTTATCTCAGTACCAAGGTTCCTGTTATGACTCCCTCTGCTCTGATGCTGTCCCTGTTCGCGTGCACTTACTGGAAGTGATAGAGCAGTCAAGTACAGGACAAATGAAATGCTGATATTATAAATGTCATAGTAAATGACATTTCATGTTAAGAGGGTAAGGTGATATGACAGAGGTTATCTGTATGGTGGGAAAAGGTATTATCTTTATGTGCAGGAAATATATGTAAAACACAATAAGAAGTTAATTTCTTTGTAAGTGAGAATAAAATGACACCAAAGTTGCTTATTTAAAATGTGAACAAAAAACGGTGCGAAAAACCTTCCCAGTATGCATATTGCCCCCCCACCTTCCTCCCCCCCCCAAAAAAAAAAAAAGAAGAAAGACCCTACTTTCCATAGAAATTAGGGAGGTTCATCTGCAGATGTAGTGTTTTTATTCCATAGGAAAACAATTTCAGAGCTATGTTTAATAAGTTAACTAAATAATAAATATGAAAATGTTAACTAAAAATATTCAGGAGTGGTATTGTGAAACAAAAAAAGCTTTTCATTTTGTTAAAAATTGCAAGCATAGAATTATTATTTTTGTAAAAAGGAAAATTATTTTCCATTAGTGTCTATGCTCTCTCTTTGATCTATATATTTATTATTTCAAATATTATTGTTTAAGAACACAGTGCTTACCTATGTTTTAAAGTCTCTGATTTATAGTTACACTAGAATTGTTGTATGTTTAATAGAGCAGCTGCTTGTACCCATTAAAGAAATCCTTTCTACGGGATAATTAAATTATCTCCCAGAATGACAGAACATGTCAGGTACAAATTGAGTGTACAGAGGGTAGTTTCCCCCTAAGGTGCATTCATATAGCTTTAACAGCAAAACTGATTGGCCCTATTCAAAGGAACAACGCCTTACTCAATCAGAAGTCTTGAGTGTAGGGTATTGGTATGAGTAAAATTTTTCACACAGTACAGCAATGAGACCAGTTTCTTACTCTTCAAGGGACAAAGATACAGACTGCTCTTATTAATATTGAATCAAACATGTTCATCAAAAACTTCTGTTCTGCTCAGCAACATAAAATGAACACATCCTTTCCATACAAAGATTCTCTGTGATTTAACATCACATTAACACTCTCTGCAGGACTTCCACTAAAATGACATCTACCGCTGAACTAATTTCACACATAGAAGAGGAAATCTGTCATTATTAAAAAAATAAAAATAAAATAAAAATGAAAGAGAAAAAAGAAAAAATCTCCTGGAAATCCAGATCTATTCTGTACTTTTGCTGTGACAGAAATGGAAATCAACATCTTGGATGCAATATATTTTGGGGTATACTTTCTTTAGCTAGGACTAGCAGGAAATTCTATTAATCTTCTCTGTGAATATTTTTCAAAGATACAGCTAGAAATGCTATACTAGCAGGAGAAGAAACCAGGCTATGACTCTGGGCAATATTTATCCTTCCAGCAAGTTTAAATGAAACAGGTGTAAAGTATAGCGGATTAGTATTTCACAAAGGCGTCTTAGGTCTTCTGAGAAACTCTCTCATTTATGTTGCAGATGTCCAGCATTAACATCAATAACAATTGCAGATGTACAGCTGCTGGCAAAAATAAGTGCAAGTACTGCAATGGAGAAAAAGCAAAAGCTGAAAAATCTGATTTTTTTTTTTTCCTTTTTCAGAAAAATAATGGAATTGTGATAATTTGATTAATCTCACTGGAACACAAACATGGAAGTGCATGCTGGAATATGGGAGAACAAAGCTTTACAGCCTGGCCAAGTTATTTCTGTGTGAACAGCAGGACCTACTAATGTTACCCCTGCCGTGACAGCAGTACTGTGCAGTGCTAATTCTGTATCTCCAGCTTGTTCTTGAGGGTGTTGGGCACTTCTGCTCTGGGCAAATGTAGACTTAACAAGTCTTTGCAATCTAACATGTCCAGTGAAATATTATCCTACAGGTTCTCTCAAATCATGTTTTCACTTGAGCCCAGCCAAGATTCTCACTCTCTCTCTCTCTCTTTCCCACTTCATTTGTTTTTGTTGACAAACACATCAATCTTAAAGAGTTTCTGTCACTGCATTTAAATCAAATGGATGTAAAAGTGCTTCTCTAATTATCTATGTATACTACCTCACAGCTTGTGGCTGGGAGGCTCTTCACAAAATTAAATGAAAACTGCTGAAAATGTGATAAGACATCATTTTCTGTAAAACAAATACACAAGAATTTGTTGGATCCCACAGGATTTTGTTTCAGGAAAGCCAATTTCCATGAGATGTTATTTTATGAGTTCTAAAGGTGCTTTTAATTTTTACTGTGATCACCTCAAGAATAAATTTTACAAAGCTTATCTGTTCAAGGAAAGATCCCGTTATCTATCTGTCATGTAATGAAACTGTTCAAATGCAATTGTTTGTTTTCAGGGTCTTGAAGTACACCTGTAAGTATATTTGGAGTATCAGCTAAGCAAAATATTTCTAGCCTCTCTGGGATTTACGTTAGTGATTTTCTCCAAACAGCATCTTGCTATTTTTATGGTACAATTGAAATAAATACATAGCCAATTTTACTAACTCCTATGTTTTAATTGATGCATATTTTGATTTCATGAATATCTGCAACAGGCATACAGAAGTTTCCAAGTGAATCACATTCCATTCAATTTTTATTTATATATATTTAGAAATACTGTAGCAATATTTCTAAATAACAGAACAGAAACAGATGTGGGAAGCAAGCTCATTTTTACTGTTATGCCACAGATTAAATCTCAGATACAGTTTCCATTCCTTTATTCAATTTGTATTGCCTTGGCGCAAAGCTCTCCCAGAGCTTCTGCCGTTGACTGCTGACATTGAGTGAATGTGCATTCACCTTGAGACGGTCAAGCCTAGCCCTTCTCCAATGAATTTATCATTCCAGCACTCTGTTTAGCTCCAAACATTCTGCTAATTATTTTTCACAGAATCATCTAGGTTGGAAGAGACCTCCAAGATCACCTAGTCCAACCTCTGACCTAACACTAACAAGTCCTCCACTAAACCATATCACTAAGCTCAACATCTAAACCTCTCTTAAAGACCTCCAGGGATGGTGAGTCAACTACTTCCCTGGGCAGCCCATTCCAATGCCTAACAACCCTTTCGGTAAAGAAGTTCTTCACAATATCCAACCTAAACCTCCCCTGGCGCAACTTTAGCCCATTCCCCCTCGTCCTGTCACCAGGCACGTGGGGGAATAGACCAATCCCCACCTCGCTACAGCCTCCTTTAAGGTACCTGTAGAGAGCGATAAGGTTGCCCCTGAGCCTCCTCTTCTCCAGGCTAAACAATCCCAGCTCCCTCAGCCGCTCCTTGTAAGACTTGTTCTCCCGACCCCTCACCAGCCTCGTTGCCCTTCTCTGGACTCTCTCGAGCACCTCCATGTCCTTCTTGTAGTGAGGGGTCCAAAACTGAACACAGTACTCGAGGTGCAGCCTCACCAGAGCCGAGTACAGGGCGACAATCACTTCCCTTGACCTGCTGGCCACACTGCTTCTTATACAAGCCAGGATGCTGTTGGCCTTCTTGGCCACCTGAGCACACTGCTGGCTCATATTCAGCCGACTGATTGGCTAATGTGGTGAAGGCTCAGGTGTGAACCTTCCTGTTACTGTTTTTCAGATCTATTGTTCAAATAATATGTCATTACATAGCTCTCATTTGAAATTATAGGACTTTAATTTCACCAGCATCAAACATCCTGCATTTTTACCCCATCTAAGCTACATCAGCTGGAGAAATGAACTAGCATTTTTGTTCTGGTGACACATCCCAAGGTATCTGAACATTATTCATGAGGTAATCATGTTCCAAAGTGGGGCACATATTATGTGCTAAGATGAGCAGCAACCTCAACCACATTTCAGTAATATGAAAATGATCACTTTCTTCCCTTCTTGTAGAAAAACTCTTAGAAGTTTTAGAGCTACCAGAGAAATTACAACATCAAATATCTTCACTCATGTATTTATTAGAAAATTTCAGTTCAAGAGAAAATTCAGGGAATACATGTCTTCCAAAAAAGCCTAACACAGTATTAACTGTCACAAAATCTTAACCCTACAAGTAGAACTACTCTTTCTGTAATCTGTGGAACACAATCATTAGTGAGCTGAAGCCTATAAAGAACAAAACAACTTATCAAGCTTTCAAAGCACTCTGACATAATGCGCTGTGATTCGTCATAGCAGTTTTTCCTTTTCTTCATGTAGAATTGCACATCTGAATCCCCCCAATTCCAAGTTGTCATATGTACTCACACCCACATCCAGAGTGATATATCATTATTAAATGAGTTTTCTATATTCTCACTAAAAGTTAATGGATTATAGAGAAAAGTTCACTCCTACACTCTTAAATTCCAAGGATTTTTTTATATCACTCATGGCATTAAGTACTCTAAAATAGTTGCCCTGCTAAAACAGGTAAAGTTACATTTGCTGAATAGTGGTAGTAAAAAAAAATTGTTTATATCCAGAAAAAAAATATTAAAAAATACGTATTTCACAAGGTATAGAGTATGGGTAGACAACTAGCCCATAAAACAGGAATTTACAGAACAACTAATGTATATAAATTTGTGCTTTGAAAGAATAAGAAATTTTGGAATTTATTATTAACACTGTGAAGATGGTAACAGCTTGGTAAACTGGTGATTCAGCTGCAATTATTTCCTGCAGGAGGAGACTTTCTTCTTGAGCTACAGACCACAGACTGGAGAAAAACATGACCTCACTTATTCTGTTTTTCAGTGACATGAGAAATATTGCCTTCAGAGATTCATTTTTCAAGCTTCATTGTGGGTGAATGAACATCATCATGCTTCTTTTTCATAGTGTTTACCTTCTCTAATGTCTTATCTTTGCTACATTAGATGTATATTTTGGAATGATCTTAGTCATGAATTTTTTCATAAAGATTTTTTTGACTGAGAAATATTTAAACTCTTCCCTGTTTTTGTGGAATTTGGCAATTGTTTCTAAAAAGGAAGCATTGTAGTCTCCTAATTATGAACACTTGCACAGTTGATAATATGCCCTTTGTTAAAATAACTGGTTCACAACCACTTTTTTAATGGTGGATAAATATTTGTTTGGAGGAATTTCTTCCTGATGTAGAAAACTAATTTAATTACTTAGACTAGGTCTCTGATTTAACCCGTACCCCAGCTGATGACAAAATATATATTTGAATTCATTGACATATTATGTGAATGGTGTTGAATTATTAAAGTTAATTCTAAAAACCTAAAGTAGATTTCAAGTGTAAAAAAGCAATGAAAGAAGAAAGATTAAGAGTTTGCCATCTGATTTAATGCATTAGATTACAAAACACATTTCTGTTATTTTCTTTTACTGATAAACAGAGTTTCTAGCTAAGTTTTCAGAGAAATGAAGAAGTGAACAAAATTTTTGAAAATACACCTTTGAATGAATGCCATAATACTATAAATGGATTAAGAACTAAGGTGAACAATAACTTGAATGCTGCAAGCATGGGATGCATCGTTGGTAGGATGAATTTTCCTATTCCATTCAATGGAGTCCATCAGCTGACCATATCTTTCCTAATCTATTTCTAGTTTGAAACTATACTTTTCATTCTACATTAATTCTTTGCCATTGTCAACAATGCAGTTCTTGTTACTGGACCTAAACAAGGGCTGACAGTTCCTCTATGCCTTCTACCAAGTAATGAGTGCTAGCTGCACATTCGTTCCCTATTACTAGCCTTCATCATTTTCTTTCTGTACTGTGAGCCAAACAGTCTAACCCTCATTACCAGGTCTCAAGACCTTTTTATTTTCATTACCTTTCTGGCTCCAACTTTCACTGACACCAGGCACATTTTCTTAAGCATTATTTTAACCAGCTTATTTCTGTCCTACAGCCACTGTGAATCCTACAGTTGTTTCATTTTGTTTCAGCAGAACAAAGTCAAGTGAATTTTCAAGAACTTTCTTTACTCTGTTTCTGTCTGAGCATTTACTTTCTTTAATATGCTAACTTTCTATTTTGGCCCCAAACTACTTTCTTATCTATCCATTGCCTTTCAGATAAAAATCTTAGCATCTTCTTCCAGCTTAATCCTGATTCATTAGATAGCAATCCATACAGAAGACTAATGCTACCCTCTCTTTAAGGCTTTCTTCTCAGGACTTCATATTGCTGCACAAAGTTATTCAACAATATTTATGGTTTAAGGATAAAAAAAAGGGACAGTAAGGACCTCTCAAGAACTAAAATAACAGCACCCACAACTAACTCATCTTTTGTTTAGAGCTGATTTTGTCTACCTCCACTAACATTTTGCATATCAATTCTCTTTCAATGTAAACTGTTGCTTGGGGCAGGGATCATGCCCTTGTATGTGAAGTTATAGTTTTAGAGTATCTTTCAAAAGTGCCGAGTCCCTAGGTAAAGCCTTAATAATATTCTTGAAAGGCATTATTTTCCTGTATATCATTCCTGTATATACCATGCTGCTATGAACATTCAATATTCGTAACATAATGTTAATATACATTATGTTATTTCCCAACTGTAATATCAACTCAATTGGGAAATTTATGTGAAATACCCTCTCTCTTTTATTTTTTATTCTTTATTTTTTTATTTTTTATTTTTTATTTTTTATTTTTTATTTATTTTTTATTTTTTATTTTTTATTTTTTATTTTTTATTTTTTTTATTTAGTTCTGTGCATTCTGGAGAGAACTGCAAGTTGGAGGTTTCATTAAGGCAGCTGCTGAGCAGTTGGAGCTGAAAAACTCTGTAGTTTGTTATTTGATTTCTTACCATTTCAGTTGACTGATGTGTCGCTATCACACTGAGAATATTTGTGTCTGCAGGGTATCCTTGCAAGCTACACTGTTGTCAGGCCTAGGTGTCATTGATTCTGAACTTGCCTCACCATGGACTCACTTTCTGACTTTAGCTGTAGTGGACATCTTAAAGTTTAGTTGAGAATTAAATTTTAAGTTCATGTAAAATCTCAGAACTTCCCAGATTTAGTTTAATTTATTTGCATCAGCTGAACATATGTTTTAAGTCTCCTAAGTGTAAAGTTTTGTGGTAAGTCCAATGTCATGTATCACAAAATAAGGGAAGACATTTTTCTTGGAGGGACTGTAGGGGAAGCAAAGTACTGCAAAGGAGCACAGTGTTTCTCAACAGATTTGTGGCTAAGCTGTGAGCAGAACCCCTGGTCATAGCCCCCAATCTTGGGATGAAAATGATTCTTCCATTGTTGCTGGTTGGGGATACTCTACAGAAATTTAAAATAACCTCTTAAATTATTGCAAAATTTCCCAAGCTTTTTAACAGGAACAGTGTAGCACAAAGTTAGCTCAAAAGGAGTGCAGAACCCAAAAGACAGAAATCCACTGAAAAGCTAGAAATCATGAGAGGTAGAACAAGGTAGAACACAGGCAATGTTTTTGTGTTTGCAACTGATCGAGTATAGAGTTTTTTCCGGTATGTCCTAGAATACTTCAGAGATTCAAGTGATGCCTGAAAAGTATTCACTTAAATAAAATGAAAAAATATATAGCCTTTTTACTTGCTTATTCAACACTGTTGAGTGACATCATAATGATTTTTCTCAGTACTTGAGCTTGGATAAAATTCAGAATAACCTTTACCTGCTGCATTCTCTTACAAAGGACAATTAAGAGATTCATAACATGCTCTCTAATGAAAAACAGATTTTCAGAAAAGCATATGCATTTACTAGGAAAATAAAACATTTTTCAGGGTATGTCCAAAAACAGCATTCTAGGACCGTACAGAGAAATCTGAGGAAGATCTCAACACAGAAGCCTGGGACTAGGTAGCTAGTGCCTTTGTAGCCACATTATTCTGCAAACAGAGACTGGCTCTGTCCGCTTCAGGGACTCCACCTAACTTCAGAAATTTCTGGATTGGCCATAGGAGTGCAAAGATTATGACCACATGTGATCTTTGCATAATGTGATGAGGTAGAGGAAAGCTTCTTGTACTCGTTTGTTTTCCCTTCGTGGTTTCAAACTGAAATAGGCTAAATGTAAGCACTGGTTTCAATTCTTATTTATTTATTTATTTATCTATTTATTTATTTTTCATTTAATTTGCTGTTTCCCCCTTTTTTCACTGGTTAAAATGTTAAATCAAACTCAGTTTATCTATAGTCCCTGAGGCATTTCCAGTTAAATGATTCACTGATTCACTGAAGCATCAGTATATGTTTGCAGTTCTGAACTACAGTTCAGTCCATTTGGCAGATCTTGTAGAAGAGCAATATAAATATAATGTTTTTAGATAGAGGGAGTCAATATGTGTCATTGTTTACTGGTTTTGAGATACTGTGGGCCAAGCTCAGTCATCAGCTCTGTTATAAAATAGGGAAATTGTGGCTGTTGTGTTATATTATTTTAGGTATTTTATATAAGAACAGTTTGCCCTGTCAATCACATATCCACTGGCCTTTTTTTCTAGAAATACACAATTAACAGTGATAAAGAATTTCCATCATTGTTTCTTTTAATGAACGTGATCTGATTATCACTTTGATGTTTATGCATATTACAGAATCACCAAGTGATTGGGGTTGGACATAATTTTCCAGTTATGTCTCCTACTACTTTATTGGAAAATGGTGGAAGCTAAATTGTCTCTTTTTTGAGATCTTTTTAGTGTATATATTTCTCATGTTTCTCTGTCAGTTTCACAGCCCACGTAACTTTCCAAAAGCAGTTTTCAGCAATCTTATATATTCAATATCAAGTCCATCTTGATACTGTTACACTGAAAATCTTCATATATCCATACAACTTGTACAAAAAAGTCACACCAACATGTAGCAGGAACAGGAACAGAAATCACATCAGCACAATGATCTCCCCATTTCCAAACAGGGCAAGGGAAAAAATGAATAAAACTAGTATGTGGAGCTGAGATATTATGTTAGTGTAACTACAATCTTAGCAGCGTAATCAAGATAGATTGCAGAGTTATCATTAAAACAGTTACAATGTTACTAATACTTAAAATCCAAATTAAACCAGAAAGGTATCATTAGTAACACACCATAAAATGTTATTCCAAAACTTCCTAACATCATACCCTTCAATTTGGCTGAAGTCATGCTTGCCTTCCAATGTTGGTCTGGGTCCCAAGGCTGATGCTTCAGCCTTCCCCAGGAAGATCAGGAGGGATGTTTTACCAAGAGCTAGCAGCATCCTGACGTCTCAGGGATAAATATGATATTCCTGGATTGATTTTCTTTCTTCTCAGTCTCAACTCTACTTTTTAATTTTTTTCTTTTATTATTATTTTTTCTTTTCTTAACACTGGCACCTACATGCTGTCTGTTTTCACTGTTTCCCAGTTAATCTGTTTTCTGATCTTCTTCTTTTCTCTAAAACCAGTTGCAACTAATTCACAAGGCTGCCCTCCTGTAGTGACTGTGGTGTGACCACTGTGATTAGTGTTTGCTGTCTGGAACCTCCTGCCATCTATCTGCACCCTTCCCCACCACCTTGTCTTCTATAATCTTAGTTACAATCACACAGAATCTCTGTTTTTTATTGCTGTAGATTAAACCTAAACTAAAACAAATTCAGGCAAGGGTTACTTGTCTGATAGACAATCGCTATCACATCTAAACAAATTTAACTTTCTCAGGTCCAAAACTAGCCCAAACAAGTCCTAAGACCTTGCAAGCATCAAGTCACTAAGAGACATGTAGGTCTTTATTAGCAATGGCAAAATCATATTTACCAGGCTATAATGTTAACCGTGAGTCTGATGATCAGTTTGTGTAATATCCTGCTGTTTCAAGACATAATTTTAAAAGAAAATCTCTCTTTTAGGAAAAAAAAGTTTACTAATTTCTCTTGCCCATTTTTTCATAAATCAATTTAAAACAGTGTAATAGAAAAGCCTAAATCATCATTCTCATTCTTTCTTTTCTTTGTTCAAAAGCTACTTTTAAACTGAGCATTCATTTTTATCTACAGATAATACCAAATGCTATTCCTATTTCTCTGAAAACATTTGCTAAATATAATTTTTTCATAGCATTATTTCTACGAGCTTATTTCATTTAAAAACTGAAATAAAGATAAAGCTTTAATAAAGATTAAACCTTATTTAGTCCGAAGTTTTTATGTCTGTACAGCATTGGAATATTTCAATAAAGAAGCTTGAAGTGAAATGTTTTTTCATTGCATTGAAAGCAAACGTATTCTACTTTTCCATCTAATCTCAATGACAGACCAAGTTATCCCATTTTCTCTCATTAAAAATGTTACAGATGCTCAGTATTTCACAGTGAGATTTTTTGCAAGGATTAAAGGTAATCTTCTGGACTGACTCAAGCTTTGTATTTTCTGCTAATAGATTTGAACTCTCTGGGCTGGTAGGAAACTCTGGATAGGACATGCTAATGTTTATTCAGTGTTTGCTCAAACAGTGGCAGCTAGCCCAGGAGATTCCTAATACTAATGGCATTATTAATAATAATTATACATCTCGGGAATGATTTGTTGTACTATGAGAAAACAAGGTAAGAAAATTAGCCTTTTAAATCAACCACTGTGCACTAATAGATTGTACTGATGTTAACACCTGTTGCACCCTACGCTGCCACTGGAAAGCCTAAGCAAAAAGATGAAAAAAAAGACGAAAAGGGGAAAAAATGGGAGAAACAGCCCTGCAGATAGCAAGACCAGAGGCAGAGATGTGGAGGGAGCCTTACCCTTTTGAAGAACGGGAGTGAGAGGGTGGCTGAGTGAGATCTGGCAGCCAGGCAAGGCTGCTTCCTGCCCTGACTAACGCAAGCTGGAAGGTTTTGTGCTCTGTTTTGGGGGCTGATACAGGACCCTGATTAGACCCTGATTGATTTGAACTCAGAATATGTTGTGGCTTGAATCCCCATTCAGGATTTACCATATGGTGTCAATTAAGTCCCTTCCCAAAGTGCTTCTTTCTTCTGTCTTCTCTAAGTCTGTCAGTCTGTGTGTACACAAGTAAATGAAGTAGTTGCAGAACTGTCCTCTGGTTCATCGATTGACAGAGTATGCCCCTTCACTAATTAACATAATTAATTAAGATTTTTAACCCTGTAACAAAGGTCAATGCCTGGCAAGCAGTTTTGAACCAAATCATGCCTAAGAACTATTTGGGACAGTACTAATTTGCACAGTCCAAAGTCTACCAAAGACTATAATAATACTAATAACGGTGTAGATGATTCAGTTGCATCTGAGTTTCTTGCCTCTCTTTGTTTATGCATATAGAAGTAACTTTGTTTTGCTTCTATTTTATGTAAGTACTTAAAGGCAGTGCAATCACTGACACTCCCGTTTAAACTCTTTCTGTAGTACCATGTATTTGTACATCTTCTGGTCCAGGTCTAAAGTCCACAAATCTTCCCAAGCCTTTATGGTTTAAGTGCCAGATTTCAAGAGTCCTGTCTCAGTTGTGAGCACTGAAATTGTGGCCCTCTGGATTTTGCAGTTCTTGTCATTTGAGCAACACTGTGTTTTTTTTTTTTGTTATTTTTTTTTTTTTTTAATATAAAATATCAGTCTCAAGGCAGCAACACATAAAAAGGTGCAATTTAGTTGACAATCTTTTTTTTTTTTTTTTTTTGACAGGATTAATCTTACACCTCAGATATTTATTCCAAATAAATTACATTTTTCTCTGTGTGTAATTGCACATTACTAGCTTCTCAGGTGGTGTATTATGCAAAGCCTACTTTTATTGTTAAAAGCACTCCTGTTTACATTCATTTGTCTGTGCTAATTGCAATCAAATAAGAAAACTGCTAGGAATTGAATGTCATTATGTGGGGGGTATTTAAGTTGCAGTATGGAATGGAATTCAGTTCTGCCTAAAAAACACCCAAAAGTTTAGAAGTGTAAAAAGGTGAAATATACATAGATAATAGCAATTATATTCAGTATACATCTTTGCTGAAAGTCTTTGTTTTGAAGTTGCCAGTCCTAAGGCTGCTTTCACATGCTTCTGTCCTCCCCCCACATTTCAAAGAACGTGGGACAAGAAAGGCTAGTATCAATCTTTGGTGCAATCTTTCATTTGAGCAGGGAAATTTTTATATATGGTAATTTTTTCTTCACTAGTGATTAACTGTATCAACTGTATCCTGGCCAAACAGAAACCTTTAAAGGTTTAATCTTCTGCAAGCTTTAAGGGTTTCACTTTGGAAACCCACTCCTAAAACCAACTGAAGGGAAGTAGCACGATCATGGTAAAACAGACATCTCAAACGGATTTAGGGTTAACTCAGAAAATGGAGGTCTTGGGCTGCTCTGCAGTATTCTGAATGTCCTGGTGACAGAAGCAGGAAAAGCATTTTGAAGATATAGGTTTGGAGTAGATCTCCTAGTTTCCTTGACATGGGAGGTTTTCCCTCTTCTAGTGTTTTCCTTTTAGTGAGAAATGAATCCAGTGTTGCTACTCAGACATCAAAAGGAGCTCTGCAGTCCTGTAGAATTCATTCCTGTTCAAAAGGGATGCATTTTTTTAAAGTTTTGTCTACTCCTTAGAGACAGAGATGGTGTCTATCTTTACGGTGATGGCTGTAAAAAGGCCTAGACAATGAATAGGAACTGAATATTTTATTGGGTGCCTTGTTAAAGCAGTACCCCATTGTCATTACTGCTGTAATCTTCCTCAGCCTGAGGGTAAGCACTTCTTCATCTCCATGATCCAGTCCTGTCTACAGAGTGACATTTTATGTTCTTGTATGATATATTCCCTCAGCAAGTTTGCAGATGACACAAGCTGAGTGGTGTAGTTGACACACTGGAAAGGAAGGATGCCATCCACAGGGACATGAACAGGCTCAGGAGGTGGGCCCATGTGAATCTCATGAAGTTCAACAAGACTAGTGCAAGGTCCTGCATTTGGCTTGGGGCAGTCCCAAACATGAACACAAGCTGAGAAAAGAATTTTCTCAGCAGCCCTGTGGAGAATAACTTGGGGGTTTTGGTGAATGAAAAACTGAACAGGAATCAGCAGTGTGCACTTGCAGCTCAGAAAGCCAACTGTATCCTGGGCTGCATCAAAAGATGTGTGGATAGCAGGTCCAGAGAGGCATTTTTAGGAAAAGATTGTCTCTTATATCAGACCAGTCCTGTATTCTGTCCATGACAGAGGCTGATGCTAGAGATCTAAGCATAAGAAACACAAATCTTCAAATGGCAATTAGATAAAAACTTGCTCTCAAGAGGCTTTATCATTAGCTTTGAAAAGGTAGCAATTTTTGCTTGCTTTTTGACATAGGTGAAATAATAAGAAGAGAAGGGTGGCAAGGTCTTAAATGTGACTGATGACTCAAACTCAGAGATTTTTAATCACTTTCAGTGGGAATTTGAATCAAACACATGAACTCAACACATTTTCACATTCTTATTTTGCATGTATATGTTTAATGCTCTACTGTTTAAACTGCATAGTACATAAAAACATATACCTACCTATGTACTTTTTTTTTTTTGATCTGTGAAGTGAAGAAGGCTTTGATTTACCTTTCTAGTTCTAGTGCTTATTCCGTATGACTGTATCATTTCTTTGTATGCCTCCTCTGTAATCTAAACTATTGTAAGCTTTTTTATTCTTTTTTTTTTAATATTTAAATATTTTATTTATTTATTGTTATTTTATACTCCACAGAAATCCTGCTGTCATCCACAGAAATCCTATTTTTTCCCTGGAAGAAATTGACTGATTATTACACTTTTTGAATGTCTGATTTTATAATAACGGGTCAGACATTCTCCTGACATTGTGAAATCCCATTAGGTAAAAATGATTGAGATTATAGAGGATCTCCTTTTTAGAAAGTGCACCTGTAACAGACAACAACAGATTTCACAGTTTTAGCAGTAAAATAAAAGATGCAGGGAGAGGGGTGGAAGCTCTGCACAGAACTTTTGTATGAAACTTGTATGGGTGAAAAGTACTTCAGCAATTGTACTGTTTTGTTTTTAGCCTTATGGAACTTGCTTATAAAAGATATACCAAAGAGGACAGAAAGCCTTTACAGGTAAAATTTCTAATGGTTTAATTTCCAAGGAAAAACAATGGACCAAATCCTTTAACTGAGCTTATATTGCTAAATAAACGGACAACTGATGGAAATGGAATTTAAGAGCTTATGGTCAGAAAAATAATGCAAGGAAGTACTTGATTGGTGCTTGTACTGCCTAGAGGCTGGGGACCATACTTCTAGGTGCTGCCTTTGTGCTGCGTACACTGAATGCTGGCCCTGGTGTGGGAACTGAGATTCAGCAGAGAACTGGTAAAGGCAGACTTTTATAACCATGATAAAGTGTGTTGAAAAAAGAAAAATCAGCACAGTGACCAAGTAGATAGAAGGCAGAATAAAAAGATGAGAGTATGGTTTCTGGTTTACCAGAAACCTTTCTGCTTTGACTGTCAGGCAGAATTTGAAGAATTCAGGCAAGAATTTGACAATTCTTTACTATTTTTAAGGGGATATTTATTTGCATTTAAGACTCTTATTTATCTCCTTTATGATGCTTATCATCATATTGACACTGCTGTATATAACTGTGCTGCCTTCCTCTGTTTTTCATTGCTATGAGGTACTTAAAAATGAATGAATTTAGAAAACTTTGTTATCTATCTTTGTTATCTTATTCTATCATGTGACAACATTAAAAATACATTTTGTATTTTTACATACAGTTTGCATGTACAGAATACATTTTGAAAAATATATTTGATTTCAATTAGATCTTTTTCTTTTCTATTCATTTCCTATATCACTCCTATATAATTTCCTATATCACTCATTTCCATTTATTTCCTGTATCACTCTAATGATATGGATATTCACTCTATATCATTCTTTTATCACTTTCATGGCTGTTATTATCAGTTCATCCATTTGCACTGGCACTAACTTAACCTCTAATGAGGAATCCTGTCCCTCTGCATTTATTAATTCACCTACAAAATAATACAAGAGATGCTTCAATCTGCATATCTGGTCTAGTTTTGAGTAATCCAGCAGGATCCGGAGAGCACACCAGCATGGAATTCCTATCTGTCCTGTTACTCTTATTTTTTAGGAGTATAATTCATTTGCTGTGGCTTTTGTTTGTGAGTTTTGATCTTGTTGCCGTTTGCCACATTCTAAAACACTATATCATTGTAGTTTTGAATCTCAACTGCCTTGCAGCTCTGCAGGCTGTGTGGACTGTGTTAGAAATGACCATCCTAATTTGCACGCAAGGATGGTAAGCAAAAAGGAAAGGGAGTCTGTCTCTGGCAGATACAGCTTGCTTTTAACAGCAGGGCATGCTTCCCTTTCACTCCTTGGCTTCACAGGTCAAAAGCTACATTGACATGCGTCACAATGAATCATTCAGAGTTAAATGCATTTATCCAGGTGTAGAGCAGAATTCAGCTTAGTTCTACTACCATGTGTGCTTTTTCCTGTTTGGAAAAGAGAGGCAGGCAGGCACTAAAATTTACCGCCACTAATTTTAGAGCTCAGTTTGGAAGTTTGGCCCCTATACCATTAAATCAAAAACGGTCAGTTCCTTGCTATGAATATTTTATAGAAGCTGAGTAACCGCAATTACATGCAGCTCCTAATGCTCCTAATGCTAACTTAATTACCTCTTAAAAGAATTTAGTGAGCTTAGCTAGTCCCTCTGGAGGCAGAAAAACAGATTGTTTTGGCATAGAAGTCTTACTGAAAACAGAGATGATAGAATATTTGTGGCTTCACTTAGAGAAAAAATACACAGGTATATGTAAAGTTGGGATGAACAACATATCCCTTTTCTCCCACTGAAGCTGTCAGACATTAAGACATTAAAAACAGTGGTTTTTCTCTATTTTTTTTTTTTGTGTGCAAGCACTATTGAGTTTTTAGTGGTTGCTTGCTTAGTAGCATTGGTAAATAAAGTAAATGGTTCCTATTTCCCCAAAAAAGTAAGCATGAGGATTGACAGATACAGTAGTACCAATGGTCCAGGCATGCAAATAAGTAATGTGACTGCTTAATTTTGCTCTCTCTGTTTCATGAACTACTCATAAGCTACTCCAAATACCTACAGTAGATTTCAGAATGCACATTAAGTCCAGCTGCACTGAAAGACCTCTCAAACAAACCTAAATAAAAGAGGAAATGAAATAGGCAACATTGATGGAAAGCTATTCAATGCATTGTGTTAAAAAAGAAGTGGGTCTTAGGTAAGAAACTGATGAGAACAGGAATGTTGCAGGTAAACTATAAGGGGAAAAGTTTTATAATGTTCCTGTGCAAAACCATGCATCAGTAAAAGGGAATATTCAAACTAGCTTTTCATAATATCGTAGTTTTCATCTAACAAGGATCACATCTAGGCAAAGAACAAACAAACATTAATTTCAACATCTGAATAAGGACCCTAGCTCTGTTCCCAATTCTGCAGGCCCACCAAGGAGCAGAAATAACTTGGATTCTAATATAAACTTAATCCTAAACCTAAATCAAAACCAGCGGCCCTTTCAGACATTTCTAATAATAGCATTGCTTTCCTGCTATCTTTCTCTTTTTCATTCTTTCCCCCACCCCCATCACTGTGAACCAAATATATCCCAAAGCTTTTGGATCTGCTTTGCTTTTGAAAGCAAGAAAAAAATCCTCCCTCCTGTGATCTCCACAATTACCTTTTTCTTATTCTTCAAATGCTTAATAAAGAACGTGTATGCAAAGCAAATATTCAGTGTTCAAGAACAAGCTAATTGGATTCTTTTCATAATTGGCAGTTTATTGCACATTTGTATTCAAAACTGTTCGCACTGTACCAGAACCCCTTGAGTTGCAGAAAAGAGATTCAATGCTTTAAAATCATATGCTTTTCTTAGCTGTCAAATTTGAAAAAAGAATCACTTACTGTTATTTAGAAAAGACCTTCATGATATATTCAGCAAAGAGGAATAACCTTTTACAGGTTTAATAAGTTTTGGAAGAACCTTTCCAAACTCAGCATACTATTGGAGAAGTACGACTTGGAGATAAACCTTTTTCTGGGTAATAGCCTGCACTTCTTCCCTCAGTCTTCACTTATTAGATCCCTTAGACAGTACTTCATCAGCAGGTCCAGAGTACTTTCTTTGCTTCTTTTAAGGATAGCACATGAGTATTACATAAATACTGTTCTACTTCTGTTTAAGGCATACTTTGGTCTCCAGTAAAACCCGTAACTCTTACATACTACCTGTCAACAGCAATGGAGAGGAAGAGAAACAACCACCAGAAACTTGTATAGTCATTCTGTTGGATATATACATATGGCCACAAACTGTTGGACACAGACAGCTGGGCACAGGCTATGGTTGCCACAACAGCTAGTCTGTGCGGCTGGGTAATTTGGCCTTGGATATTTCTCAAACAAGGGAAGATGTACAGAGCAAGAAGAAAGAAATCTATGTTGTTCACAAACCATGCTTTCCTTCATGAAGGTGAAAATGGAAACTGCTGAAAACTGGAATCTAGTTCTTCCCATTTAATACATTCCATGTATCTACCAAAAGTCTGCATATCTCTTGGCACAAAAAGAATTTAAGATTAAAATTAACATATTGTACCCAAAGGGTACTGTCCCTCCCAGCTATTTATCTCTGAACTCCAAATGGCTTTGTGTCATCCTTGTTGTATTCATTTTTATGAATTAGTCTTGACAAGCTGATAATCTTTTCCTAAATTTCAATTAGCTGCTGCCTGGGTAGAATTTGGTGTTTTGAAAAACATATTGTACATTGTTTTTTGGCATGTTTGTTAGATGTATCTGTGTGGCAAGAGTAGCTATCAATACTGCAGTTTACTCAGTAGGAGAAAATATACATGCAGTCTTTAATTAGAGATCCTGTGGGGAAACATATTACTAAATAGAAAATTCTCATTAACAGAACCTTTGTTGGAGGTAGAATTAAAGCAAGGTGAACTTAACTAACAGGTATTTATGCTTGATGAATTAATTCAACATTTTGAGTAGCTAAAATAGGTTTTTCAGATTCAATGGATTTTAAGGATAGAGAGCTACCTTCTCAGATATTTTATATAAATAAATTAAACAATTCAGTAGGACTGCACTTTTATCCACCAGGTATTTACCCCCCCCCCAAAAAAAAAAAAAAAGGTGGGTTCTATTTATTTACGCTTACTTGATAAATAATTATCAAGTAATTATAAATATCCGATCAATATTATCTATCAGTACTGGTCCTTCTTTCAAACCTTAGTTCTGTAAACCTTTGCACAGACCTCTGTCACTCTGATAGTCCATTTTACCTTCCACAAAATTATCTGTTTACCTTATTTATGGGAGCCACAAACCCAGCCTGTATGGGCAATCTCCAGGTATTACAAGACCATCATCTGGTGAAGATGTGGAGAAGCAGCAGTGTAGAGGAAACCATGGATTTAATTTCTGGTATATAGAGGAGAATATGAAAATTCTTGTGTGTGACTGTTTTGGCTCTGTTTTCTGACCTCAAAATCTCAAATGCTAAAACTGAAAAAAGATCAAGGAATAATAAATGAATTTTGCCTGATCAAAAAATGGAATCTTTTCTGCCTATGGGTAATGCACCCACTAGAAAAAGCCAAGCATGCACCTTTTCTGTTTGGACTCATGGGGTCGATCGTACTGTTAAGGATCACAAGAACACAAAGACAATGAACAGTCATTATACTTATGAAAGGGATTTTATTGTTATCACACATGATACCATTCATTACATTTATGAAAGAGATTTTATTGTTATCACACATAGTATCAAGGGATTGTGTTTGATATTTGAAAACTTCTAGCCCTATAACCTGCTTATATTCACTCAAGGACCCAACTCAGATTCAGGAGTAAAATGAAGATGATAGGACACCACCAAGCCTGGTCTCTGTGGGAAGAAGACACGGGCTCCACAATTTTGTTTCAGAATATCAGCTCAAATATCTTTGCTTGAAGAGCAAATCTGTCAGTGCTAAAGAAACGCATCAAACTGGAGACTGCACTCAGGATCAGATGTAATCTTATTTTATGAATGAAATGAAATCTATTTTATTGGTGGAGTTCAGCTAGCATTCACCTGAAAAGGACAGAATAAGGATCTCAAGATCTGACCTTCTGCTGCAAAAATGACTAATCAAACCGAGAATATTGCCAAAGTGAAACAAAGTAGAAGAGGTAGGGATTTGGTCTGTTGTTTGTAACCTTCATGGCCCATAAACATAAAAATATTAATGATTCTATCCGTGAGTAACTTTTAGTCCCATAACTCACAGAAAAATATACTGTCTGGAAAAAAAAAATCAGGTAGACTATTTCCAGTACAGTATGGGTTATTTCAGTAGCTGCTATGCTAAAGAATGCTATCTAGATGGGTAGGTATTGCCTGGCTGATAAAATATTATTAGCATTTTTCAACTCAGAAAAAATGAGAGAGTTGATGAAAGAAAGAAGGAAACAAAATGAATCCTGCTGGTAAATCTTATAGTAGGAGGAACATATGCAGTTTAATCAGCTGAGGTTTTGAATTGAAACCAGCAGAAGGTAAAAAGACTGGCATCTTACAGAGATGAGTGGGTGTTTGTGAATGGCAGAAGAACAGCGTAAATTGCTTGGAAAGAGAGCAGTGCGCATGCTTGCTGAGAATCAATAGTTATCTGAAGAAATGAAGAAAAAAGGGTACACCTGTGGTCACAAAGGTGCATTGAAATGAATACAAGGGCACGTCTACACTCTGAAGAACGCCTGGGTCTTGAGCCTCTTTTCACAATGAGTCATCTCTGATCCACATCACTTATCCTCATGTGGTTAAGAGGAGCTTTCAACTTCTTTTGGAAAGGTTTAACACAGGCAGATATGAGTTTGTTATAACTCAGGTAACAGTCCGATGTCCTATCTTGATTCTTTCTGAGCAAACTCTGTATGGTAGCTGCTAGCCTAGCCAGGATAGTAGACAGCAAGGTGTCTGGAAAATGTGGGATCTCTGAGCACAATGTGGGTTTTCAGAAAGCTCCTCACTTTCCAGAATATCATAGAGAGGAATTCAAATCACTAGGGAAGCAGCTCCGCTCCAGTGTCTGGTAGCTATCCTGTCTAATTGTAGTAGAGATAGTTGCAGAGTAAAGGAACTCTTGTCTCAATGCTGTTATTCACATAGGAGTAAAAAACTATTCAGACTTAACCTTGCTGATGCAGACATTTGCAATGCATTATAATTGCTCACTTCACAGTAAATGCCAGTTTTGATCTTTGTTAAAAAAAAAAAGAAATTCCCTACACGAAATAATGAGAATTTGAATTCTTGATTCCCACTACAAGAGCATAATTTATACTTTGACAGTAAAATAGTTAAATTATGCTTCAGAAATGAAGAAATATAGTGGTCTTCTTTTGAAAATATGAAAGGTATTCTCAAGCTGAATTCAGCAAAGTGAACTAGTTAAGGATAGGGAAAGCAGCACATCTCTTGCAACAAGTCCATGTGTGGAATGCCTGCTAACGCTGTGCTGTCTGGTGGAAGGATATGAGAACTGGCTGTGCTGGGGACTGTCAGGAAACGTCAGCACTAATTTAAAACTATATACATTCAGGAGACACAGGATGACTTTCAGAGGTTGCTAATGAGATGTGTCTCAGTCTGCAAGTGCCTATTCCCCATTACTTGAGTATAAAAATGACAAATGAGAATTTGAATTTCTGAATCTTGTTCAGGAAACATGTTTTGATACAAGACTGACTTTTCCTTTGCAATTTTTTCCTGTTCTTTACTTTCTCTGTCAATGTTCAGTCTGCCTGCTGCGATCATTGGCTTCTGCTTTGGGCTATCAGGCTGCTGCACTTTTGTGTGCACTAGTCCTTTCTTCCAATGAGAAACCAGGCTGTGTTTTCCATTGCTAATAAATGACAAATTTAATTTCTACAAGAGACGTATTGGCAAAGGCCATGTTTGTGATGCTGATGTTAAGAAGAAGTATTTTTCATTTACTTCCCCTGCATGTTTTCACAGTCAACTGTGCTACATCTGTAAGTAGACTAACTAGTTGTTGCTCTCTTTGTTGAGGACTATTGCTACAGTCCCTCTTGGGTGGACCTTCCACTAGTACTTCCATGTCTTTAATAAAAATTATCCTAAATCTTAATTTTTCAGGTGCACTGTTTCCTTTATATATTACTGCTATTCTCTCTTTCTCTGCAAATATATAAGTGGATTTCATTGAATGAATTACTGATTAAACAATTTTCAAATGGTATTAAAGGAGTCTCTCACCAATAATTACAAAAAGTAAATCTGTCACCCAGTATGACAGCAATAGAGAGACTCATTGAATCTAAACCAGAAAATACAAATTTTGAACTTGGACTGCAATACCTAGTTATAAATGAAATTTTAAAAATTTAGAGGTTTCACATTTGTTCTTGAGATTCAGATGTGTAGAAACACATTGGAGTCACAGGCCAGATCTAGATTCTCAGTTCAAGCTTGCATTTAAAATATGTAAATGAAAATTTGTTGAACAGAATAATCACAATGCAAGAGGACATTCCAATTACCTCCCATTCCAGGACAGGCAGACAGCTGGCATTCTGCTTTTTGTTACATGTGAAGAGTGTGTTTGGAATCCTTTGGAGCAGATATGTGAATAGACCCTGTCCTTGAGAACTCACAATGAAACAAAACAAATTGCAAAAATCATATATAAAAATATATATAAAACAAACAAACATTTGGAATAAGAGGGTTTTAAAAAAGCTGATTGTGGGGAGAGAATAAAGAAAATCTAGCATGCTAGATTTATACTGCACTTTATAAATTCTCAATTTTGCTTTTAATAGAAGGTACAATACTGTATTTCTTTCTCATTCAGAAGTCTGAGTGAGATAGAATCGAAAGAGTTTCAAGTCATAGTGATCTACTCTCTTGCTGCTTGGAAAAAATCTGCACAGACATTGGCAATAGAAGAGTACTTGAGAACCACTCTTGATATTTTACCTTCAGCTGTGCAGTATCTAATGTAAGGACATTGAACAGAAATCTCCTGTCCTTTGTAAAAAAGCAAAGTTAAGTGGTGATTTTACATGGCAATCAATGTAGCATATTATATGGTATAAAACTGTGAGGATATAAGTATGCTGACCTTTACACTATCAAGAGATGGATTTTTCAGAAATGACAAAAAGATTGGTGTTAAATGCAAACTATTAAATATCATTAAACAGTCATGGCTTTTCATTAAACTATGCTTATATAAGTAAGGTAATTGTAGTTGTCCCACGTGGAGGACTTTATTCCTACTCTAAAATTTAATTCATCTCCAGGGGAATGCAGATGTATTTTCTCTTTGGAAAATGAAAGAAACTTGAAATTTGCCAATACAATATAAAAACTCTTAGTAAAAGTTTCTAAAAGGATATCTTCAGTTATTATAGTCCTGCCCTGGTCATTCTTTGGATACAGCATGTACTGTCCAGTCCTGACCAATCAGGTCAATGTTAACTTTTGGTCAAGCCTGCACAATACCTAAGTAGGCCTGCTTCAAGGAGCTGTGTTGATGTCAGGGATGAGGAAGTGGCAAGAGACCTGTAGTCTATTGGGCAGCCACTGGTGTACATTTTCAGTCTATGTGGAACAAAGATTTTTTTCTAAATATTTCATGTCCACTTTTAAAGAAAGAAAAAAGAGTTAGTTTTTCTGAGAGAAGTAAGTGTAAGACTAGACTCTAGAGGGAGGCAAGAGCTAGTAAAAGCCAGCAGAAAATCACACATCACTAAGCAGTGACTGAAAGTGTGCTACTAAGATCGCACTTCTAGCTTATCCTCTTTCTATTCTGAATCTTCATGCATTGCTGTGAAAGCTCATGCCAATCTCCTCCCATGTCAATTTATGATACCCTACAAATTTAAGAAATTATGCTGAAAGTAATTTGAGTTAGGGTGATAGACTGTGCCTTGGACTCAGCCCCAGCTCCATGCAAATGTATTATAAAACTTTAAGCATTAACCCTTAATTAAAAATAAAAAAATAAAATAATAATTACATGAGATTTTCCAATGGGTTAAAATTGCAGTGTGTCTGCTGTTGTTGCTAAGGACATTTGCTTAACGTTGAATGTTTGAGCCTTGATGGTAAGGAGATTTGCACATCAAGAACCCCCTTAGTTTTAATGATTTTAAATTCTTATATATTCCTTCTTATACACGAACACACCTACATATACATCACTGCTTTAAAAATCATCATTATAGTCCTTCCCTGCAAAATCCTATTTTGAATCATATTGTTTTTGAAATTTAATACATACATTACAAGTAAATTGCTAAAGAAAGGATTGAAACACCACAGTGCCATATGGCAGCAGTTGCAATGGTTGTTGACTTTTCATACCCAGAAAGGTATGGTTTGTTTCATGAACACATTATGAAAAACCTACTTCAGTTTGTCAGAAGGTCAAATTGTGCCCATTTTAATGGAGTGATCTGCTACCACAAAGAAACCAGTGGATTTCTCTGCATGCTATAATTTCTGAACTGCTTACTTGGAATAGACTAATGGTAATGGTTTTAATCAGAGCTCACCACAATTACTATATGACAGAAACAAAAGAAAAAAAAAAAGAATTGAACAAAACAGCCTATGCTTAAAATAGTTAATGGATATTAGCATAAATTTTTTCATCTAGAAAAAATCACATTTATAAAATGAATGGAGGTAACAAATGATCTTTTGGTCTTAACAGAAGGAGCAATTGAGTTTCTTGATTTAGAAAAGGCAATGCAAAAGATGCAGGGAGGAAAGAGCCTGAGGCATTTGGTGATATGATAAATAAAATAAATATTTTTGATTTGAAAATTGAAGTATTTTTGAGAGAAAATAAAATTTTCTCAACTGAAAATGCAGGTGCTAGCAGACTTAGCACAAATGCTCATCCTTTTGGATGCAGGATTCCCTGTAGTGGTATATCTGAATAAAGAATCTTTTACCAGCTATTTATCTCTAATGTGCCCAGAGAATGGTGTTTTCTATACATTTTTCCCCCAAAAATACACAAGGATATTTAAGAATACTTAGTCATTTGTCTCCAGTCTAATAGGGAAAATACTCCAAATGGAAGAAAAAATTGTTTAAAACATGCTCTTCATGACAATGGCTATCTATTTTTCACCTAGTTCATCCTGTGTAAACTGGCATGCTAAAAGTATGACCCACTTCTCTACAGATGTAAATAGGATTTTAGTACATGTATGCATACAGAATGGTTTGGGTTGGAAGGGACCTGAAACATTATCGAATTCCAACCCCCTGCCATGGACAGGGTCACCTCCCACTAGACCAGGTTGCTCAAAGCCCCATCCAACCTGGTCTTAAACATTTTTGTATAATGTATGTGGCAATGTCATTGAGGAAATATTTATTCCTCTCTTCATTGCTGCTTTCAAACACTGTTCTCTTTTCCCTGTCTGTCAGAGATGTTGTGGATTTGCATATTAGCTGCTGCTTGAGCCTTTCTTGTAATTGTTACTTGTCATTAAGTAAAAGGGAAAAATTAAAAAAAAAAACAAACAACAAAACGCACGTAACAAAGAACTGAAGAAATATTGTGTTGGCACAGTTGTATAGAAAACCTTGAAAAATGACTAAAGGTAACTGGATGTTACCATTCAGTTGAAAAGGTTTTCAGGGTATGAAAATGAATGGTTTGAGTCACTGAATTGACCTATATACTTTGTTGTGTACCAGCTTTGAGACCAGTAATGATACATTAAGCATTATCACTGTTGTTCTGATTACTAGAACATTTAAGAAAAAAAGGAGCAGCATTTTGTTCTCACCAGCTGTTTTAAGCTAGTTCTTCCACCAACTTGGCCTGGAAGTTGATTAGAGTCTCTCTTCCTCTTTTTGAAGAATTTATGTGAAAAGAGCTGGGTGGTGCACCACAGCTAAAGAGCACAGCAGCCCAGGAGGACATACGTATGAACACCAGTGCGTGCTTTGTGGTGTTTCAGAGACAATGTAGGTCTGCTGAGTTCCAAACCACTAAAACAGAAACAGCTGAATGAATTCCTCATATAAATATTGCTAATGTGCAGAAGGCAAAACAGGTGGTTGAGCCTTTTAGCTGCAATTAGACTAGTGCACAAAAACTTGGAAAATAGAACATCATTGGAATGCACTGTTCCAAAACAAGAACATTTTCAGAGAAACTGTTTTGGAATAAACAATTATCTACAGGACTCAAGAGGAGCTTTGTGCTCTGTGACATGGGAGCTAGACAACTTTAGGACACTTCTGTTGTCTTGTTTTACTGGTAATGGTGGAATAATAGAATAAACGGGGTTGACAAGTTGTAGGCATCTGTGTTGGAACTATGGGTCCCCAGGAAGTAGAAGAACTTGCTAGCAGCTCACCAGCATTGCAGCAGCCAGTTTTGGAAACATGCTCATTGTCAGCATTTACTACTGGATCTTTCTGGATGCTGAAAGATGAATATATTATCTTCAGGTGAACTTAGGTCCTGGACAGGCTGACTATTTCTAAAAATGGTGGTCCATACATCTGGCATTCTAAGCACAGGCCTAGAAGTAGAGAGTTACTTTATGTGTGTATGTACGGAACTTGTTCTTCATAACTACATAGCATGAATACTATTTGTTTGGATATCAAGAAGAAGTATCTAAAAGGTAGGACAAATAAGCTCCAAAGCTCATAAACATAAGTAAAATGCTATGAGTACTACTACTGGCAAACAAAAGTTTATTTTAATACATGTAGCAATTTGGAAAAGTTGTGGTTATGGTAATAATATTAGTCCTTTCTGTTCTTTAAGTCAAATTTAAACATTAGCATTTTCTAATATTTTATTTTTTCCTGTCAATTGGAAATATCAGTTTTAATTTTATCTGTTTTCTTTGACTCTCTTGCAAGAATGATGGGATAACAAACATGTTGAAGAATGAAAAGGCTTATGGTTTTGAAAGCCTACTATTTTTCCTGAAACAGAAGCAGACTCAGAGAAAGCGTAAGGGCATGGGAAAACTTATAGCTGTCATTTTCCAGAAAGACTGGGAACACAGTAATTTCTAAAATTTTCTAAGATGCTAACAGATGATCTACTGATATTTAGTACAGAGGTCACATTTTCTGCTTATGCTGTTTTTCTGTTTTAGTTGTTTTTATAACTACAAAATGTAATCCCATATACATATTGCTTTTATTCCCCTTTTCACATTTGTTTCTTCCTTTCTTAAAAGTGACCTCTAGCCCACTAAACTCAACAATCTTTCAGCACAGATGGATTCTTGCATAATGTAGAAGCACCCATTACACACAGAGATTCATTTGTGTGATCAAAGTTATTAAAATTGATTTTCTTCTTTGATTGCTATTACAGAATAATAACAATCCACAGAGCTCTTTGAATCTCTCCTGTATAAGGTTACCTTCAAAATACTAGGAACATCAACAATATATTTGTTGTGCTATAGGTTTATACAAGAACTTGGAATATACTTCCAGAAAATGGCAAAGTCATCTATTAACTATTGGAAGAGATGGCACTGCTCCCAGCTCTTCCACTGCACTAGATCTCTTACTCAGGGAGCCTCTGGAGGCCCCTCAGTTCAGTAAACTCAAAGTCGTTACACATATAAAAGCTCTTCTGCTCAGTTAGTGACTTGATGAGGGCTCAACTCTGTTGGATTAGAAAGAATCTAGTTGGATTAGAAAGAATCCAGTTGGATTAGAAAGCAGAAACTGAGACAAAAATTTAACTTTTGGAGGGTGAACCCCTGCACACACCAGGGAACAAAACATTGTGGCTACATTGCAGTAAACTACCCCTTTGCTTCAGCTGCAAACAGCAAAGAAGGCTGTACTTTAAGGGATATTGCAATACACGACTTCTTCACATAGAAGAAGTCCTCTCATCTGCCTGTTATCAATTGGTTATCAATATCCTCTCCTCTCCTCTCCTCTCCTCTCCTCTCCTCTCCTCTCCTCTCCTCTCCTCTCCTCTCCCCTCTCCTCTCCTCTCCTCTCCTCTCCTCTCCTCTCCTCTCCTCTCCTCTCCTCTCCTCTCCTCTCCTCTCCTCTCCTCTCCTCTCCTCTCCTGTTTCACTAGATGTCTGTACCACTATCTGGTTTGGCACAAGAGATAGGTGATGGAGGAATATGATAAAGGTTGTGTATGAGATTGGGGTCTATGTGGCAGAGGTTGATTTCACTGTTTAAACTAAGCTTTTCTAGTTCATGGGGATTTTACTGGGGTTCAAGAAATGTAACTGATGGGAGCTTGTATATCTCAACAACTTTGAAAATTATGTGTCAATACTCTAAATTTATTAGTGTTGCTGGGCACCTGCCAGGGGCCTGTGTCCTCATTCCAACCTATATCCTACAGTAGAGGTTCAAACAAATGATCCCTATTGCAGATGACAACATGGAGAAAATCACAAAGACTGTTATCTACTTTAGTTCTTAGAGTTAAATCTTACTCACCTCTTAAGTTTCTTTTTCAAATTTTCTTTTTAATGAAGTGTTGGCTTATTTCATGATATCATTTCATCACTTTTTTCCCTGACTGAATCCTTCATGAATTTGGTTTGCTGGTAGCATCACTTATAATATGTATTGTTTTCATATCTAAATATTCTAAATCTCCCTTGTAGGTCTTTTTTTTGTTTGTTTTGTTTTTCTGTTTTAATTATATTTTATCTGCTTTCCTCCCTCTGTATTTTCTTTGTTCATTCCCTATCCTTTGTCTCTCTTTATCTTCTGTAATTGTGTGGTCTCTTAGCAGATCTTTTTCTTCTTTTCAACATTTAAATACAGAAGAGAAGTGTTCTGTTGTGGTCACAGCTATAAGAAAAGCTCTGATTTTAATATTCTTTTCAAAAAAAATGCTTACACAAGGGAGTGACTCATTCTCCACTGTGTTCAAATCTAGCAAGTTTAAATTACGCTGATATCTGAACTGGAGATCAACTAATTGTAAAGGAATCAGAAGTGGCTCCCTAGCAGCTTTCCCAAATGACTTCCTGAGATCCTGTACATTTCTAAGTTGGATCAGATTATAGCACCCTGGATAATTCAGTATTTCTTCAGATATATGCATCTTTACAAAATGGTGATATCTCTTGTTCTGTACTGTGATTTGATGTGTAAAGCTCTGAAGTTTAATTATGCTTATCCAATCACCTTGAAAACTGCAAGTGTTAGTAAAAGTTAAGCTTCATTGATTGCAGAGCTGCCAACCATATCATGCACTGACTGAAACACAGCTTTCTCCTGTCTCCTTTGCCCTTCTCCTCCACCTCCCAGGTATTTATACACATTGATAAGGTCGTAAGGCTGCCCTGAGCTTTCTCTTCTCCATGCTGAAGAATCCCTGCTCCCTCAGCCTTTCCTTGTACCTTTCCTTGTATGAGAGATGCTCCAAGCTCTTAATAATTTTCATGGTACTCTCCTGGGCTCTCTCCAGTGAGTCCATCTCTTGTGTACTGGGGAGCCCAACACTGAACACAGCACTCCAGGTGTGGCCTCTCTTTTTTGTTTTTTTTTTTTTTTTTACTTCATAATAAGATACTAATTACAACAAACGAGACTAGAAATTTTATCTCTGGAAATATCATACTGAATAATTTCTTTAGTAAGTTGTTAATTTTTCTTTATTTAGTTAAACAAAACCATGCTGCAGGGAGTCTGTTGTGTTATAGAGTGCAGTTAATCAGTCTTACTCCAGCTGCAAGCTGAGGTTAGGAAAATAATTTTAAAATGTGACTGGAGGCTACTATTGTAATCTTCCACCTTTGTTTCTAGGACAATGAGATGACAGTTACCTTTTTCTTGATAAAACATTTGTATACATTCAATTTTACTAACCACACTTTTCTTGCATATGATATGAAAAGCGGATACAGTGACCTCAGGAAGGAGCTACACATTAAAACATTCTGATAAAATATTTGTCATTAGGAGCTGGTGAGCACATTGACCACCCATTTCAAAATACAAATGGAAAGTGACTCACAGAAAAAAATATGTTCGGAGAGAAATTAATGTGTGCAAGGTATGAATATGAGAAGCATGAAATGTCATGCAGTCCTCAGATCCCATTTGCCAGAGATTTCTTTTGCTTGATGCTGCTCAGGATGCAGTCATGTGAGCCTGGAAGGACCTGCCTGCCCTTGCAGTGGGTATGGGAGTACCAGAGAAGCATGGACGTGCTTTGGATGGCGAAGGTCTGCTGGAGGCACTGCTAGATTTCTGTGAGGAGGCGGCTGGCATCAGCTTGGTTGTCTTTCACAGAACTGAGTTTGCTCCCTCGCTGTTGTCATGGTAACATGAGCCTCTGATCAAATGAGCCTTAATCACTGAGTTAGAAGTCAATGGCTCTTCCTCGTAGGAAATAATACGGGAGAAGAGGAGGAAAAAAATATATATACTTCCCATAGAAAAGTTCAGACAATTCGCTTGACCACTCCATGTTAATTTTCCAACCATGACACTCTAGTAACAAATCATCTTTGTGCAGTTCGGAGTTGCAATTTCACTTGTTTGCATAATGGAAAAATATTGAAAGAGTATTTTCTGTACAGGAAAATACACAGCAGTAAGCACATCAAAATCTCTAGATGAACTTTTTAAATAGGGTTATTGAATGTGGATGGATGTTCTTCGGAATACAATGTTTATCAGATTTGCAGTGGGGTTAAGATGCTAAATAATTTTATAGCAGTCATGAGTATACTTCTCCTAGTTGCAAGGACATTACAGGGACATGTATTAAGTGCTACTATAGCACAAAAGACTGCTATGTTTTATCAAGGTGATGCTACCTCAGCTATTTTCTTCACATAACTGCATTACTAAAAAGGAGGCTTTTTATGTTCTGAAATGAATTTGGCACAGTGGACTGGAGCACCATGATGTTTCTTGACATTATAAATTAACTCATGCAAGGCACTGTTCTGCAGTGGCAAAATTATTTCTGGTTTCCAAGCTATTATACTTGAAGGTAGCTCTTATAATAGCACTATAGTGTGAGTGTCTTCAAGAAGAAACTTCATAAGCAAGAAGATATTTAGCAACCATTGGGAAGGAGTGAAAAGATGAGCTTTCAGGAATAAAACGGGGTAACTATTCAATTATTTAAAGATATCATGGTAAAGTGACTATTAGAGTGCAAAACAACTGGATGGAAATCTAGTTAATGAATGAAATTTGGGCATTGCAGTGGTGAGTTAGCTGATGCCTGCCAATTCAATGTGTGAAATATATATATGGGTAGTAACTACACTGACAAAGAGAGACAATCCCCCAGATTAAAAAATAATGACCATCTGATCTCAGTAATGGAAAAACAAGAGCAGAAATAGTCAAAGATTACAGGTCTCCCAAAAGACAGGGAGCCTTTGTAGAAGATTTCTGAATGATCCCAGCTTTGCCCAGAGAAGCTGTGGATGCCCCATCCCTGGAGGTGTTCAAGACCAGGTTGGATGAGGCCCTGGGCAACCTCATCTAGTGGGTTACCATGACAGGGGGTTGGAACTAGATAACCTTTAAGGTCCCTTCCAACCCGAGCCAGTCTATGATTCCATGATTTTATGATTCTATGATTCATAGAGGAAAGCTCCTGCTTTTTAACTTAGAAGTAAAAGATGAATCACTGAAGGTGTACAGTCACAAGATTTGCTCATTGTAAAAATAAAATAAAATGAAATATAAAAAAATCAATAGAACCTATCCCTCTATGAAATCCAAACAGTTTAGTAAGTCAAAGCAAGCGACTTGCTTTTTAATTCATCTTAGTAGAAAATGTCACTGGAGCACAGGCAGTTGCCTATAGAAGACTAGAATTGATATTTGGCAAATATAGCATCTCTTAATACTGTCATACGACATCAAAGGCATTTCAGTTTCCAGCAGAGCATGTCTGAATGGTGCTTTGTGACTAGTGTTTTTTTTCTTTGGGAAAAAATCCGCTATTACTTGGTTGCAGAATAAGGGAGGGAAAGAGATAAAAGGTGATAAATAAAACATTTAGGAAATGAATATGACAGCTATGAAATCAAGATTTTCTTGATGTAGTTACAGTTGCTATTATAATTCTTCACAGAATTAATACTTTAGATTGTTTAATTAAAAACTATGGATAATTAAAATGCTAATGTACACCTTTTAGATCCAACTTTCATGTAAATTTGTTGATTTATAATCTGAAATTTGTGTGAATCTGTTGCTTGCTCTGCAGCAACAAAACTTTCTTCTGGATGCTTTATTTTTATGCTACTATCATTACTATGACAGGGGGTGGGGAAAGACTCGCAAGAAAGCTGCTGGAAATGGAAACAACACACTTAATGATTTATTTGTCAGTCTAATTCAAAAGATAAGGAGTTTCTGTTTCTTTTTATTTTTTTCTTTATTTTCTTAAGTTCAGGGTTATCTAAATATAACTCAGTAAGCAGTGCCTCTTCTTTAGAATATGTATTATTTTTATGGTTAGATAGTGGATCAAGGACCAAAAAAATTTCACAGCCTTCTGTCAAATAGCAATATCCAAATTTGTTCTGAAGAGCAAGAACACAATGGTCCATTTTACAAGTTTTGGCTGTTTAATATATTGCGTTTATCATTTACTCTTTTGAGAAAGATGAGGAAATGTCACAATATCAATTTCTCTTTGATGTCACAAACCCAACATTTTTTTCTGAAGTCTTCATCTTGTTTTTATGTTGAAAATATGTTTTGAGCAAAACATACTCTCAGGTAGAAAGCTATCAAGATAATTTTGCTCTCCAGTCAGTATTTTCAAAACTGAAATGGAAGTATTCTCTGTTAAAATATTAGGCAAGAATATTGACTATTGCTTCTTTGGCTTAAAGTTCTAACATTGTTATTATTATTATTGTTGTTATTATTATTATTATTGTTGTTATCATCATTATTATTATTTCCCACAGACTGATATTTCAGCTAGGTAGATTGCAAAGCCCTGTGTCTTTGTACTAATTTAACAATGGATATACTGGTGAGAATATATCAATGGTGAGACTACAAAGCTGCCGTAATGCTTTTCATTTACAATCCAATAACAAAATGTGCTTTTTTTTTTTTTTCTGCTTTATTTTACTTGTGTGTTTGCCTGTGTGTGTGGAATGTGGAAGGAGAGTAAAAGGAATGCATGCATTGTGGGTTTTCTAAATTTGATTGTGTCTCACCTGTGGTTCTTACACTACCACTGCTCAAATGACTGTAAATGTGAAACACGTGGCATTTACAAAATGTAACTCTTTTAGGAGCTTAGTATGACCATTACAAAGATTGAAAGAAGAACAGTGTAGCTTTGTCTGTTTGCCCCAAAATATGGAAAATCTAAAAGATTTGCATTTACAGTATCTCCTCACAGTATTCTGTGTTATGTATAAAAGAGAGCTTCTAATCTTTAAAGTGTCTTTAATAAGTAACTCCACAAAATTACATTTGAGGGGATGACAATGTGGGGGACTTATGGACAGGTGAACAGCCAACATATTGCTGAGGAGCTCTGCATCCAAAAATTGTATTCGTATCACATTATCTAGTTTAATTAATTTATTTTTAATACATACATATATACTATACGTTCTCTTATATTATATTATTTATATAATACAATTTAAATTATATTAAATTGCATTAAAATTATAACAGTATGGTACAATGGCATCTTTCCAGAGCTCAGATATGCTGCTTTATCAGCAGAGTTTTTGATTTAATTAATATTTATAAAGCAGTTTAGGCACAACGAACTGCAATGCAGTTGCAAATACATCAATTTTAGGACCATCTTGTTATAGCTTAAATCCTGTCATGAATGGTCACTGTTTATAGAACCTTGCTCGGTAACTAACATCTTTACAGCATGACATAATGTTTACAGAAGTTGCACCAACAGCAGGCAAGAACTGCAGAACTTGCCCTAAACTTTCAAAATTTGCATCCCATTCTTGAAATACAGAATGGAAAGTGAGGAACTCACAAATTTCTCTTGCTTTGAGTCGAAATATCTATCCATCACTACCAGCAGGAAATGTGGCATTCTTATAAAACAGCTTCTGGGAACACTATTGAAAGCAGCAAGCTTAATAATTGCAGGTGGTCATGCATTCTTCACACCCCTTCCCCAATGTTAGAGGTGAGATGCAGCTATAGGTGCATCAAAAGAAGGTTCACATCATATATAGATACACTTATGCACAGTGAGGTCTAGCTAATTTCAGCAACAGTTGAGCTGAGATGTCTATGTCAGCCATGAGGCCATGCTGGCATCTCAGATGGCTGAGGAGATTGACAGGCTGTGCTAAAGCTGGGCTGCAGCTATAGTGCGAAGCAGCCTTTTTAAATCACACATCCTATTGTGGTGGGACTATGAGAGCTGGGGACACATGCAGTTGAGATCTGAAAAGACATGGGAGCCAAGAGCAGGGGATGTATGTACGTACATTGTGCACAAAGGAAGGACCAGAGTCTTGTCAAAAGAAATTTTGATGAAAGAAAAAGCATGTGACATGAAATACAGCTTTTCAAAGTAGAGAAAAAAGGTCTTTGAACTTTAATAGTTTGTGTTGCAGTTGTTTAGAGTTCATTTTTGCTCCTTTCACCCTGTTTTCCAGTCAAAAAAGCAGAAGTCTTTAAAGAGACTAAGTCCTTTTAATGAGATGCTCCTTTGCCAGTGTATCTGAAAGTTGCCTTAATAGCATGACTGAGATCACTTTAACTAATTTAACCTTTGAAGACATTCTTTTCATTCACAGCAGCAATGAACAAATTATTCCATTCTAAATGTAATTCTGTTTCACTGTTCATAGCACCCGGTTCCTTGATAGAGGCATGAATATGCCAAGGAATATCACTTAGAAATGTCATCTCAAATTTAATTAGGAAAAGACTCTTTATAGAACTGTTTCTATTCCAGAAACTGCAAATATCTTACTGGTCTGTCTTTTGCTACCTGGTTCAAGCATAATCTCTCTGATAATATCAGTAACAGTAAACCTTGGAAGAGTGACACTAATCATTAATACTGTTACAAACCTGTATCAGTGGATCAGAGATAAGTAAAAATGATGCCGTTGAAAGAAGATACATTTTTCATTTATTCTTTCTAATTTTGCTGGAAGTTCCTTTTTCAGTGAGTGTATTTATCGCATACAAATTTCATGCATCCATAGCTAGAAGATAAGCCAATTCTGAGTGTGCTATAATATGGAATTGTTACAAACAAACACTCCTGACATTTGAATCCCCTTTTGCTGTTTTTGTCATTTACCATTGTTTCATGACAGTTGTGTCTGAGAAAAGGATACAAACTAATGTTAAGGATGCTAAGTAAGGAGGGGTTTCACTAGTACTTGTTTAAAACAAACATTTTTGTTATCTGATGGGTAAACACATTATAAAATGTGATTTTGTGTTTTTACAGCGCTTATGGAAAATTAAATTATTGAAGCAGGTGATAACCTTGAAATGGAGAATTTAGCAGTCAGTAAGAGAAAGACGCATTCTTTTTCCCTCTCTCCATCCTGTAGTAGCTTTCAGGAAGATGATATCTGTTGTTGCAACTGGACTTCAATTCTTGGACAACAGGAGTATGAGAGAAAAAAAGATGTAGCAAAAAAACCAGGACCTTGCAGGAGTTAAAACAGTGGTGATTGCAAGACTTAAAATATTGGCAGTATTTAGTTGCATAAAAAAGTTTCTATTTTTCTTCTGAATATTATACCTTGCATAATATATACATATATTTCCAGTAAGTGGCAGAATGTGCCCTCTTCTTCTGTAGCTCTGGGGGGCTAAATGAGTGTAACGGTTGCACATGACAACTGGCAGGAAATCTGTCAGCTATTTCAGGAGCCCAGTGCTGCAGGGAGGGGATGATGGGTCATGCTTCTGCTGGAGGCCAACAGAAATAGTGACAACCTCATTCAAGTGTAGTCTGATATGTCAATATGAGCTGTTTTGCTGCCTGTTTTCTTGTCTTATTAAAAGAAACCTGAGGGACAATTCAATTACAATGTCCAGTTCATGACAAGAAAAGTCAAAGCTGTCTGACTGAGGTAGCCTTTAGGAAAAAAATCATTTCTGAAAATACCCTCTTCCATCCATATTTAGTATGAAACTCCCTTTTTGTGAGACTTACATTTAGCTTTGAGGCTTCTGAAATGCATCATCACCAATGCTAAACACTTTAGGTCTGCATACCTGGACATTACAAGGTGGTTCACAGCAAGCCTACAGCTCTGCTTTAAATATAGGAATATAACTCTAGCTTGATAAAAGAACATTATGGGAGGTATCTTGTCAGGCCTGTCTCTTTCTGCAGTGATATACAGAATTCAAAAACCCTGTCTATATCTTAAAACCTGCTTGTGGCGCCACCCCCTGTGATGTACCATCTTACACTCACTGGCCATCGGTCATCTGGACTACTGAACCCATGATGCTTGCAATGGGAAATTGCTAGAAACTGAGATCAATGGGATTGAGAATAGATTCCAAAAGACAAGTAACACCATTATTATGAGGTTGGTGCCTTTAAAAACAAAATGTGTTTCAGTCTGGCCATCCTACAGGAACATATCCAAAACTAGATTTTGCTCAAAATTTTTAACATTAGCCAGTGAGCAGCTAGCAGAAAATAAAAGAAATATTTGTATCTGGGAAGAAGAAGGAAAAGTGAGATTTGGATATTATTGAAGTATACAACTGAGAGCAGTAAAGTCAACAAAACTCAATAAAAGATTTCTGAGATGACTTAGATTGCTTTTTATCCTTATAAAAGTAAATATTGTAATCATATCTTTGGAATACCAATTTTCTAGGATGACCAAAGCAATTGCAGATATTATTGTGTTTTATTTTGCATTATAGTATTATGACAGCATTCCTGTAATGTCATGGTAAAAGTTTCTTCTACCTGCTTTTCAGTGTCGTTAAACTTGCTCCATAAAGCATATGGGGGTAAAGAAAAATCAATGAAACCAATCTCAGGGGACTTTGAAACACAGTTTATTGACAGTGAACATATGAGCTGCTTCAGTATCAGTTAGTGAAGACATGATCTTCTGTGTTAGTATTAGGACCACATAGCAGAATGTCTGCTGCAGACAGACCAAAATCAAACACAGCGAGCTTCCTTCAGGTCTCGAATTTATCCTCAGCATGTCAAAGAACAAGTGATGTATGGCTGAGTCCAGCCCTAAACCTGCTTTACTTCTGAAGATGTCAACTGACGCAAGCATACTGTGTCTTCTAAAAAAAGTGAGACCTGGATAGACCAATTTCTTTCTCATTTTTCCATTCTGACGATAACTTACTTGTATGAAGATTTCCTAGCAAGTTTCTCTGGCAGTAATTCTACCACAGGGAATAGCAACAACAAATTAGATTGACAGGGTTAGAAACAACAAGTTCTGTTACATTGACCTCTGCAGAACATATCTATGACAGCTTTCATTATAATAAAAATTATACTGTTATAAATCCCTTTTATTTATTTATTTATTTATTTATTTTTGGTAAAGACTCTTTCCTGAAAGACTGAGAATTATCTTCATTGGATATGTCTAAATGAAATAAAATAAACTGTTCAATTTCTTTACTTTTCTGGGAAAACCTTGAAAAAGCCACCATCTCATTAGCTCCAAAAACGAGACAAAAATTTAGAAGCTGGATGGAAAATTCAGAGCTTCAAATGGAAAGCAGAAAGTGTTTCTTCTTCCAAAGACTGAAAAGTAGTCTTAAGTAGAAACATTAAAGGCTAATGTTAAGAAAAATTCCTTATGTACTCTGTCTAGTGAAAAAAATGTCGATTTTCTGAAGAGAATTAGATATGCTGACAAAAAGATTTTCCAAAAGACATTGTTTTGGTTCCAGTTTCAGTTAAAATTTGAGTGAAAGAAAGTTTTCCTTTATTACAGAAATGCAGTACACAGGATCTGCCAGTAATGGTGAATCACTTCACATTTCTGTTTTCATATTGATTTGCAAATGGTAAGAGGAAAAATGTTAGGGGCATGGAGTGCTTAACTGAGAAATATTCTTATCACCAAATATTAGTTGCAATTGTATCAATACAAATATGTTTACGCATTTTTTTTTTACTTTTTTTTTCATTTTCTGCCACTATTGAAGTTGTTGATTAAAGAAATAAATAGCTTCTTCTTCTTCAGAAAAAAAAGAGAATTTATGCCATCTCACAGTTTTTTCTTTTAACTGATGCTATATAAAAAGTTCATTTAATTCTTATGTTCTTGATAATAATCCACGATCCTTAATAGCCCCTGAAACTATAGCCAGTTTGGAATTCTTATGAGTTAGATGATTTTCACACACTTGCCAGCATAGTTCATATTTGTGACAAATGTAGTCTCCCCATTATACTGCTATAATCAATGTCCTTGTTGCCTCCATCAGGGAAATGTTTATGTACAGGTATTACCAAAAGATACTGGTAGTTGGACTGCAAGGCCCTTATTTCTCTTGCAGTGTCCCAGTGTTTATCTTGGTCACGTTGTCTATCCAAGCTACCTGAATTCCTGGTTCCCGGTTCCTAATTCCTGGCTTACCTGGCTTGTGCTACTTTGAAGTCCCAGTTTTGGATATGAATGTTGGATAGTGGCTAGTTACAAAACAGTCTCCATCAAGACTCAAAATATGGGGCACACGTTCTTTCAGGGAACTATTAAGTTGAAAAGAGATGGAGTTTTTCACTTTTTTTTTTTTTCCCAGGCTTTTGTCGTCAGCTTCCCTTCTTCATCTGTACTATTTGGAGAGTGTTTTTGGTTTTGTTTGTAAGATTATTATTATTATTAGTTTTTGATAATTACCCATGAGGGCTGAAAGTAACTTATCTCCCTCTCAGTCTTTCAATGTGTGTTTTCAGGGATGGATACAAGACAGTTTGGAAGCTACTTCATTTGCTTAGTCATTGAAAGAACAAAGAAGCATAATAGAGTGTACTTAGAAATATGCAGCCTTTCTCTCCAAACCACTTTCAAGATACAATAACATTTCTGAACATTCTGGTGTTTAAAGTAATCTTTTCAGTGAAACATTTTCTTTATTTGAACCGTTTCTTTGGCAAGGCTTTTTAGGTCTTACATAGAGTTTTTATTTTTTTTTTCCTTTAGATGTAGGAAACTCTGTAATTGTAATGAACAATAAGAAATATTTTAAATAAGAAAAAGACAAAATAATTCAGATGTCAGGCACACATCCATCTGCCATAAATGATTAGATAATTTCCTGCTGGCTAGAATACCAACACAGTGTGTTGAAGATGTTAATGTTGGTCCCTTGCTTCAACTCTTCTCTTATTGTTCCATGTTATACAAAACAGAAAATGTCCTGCAGGATGACTGAGGATTACTCCAGTAATCATTTGGAAATTTGTTGATTTGTTTCCAGGTTTCACTGAACTTTCCCGTCTTTCCTAGACAGCTTTCCTAGTACCAAAGTTATGTGCAAATTTAAAAGTAAAACTTTTCATAAATCACTATAGGCTTTATAGGGTGAGAAAACAATTTTTCTATTTATCTGTAATTAATGTATTCAAAACAGCTGGGTGCTATCTGTGTCTTGTTTGTAATGGTTCAGAACAGTGCCAGCTTTGTTTACAGGCTGATAGCCACCTTTTAATAAAAATTTATTTGGCCTGATAATCCTCTGCTTCACAAATTGTAACCTCCTCTACAGCAATGTGATGTGGGTTAGAATGCTGACAATGGTTTACATGAGATGATGTTGGATTTAATAGCATAACTCGTATAAAGCATGGCACTGATAGGGTGGTTGGAGAACACTGAACCCATTTAAATGTAATGGCAACTGGCATGTCAAAAATATGTTTTTCAAGAGTGCTTTGCTTCTCCAAAATAGCGGACAACAGCTATTAGCACACCTTCTTGAAGAAAACATAATAATTTCACACAAAAGAAAAAAATCCTACATGGCTTAAATGGCTTATTCAGCACACATGAATACCTGATTCATGATTCAACATAGAATTTTTTTGGCAGCTTTTCCCTTTATCTTGGAATAATTGTACTGCAGCAATTTATCTATGGAAAAAATAAAATTGTTACTTTGTGAAGGACCATGGGTCTTTCTCCTGCAGACCCCCTTTCATGTGTAGCCTGAGTTGCAACACTCCCATGAAGGCAGACAGTGAAATTCCCATGGAAAGATACTGTGCAATGCATTTATCAAACTAGTTTCTACGCACAAAAGTCTCTACTTTTTTCTGCTTCATCATGAAAGTGGGCGTTGATGGAGACAGTTAAGTATCAAATCCCCATTGCTCACCTCACAAATGAAAGCACAGAAGAGCTGGGATGTTGAGACTCAGACTGTCTCCTATGCTTTGTTTTTCATTCTCAGTCAAAGCTGTCACATTGCAATTTTATGTGACTGCGATAGTCAGGGAAAAACACGCTCATGACTATACATTGTTACAGAAATCTGCCTGATCTGGTATGTATTTACTGATATATTATGGTGCTAGTCTTAATGCTAGCATATGCATTTTCTGCATTTAGACTAAGAGAGAAATGAGATTCAGAAAGATTTTACTTAGGGTTATTAAGTTATGATGCACATGTACATGACTATTTTCAAGGTAAGAGATGCTGCTGCTGAAAAAGAAGCCTTTGATCTTGTAAGCACACAAATATCACAGTGCTGATCTATCTTTAAATTTTCACTTCGAAACTAATGTTAATTTCTGATGAGCTTGCACTAGTGCTCATCTGAGATTTAAATTCTGATCCCTGCAGACACTTAGATGCATAATTAACATTCACAAATTTTAGTGAGGTGACTCGGACAACTTCTTACAAGAAATATCTTTACATAGGTTCAAATATTGAAAAAATAAGGTACAGGTCCATTGTCTCTAAATATAAACATCTTTCAATGTATATTTTCTACACTGCAGTTGCTGAAGACCTCTATTTTAGATGACTATGTCATCTTAGAATCATATTCTACTACAAGTTTGGGATATATCTAATATATCTAGGTTTTTTGTTTGTTTGTTTTTTGTTTTGAATGCTGAACTACAGCAGTCTGTAGCTTTTATTTTCTTCAGACTTTTTTACTATATCCTATCTCCTTTTTCTTTACGCTGTTTTTCATATGAAATAGTTAAACTGAGAGACTTTAAAGCAGCTACGCTACAAGGCTTCAGGCAACTCTCTTTTGTTTGTCTATTTCCATGAATATCAATTTGCTCTTTCATAGCTGAAAAGCAAATGGAAGTGGAAGCACAAATTAGGCAATTAATATCCTCAATAACAAACATATCATTTCATACTTTATATGGCAAAAATCTTGATTTACATTGTATTGATTTGTTATAAGGCAGGAGCGAAAGTAAAAATAACTGTTGTCCTTTCCAGCTTGTAAGACGTTTGTTGGGTTTGTCTAATGACCAAAGGGATTGTCATGGGGGATATGCAGTGGAATCCCTTTTGCTACCACAAATCCTGATATTCTGATAAAAGAATAGGGAAGCTTGGAGTAGCAGCAGATATCTACTATAGGAAAGATAGTACGTATACCAGTCTTCAGGAATCCAGCATTTGCTAGCAAAGTGTTTTCCGTAACTTCCGCCGATACCTATCTGAAACTTCCACCCATATCCAAATACATCGTATATTCTGCATTATATTCACTGGTTTGGGATGGAGAAAAGCACATAATTTTAATGCATACATGGATGCCCTAATTTAAAATTATATATATATATATGAATGGTCACCTAATGTTATACATTCAATATGTAAATATATTTGTAATTACTAAAGTGTACAAATGAGTTTATAGAATAGATGATATTAGAGGTTGGGCTCAGGGTTTTACTTCTCACTTTTAGAGTCTGTTTTAATTAGAGCTCTCTGCTCCTAGAAAACATTATTTCAGTGAGCCAACTCCAATTTCATACATGTTTCAAGACATGATAATGGCTGCCCAAAAGTATGGGCAGAATTTTTGACATCAGATCTTGCAGATGTGCTGCACTAATCTTCATCCTGCTTATTTTTATTCTTCATCCTCTTTTGGTGAAGTCATGCTTTCTGCTTCCTCTTTCAGGATATTTTTCCAAAGTTTCTTCTTGCTCCACCTAGAATCCCATGTTTTTCAGAGATGGTCTCAAAGAGACATTTTAAAACAATAATATTATTTTGAAGGGAATTTTTAAAGCTTCCTTCTTAATTTAAATGCTTTGTTTTGTTTTATGTTATTTTATGTTATGTTATTTTATTTTATTTTATTTTGTTTCGTTTCGTTTCGTTTCTTTTTGTTTCGTTTTATTTTATTTTATTTTATTTATTTATTTATTTATTTTTATCCCTTCAAGGACAATGATTCTCCCTGTCCTTACTTTTTTTTTTTTCTTTGTCTTGAAATGTGTCTTTTATGCATTGAGACAACAGTCTTAATCTTGCTTGACGATGACCTATCTCATCAGTAGTGCTTTTCTTTTAATGATTTATTTTAATCCTCTACAGCATTTCTGCACCACAGCCATGATAAAACCAGGGGTCAACTATGAATATATTAATTTGATTCTAATACCACAGAAAATTACACTGTATTTATTTAATCATGTTCAAATATGAGTCACAAGATTCAGATGTCATCACAGAGGCACATGCATACATATATTGTGCATTGTGAGGCTGGTAGTTTCCTGTGAGTGTACATCCTGCCCCATATCAAATGTATTCTCCCTGTAATGTATTAAATGTCAATTGATCTTTTTTTTTTTTTTTTGAGAAATTTGCTATTATAGTAATTGTTAATTAAACAGTAGCAGACCACTCTTTCTAACTTCAGTCTACCTTGAGAAGTAATGCTATCTTTCAAACGAGAAAATAAGCAAGCAAAGACAAAGCCGGCCAGGTCTCTGAGGTGGATCTGCTTTTACTTCCTTTCAAAGTGAAAGAATGGAAGTTATGAAAAGGTCTTTTATCTTCATAGTTTTGTATGAGCTAGCATATAAAATAATAAAACTTTAATTAATAATAAACAATATTTTTTAATCAGAAGATGTTCAGTTCTTCTGAATGAGACAGATCCATATAAAGAAGGTCTGAAAAAGGTCTCCTCTCTGGCCATATTTTCCTTGGTGTAGAAGTCCTTTACTCAAATCTTGCTTTCCAATCAGTCAGTTTTAACAGTCTTTCTCAGCTGCCCAAACATATCACAGTCTGCTCAAGTTCCCGGATAAGCTCTTCACCTTGTCATTTCCCTCAGGAGTGTCTCTGAGCTGTTATCAACTTCATATCCTCTCCTGGAGTCTCTTTGGTTGCATTACAGACCTTTTCCCTGCTGAGGGAACAGTCCTGTGGAGGTCAGTCGGAACAGTGAATTTGTAGTATCCTGACTCTTGTCTGGTTTGAGTTGCCCGTACAAAGAAACTCTGCCCTGCTTCCTGTTGGACTGCCTGATAACCATGCCTATGTAAGTTTTTGAGCACCTGTGAATTGTTTAGTGCAAAATTGGTGAAATACTGGATTTGCTGTTGTTTTAACCCAGATAATCATGCAACTGGAATGATCTGGGCAATTGTACTGCTGTACTGGTTCTGGCTGGGATTGAGTTAATTTTCTTCATAGCAGCTCATAGGGTGCTGTGTTTTGGATTTGTTACCAAAAGTGTTGATAAGACACCGGTGTTTTAGCTATTGCTGAACAATGGTTGTACAGTGTCAGGGCTTTTCCTTTTTTCCCATTCTACCCCTCCAAAGCAAGTAGGCTGGGGGCTGGGAGGCGATACATCCAGGACAGATAACCCAAACTGATCAAAAGGGATGATCGATTCCATATAACATCCTGCTCAGCAACAAAAGCTCTGGGAAAGGAGGAATTAGAGATATTTGTGTTTGTATCCTCAATAATCATTACATGTGATGGAGCCCTGCTTTCCAGAAAGTGGCTAAACATCTGCTTCCAATAGGAAGTAGTGAATGAATTATTTATTTTGCTTTGTTTACACATGCATCTTTTGCTTCACTTACTAAATGGCCTTTACCTTGACTCATGAGATTTCTTGTTTTTGCAGTGGGTGAGCAACTGGGTGGGGTCTTAGCTGCTGCAAGTCAACCCATCCTGGCTGCTGATTTGTATTTTTTACTATACTGTTATTCAGAAATTGATTGTTTTTCTTTAAAGATGTTGGTATCTTTTGTTGTGGTGTCTATTGTATCCTGAACCTGTAAGACAATGGTGCTGCCTTAAGACCTTGCAGGAAATTCAATATCTGTTTGGAAAAGTGCAATCTGTCCTCTATGTTACACAGCTCACAACTTTTTAAATAGAAAAAGACATGGAATTGAATGCAAGTACAAGAAGTTGTTCTTTCAATTGTTCACTCAGGTGAAGATTTTATTCTAGTAATCTTGGCCTTTGCTCTTCTGGTTGCAACATGTTCTGCATGAGCTCAAGTAGCTCCAAGGCCATTTTAACAATTTTGAATAGTGCTGTTTAAGAATCTCTGCTGTCCTTGACATACAAATCATGCAACTCTGACAACAACTGTAATTTGAACATAGTGAAGTCTGTCTGGACTTCTTTGTGTATTCAGTTGAGTTGCTCAGACCACATATACTGAAAAAGCCTGCAAAGATGCAGCAGGATGCTTGCTGTAAACATATGGTAAGTGTGTCTCATATGGGGTGTAGCATCTGACATTTTAGGTTGGGACCACTGGGGACTGTGGATCAGTGGCCCTGGTGAACAGTGGGTTAAGATGTCACTGTCAAACAGTCACTTAGAAATTTCTTTTGGGCTTTAAGTATCATGTTGAGCTTCATCCTTACACAATGAGATAAAGCCATAGCAAGGTAGATTTTTCATACAGGTCACAAAATCCAGGAAAAAAAGGAAGTTATTGGGAAAAATCCTTAACCTCCTGTTAGTTTGTTTGGATAATACAAACATTTGTTTCTTCACTATATTTTCAGAATTTGGCAGACAATGCCTTATATTGAACAGAAGGGATGTACTTTGCAAATACAGTTCAGCAAATTTCTCAGTGTGACTTTAAATTACTACTTTAATCAAACAGAAGTATGGAACTGAATTAAATATGAGGCATATGTGAAATGAAAATAGTTCAAGAAAAAGAAAGCAAAAGCTAACTAGAAACCTTCAACAGTAACTTTATTTTTATTTTTATTTTTTTTATAAAACAAGCATAGCTGAAATCATTGGACAGAATTGTACAACTAATGACAGATTTGGTAGAAACGTATTATAGAACAGTAACAACTACGCAAGAAAAATAGATTGCCAACTCCTTCGGAGTGCATATGAGACCATTAGGACCCCTGGAATACTCAGGGTCCCAGGATTTGGGTAGTGAGAAAAAAAAACAGCAAAGCTGAACATTAAACCAACACCTCCTCCTCTCCAGTCTATTCCCAGGCTCAACTTCACTCCTCCTTTCTCAGCTCCTCTACCCTCAGCCACCTCCCTGCGCGGCACAGGTGAGATTGAAAATGGGGTGTTGTGGTCAGTCCATACTGGTTCCTCTCTGCTGCTCCATCATCCTCATGCTTTTCTGCCTCAGACTACAGAGGACAGAATTTAAGTTCAGTGCAACCTTGCTGCACCTTGGGTGTCCTATACAAACTTTCTCACTTATAGTATCCACCTAAATCATGATTCTCTGGGGAGTCTTTCTCAAAATGTGTTGACTGCTAAAAGAGTGAGTATAGAGGGTCAGCCAGTTCCACTATGTGCCTTGATGTAGTGAGAAGTTGGAATGGTGAAACCACAGATTCTGCTCACCAATGGACGGAACAGCATTTTGTGGTTTGGGGTTAGAAAATGGGATGATACCTTATCAGAGGACCGTATTGCCTAAATAGAAGACTATAAATTTGAAAAACAACATTATTCCAGACACAGCCTACTCATTTATTTTATTTTTAGGAGAGGCTCAGCTTTCTCAGAAAATTAAATAAGCAAATATGTGTCCCTTTATTATGACAGTGAACTCAGCCCTCAGCACTATGGAAAAAACAAAACAAAACAAAACAACAACAAAAAAGAAGTATTGCAAATAGGGATTTCCCACTTATTTCCAGCCTTAATTCTAAAACAAAACAAAGAATCCACATACCCATGACCCAAATAAAAAACAAGTCACAGTGACCCTGTTCTAGTTTTGAATTCCAATCTCTCATGACTGCTACACACAGCTAACGAGTGATGCCTTTGATGACATGATTGCTAACATTGCCCAGCATGACAATTTAGTGAAGCTAGGACACATGTGACAGACATCATCTTGGTTGGGAAATTAATACACACGAGATATCTTGAGAAACTAATCTTTATTCATCTTTTCCTCCTCAAGACATCTTGGTTTGCTGAAGATGGACAATGGTGTATAACAACCAGTGTCATCTTTCAGGTTCCAGCTGGAAACTGGAGTAAGCAAAAAACAACATAAAGCAAATATATGTAATTACAATTTATCTGAACCTCAGTAAATATCTTTAACTTTCCAGGGAAATTGAAAAGATCAGTGTAAAGCGAAATATTTAATGAGTGATTATGCATTATTAGAACTTCAGTAAAGTCTCTAACTTCCCCCAAAAGTTGAAAATGTCAGGGCTAAGTTGTCTTAATTTCTCTAAAAACTGTCTCAGCCCTTGCAACCTGAAGTCCAAAGACCTACTTCTCCAACAGAAGATGACACAAATGACAGAATAGAAACAAGTTATTTACTGTCATTCTAGGGAAAATAGCTAAATATACTTACATGATAAATGAGTCCTGATGACATTTATTGTGTCAAAGCTTCCAGATTATTGCCTATGGAGAGCTGTAAATTTGATATGGAAAACAGATATGGTTTTTATAATTATCTTTTCTAGAAGAAATTTATCATCTGACACAATTGAAGTGACAATAGCAGAATACCTTCCCTTTCCTCTGAGAATATTTTTTAACAATTTTTTACCCTAATGTTAGAAAAAGAAATAATTTATCTAGAATTACAGTTGTTAAAAAGGTATTTTAGATTAAATGAATTAAAACTTTATAGTTCATACAAGATGCAAAAATAGAAGCACTTTTCAAACTATGTTTTACCCCTTTTTATTAAAAAAAATCATATAGAAAAGAAGAATATTCCTTCAGACATTCTACCTGGAGTAGTAGAGCCTGTGTCAGATAGCAAAACAGGAAAATCCAATTACAAATGTCAGTAACTGTGAAATACAGCAGTTGAAAATAATTTCACCTGTTTACAAAAATCCCCAAGTTGCCTCCACATATAGCTTATCTAAGACAGATGAAAAACATGTAGCAGCTTCATTTTATGTAAAACTTCAAGACTAAATTCTTGTGCACACTACAACTCCTGATTATGCCCACTTCCAAATATTTCATATCCTCTCAGGATTATTTAGTACAGACACTTCTATCCACATATTTAAGCTACTAACTTTTCTCTACAAATCTATGCTGACTAGAATTTGTCCAGTTTATTATAACCAAAACTTTTCTCAACGCCACTACTACCAGATATAACAAATCCTTTAGATAAACATCATAACCAGCAGATAGGAATGTAGGACATGCACACTTACTTTCATAAATTAAGGTGCTAAACAGAGGAAATATTTTCAGTTACTAAGAAAAACAGAAATTGAGTAAATGACGAGATGAAATTAAATTGCAAGATGCCAAAACTCGATCCGTAATTTCTCTCTCTCTCTCTCTCTCTCTCTCTCTCTCTCTATTTATATATATACAGAGAATGGAATAGATCGGCTAGGAAGGGCTAAGATTAATCTGTTACTACCTGCTGGCTCAGTGGGAGGGCATGTTGGTTGTGATATCACCCAGACTGTGCCCCATGGGTCTCCAGTCCCTGGCCCATGGTTGATCAATGCTAGGTTTTCAAAGCAGGTCTCCCAGGTCACAAGCAAGTGCCATAAGTACTAAACTATCAGTTCTTTTCTACACCATTTCTACAAATAGAATAAGAAATAAAGAGAAAATATTGGCTTCTCAGAAAGCTAATCTGGCCCCTGTACACCACTTTTCTTTCACTTCAAAGGCCCTCTCCTGTCTCTCGTTCAGATTGGGTGGTTTACTGCTTGGCTGTTTTTTAAGCCTGGTTTTAAAATTTCATTTACAGTAGCAATGCTGAGCAATCATCTCACCCTGCTCATACAGAGGAAAGGCTTTCATCTGTGTGTGCAGCTTCACAGGCTGTACATACAGTGACAGTGCTGCACTTCAAGGACACACCAGCTTTACCACTTAGGTTCAGTAATTTCCCTCTCAGTACACAATAGTACACATGATACTCCAGCTACTGTCTAAAGTGTGCATGCACACTGAGACTACCCTGAGCAGACACAATGTATCAAGGCTGGTATGTGGGTACACGACAGCAAAGAAAGTCATGTTGCAAAGGAAGAAGTGCTGTGCAGGAACTTGCACTTGGTAACACTGGGCAAATTTGAAATTTCATATGTGCTTTGAAATGGTTTTCTGTATCCATTTGTATTTTGTTTTAGTGAAAGTCGTGAGCAGGAATGACTTAGTGGAAAGTGCATATTGTTAAGAAAAGGACAAAGTAATCACAAAGAATACAGATCCTGTCATCTTTTGCAATGAAAGGCAGCAGGAGGAATCAACCTTTTTTAAGCACCATTCTGTTAACAAATATGGAATGATATTTTGACAAAGGAGAGGATGACTTGCAGGGATCTCTAAAGAGGACATCCTGACCAATGTAAGACCAAATTTTTTATGCATCAATCAAAGGATAAAAGTTCCTTTTCTATTACATAAGTGTCTGAGCAATTAGACAACAGGATTTTCTATTCAGCTTGTCTTTGCCTCTTCAAGATAGATGCTGCAATTGCAAGTGGAAGCATATTGGAAGTACAGAGGCTTTTTATTTTTTATATTATTGTTGTTGTTATTATTATTATTATTATTATTATTATTATTTTCTCCTGCAGAAAGACTGAAACATGTCATTACTTTACTGGGAAAGACCAAAGTATGTCAATGCCTTCCTGAAACCACTGGTGACAGTCAGGACAGAAGTGTTTCTTTCCATCTATTACATTGTCGAAGACTGTCATCAAATATGTGGTCCTGGTTAGCAGATAGCTATAGAGGGGAAAATGAAGCCCACATGTTCATGAAAGCAAGGTGCACAGGGCAAAGATTTTTCTGCATGTCCATTGTTTATGCGCCTAGCCTTCAAGTAAGCAGCATTCATGTTCTCTTCTTGGGCTTCAACAGTTATTTAGCACTTCTCATACTTAAATGCCTCAGGTCTTTATCACATAGATCATGCAACATTTTAAACCAGAGCAAGAGACAATCTGAATAAGGACTTCCATGTGGATTATAATTGCTCTTAAATATGCTATTGAGTACTGAGGCGTTTGGACTCAGTTGAAGTAAACAACAGAATATCACCATGGAAATTACCACCTAAGATACAGTAGGTTCTGAGTCAGTATCTTTGTTTATAAATTTAATCTATTACTCATCATAACAAAAGACGTGAAGGGATAGTTTGCAGTAGAGAAATATAGTCCCTGAGAAAAGAAAAATAAGACGAGCTATGTCCAAATAATATGCCTATCAATGTCATTTGCATAAGCAAGATATCTTGCCCAGAAGCACCCCGTATCCAGAACTCATTCAAAGTAAGTTACACTAGTAAAAACTTGGAAATAATCATAGGGATCATATAATAAAAGAGAAAATTAAAGCTTCCAGGTTTCTCTGTGTAGAGAAAACTTTTTTTTTCTTTTTTTTTTCTTTTTTTTTTCCTAGTCACTCATAAGTGGAATCCTCAAAGGAGCCTCAACCTGAAGACAGAAAGGCTGCTCTTAACTTTTTGCAAAAACAAGTTTTATTTGTTAAAGCACAAGCCTTCTCATTTACAGTTTAATCATTCATGAGAAGCCTTGAAGAGTAAATCTTGCAGTTATTGACAAGTAGCATCCTCAGACCTCTGGAGGCTTTTAATTAGATGTCTGCTTTTGTGAAAGATGATCAGGTTTCCCAAGGACTGCTTTAGAACAGTCTCCTGGTTTTGGTAACCTTTAATATTTGTTAACCTGGGAATAAATCAGGAAAGTATTCTCTCAGAAAATTGTTTTTAAATATGAAAAGTCAACCTTGATTTTTCTTATACTTTCAAGAATTCTAATACTTTTCACCTTAAGTGTCAGCTCATATTTTTTCTAACTTTTAGAACCAGCAAATCATAGAATAATTTATTTTGGAAGAGACCTCTGGAGATCATCTGGTCCAATTTCCTGCTCAAAACAGATCTAATTATAGTAGGTTGCTCAGGAACATGTCAGGTTTTGAATATCTCATAATGAAAATACCCTAGGCCTTTGTTCCAGTGGCTGACCATCCTCATTGTGAGAAAAGTTTCCTTCTACATAATCAGAATTTTCCCTCTTTCAGTTTGTGTTTGTTGCCTCTTATACAGTCCCTGTGGACTTCCAAGGAGTCTCTGTTTTCTCTACAGTACCTGAAAACAACTGTAAGGACCCTGAATTTTCTAATAAGCTTTAATTGCCATAAAGACCTCACCTAGAATGTCCACTCATAATCCCAATTTGTGTATTTACAGCCATCAGGAAGTTTTCCAACTTTTTATCACTTCTCAAAGATGACAGAAATTTACAGTGACACCAGCCACCTCCCTCAGCAACCTTGGAGGCAGCCTGTTTGGTCCTGTGGACATGTGTATGTCCAGCTTCCTCAGGTAGTTCCTCCTCTATATTCTTTCAGCATGGGTCCTGTTTCAGTCTCCTAGACAGTCATAAAGCACAGGGACCTGAGATGTCTGAGGGCAGACCATACCAGGAAAAACTGAGACAAAGAAAACATTGAGAACCCAGCCCTTTCCATGTCCTTTGTAATCAGACACCCTATCCCTCTGATCAGTGGGCTCAGTTTTCCTTGGACTTCTTTTTGCTGCCAAAGAACTTACAGCCGCATTTCTTTGCTTTCCTTCACATCTCTCCTAACTTCAGATTTTCCTGAGTTTTGGCTTTCCTACCTCCATCTGTGCGCATTCAAGCATTGTCACTAAATTCTTCCCTGCTTCCACCTTCTGCACGTCTTTTTCCATCTAAGTTCTGTCAGTAGTTTCTGGCTCATCCAATCTGGATTGTGCTGTACCTGCTTGACTCTCTGCACATCAGAATGTACAGGTTTTTATCAGTTTACCTTTGAAGATCAATCAACTCTCCGAGGCTTCTTTGCCCTTCATGCACCAGGGTGCAATGTAAAAATATCCATTTGATTCTAATGAAAATGTATAGAGAGTTTTTTGTTATTCATAACAGTTTTAGGAATAAAGTAACACATACAATGCTTCCTATGCTGCTAATTTACAAAGCCTCCTGATGTTTATAGGGATTGAAAAATTTGTGGTGTTGTTAATTCCATATTCAAAGTATCAGTTCCATACAGACCAAGAAAGCCTTATCTAACATTCAGCTCAGAGGCAGTCTTTCCACTGATTCTAAAAGCCTGTAGTCAATGAACCTTGGACAGAGAGTGATGATTTTCTTTTGCTGAAAAATTCAAGGTTTAGAATGTTCTTGGGGTATTTTTGTTTTGTGTTGTGAAGAAAACAAAGACTTTGGATTATTCTGCAAACAAAATCTTTTTTATATAATAGAGCACATTCTGCTTGGGAACAGACCACTCACTGAGTCCATGTAGGTATGCTTGTATGCTTTTTTTTTTTTTTCTTCTTCTCTGAGTCAGGGTTAATTATCTTAGTCTCGTAACATGTTGTGTTTTGGATGTGTGACTAAAACAATGTTGATAACATATCAACATTTTAGTCATTGCTGAGCAGTGCTTACACAGTGTCAAGGCCTTTTCTGTTTCCTCACACTACCCCACCAACAAGGAGGCTGGGGGTGCACAAGAAGCTGGGAGGGGACACAGCCATGACAGCTGATCTAAACTGACCAAAAGGATATTTCATACCATATGACATGGTGAACAGCAATAAAAGCTTACAAGAACTCTGCTCTATTTCTCACTAATGCAGGTATGCTATATTTTGATTGAGTGAAGTTCTGGCTGGCATTTAAGAGTTACCTAAACTGATAGTATTTAGCAAATGTCTAATGAAAGGAAAAGAAAGGGAAAGTCTACATTTCTTGTTTCTTTTTTTATTTCTTTAATTCTACTGAAAATATTGTGTTATGAATACGGGACTGAAATACATTTTTACATTGATTAAATCAAGAGTTTTCTTCCCTGCTAGCAACTATTCATGAGCCATATCTACCTCTGAAAATTTCAAATGGATTTTTTTGAAAAAATATTTGAGAAAAAAAATTTTTAATAAGTGAGAAAAAATTGTGAGAGAAAAGTGAAAAATATTGTGGCAGAAACTGACGGAAAAATGCTTCCAAAAAAGTTGGTCCAAGCCCACCCTTCTTTTACAGCCAGAATAGTTATTTATTTTAAATAAATGGCTAACATGCAAGGACCAGGGCCTTAGTTAATCTCAGAGCAATTTGATTTAAAGGAGTTTCAGTCATTATTAATCTATAGTGCTTTCAAACTTAGAAGTGAAAGTTGTTTCCTAGGTCAGTGAAGTGTCCAAAATTCAGTTTGAGAAAGACCAGAGAACAGAAAAAATGAAACCTCTATCTACATGTTTTTAGGGTATGCTGATTCTTAGACATCTGGATTTTTTATACATGATGTTAAAAATTTGTTTCATAAAATTTAATTGAAAATTAGAAACATTTAAAGTCAAGGGAAACAATAAATGCCTTTACTATTAAAATCTATTGAAAGACACCTGTATTCAAAATGTGAAAGTGCAGTAGTTCCCATTCTCTCATAGCGGAAAAAATCATAACAAATTATAGAGATGAGAACTGCTCTTCAAAAGCACCAAAATACATTAGAAGCCTTGCATATAGAAACTTATTATGAAAAAATGCCTTACATTTCCCTCTTAGAGTAAGGCTGCCAGAGTAACCATCCAGGAGAAATAGGGAAGAGAGAAATGCTTTTCCTGTGCTTACAGTATATGGTCTTCACTTGATTTATTTTGAACAAGCAAAAATACTAAACTAGAATATTCCATTAATGCACATGTAAACACATTTGCTCTATTGGAAATATATATGTATTTTGAACTAGAAATCTTTCAGCGAACTGTTTCATACCCTGCCTGCATATGAAACCAAGTGCAAACCCTCACATTTTTAATTTTATCATCTTCTCACATTTTCCTCAGGGTATGTCAGCTAATTATATGATGCTACATTTGAAAGATACTTCTTTGAGCATATGTCCCCTTTTAAGATAAGAGATAATAAAGATTTGTCTGTTTACAATAGAACTATGAAAACTGGTCTAAAATTTCTGATTGCTCTGATTCATTGTAGTGTTGGGTGTTATTTTCTGTAGTGTCAGAGGAAGAGCTCAACAGCAAATTATTATGCTTCCTTTGATTTTATCAGCTGCTATGGAAATGGAAACAGTCAGCTCACTCTTTGAAGGTGTTTCTTTTACAACAACTGCAGCTACAACCACAACTGCAATTACAGCAATGCTGCAGAACACAGCTCAGAGAAGAACATCAAGGACTCCACTGAAAAGAGAAGATACTGGCAGGGGCATCAGTTGCATCACAAACTGCCATGTAACTGAAGAATAACAGGAGGATAAAGGGAACACACAGCTCTAAAGCTGGGATTAAAAACATGAGCACGAACTAAAAAAAAAATAAAACCTGACCCCCTAGACATAACTAGATGTGATGACATGTACATATGCCAACCAAGAACAGAAAATGAAAGGGAAATTTCTTTCATTGAGGAATACTTTTGAAAAAGAACTGTTCAAAATGTATTGATGAATAGCCCTGTCTACCACCCCCCAAGATCTGAATATAACTTTGTTGTTATAGAAGTATTCATTAACAAAATCCTACATAGCTTTGTTTAAATATTTAGATATGGTGTATACCCAGGCATTGCAGTTCCTCTTTACAATTCAGCCATTCCTCATTCCAAGCAAAAAGATATGTTAAAAAGAGAAAAAACCCCGCATCAAAACATTTATTTATTTATTTATTTATTTATTTATATTGCCTAGCTTCCTAATTTTTCCTCAGTTAGTTTTTCTTTAAAGTCACTGAACTGCAAGCCTTCCAGGGCAGAGACTGGAGAACATCATGATTACAAAATGCTAAAATGTCTAGGTGTATTCATTGGATCTTTAAACTCTTGCAAAAGAAATTTCTTTTCCACGCAATAGATACATATTTAATATTTAATAACAGAGAAAAGAAATTTCCAGTCATAGTTTTTTGTTTTGTTTTGTTTTTGTTTTTGAATTTCTCAGCCTATTGGTAATAGAAGTAAGTATTGATCATGAAAGCATATGATTTCTTCTTACTCCTTCTTCTCAAGAGAGAAAAAAAAGAGGACTTATTCATCTTATTTAAGAGAAAAGAAAATTAAGCCCAAATGTTAGGTGAAGTCTGTATGTTGTTGTCTCACCTAGCTAGAAGTCAGGGGGAAAAAGTACAGCAGACAGCAGAAACTTTATGAAATTAATATTTTCTTTGTTGACTGCAGTACTTGTGTTTACTTGGGTACAAACTACAGTCTTCATTTTTACTGTAACTAAAGATAACTGTCAGCTATGAGTCCAAAGGCTCCAATATTTTGAAGATCAGGTTGCTCATTGACAGAATTGTGAAGTTTTTGCAAAACAAAATGCTTTTTTTTCCCCACTCTCCATCTTCAAAGAGTTCACATAACATGTATTATATTTCATGCATGTGCTGTAAGGGTAGATGCAACAACTTTCAAATGACAGACGACCCTCAATAGTGGTTTTAAAAAATATTCATAGTTTTCTCCATATATCATCAAATGTACTTCAGGCTCCCAAACTTCTTTATTTCTGTTTTAAACCCTATCTCAAGAAGAAACTCTATGGTTCTGTTTTAGGTTGTTGGATGAGTATTTATTTTACATATGAAGAACACTGAAGTCTAACTTCATTGGCACTCATGGAGAGCTGATGCTTTAAAAATTGGGAGTAGAAAAGAATTACAGGTTAGGTGGATTTGCACATGCTAGTTGGTCATCCTAAGCCCCCTTCATTCTGTTGACTTTCCTGTTAAATGTTCTGTGATTTGTGGAAGATTGACAGCTGTTGGAGTCTAAACTCTTCCTAGAGATTGGCTGTTATTACCAACAAGAGATGACAACTTCCCAGTACTTAGAGAATTAATTCCATGTCTTTATTTTCTAAAGGAAAGTGTCCTGCCATATGTCAGTTTCTTCTCCTTCAGGACTTGAAGTTTCATTATTTTGATGTTTTTCCATTACATCGTCTTTAATAAAACCAAACCAACCCAAACAACTGCCTCATCCTGAATCTACTACCAAACAACTTAATGCTGCTTTTCCTAACTATTGGTAAGCATCAAGAGGATGTCAGTTTCAAGCTCTACTCAGAAAATTACCCTTCTAAGGTCTATGAAAAACAAGTACACGATGATCTTTATTCATTTTATCCTTTTATTTCTAGTTTGCCTATTATTTTGAAAGTCAGTTGCAAACCAGTCTGATGTTCCGCTCTCAATATTTAATATCCCTGTAGACAGCAATATCTAAGAATATCTTCAGTATGGGTGCATGTGGCAATCTTGACTTCCCTCCAAAACAAATCCTCATTTAAACAACAACAACAACAAAATGCTGATTTCCTGAAAAACACACTGAAAAAAATAACCAAAGTGATAAGATGACCTGGAATGCACTGAACTGGGGTTCATGATGCATTCATAAGAGCAGCTTGAACTTTCAAACCTTTTGATGTTTGCTCAGGAGAAGTAACTCAAACCACACATTTAAAAAAGTTGCAAATAACTTATTACCCAAGGGGATGTATTTGTTAGCTTCTGAGGGCAGGGCTTCAGGGAATAATTAAATATCCAAAAATTAAAAAAAAAGGGAGGAAAAAAAAAACAAAGAAAAAAAACACCATGAAAACTGTTCCCAGGGCTGAAAGTCTTGCAGATAGGTGATGAAGGCAGAGAATATTAACTACTTATACTCTCATGGTCAGGGAGGAAAGACCATTTGTTTTAGTGAACTAATTTTTAAAATTCTTATTGTCTACAGATCTGAGGCATGTGTACAAGCATGTATGTCCAAATAACAGGTAGCTTGGCAGTCTGAAAACTTCACATAGCACCAGAAGGCTGAAATGCATTACTGTGGGCAAGAAATTTGGAATCCAGCTTCTCAAACCTCAGTTGTCAAGATATGACAGAGAAGCTTACCCTAATTCCTACAGGTGCAGCTAGCTCCAGCCCTTATCTGTGTGCTTCAATGAAGGAATTTAACAGAATCCAGCTCCACCCTGATTCCAGTGTGCTGTGGCTCTATGTGGCCTCACTTCATATTAAATGGAGAGATCGTGTTGCAGGTTTATTACATTTGTTATATTCACAGGTAAGTCATTGAGACTGCTTGATATGCATAGCTTCCTTTTGCTGATGAGAAGCTAATGTTTTTTACTCCTTTTTATGTACTCTTCTGTATGTACTCCTTTGTTGTTTTTAACTTTAATCTCCATTCAAAATTGAAGAAAAAAATCATTGCAAACCTGATCCTAAAAATATGGAATTACTGAGGTTGAAAGAGTCCAATATGCAGGAGTATTTGAATATTTAAGTGTCTTCTTGGTCAGGTACAAATGAAAAAGAAAGAATATATAAAGTCAATTTTAAAGTATTTCCATGCTGTTAACAAGAATTATACAATAATTTTGTTATACCCATACTGAATATTAATGCAGTGAAACTGCTTAGCTTGTACAACATTAAAAAATCAAAACAAACAAACAAACAAACAACCAGGAATGTCAGGGAAGCACTGAAGATATGGGGTGAGAACTGCATGGGTGCTTGGAGAGAGAGAGAATTTAATGGAAAACTTTTTAAGAGAAAAAAGAAATCATTGAAGTTGTGGAGCTATCTAAAGAAAGAATTTAGTTTAGTAGGACATGTAAGAATGAAAAAAGTTGAATACAGAACTTCATTCATTCAAGTCTGTAGGACATTGTCTCTAGACTTCAACACAGGCTGAATCAGGACTGCAAAGGCCTGTATGAATAGGAGAGTGGTGAAACTTAGACTCTGAGTAGATTTATTGTATTATTATTTGAAACAAAATGTGAGCTGCCCTTCCTAGGCAAATATTTAGACATTTCCATTTCCCTAGAAGCCTATTATTATAATATTTTCTTGCTCCATAAAGAAAGTATTTGAACTCAAAAATATGAATGCTGCTGTAAAATAATGAGAAAGCTAACCAATTTCAAACTGAGAAAGTGTTAACTATGAAGAATTCTGTAGACCCTTATATATTCCAGCACTTTTATGTGTGTGGTAATTCTATCAGAAGTACATCATATCATTATTTCAGATACTTGATATATTTTCATTTAAATTACTTATTTGGAAATGAAAGCAAGCCAGATGGGCTATTGTAGAGTATAGTTAGGTTAAAAACCACTCACTTGACAGCATATTTTTTACAATAGGCTGTAGTACCTGGACATGAATGGTCTAGCTGAAGCATCTAGGAAGAGTATAAAATAACTTGCTAATGCTTCTTGGTTGATGCTGGAACATCTTTTATTGGGTTTTTGAAGAAAAGGGGAATATCCAGGGTAAAGGAAGAGGGTATTCAAGAGCTCAAAAGAAAAAGATCTTTTTGAAGAAACTGAATTTAGGATAATGAATAATTCATCATAATTATTCATGACCTTGTGTCTACAGCTTTGGCTTTTGTGTGTGAATGCATGGAAATATTGAAAGTGTCACTTAGACTGAGGTGCTTTCAAGACTGCCTGAGGATGCTGACTCCCCTCTTCTACTGACATCATCTTTAGTTGCTTTAGCAGATGATTTATCACCAAAATAACTTTTCAGTAGATCTGGGGGATGGTTTGAGGAGAAAAAGAAGTACACATTTAAAATACATTGCACACTCACACAATGACAAATCAAATTCCTGCAAGCATGTGTGTCCATTTCTTCAGGTCTTTAGGTGGAAACAAGAATGATATTCAGCTTTCCTTCAAGCAGAGTCAGGAGCTTAGCAATCTTGGTGCCTGTCCTGGTTTCATCTGAGTAGAGTTAATTTTCTTCGTAGTGCCAGGTATGTGCCATATTTTGGATTTAGGAGGAAAATAATGCTGATAACACACAGATGACTTAGTTGTTGCTGACCAGTGCTTGCACTAAGTAAAGGACTTTTCAGCTCCTCACACTGCCCTGACAGCAAGGAGGCTGGGGGTGCACAAGAAGCTTGGAGGGGACAGAACGAGGACAGCTGACCCAAACTGGCCAAAGGGATATTCCACACCATGTGGCATCATGTGGAACAATAAAACTGGGAGGCTTGGCTGGGGGGAAAACTGCTGCTCAGGGAGTGGCTGGGCATCGGTTGGTGGGTGGTTAGCAATTGCACTGTGCATCACTTGTTTTACACATATATATAATATATTTATAATTATTATCGTTATTATTTTTTCCACTTCTGTTTCCATCCTATTAAACTCTCTTTAGCACAATCCATTAGTTTTTACTTTTTTTCCTTTTGATTCTCTCCTCCATCCCACTCGGGTGGAGGGAGCAAATGAACGACTGTGTGGTGCTTAGCTGCCTGCCAGGTTAAACCACATCAGTGCCATTTTTGGAAGCAAGTTTTGTGGTCAGTAGCCTGAAAAAGTGATACTGGATTGCAGGACAGCTCTATTTTTGTTTCCAAATTAAAAGAAAAATAGCTATCATTGCGCTATTTTAAGAATAAAAAAGTTGAATCCATGAACTTTGGAAAAAAAGAACTTGAAACTGAAGCTACCAAATTGCATTAGAACAAGAGGAATTTTACAATTTCCTATGGAACTTGAGTTCTGGATCTCAGGCAGTCCACTTTTCTGTTAGTGATGTCTGTGCTGTTCTGAGGATGTAAATAGGCTCACTTTTAAAGAAGGCAGATGTTTTGTTTTATTGTTTTTCTTCAGTAGGTCTAGGCAGTATCATTTACCTACTATTTCAAGTACAGGTCAGTGCAGAAGAGCAGTTGGCTTTTTTTTTTTTTTTTTTTTCTCCTGGAAGTGGACAGAAAGAGTAACACCTTGCACTGAAACTAAGTAATGTTTTTTATTCATGTTCGATACAGTCAACCTCTACACAGTTGAATCTGGAAAGAAATAGATGCCACAGGGATTTCTTCTGCCACCACCAATCTTTTCACCACTGGAGAAACATCCCCTCTGGAGATGCTCACTGCAGCAGGGGCGGGTGGCCTGCCCACCTGTCTGCTGCCCTTCCACCACTGAGGATCTGTCCCACCATGAACACCACTCGGAAAAAAAACAAAAAAAATCAAAAACAAAAAAGCCATGTCTAAGAACAAAGTATCAGCATTACCTTGTAATGATTTTGCACTTTATTTCTTGCTCATGTCTCTGGCCTGTAGAAACCTGAATGTTGCTGTTCAAGCAGTGTTCTGAAAAAAACAGGATTGTAAATCTGTGATTCTACAGATGCCTGCACTTTGGCAAAGCGTAAGGGACACTGATGTCAGCACATATGTCTATGTGGTGCTTATTGAAGGCCATAGTCTGAGACTTTGATCATAGTTCTTTTTTTTTTTTTTTTTTTTTTTAAGCTGCACAGCTGTTAAACCTGCACGTAATTCTGCAGAATTATACTAGTGGTTGGACTTTAAAAAGAGATGGAAAAATCAAAAATACGTTTGCAAGATTTTTTTAACTCCCTTCTCCCAGCACCTATGTTTCTGTCATGAAACACAATAAATGAATGGAAATGCATAGTAAAAAATAAATAGAAATGCATAGTAACAGAGATGCATTTTACTAGCAGGAACTGCAGATGAACTTATGTTCATTTTTCTTATACCTTTTTTCCTTTTTTTCATATTTGATGATACATTTATTCTGTATTTTCTGTAGTCTGATCACAAAGGGATGAAGAGCACTTAGGTGCTAGAACACAAATTTTACCTCCACCAGATAAACTTCAGCTATCTTTCCGGTGTTTTCATATCACCGTTAAAATGTTGCATTTCATTTTACTGGAGATGCTATTACCTATGCGTTTGAACTGCCTTCTATTATACCTGGGAAAACAGAATGTTTTCTCTGGACATCTTCATCTATGATTTTTAAAAATCTCTTCTGCTCAGGCCTCCTCAGACTGTACAGGATTCAGTGTAAGTTATGCAGGGTAGTCTCAGAAAAACAGGACAAAGGCAGAAATTACCACTAGGGGCACTTCTAAGTAAGGTGAAATGAACATCAGTTTCTAAAGAAATTCCCTACTGCAAGAGGCATGAAAATGATAATGAATATACTCATGAAAACAATAAGAAAGACAGAAATTGAGAACTGGAAAACAAAATATCTGAGAAGGTAGCAGCATCATAGCTTTACTTTTCCTTCAGCTGCATGTCCCATTCCACCTCACCAAGGAAGTGCAGTGAGTAAAGTACCAGTAGTACCAGTGAGAAAAGCAAACAGTTATTTCTGAGAAAAATAACTGTAGTCAGGCATGTGGTTATGAGAAGTGCCCTGAGCAGAGCAATGGAAGCTAGCACCACCGAGCTCTTGCATGGGGAAGACATCATATAATTCTTCCCCTGATCTCACCAGAAAGTGCTTTAAAACTTGCTACTGCTGCTAGAGGGCTGTCCTGGATTCTCCAAGGCTAGAAGCAATGCCACTCCCAACCTTGGTGTTTTCCTGAGCAGACCGCAGCAGGTCTTCTTGGGACAGTGGTGATCTTCAGCTTAAGTAATGCTTTCACTTGGTGGTGGGAGCCCACCAGACTGTTTTCACTTGTAGCTAATAATTGTACATACTGTCTTCATTTTGGAAATTGGAAAAGTTTCACACTGTCTTATAAAATATGCTTTCTCTGTGCACCTTCCAATCTGAATTATGGGGGAATGAGTCAGGCAGGTGTGCGGCAGCCTGCTGCGCTCCTGCATACTTCCTCCCACCCCAGGAATTGCTTCACTTCCTATAAACATTTTGAAGTTATTGTTTCTGACATCCAATGATAAAATATTTATTTTCAGTAGAAAAGCTCAGAAGTGTTTCTGCAGAACTCCTGCACTAGTAACTACCTCACTGCAGCAATACATTTCTTGAGCTGAACTCAGTCACCAAATATTGACCATCCTTATGTTCTCTTGGCCCTAGTTCCAGCTGGATTAATATTTCCTTATTTTATTGATGCATCTTGAAGACATAGGTGAGGTGTGCAGTCAACCAGTAAATTAAAATAAACAATGACTGGGACAGAAAACAGCTGTATTTGTTTGTTTATCTGATAAGAGACAAACTTTTTCTCCCCAACATAAGCTTTCTTTTAAAAAATGATGCTGCTGGCTTGCTGAATTTCTTGCCATTTTTTATTTCTATTTTCTGTTGGTAATTATTCCCCAGCTTATTGCTATTTCCAACAGCCTTAATTTCCATCAAGAATTCCTTCTAATCAAACAATTTCAAGATAAACATAGAGTGACCATATTTTATTTTATTATTATTTTTTTTCTGCTAGCCTGACATAAAAAATAAAGGCTGAAACACTGATAGACCAAAACCTCTTCAAAGAGAATAAGACATCAAGCCAGAAGGGCTTCCAAGAAAGCAGATACATAACTATGATTCTTGATAAAAACGTGAAGGAAAAAATCCTTAATAGAAAGGTAGAAACATTGATCCATTGCCTCCTTTCAGTGCTACTGTCCAAAATGAAGCAAAGATCCCATTTTTTACTATGTTATATAAGTGTTAAAATGAGGGGGCTGAAAAAATAAGTGGGCTGCATTGGACTGATCAGTGCGATGAGGTACAACATGCAGGCAGGGAGGGAGGCCACCCTGAACTGGAGGCATGGAACAGTAGTTTCCATGTCTTTTTCTACTTTATATGACAGCTCTGTAACAGAGCACAGTGGTCTTACGCCACTGGAAACGAACTAACCAAAGCTGTTAGTCATCAAAAAATCTGAAAGCGAAAGAAATGAAACAAAATTTCAGGTAAAATATAGTGCTTAAGACAGCAAAGCAACATGGATGAGATATCTGCAAAGCATTTGCAGAGGCATCCAAATAGGATATATACTTCATAGGGGAATAGATCAAAGGAAAATTCAGGACTCAGGAGGTCTCCACTCCAACCTCCTGCTCACAGCAGGGCCAGCTCTGAGGCCAGACCTGGTTGCTCAGGGCTTTGTCTAGTTAGGTCTTGAAAACTGCCACAGATAGGGATTACACAATCTTCCCAGACAACACGTGACAATGAATGTCTGTCCTCATGATGAAAAAGGTTTTCCTGATGTCCAGTCTGAACCTCACTTGTTTCAATTTATGCCGGCTGTCTCTCATCCTCCTACCATGCACTACTGTAAAGGGCCTGGCTCCAACAGTAAACCTCCTCATAGGTGCTAGGTGGAGGGGTTACTTTTGGGTCCTCCTGAAGCTGATCCTTCTGAAGGCTGAAGAAGTCCCTGAAAAAAAAAAATGCTCCCTCCCTGAAAAAACCAATGCTCGAGCCTCTCTGCCCCAATTACATCTTGGTAGTCCTTTGCTGTACTTATTCCAGTTTGCTGAAGTCTTTCTTATATTGCAGGGTGGGGCAAAACTGCATATAAAATAAAAATACAATCCAATGAGTGCTGAGTCGGTGGGGATAAGCCCTTCCATGAGATCTGCTGGCCATGCTCCTGTTCATGCAGCTGAGGGTGCTGTTGGCCACCTTTGCTGTGAAGATGCATGGCTGGCTTAGGCTCAGCTTGCTGCTCACTGGGGCCTTTCCCAGAGGTCTGTCCTTGGCCAGCAGGTCTGCCTCCAGTCTCTTTGCAGAGACTCCTCCATCCTGGGGCGGCACTTGGCACTTCTCCTTGGTCAATTTCACATGGTCGCTGTTGGTTCATTCCTCCTGCCTGCCTAGGTGTCTCTGAGTGGCAGCTCTGCCACTGAACATGTTTGACTGCTCCCCCTGCACCTCGCTGCCATTTGGTGCCATCAACAGTGTTGATGACAGTGTGCTCCATTACCTTCTCCATGTCCTTAACAAAGATGTTAAACAGGAGAGGTCCCAGAGCAGACACCTGTGGTACTCCACTTATTACTGAGCACTACCAATTAACCTCTACTCTCTGAAACCAATTATCCAGCCAGTTTTTTACCCACCTGGTAAAACCACCACCCATCCAGACCATAATGTCCCAATCTGTATGCAAGACAGTTATGGGAGACAGTGTTAGAGCCATGCTAAAAGGCAAAGTAAAAGGCATTCACTGCTCTTCCCCTCATCTACAATTCCAGTCATTTCCTCAGAGGAAGTGATCAGCTTGGAAAAGTAAGATTTGCCCTTGTCAACCTCTGTTCTCTATTCCCAGTCACCCTCTTTTCTTTCACATGCACAAGATGTGCTACAGGAGGATTCATTCCACAATTTTGCCAAGGAACAAAGAGAGACTGAACAGCCTGTAGTTCCCTTGACTGATGGTGTCTTTTTTTTTTTTTTATGATGGTCACAATGAATTTCCAATAACTTTCCTTTCTCTAGCAGTCAGAGACTATACTATAACTATACTTAAACAACACTTAAAGAGTAACGAGGTCATTAGAGTAACGAGGCCATTCAACAAAATATTTAGGGCTAAGCTAGATTGTTTTTTTTTTAAACTGGTTCATCTTGGTCTTAGAACATACTCTAGAATATAAAGTAAAAACCAAAAATGAAAACAAAAAATCTGTAGCATCAAGCTTTAATCACTTCTAAGCACAATCCATTTTCCTCTTCAGTAGCACCTACTCTGATGTATGCCACAACTTACATTTCACTCATTTTTTTTATCTGTTAATTTCCTTGCCAACCAGTCATTTGCTAGCTCATTCATCTTCCTGTTTTGAAAACATCATTTCTATTCATCAAGTTGCTCAGCTTAATATAATCAAGTATAGCTATAATTGGAATGAACACTGTTTATAACCAGGGAGGAGGAAATTACCATAAACTGTCAGCCAGATGAATCTGAACAGAATCATGTGAAGGTTGGATGCAGTGAAACTCTTGCCACTGTTATGAAAAACTTCTGTTCAGAATCTGCTGTCCATCACAGGGCTGAGGAAAGTTTCTTTGTATTTGTTTCCTAAGAGGATTCTGGTAGCTTCACTTTTGACCATAATACTATTTCTTATTACTGATTCCTTCTCTCTTTCTTTCTTAACAAGTACAATTTAGTGCTTGTTAAAAACAGTTTAGAACTTGATAAGTACAGTACTTATACAGAATAAGAACTTACATATGTAGTGCTGGATGTTTATTGAAGCTGTTTTGCATTGTTGTGTTGTGGCAGCATTGGAAGCCTGAACTGAGCCAAGTGCTCCATTGGGGACATATGTTTAAATGATGAATCCTGCTTCATAGAACTTCCTATCTTCTATTATATTCTATAGGTAATGCAACTTACAGTATTCCTCAGTAAGCTATAAAAAAACAATACTGTAAACAGGTAAATAAGATTTTAATAGCATCTCATCTCATGAACATTATTGTCATTTCTGCTTTCTTGTAAAAAGCATGTGAATAAAATGAAGTACCTAATTTCTTGTAAAAATAACTGTACTTTTTGAAAAATATGAAAAATTAAAATATAATTTGAATCGAATATGTAACATCAGAGTAATTGAACTGAGTAATTTGAATTGAATATGTAACATCAGGTCTTTTAATGGCAAATGAGGACGTGGCACATATATGGATACAAGAATTTATTTTTAACTTAAATGAAATATTAGCAATCTAATCAAAGGGCAACAAATAGCTGTTATCAGTCCATCAGTATGAATAAATGCAAAAAATCCACTTCATTATTAATATCCTTAGAACGGTTGTGCAGGAAAGTTTACTATAATCTCTCCCTTTCCTCTGGTGTGAATGGTCACCCTTCTTGTGTGCTTCCAGAATGGGAGAACGACAGTTCCTGTCCCTTCAGAAGGAATGGGGAAGGTTTACAACAAGTTGTCAGTATCTGAGATCTTTGCAAGGAGGAATATGATGTTCATGCCAGTGTTTCTTCCTCCCCAGTCTTGGGTCTGCTTGGGGCTATTTCTGTATGTTTTTTTCTCACAGACTAGCTCCCCTCAAGGGCTGCTGTTTGTCACCCACTGGCTCCCCTCTCAGTTGGGCCAATGCTGTGCTGGGGAACAGAGGATGACGTTAAACAAGAGCGCTCACAGGCACTGCTCCTCTCAGCTGCTGCTAAACCCAGCTGAGCCTGAACGAACCCTGCACTGCCAGCACACTACATGGTCTGCAGCTTGTTACTAGAGAAGGTAAAAATCATGTTTACTTGGTTTCATACAGACACAAAAATCCTCTGTTTAGTTTTCATAATTCAGAACAGATAAACATGAGTTGAGATGATACTAATTTTTTTCATAAGACCATAAACGATATTATCATAATATACATATTATTATTATTATTATTTTCCCCACAAAGAACCCCTGAACTAATGTCTGTAACTTTTGTTATTTTCAAGAAGAAACCTTTCGCCTAAAGATGATTTGCAGGTACGCCTTCTGTCTTTAGATACTATTTAAGCACTTAGCTCTATATTTTTCAGTTAAGCATGATGACTAATACAAAATTAGTGGACAGGTAGTGTGCAGTTTTCGAGGCTGGGCAAGAGAAAATACAACCAAGAGTTGTATTTTCTCTCACATCATTAAATCAGTGAATTCCTGTTCTCAGAAATCCAAATATGTTTTAATGTTCCCAGAAAATTGTCAGAAGGAAGAGTACAATAACTAGCAAGTGAATTTTATAGTTTTAATGAACTATTATGAGGGTATCTCTTTATGTTAGAGAAAAACAATTTATTTTTTTATTTTTTATTTTTTTTTCCTTGGGGCTGTACTAGCCAGGTATTTCATTTACTATGGCTGAAGAAGTTTCTGGTTCTTCACACATCTCGTCTCAATGCGTTGTTTGCTCCCTTGGAGAGCTTGCCATTCATGCAGATGAACATACGGACAGAAGTTCTTGTTCTCTGCTTCTTCACATTCACCAGTATTCCCTCTGTATATGAAATAAACAAGCTTTACAAAAGAGAGTCAGTTGTGGAGAGAATATTTTCAGCATGTAATGTGCCACAGTAATTTTGACAGCTTCTGTGCATTCTTCCCATGAAGGAAGCTAGTAAGTGAGGTTTATGTTATAATGACAGTGACTGCCCCCTGCTGCTCTAGAGATGGCGAAAATCATTCAAAATTCCCTACAGAAAGGTTGGTAATATTTTAGACGAACGCAAAAAAAGTCAGAAAGTTCAGGTATAGGCAGAGGGAGATAAAGTCATTTATTAGAGTGTTCTTTGCTTCCTTAAATCACTGGAAATCATAGAATCATAGAAGGGCTTGGGTTAGAAGGCACCTTAAAATTCACCTAGTTCCAACCTCCTGCCATGGGCAGGGATGCCACCCACTAGATCAGGTTGCCCAGGGCCTCATCCAACCTGGCCTTGAACACTTCCAGGGATGTGGAATCCACAACCTCTCTGGGCAATCTGTTCCAGTGCCTCACCCACCCTCTGAGTAAAGGATTTCCTACTAACATCTAATGTAGTCTCCCCTCTTTCATTTTGAAACTGTTCCCCGTTCTCCTATTGCTACCTGCCTGTGTAAAAAGCCTCCCTCCATCTTTTTTATAAGCCTTCTTTAGGTACTGAAAGGCTGCAAAGAGGTTTCCCTGAAGCTTTCTGTTCTCAAGGCTGAACACCCCCCAGCTCTCTCAGCCTTTCTTCATAGGAGAGGTGCTCCAGCCCCTTGATCATCTTTGTGTCCCTCCTCTGGACCTGCTCTAACAGGTCCACATCTTTCTTGTGCTGGGGGTCCCAGACCTGGATGCAGTACTCCAGGTGGGGCCTCACTAAGGCAGAGTAGAGGGGGACAGTCACCTCCCTTGACATCTTGTTCATGCCTCTTGATGCAGCCCAGGATGCAGTTGGCCTTCTGGGCTGCAAGTGCACACTGCCAGCTCATGTCAAGCTTTTCATCCACCAGAACCCCCAAGTCCTTCTCCACAGGGCTGCTCTCATTGAGTTCTTCTCTCAGTTTGTACTCAGGTTTGGGATTGCCCTGACAAAGTTGCAGCACCTTGTACTTGTCCTTGTTGAAACTCATTAGGTTCTCATGGGGCCACTTCTCCAGTTTGTCCAGGTCCCTTTGAATGACATTCCTTCCTTCTATTGTAACAACCACACCACTCAGCTTGGTGTCGTCTGCAAACTTGCTGAGGGTGCTTGGTCCCAAGATGAACCCCTGAGGGACACCACTCATCACCAAACTCCACCTGGACACAGAGCCATTGACAGCAACTCTCTCGCTGTGGCCGTTCAGCCAATTCCTGACCCACTGAATAGTCCACCCTTCAAATCCATCTCTTTCCAGTTTAGAGATCAGGATGCCATGTGGGACCATGTCAAAGGCCTCGAAGAAGTCCAAGTAGATGACATCAGTTGGTCTTCCCTTGTTGACTGATGCAGTCACTCCATCATAGAAAGCCACCAAATTGGTCGGGCACGATTCACTTGGTGAAGCCATGCTGGTTGTCTTGGATTACCTCCTTGTCTTGCATGCGCCTTGACATTGCTTCCAGGAGGACCTCTTCCATGATCTTGCCAGGCACAGAGGTGAGGCTCACTGGTCTCTTGTTCCCTGGGTCTTCCTTACCCTTTTTAAAAATTGGAGTGATGTTTCCCTTTTTCCGGTCACCAGGGACTTCACCTGACTGCCAGGACTTTTCAATGGATGGAGAGAGGCTTGGCAACTGCATCAGCCAGTTCCCTCAGGACCCTGGGATGCATGTGTGGAGAATGCTCAGGCTTGTTAATGTCACTGATGAGCACCAGCCTTGGGCAAATGGGAACTGAGGAGCTTTCTCCTGCTTATTGCAAATAAACTTCGTGGATGGAGGTCTGCAAGCTTGGTTTGAGAGGCTGCCAAAGGAGGCAGTCCTGTGGTGGTGAAACAGCCCTGTTTTGGAGTCAGAAAAGAATCTTGAAGGCCATGGTGCCCAGAGTGAAATCTTCTGCTTGATTGTTTGTAAAATGAATATTAAAGATAACACTGCTGAATATGATAATGAGCTTAATGAAGTACATGCTAAACATATATGACTACAGTACCCAACTCTTCATCCTAATCATGCTAAACGTCAGCCCGGGGAAGGGTGTGTGTGGGGGGTGTAGGGTGGGTAACATATATAGGGTTAGGATATAAAAGGGGAGCTAGTGTTAGGACTTAGTGTTAGGAAAAAAGTGTTAGTGTTAGAAAAAAAAAAAAAAAAAAGAAAGGAAGAGTTGGGGCAGAAAGAAGAGATTGGGAACCTAGAAGAGGCAGTCAACAGGCTGTGCTCCTTTCTCCTCCACCAAAGCAGGGACACCTTCTTGGTAAGCTCTGCACCTTCAACTTTGGTGAGGAATACCTGGGACAGCATTTTGTTAGCACTATTATCATATATTAGCACTATTGCTTTAAGTGTATTTATCAACTGCAATTCTGACTCTGTTATATGTGTCATCTTATTAAATATTTTCAACTTTGTGAAACTGTCTCAGTAAAAGTCCTTAGCAGGGCCCAAAACAGGCAAACATTGGCCTACAAATATATACAACTTTGCAAAACTGTCTCAGTGAATGTCCTTTGCAGGGCTCTGAAACAGGCAAATGTTGGATTCTGATAAGTCCCCTTTAACGTGACAGCATGTCATCGGGCCCCATAGACTTGTAGCTGTTCAGTTTCATCAGGTGGTCTCGAACCTGCTCTTTGCTTACAGTGGGAGAGACTTTGTTCTCTCAGCCCCTTCCTAGAGGTTCAGGGACTCGAGAGACATGTTAAGCCTGACTGCTGACTGGCAGTAAACTGAGGTAAAGAAATTGTTGAGTACCTCAGCCTTCTCCATGTCTGTTGTTACCAGTTCACGCTTCTCATCCCTCAGAGGGGTACACTCTCCTTGGCCTTTCTTTTCTAAGCAATGTACCTATATGTTGGCCATCTAACTCATAGGCTTTAGCCATTCTTGGGAATATTTCCAGTAATTCCACTCACCAACATGATCAGTTGTGGTAAGATCAAACAACTTTGCTTGTTATTCTTTGCAATCCTTGCCAAGCTCTCTTCCATCTGTGCCTTGGCTTTCCTGATCCCATCCCTGCACATCCTGACAGCATCCCTGTACTCTTCCCAGGCCACATGTCCCTTCTTCTAATGCCTGTGCTCTTTCTTCTTGCACCTCAGTTTGACTAGCAGGTTCTTGCTCAGCCGTGTTGGTTTCCTGCCTTCCCTGCTTGATTTCTTACATATGGGGATGGAGAGTTCTCACCCTCCAAGATAAGTGTTGTTAAAAGGTTTCCAGCTCTTTTCAGCTCCTTTTTGCCTAAGAACAGTGTCCCAAGGGATCTCATCCACTAGGTCTTTAAACAGCAGGAAATTCTCTCTTGTAAAATTCAGGGCTCTGACTTTGCTCTTTGCCAGGCCCATACTCCTTGAGATAACAATCTCAACCAGAGTGTGGTTGCTGTAACCCAGACTGCCTCCAATCTTCACCTTTTTAATGAACTCGTCTGCTTTGGTGAGCATGAGGTCCAGTAATGCTTCTCCTCTGGTTGGTTTGTCTAATACCTGGACCAGGAATTTATCCTTGATGCACTCCAGGAGTCTCTTGGATTGCTTATAGCCTGCTGTGTAGCTTTCCCAGCAGACATCCAGGTGGTTGAAATGCCCCATCCAGACGAGAGCCTGCAAGTGTGATGCTTCTTGCAGCTAAAGCAGGAAGGCCTTGATCAGATGGCCTGTATTAGTCCCCAACCACAAGGTGTCCCTTATTGGTCTGGTCCTTAATTTTTAACCACAAATTCCCAGCCTGTTCATGTCTGTTTTTCAGAGGCAGTTCTTCACAATCTAACCATATCTTAACATAGAGTGCAACATCCCCACCCCTCCTTCCCTGTCTGTCTCTTCTGAAAAGCTTGTAGCCCTCAACTGCAGTGTTCCAGTTGTGATTCATCCCACTGCATTTCTGTGATAACAATTACGTCATAGTTTTCTAATTACACCATGTTTTCTAGTTCCTCCTGCTTGTTTCCCATGCTGCATGCATATGTGTAGAGGTACTTCAGCTGGGCTATCGGCCACATCACCTTTTTAGAGGAGCTCTCTCTCTAATTCCTTTGGGACAATTTACGGGTAATTTTCTGTTGCTTCTTAAAGTGTTGATGTTCTCTTGTTCTTCTCTGTCACTCAGAGGTACATCCACTTCCCCTGCTGAATCTAGCTCAAAGCCCTGCTAATAAGTCCAGCCAGCTTACTGCCCAGAACAATCTTGCCCAACCTGCTCAGGCGTGCCCCATCTGGTGCCAAATAGCCTGGTCTCTCAAAGGTGCGTCCCAGACTGTAGAACTCCAAACCCTGAGCCTGGCACCAGTCATGCAACCAATCATTCACCTGATCCACTCGTCTCCTTTTTTTTTGGGTCTCAGTCTTCAACTGTGACGATAAAGAACAATACCTGCACTCCTGATCCCTTCAACATCTTTCTGAGGGACATAAAGTTCTTTGCGATATTTCAGTCTCCTCATTGCAGCCTCATTTGACTCTACATGAAAGAGTAGGAATGCGTGGTAGTCCTCACATTCCTGACTTTACCAGCCTTGGTAACCTCTTCATGATATTGTGAATGTGGGCCCCAGCAGGCAGCAATCCTCTCTAGAGAAACTGTCCAGATGGCAACTGGGTGCTTCAGTGCTTTCAGCAAGGAATCTCCAATGCCTTTTTTCATGGCACTGGTTCTAATGCATGTGGTAGGCTGGTCCAATTTTGCATGGTAGTCCTTTGCTGGGTCTTGACTATTGCTCACACACTCTTTCCAGCTCTAGAGCGTCGTATCTGTTGCGTAAGGGTACTTCAGGAGCAAGGTGGCTACTCCTCCTTTTGCTCCAAGCAGAGAAAAGGGTCCAGCCTCCCTTGCCTTGACAGTCAGTCAAGCCTGTCAACTCAGGGCTGGAAGTTAGCTTACCTTCTCCTTGCAAGGACTTAAGGCAGGGCTGTTGCTCAGACTGTGTCAGCACACAGTACCATGCATCGATCTCTCACTGGAATTCCTGGATACTTCTTTGCCTGGTGAGCTCCCCTTGCAACATGGCAACTTGCTTGAAAAGTTTGTCCAATGGGACACACGTGCACCCATGCCTTCAGGCCTTAGGGGGCCTTCCAGATTCTGGAGTTCCCTGCAACTGAGGGTCTGGGCAGCGCTTTTGGTCCTCGGGAGATCTCTTTGGGTGTGTCTGCATGGGGAGGTTGTATCCCCTCTGAGCTTCAGCCTCAGCCCAGCTGTGGGTGGACACCATTTTTATTTCATTAGGAGGCTGCTTCCTGTTGCTCCCAGAATAGAAGAAAGTGGCCTGCCTTCCACCCTCCTTTATGAACTGCTGCACAAACTGCCACACCAGGCCCTGGCTGGTGCGCCAAGGCTTCTTTGCTCACCCTGATCACCAGGCTCCTGGTCATTTGTGCTCCCCACGGGCTGCCTTCGTGTATGTCGGGGTGGCTGCCACTGCTCCTGGCCATGCCCAAGCCTCCTCAGCTGCTCTTGTAAGGGCTGCCAGATCTTTGGCAGCTCTCTCCCCTCCCTGGGGTTGCCTTGATGCACGAACCATTCTGAACACCGTGATCTCCTGCTCTGCTGTGGAACATGCCTGCACTGGAGCTGATTATGTTGGTGACTGGAATCAATGGAAATACTCCTAAGAATGGCTAAGGCCTATGAGTTAGACGGTTAGATGGCCAACATTTTCCTAAGTAACTCTATTTTTTTTTTTGCTTGTAGGTATCCATATCCAAATCCTTGATCTAGACTGAAAGCGTAAAACCTCTCACACGACTCCTTTCTTTTAGTAATGACAAAACTATATCTCCAGTCCCAAATAAAGCAAGATAAGCAGCCCTACCATTTTTTGAGTTTGATCACTGCCCCTAGAAGCATTGAAGTCCTCTACTTTGGACAGTGATTCAGGCCTCCTAGGCATGTAGAATGGTCAGAAATGGCCACAGCATATGTACAACATCTCAGTCAGAAATGCGAAGTAAATTCAGCATATCAAATAAACGTCTGGTAGTCACAGAATGGTCTATTATGTATTGAAAAAAATAGTTAAATACAAACATTTAAAATACAATTGGGTTTATCAAAAGCCCTTTCTGAAACTCCCCAAACCTGCACAGCATGATGAAATTAAATCTGTTTCAACAAACACAAGGTCTGTGCAAGGGATCCTTTCTTGCTAGTATTTTGTTAGCAGTAATATTCATAATGCAAATTCGTCTCTGTCACTGTTGAGACTGCAGTTACAGCTTATGCTCAATGTGTAGCAGGGATTACAATAATATGAAAAGACTTGAAAGAACATGCTGAGAAGAACTTTAAAAAATGTTAAAGTAAACTAGAATAAGCAAAAATACTAGTGTTAGGCTCATAGTGGTTTTTATATCTTTTTCCTCATATCCCCAGCTTTCTCTCAAGGGCTGCTCTTTGTCACCTGCTGACTCCCTGTTTCAGACAGACATTTTACCTACATGGCATTCATAAGGCTTAAGCTGAAACAGGTGGGGCAACAGTCACCTCAGCAGTAGACAAATATATAAAAATTCTCAGGCTCTGAGAAAGAGATCCTCTGAGACTCTCTGAGATCCTGCTCTGTCAGGTCTATGCAAAGCCATGGCCTTTTACTTGTATTTGCTATGTCACAGTTTTTATGCTCAGTAAACACCATTGCCTTCTTAGGAAAGGAAAAATATGCAGCTAAAATAGAATGGGTTCAAAACTAAATTATCTGAAATTTGACAGTGCCTCTCTGTTAGCTACTGAATGGGTAGGGGCCAGTTGGTCTAGAGATGAGAAATAGTGTTGAGCTTATTTCAGTTCTGGTGTTTAGATGAAACAGAAGAAATATATTTGGTATTTTCTTGGTTGCTGTAGAAAAGATATCCAATGGAATTTCCTTGAGAGTGAGGAAGTGCAATATACAAGCTTACCAAATTCCTTGTCCTTGTTTTAATCACAAACAGCGGACATTAAGAGGTTAGTATAATTCCAGAATGAGTCAAAACTTAGACAACAAACATAAAGTGCTAGAAGAAAATTTACCTTATGACAAGGCACAGCTGAAGACAAAATGATAGGAAAAAAGAAGCATTATATTCTATATTTTATGAAAGGTCAAATGCTACAGAATTTCAGGAAAAAACAATTATACAAACAGATCTCATCTTAGGCTTCTCACTAAGCAAAATTTACTGCACTGTATTGTACAGCTTGTAGGAAGCAGTTTATCCAATGGAGACATGAGAGAAAATGCAACTGTCAGTCATGAGAAGAACATTTTCTGATTAATATATTTCAGTTCACATCCTAATATTTGTACAACTCCAGAGTATACCAAACAGTGCTATAAAATCAGGATTTCTGTGGAAAGCAAAATTTTTTCATAGATACCAAGTAAAAAACAGCTTCCACATACAGGAAATTTATTTCAGTTGTTTGTAACAGCTGTTCTTTTGTTTTCCTCTAAAGGTACTGCACAGTGCCAGAGGATGCAGATAAGTCAGACGTCGCGTAGTAATTTCTGTATGTAAATATGCGCTGTTTATATCTCTATCAGGGTTGTTAGAAGTCAGAGTTCACAACAGGTCTCAGGAAAGTAAGTTTTTAATGTTACTGAAATGCAATGAGTTTGGAGCCCTTAATTCTCATACGCACCTGAGCTGACAGTTTTTAGTCTCCTATGGAGAGAAGCAGATACTGCACTCGGCCAACTGTATATGTCTTCAAATCTTTTTTTGGCAGTTTAATCTCCTCTCGCTGTACAAGCTGTATTAAAAATTCCTTAAGATTTTCCTCATGGCTTCAATATCTTCTTGCTGCCAAGGCTTTTCACTTCTTGGTCTTTTCTACACTCTCACCTTCATTTTTCTCTTGTTTCACAGCTAACCTTTAGGCTGCTCCCAAGTGACTAAGCTCTAAGGCAGTATCTTCCCCCTCACTAATGATAACCTCATGCTTCCTGTTATGCCTGTGAGAATGACACAATTCATCAAGCAGCTTCACACTTCTGAAATCACTGATGGTTTGCTGCTTATCTACTTCAAATAGAGACATGCCTCTACCATGTGACCTTCTCATCTCTGGCTTGGTTTGAAGATCTTCATTTCTGTCCTGTGCCTCGAGGCATAGGTAAGACACAGAGGCTGGGATTCAGGAGCCTCCACATGGGTGTCTGATGCCATTTGTGATTCCATGTCTACCAACTTCCACCATAAGATAGCTGTGATCTCATGTGGTGCTGTGTTGTATCTCCAGTCAGATATCTTGAACACAAGAAAGTATATTAAATGGTGCTAAGTACTAATATATCAGCACCTGGATCATTCCTGCAGCTAGGGAACTTTTCTAGCCATATAATAAAAATGTTCTTTGATTCATACTTAGCTCTGTGGCAGGTGGAGGCAAAATGGTACTCTTGATTACACGAGAACTGGACCAGTGCTTCCTGACTTGAAACAATGTTGGTATGAAAAAAGCCCAGCACTGTCTATCTATAACCTTTGATAGAATAGATTAGATTATCTGAATCCTTAAGAGGTGTCTTCCTCTGTATCTCAAGGGTCTCTTTGGGTAATGAGTCACAATTCAAAGAGTCTCATGAAAATGTTAAACCCTGCATTTTTACTCTCTGAGGTTTCTTATTAAGTGTGCCAAAATCTGTTCTCATTCTGTTAGATGAGATCCTATATATATCCTGTAGGATCCTGTATGTCTCGTATACAGAATACACCCTGCCATGAGGAGGCAGAGGTGACTGCTGCTTTAAAATTGAAGCGCGTTATCCCTGTGTAGGTGCTGCTGGATGTTTTTCAAGAATGGGACCCACAGTCATTTGCCTCCTACCAGTGAGCCAAATTTGCTTTTTTTTTTTTTCTTCACAGTTTTTCAGGCTGAGGTTCGTAAACCTTCTTGGATTGCTTTGCTCAAGAATAGCTGTTAGACACGGACAACACAGATTACAGTATTTGTGTTGGATTCAGTAGGTCTATGCCACCAGAAGCATGCATACTCTTGTTAGTATTCTCAATGCTGTTTGTTTTCAGGCACTTACTAATATATACAATGTCTCCAAACACATCTCAAATTCTGTGTTTTTTTTTTTTTTAATTTTTATTCATAATTATTTTATTATTATTTTATTAGATAACGGTCATTCACCACCCTTCAGTTTAATTTATATGATGCAGTAGGTAGGCCTGCTGTGAAATCTAGGTATCCAGCTCTTCTAAGCTATAGCTCATACACATTATACAGCCAAAATCCAATTCTTCTAGGTCAGATTCGTCCACAAGGTACATTCTTTCCTCTGAAAGTCCATATTTTCCCTTCTCTTACCATAAGTATTTTTAAATGACACACCTACTGCATGCCATGAATGTCCTCAAGCAGGAACGCCATGTCTAAGGAATTTTCCCTGTCTCAGAGCCTTTTTTTTGTTTTGTTCATCATCTACCTCCTTTACGTTTCTTTATGGACCTTGGATTACCTGTTTTGATTTCCTCTAGGTCTTCCTAGGATCTTGTAATCCCTGTGCTGGTTGATGTAAGCCTGCCTGTTACAACATTTTTTTTTTTTAATATTTTTTTTGACAAGCTTTAAATAGAACTTTCCTTATAGAATATGTATTTTTTTGCCCCCCTTACAGAATATGTATTTTTTTTTCACATTGATGAAAATCAATAAGCAGTTCTGACACAAAAGGTTTGTGCAGGCAGTCTGAGAAGGGCACAGGATATACTCATCAGTATGAAGACAATACGGATGTTACAAAAATTACTGACCATATTGACCAACTACTGGACTTGCATTAATTCTGCAATTTATCCTGCTACAAACAAATCATTATAAAATAGGAACGTGATAACATGTATGCTGTTTACTGTTCAAAATATAGCCCTGGAAACATCTAATTGATAATCTAGGTTGTCTTCAGCAGAATAATTCATACTGGAAAAGCTGTGGATGTGCTTAATTGTATCTGACACCAGGCTTTAGCTGCTTTTCTTAGAATTACAAAGAAAGACAAGATCACGCCCTCTGCTTTTTGAATTACTATTTTTTTTAATTACTATTTTTTGAATTATTATTTTTGAATTACTGGTTACTAGTGGTATCTAATTGCTGATGTGTTCACAACCAGCAAAACTAACTGAAAATATAATATAAGCACAGTTATGACATAAGCCAGCAATGTGACCTTGCTGCAAAGGTCAGTTGTACTGTTGGCTGTTGGCTGTTGGCCATAGTGCTGCTAGGAGGTAAAAAGAGGTGATCCTTCCCCTTGATTTAGCACTGGTGAGGCCACACCTGGAGTGCTGTGTCCAGTTTTTGGCTCCCTGGTATGAGAGTGACACGGACTGGAGAATGGCCAATGAAAGACTTCAAAGATGATGATGGGACTGGAGCATCTCTCCCACGAGAAAAGTCTGAGAGAGTTGGGATTGTTTAGCTTGGAAAACAGGAGGCTCACGGGGAATCTCAAATATGTCTATAAATACCCCAAGGGAGGATGCAAAGAGTACAGTGCCAGGCTCTTTTCAGTGGTGCCCAGTGCCAGGACAAGAAGCAAAGGGCACAAACTTGAAACACGGGTTGTTTGCTCTGAACATTAGGAAACGCTTATTTACAGTATGGGTGGCAGAGCACTGGCACAGGTCTTTCCCCTTGGAGATATTGAAAAGTCATTTGGACATAGTCTTGGGCAACCTGCTGTAGGTGACCCTGCTCAAGCAAGGAAGTTACACACGATGACCTTCACAGTTCCTTCCAACCTCAACCATTCTGTGATTCTTTGATTCTGTTATTTTCACTATGAGCGTATTGATCAAATTTAGTTCAGATTTATTTGCTATAATTTCACATAATTGCAATGAACTTGAACGCTGAACATTTCTTTATAAAAGGTGAATAGTTTCTTCAGATTTAAATGTACCACGCTGCTGTTTTACGATTTTCAAAGAAATTTATAGCTTGCTTCTTAATCAATATGAAAATATAGCAAAAGAGAAAAAAAAATGTTAAGAAAGATGACCCCTCTTCCGTATATTTTTAAGTGGCTGATAACTTATTCCACTCTTTCACATATTCTTTTCAGCATGTTTGGACATTATTCTGCTTCATATTGATTTTTTTTTTGTATCTTTTATTTAGAAGTTGTCTTTACAAAGTTGTAACAATACTACTCTTTTCTATATGTTACGATTTTCTTACCTTACTGATCTTTTAAAATGTATTCTACATGCTTGGCTGACCATTTTTCTAAGCAATCACAGAAAATGGGAAGATTGTTGGATAAAAGGAAACTCAGAGTTCGGACAGGTTTTCATGAAGACCTAAAGCACTGAAATCTAGAACCTTTATTTTTCCCCAATGTCAATACGAAATTTGTAATATAGTTTTTTTAAAAGACCTTCTCAAGAAAAACAGATTTTCTTTAATTATTCCTTCTCCTAGAAAAAGGACTGCTCGTGAAAGATAGATTATCAATTGAACATTAATCTAGTATCTAAGCAAGCACTGATCTAGAGAACTTTGTTTTAATCCAATTTAATTTTGCACTTTTATTTAGATTCATTGCCAGCCATTAATTTACCTAGTATATATTTACATCCTTCAGATCTGAACTCTTTCTAAAGTACTTCAGATCAAATTGGTAAGCCAGATTCATGTGCTACTTCCCATCAAATTGAGAAAATAATAGACAACATGAAGGAAAGCTTTTATCCATTGTACTGAATGTGCCTGTCTTTCCTTTTCATTTCTAGATGTGTATCCGCTGAATTCAGTGAGAACACTGAATTTGGTGTATGTGCTCTTGATTTAAATTGGTGTGAAGGAAGGAGGCAATTTAAAGAAGTGCAAAAAAAAAACAACAACAAAAAAACAAAGCAATACATGTCATTCATAAGGAGCTGAAGGTTTCATTCTCTGCTTTGAATACTAGATATAGAATTTGTGTTTAAAAAAAAAAAAAAGCTTGCTTCATGAAGATCTCAAAGATGCTAAGATTTATCACTTTCTACTTTCCTAAACGTTAGTGCTCTCACTTCTGTTTGATATTCTGTCTTCTTTGAGAGGACTGCAGTTATTAAAATAGAAAAGACAATCAAGTTCAGTTCTAGAGTCTAGTTTCTGAAGTCAAATGAATTGCATAGATTTACCCCAGTCAAGTCTCTAGCCTGTGCTAATTTCCTAGACTGGTATTAAGATAGTTTGGTATTTTCAAGCAGACTTTAAAATGTGACTAGTTCTCCATACTAAAAAAATTAAAACTGCATTTAAAATAATCAGTCTGACTCATTTGACTCATGTCTTTTTAAATGACACTACTATATACCTCCAAATGGACACATTATGAAACATTTATTTGATGGGACTTGTAGTATGAATTTCATTCTTCCAAAGCCCTATCTTCGTTTTTTTATGAACTTTTAAAATGTTTTAAGTCAGAACAAGAAAATACTTTTAAAATCAACATTTTGGTTTGGCAGTCATCGGTGTGTACATGGTTTAGAGCTTGAAATTCAGAAGGGATAGTCTTTTTCCCCTCCCGTGGTAATCCATCTGCATTTTCCTGAGCTCTCACAAATGCCAGTAAGTATACTAGTAAATTAAAATGCCCAGAAAAGTTTCTGGGTATTCCAGCATGATCCGTTGAACATATTCTGGGTATTCCAGCATATACCATTGAACAGTGACAATGTTCTATGCTGCACTCGTGGCCTATACCATCTACTCCCAAAGGAATTGCGAACACAGGCAATTGAAAAGTGGGATTGTAATTAGATCACTTTTTAAGCAGTGTAATATTTTTACTGTGACCATATTTGTTTATCAGTTTAAGACACAACTAAAGTGAATTACATTGAAAATACACACTTAATATATGCTGATGTTTATATATTTTAAACCCTCGTTGAATCATTTAAAGGCATATGTACCAGGCATAACCAGAGGAAGAGGAGAAAAAACATTGTAAAATGGAGAATGCATAGACTATCATTATTTTATTAAGTTTATATCAAAACTGACTGCCGTTTTAAACTAAACATATTGGTAAATAATCCATTCATGGTACAGTCTTTATCTAACTAGTCTCACAATCTCTTTCACTCCTAGTTAGTATGAGAATTACTACTGTCTATAGATCAGCCTAGTTATCCATGCACTTTCGGATTTTACTTGACAGTAGAAGATAGGCTTTTCAAGGACACTTTGCATCTCACAGTGATAGAATATAAGAATACAGAATATTAGACTGAAGTCAGACATCTGGAGCAGGTAGATCCATTTCTTTGCTATTGAAGGTAACCTTTTATTTTTTGTGACCTATGTAGCACCGTCTTAAAGCTTGTTAGGTACTTTCATCCTCACTATGCCTTCTGGAAGGCTACTCAGCTCAGAAGTGGCAGCCCTGTATAAATACAATGATACAATGACAGGTTACTTACCCAGTACCCTGAGCTGGTGGAAGGGGATGGGGAGCAGGATGTGGCCCTCACTATAAACGAGGAAATGGTTGGCGACCTGCTACAGCACTTGGATGTATGCAAATTGATGGGGCCGGATGGGATCCACCCGAGGGTACTGAGAGAACTGGCGGAGGAGCTGGCCAAGCCTCTTTCCATCATTTATTGGCAGTCCTGGCTATCAGGAGAGGTCCCAGTCGACTGGCGGCTAGCAAATGTGACGCCCATCTACAAGAAGGGCCAGAGGGTAGACCCGCGGAACTATAGGCCTGTTAGTTTGACCTCAGTGCCAGGGAAGCTCATGGAGCAGATTATCTTGAGCGTCATCACGCGGCACTTACAGGGCAACCAGGCGATCAGGCCCAGTCAGCATGGGTTTATGAAAGGCAGGTCCTACTTGACGAACCTGATCTCCTTCTATGACAAAGTGACATGCTTAGTGGATGAGGGAAAGGCTGTGGATGTGGTCTACCTTGACTTCAGTAAGGCTTTTGACACTGTTTCCCACAACATTCTCCTCAAGAAACTGGCTGCTCATGGCTTGGACTGCCGTACGCTTCGTTGGGTTAAAAACTGGCTGGATAGCCGGGCCCAAAGAGTTGTGGTGAATGGAGTCAAATCCAGTTGGAGGCCAGTCACTAGTGGAGTCCCCCAGGGCTCAGTACTGGGGCCAGTCCTCTTTAATATCTTTATCGATGATCTGGATGAGGGGATTGAGTGCACCCTCAGTAAGTTTGCAGATGACACCATGTTAGGTGCGTGTGTCGATCTGCTCGAGGGTAGGAAGGCTCTGCAGGAGGATCTGGATAGGCTGGAGCGATGGGCTGAGGCCAACTCTATGAAGTTCAACAAGGCCAAGCGCCAGGTCCTGCACCTGGGGCGCAACAACCTCAAGCAGAGCTACAGGCTGGGAGATGAGTGGTTGGAAAGCTGCCTGGCAGAGAAGGACCTGGGAGTACTGGTTGATAGTCGGCTGAATATGAGCCAGCAGTGTGCTCAGGTGGCCAAGAAGGCCAACAGCATCCTGGCTTGTATAAGAAGCAGCGTGGCCAGCAGGTCAAGGGAAGTGATTGTCGCCCTGTACTCGGCTCTGGTGAGGCCGCACCTTGAGTACTGTGTTCAGTTTTGGGCCCCTCGCTACAAGAAGGACATGGACGTGCTCGAGCGAGTCCAGAGAAGGGTGACAAGGCTGGTGAGGGGTCTGGAGAACAAGTCTTATGAGGAGCGGCTGAGGGAGCTGGGATTGTTTAGCCTGGAGAAGAGGAGGCTCAGGGGCAACCTTATTGCTCTCTACAGGTACCTTAAAGGAGGCTGTGGCGAGGTGGGGGTTGGTCTATTCTCCCACGTGCCTGGTGACAGGATGAGGGGGAATGGGCTAAAGTTGTGCCAGGGGAGGTTTAGGTTGGATATTAGGAAGAACTTCTTTACCGAAAGGGTTGTTAGGCATTGGAATGGGCTGCCCAGGGAAGTAGTTGACTCACCATCCCTGGAGGTCTTTAAGAGAGGTTTAGATGCAGTCCTTAGTGATATGGTTTAGTGGAGGACTTGTTAGTGTTAGGTCAGAGGTTGGACTAGGTGATCTTGGAGGTCTCTTCCAACCTAGACGATTCTGTGATTCTGCGATTCTGTTTATACTGTCTTGCTCCTATAATAGAATTATCCGTAGTGTAAACAAGTCTCTTTCTCTTTGGTAAATTCTTTTTGCTAGTTGGAAAAAGCTTCTCATAATCTCCAACCATTTAGGTTTCCTCTTAATTCTCTTTATCTGATGATTTGGTTTTGTTTATCAGAAATGAAAATATGAAATGAATATGAACATATTTTTGTCATTTCCCCCTGAAAATTTTATATTCATTAAGATACCTTAGTATAATACTATCCATGTAGGTTTTTTAATAGGTAATATGCCCATTTTCTATCTAACTCAATGGCAGATTCTACTGTAGGGGTCTTTCCCCAACCTAACACATTTCACTCCTTGTTATGAAGTCCTCCAAGAGACAAGCTGTTTTTCCAGTTTTATAACTGTGTGATGTAGTCTTCCTGTAGAATTTATGCAGAGATGCGACAGGTATGACAACAGAATTTGTCATTCAAACGTTTCACAAATATCTGTTACGTCACAACTTTTCAACCGCCAGAAATTGCAGATAACACATATGACCTTATGGTGTCCTCTATTGTCCTTGCAAACCTTTAGTTTTCATTTTCTTGTTGCTATTGTGTATTAAAATTCTTAGCCTGTGCCAAAATCTGGTATCAGCCTATTCTAATTCAGGTGACATTTCCTGTCTAAATTTAATTGCACACACAGACAAAGAGTAAATTAAGGGAAGCACAGGGATGCTGGCAAGGTAGAAAATCATTACTTTCCCTGAAGCTAGCCTAGCTTCAGTGTCAGTGGGATCAAATGGAAGCTGTATAATTTCAATTGTATGTACCCATGATCTCTTTCAAATGTCAGTTTTTAGTCAAAATTTTGGAAGAGAATAAAAAAATAATGTTTGTTTTGGAAAGGAAGAGAAAAATAAAAGACTACATTTGCTTAATTTAATGGAAATATTGCTCATCAATCCAAAGAACAAGACATTAGCAAGTGAAGAAGAAAAGTTAAGCAACAGAAAATATTATGAATTCTAAAAAAAAAAAAAAATGTATTGTAAAGAATTGTATTATCTGAGTATTCTGAGTATAGACTCTATATTAGTGATTTTTATCCACATGAGAATTCTGCTGGATCTATATGGTACCATGAATTTATTTTAAAGCAGTTTTAACTTAAATCATGCTATTGATTTAATTTTAAATCCTCATAATATTCATTTTGACCCCCTTTTGACACAGATTAAATCTGTGCTTCTGGTGAATATATGCTGTGTTCTCCTTGTGTATCACAGCTGTACAGAACTTAAATTCAAAAGCAAATTTTATATTTAATGTTATTTCAATCATGAAACTCTGAACAGAATTAAGCTTAAAAACTCTTTTTTCCCCTTTTGGTATTGTTTTAAATATATAGTGTTTATGTATCAGTGAGTGAATGCTGTCTTACAAAACATGATTGCTTTTGGGGATTTTATTGTCTTTGAAAGACTTTTAATCATTTTTTTTTTATTTTTTTATTTTTTTTAAATTAAGGCTGAAATGCATTGATTCAGGATGATGCTCTAGTGTAGGAACTGTATTATGGATAGCTTGTTCTCAACCATCATTTCTAGTACAGGCTTGTACATTAGGCTATATTCCACTGTGAAGTATTTTGGCCAATGACTGTTGTCTCTACAGAGATATATTCTGACATGCAAAGTTGACAAAAAGAGAAGTTGATTGAAAAGTACCTGAACTATATTTATGGTATCAATGGAACAATATTTCCCAATGACAATATTTTGGGTTTTGGGTAATTAGCCATGGAATAATTTAACTTTTATTTGAAAGGAGAGCCTATTGCCTGGGCAATTCTGGCTGATAATTTTCATTGCCCACAGACAAGGTTAATTTGGGCTACACTGAAGCCCATTCACAGAATCACAGAATAGTTGAGGTTGGAAGGGATCTCTGGAGATCATCATCTTGTCTAACACCCATGCCAAGCAGGGTCACCTAGTGTACTTTGCACATCACATCCAGGCGGGTTTTGAATATCACCAAAGAAGGAGACTCCATAGCCTCTCTGGGCAACCAGTTCCAGTGCTCTGTCACCCTTACAGTAAAGAAATGTTGTCTCATATTCAGCTGGAACTTCCTGTGTTTCAGTTTGTGCCTGTTGCCTCTTGTTGCTGGGCACCACTGAAAAAAGTCTGGCCCCATCCTCTTGACACCCTCCCTTCAGGTATTTGTACACATTGATAAGATGCCTTCTCAGTCTTCTCTTCCCCAAGCTAAACAGGCCCATCTCTCTCCACCTCTCCTCATATGAGAGATGCTCCAGTCTTCATAGCTCTCCTCTGGACTTGCTCCTGTAGCTCCATGTCCCTCTTGTATGGGTAGCCCGGAACCAAACCCAGTACTCCAGGTGTGGCCTCACCAGGGCTGAGTAGAGGGGGAGGATCATCTCCTTTGACCTGCTGGCAACACTCTTCTGAACGCACCCCAGGATACCATTGGCCTTCTTGGCCACCAGGGCATATTGCTGGCTCATGGTCAGCCTGCTGTCCACCAGGACTCCCAGGCTCTTCTCTGCAGCGTTGCTTTCCAGCAGGTCAGCTCCCAATCTGTACATTCCTCTTCCTTAAGCCCTTCCTTTGTATCAGAATTCCTTCTATTAACCCAAATATTTACCTTCTCCTCTTGACTTTTATTTCTTACCCATTCAGATTTTCACAACTTCCATGTAACTTGATTGGGTTTATAAAATGATTTACATAGAGGCTTCCAATTCAGTTCCCCCATCCTTTAAATTTCCATGGATGTCTTCCTTACCTTTTTTAGTCATTTATACTTATATGCAAAAAATTATTGTGCTCTCCCTTATCAGTCATCCTTGGGCTGTGTTTATATTTCTCATCATAGCTAACATCTTTACCTCTGATTTTGATCAAGGAGAGCACCAAACAGCTCAATTAGCTACTGTACACCCAGCAGTAAATGTTAAAAAATATCCAAATAAACCAAATCAGTCTAATAATTTGTTCTGATTGCCATACTCGTGTTTTGCTTGTTTCTTTCATTTGTGAAAATGTCTTCCTAAAATGGAGTATGAAATGGAATATGAGGCAGCCTGCTCTAAGATATGACACTATTCTACTTCAAATATTTTCTCTCCATGACTAGATCGAAATGTGTTTCATCTTTGCAGTATGCTTCTCTTGGTTCTATTGATCTTCTGTACTCTGTCCATTCATAAGTAATTTAAAACTCTCCGTCCTCTAATGTTAAATGTCATTCACCCTGTGCTCATCTCTCTGCACTCTCATACACTCTGAAGTGAAAGAATGACTCATGGGTATGTTCTTGACAGGTTTCAAGTGAGCAGGGACAACTTGAAGTGTCAGCAAGACATCTGAATGGGAGCTGAAGGACCTACAAGAGGCTCAGGTGCCAAAGTCCCTCTTCCTGGGACTCTGTACTTCAAAGGCTTCTTCCCTTTCCTCTCTGTTGAGCCTTCAGCTTCTCACTTCTGCTGCACTGCTGAAATGCTTCAGTCCTTCCAAAGGTCACCAAGATCTCCCATCACAGAACTCCACTCCTCTCAAACTTTTTCTCCTCCACTATCACTAATGTTCTTTTCGTCATACTTCTGAGATACACCTCTCTGCCCCAATTTGCCAGCATCACTATGTGAATTTAACCTACCAACAAGAATGCGAGTGCTTTTGTCTTCCAATGAATGCTTGAAAGAAGGGTTAGGCAAACCAGGACTGTAAAGCTCTATAACTCTTAGAGAGGCCATGTTGGGCAAAAGAGTTGTCTTTCTTATTTATAAATGTTGCCTTATGTTTATAGGATTTTTAAGTTCAACTTTTCAATGTAATAGGAAATGTTTAGGCATTTCATTAAAATCAATGACTGCTTTTATATTTCATGGTTCGGTCTAAGTTAGTTCCTTGCCCTTCCATGCAGCAGATAACTAACTGTAGTGGAAGAGGACAGAACAGAGGTGTATTGCAGGTATTGAAAAAAGTCCTGTAAGTGTATTTTTAGGCATAAAACAGTGCTTTTAATTCAGGTGTTTCCCTGTGCAGCATGTTTCACCAAAGAACACACAAGATTTTATATGCAAATCAGCTTTCAAACAAACAAACAAACAAATACAAAAACACAAAACAGTGGGAAATGTTAATATACTGGCACTACTAAAAAGTGACATTAATCCCTTCAGAAAATTAACTTCATTTTGTTATTTACACAAAATTCAAGCATAACCTGCTGATAATTTGTGAGGTGAATAGTGTTCCACCTCATATATATATATATATATTTAAAGCGAATATTTCAGTAGGTAAGAAGATTTTCAATATGATTAAGGATACATCATCTTCAGGTGATGTTCAGACTAATTCTAAAAGAACTAAACATACAGAAAACCTGGCTGCACAGCTATTCCACAGAATTCTTTCAAATATTCAAAGATTAAATCTTTCAGGATTGATAAACATATAAGTGGTGCTCTTACACCAGGAAATCACATTGATCATCCCATGTAGACAGAATGCCAAGATTACAGCTGTTTTTTAAACCCTTATCACAAGCAGAAAGACATACTGAAACAGTGGAAAACATGTGGCCAAAGTTGTTACCCCCTTTTAGACTGAAAAAATTTCTTTCACTGATAAAATGAAGTAAAGCAATAGAAATTCTGGGTTTCCAGTGCAAATGCATTAAAATAGATAAATAAATAAATAAATAAAGGTAAAAAGTGGATCGGCTTTGTCAGATGTTTCCAAGATAAGGTTTAAATTGAGTTGCATTCTGCTGAACCATGAAGTAGACATGAATTTTCAGGAATTTGTTTAGAAACTACAGTATAACACTAAGATTTTATTTGTAGTAGATGAAATATCACACAAATGCAATATAAAATTAATTACTCAAGACTTGCCTCCTTTTAGTTCTTAAACTCTCTTTCTTTTATTTTTTTTGGTAGTAGTGCATTCATTTTCATTTTATTCTGTGAACTTTTCATTCCCTTTTCTCTGCCCAAGATATCATTTCTCATAAATTTACTAAAGCCCACAGAGAGTTGGCTTTATAATAGTTAATATATACATATATTTTAAGGTACAGAATTATCACAGTTTGAATAAGTTTGGCTAATTGCAAGATCTTGTCATTTTAACTTCAAATTCCCAAACTGATTTATTTTCAAAAAATATAGATCAAAGGTATGCATAACCCAGTCATAATAGTATTTCCTATAATAATAAAAATGAAAGCAAGAAAAAGAATTATGTAGAATATTACTAGCATTACTCAACGGCTTAAAATTGAGCTGATACTTGGAAGGAACTTTAAGTAAAGAATTGTTCTCGATTGCAAATTGTTTCTCTAGACTCCAAGAGTGAACTGTTCATTGTTAAATGAACAATTTAAGCCATAAAAATTAGTAGATACCAACAATGAGGAAAGAAAAAAAAAAGATTTAAAGAAGTCTATAGAAATCGAGATAAAAATACATAGATGTGTTAAATTAAAATTTTGCTTAAAATAAATGAAAATTTAGACATGCAATTAAATAATTACAGAAAAAGATACCAGCTAAACACTAAAATCCAACACAGAACAAATAATGACATATCTCAACAGTTGGTAGAAACATGAGTAAAGCTCTTTAGTTGTTGGTGTAACTCTAATTTCTGCCATCTCAGGTTCTTCCTTGTTTGTACTGAAACATGCTGAAAACTTTTCCTATATACGTAGTATTGTTTTTCTTTTTTTTTTTTTTCTCCCTTCATAGAAGATTTTATTATAGGCATAGGCTTTGTTAATTTCAGAGAGTAATTTTGAATTATAATGGTGTGACAACGGACTATTTCAAAATATAAATAATTTCACTACAATCTCTGTTGAGTGCAGGCAAAATATACATTTATAGTTCACTTCTGCCCTCTTGTGGAAATAAATATAAGCAGACGGGCAATGTAAAATCCAAATCATGAACTTGCTAGTTAAAACTCAATTCTGAAACCTCCGTTCATCAGTTAAAAAGCAGTATTTCTGGAGCTGGATCCTATTCATCATCATCATCATCATCAACAACAACAACAAAAAAAGGAGTTACTGTCCTATATTAACAGTTTTGCTCCTGGTGCGTTATTAAAAGTTACTGTCTTTAAGCAATCTCCCATGGCACTTTCCACTGTAATACTTAACTCTCCAGACTGTCAAGGAATACTTCAACTCTGTAACATAAAGCATATTTTAAGAGGGATTATATATATCACCACCAACAGATCTTTGAAAAATGAGTTCTGCAGCTGCAATGATGTTTTCAGCAGCTCAAGCAAGGGTCTACAAATGAAGCTAAGAAAATCAGATGCAAAGTTCTCAGAAAAGCCAGGTAACAAATCAAAAAAAATGAGATAACACAATTAAATATAGCCATATATCTAAACATGTCACCTTTGTATTGTATACCTGTGGCAAGGCACATTCTGAAAATGTCACAACATTTTTCAGACTTCCTTTACAACATTACTTACTTTTTCAGGAGTATGAAGGAATATTTAAAATCTTAGGTTATGAAAATATTGATCTTGCTCATGCTTGCTCTTGCTTTCTTGCTCATACACCCCCTCCTGGTAATGTGCCAAGGTCTTTGTAATTAGGATAGAGCTGCATATCTAGGTCTCAGTCTATTGTGCCTTTTCACATCACATTGAATGCAATAGAGAGCCTGAAAGTTGTCTCTTCTATTAGCCGTCTAGGGAGATGGCTAACAAAAGGTGATGTGCTTTGCTGAATGTCTCTACTCTTTATCTATGTAAGTTTGGACATTGCACATTAAGATGCCACCATACACCTAAGTTTTCTTGTGATTCCTCTTTTCAGAGGGTGTACTCTTAATTTCTGGAACTGCTACTCTGACAAAGATATATGAGATATGGTATGGAATATCCCCTTGGTTGGTTTAGGTTATCTGCCCTGATGATGTCCCCTCTTGACCTCTTGCCCACCCTCAACCTACTGACTCTGGGGGGAGTTGGAGAGAGTCTTGATGTTCTGCCAGCACTGCTCAGCAATAGACAAAACATCGGTGTGATACCAATGCTGTTCTAGCTACAAGTGCAGAGTACAGCACTATATGAGCTTCTGAAGGGAATGTTAACTACATTCCAGCCAGACCCAGCACAGGTCCACGTACTGGTCTTTCCTAAAACCTCGTATAGTTTTCTTGGTAATTTATTCACATTGTTCAAAGAAACTGGGTAGAGGAGGGTTTGTGTTTACTTAAGTCCCATCCTCAGCCTTCAAGATAGGGCTTAATGGTACATGAACTTTGGGATACCCTTTGGCATGGGATGAATTTATTGTCACTTAGTTTCTATTTTCCATTACTCATCAAAAGAGGTAATGGAGGATCAGAGGTTTGGTACTGGGATTTCATGTATCTTCCCTAGCTCCCAGAGTCATCTCCCCTGGAAGTAACATTACGAAGAGGATTTTGGCGCTTATACCAGGTCCCATTTAAATACATTAACTCTGCTAGGAACACGCTCTGCTTCTGTAGCTGCAGAGTACAGCAAAGGACTTTGCTTGTTGCCCCAGGGGTCTAAAGTTCTGGTAGTCAGACCTGCACATATATCACTGCATCAGGTTCAGTCTAGAAGAGGAATTAATGGGCAACAGAAATGGAAATGCATGCCACTATTTTAGATAGACAGACTACCCGTAGACTGAAATTGGCCTAATATTACACCATTTGAAAGTCAAAGAGACTGTCCTTTGTTGAGGTTTAGGTTTGCTGCTGTTCAAAGTAATAAACGTTTTTGCTTTGAAAATCAGTTCCTCTATGCTGCAGCTTTATGTTATGTCTTCTGTTAATAAAAGAAATTTTTCAGTAACTGATTCTGATTACAAGTACCCCACTGTCATTCATTATTTTTTATTTATGTAAATGTTCAGAAAATATTTGTTTTTCAGGGAAAAATTAATGCAACTACTTTGAGAACAGACAATTTTTTTGATGAAAGATTAATTGGGAGTGCTTGAGAAGAATGAACTAAAGTACAAAAAACCTGCCTTGTGAAAACAGCTGATAAAGCTCTATCTAAATATACTTAAGAGAAGGATAAAGCCAGCTTGGCCACTGTCCCCAGGTATGTATATGGGAACAGATTTTATTTGGCAGGTGGCTATTTAATGTTGTAATGAAATTCTATAGAGAGAAGCTGAAAATAGAGTTAAGGGATATTCAGTTTAGAATAGATTTCTAACAGATAAAGCAACAGAAGTTAACATTTTATCTCAGGACACTGTGGATTGTAACATCTAATCTTCCCCAGATGAATCTGACCAGGTGTTTCCATAACACTAATTGAGAATTAGTGGAAATCTAAGACTTCTGCAGAGAATTTTATGCTTTCTCATTGCTTTTGTATACCTTCTCAGTTAGTGTCCTCCAGGAATATTAGGAAACGAAATACTTTGCTCTGCCTGGTAATCCCCTTTATGCAGCATTAATTTTTATTTCAGATTGCTATGTTACTAATACTTAAACACAAAGGTATTACTGTGATGGTGGACTGACTGTGTTGGATGTCATTGGATGCAGAATTTTCACTGACTATGGCCACATCTCCAGGCCAAATTACCATTACCCGTTTTTGCAATGACCAGTGAATACTGGGAGTGCTCACTGTGGCCTGTTCTTTCCTATACTTAAGGATAAATAATTATGTTTCTTCCCTCTGGTAGCTCTTACTGAGAGCCACAGCTCTCATTCTTACACAAAGGGCAATTTTCTCCTTATAAATGATAGCATAGATTTTATAATTTGCTGATAAGGACTAGCAAGACCAATGAAAACAGCATTTGATGTAGTTTCTAGAATGTCAAGGCTCAAGATTATTATATGATATTTGATGAAATCTGTAAGAAGTAGGATGCCCTCTTCATACTCACTGAACAGTAGTATACCACTGGAGACTTAGAAGTCATGAACTTTGTAAACTTAATCATCCTGTAGCAATTTATTAGGAGGTACCATATGAAGTTATTGCAGTACAAGTATAACTACTACATCAGCCTATTTTGATCACTGTGTTAAATATATATATATATATATGTAATACTTAGGTTTAAAACGACCATATGTCCTCCAAGAACTAAGAGTTATCATTTCTTTCTGAAACTGAATGAAGGAGAGGAGACATTTTCACATATTACCAGACTTCGATTTATCCATGATAGCCTCTGACTGTACCACTGGGCATAGCAGTGATGACCTCAAAAAGGTGTTTCTTGTGATCTTTGGAGATATATGCAGTCATCTTCCAGGCTGGATGAAACTTAGTATTTTTGGATGGGCGATGCGGAACTGAAAATAAAGAACATTTCTGGTAAAGCAGAAAGAGAAAACCAACCAACAAACAAAAAACAATTTCATCCCTTATCCTTATTTTGTAACCAAATATTGATGGATGAACATGTATGTATGTAATATTCTGAACAATGATTTTATCAACAGATGAAGAATATCTGAGGAAATCTCTTATTACAGTGATGCTGTGACTATTCTCAAACAGTCAAAATATAAATCACCACTTGATGTCACCATTGGTCTGTACCTGTGCAAGAAATCTTTCTGAACATCACAAAGAAATTAAAAGTTCAATTGAAATATTAAGAGAGTTGTCTCAAAATAATTCCTTTTGAAGTTAAGTAATCACCCTCTATTTGTTGGTTCTATTCTAATACTGGAAGAGCAGGTTCATTGAATTTGAAGCACCATCAAGACCCTATAAGTAGTCATTTGAAAGGGTGCTTTGTATGCATAAAATTGCTCTTTTTTAATGAGTAAATTTACAGTAACCAACTGAGTAAATCTGGTCATTACAGTCTGACATAAATATTAATAACATTAAATTGCAAAATGAGTATTAAAGGAAAAGACAAGCAAAAGAGAGTGCCTCTGGAAACAAGAAACTAAGACCTATAGGGTTAATAATCATACAAGTAAGTTATTTGTAACATCTCCAGAAAATGTTGGGATTCTCTTTCTCAATTTAGACACAAAGAAAAATATCATCTTTTCAGATATCCAGGGCTTCTAACAAGGATGATGAGGCTTATTTAGGGTAAGTTAATTCTGATCAACCCTTCATTTGGTTAGGAGTTTGAAAAGGAATTCAGTACCTCAGGGTGTGGTGTAATTTTTATGGAACTTCACCTTTTATAAAACCTTCCTTGCCATTATAAAGCTAGTTTTTGTCAGTAGCTGCCAAACTGTGAAACTAGAATTATGTCTAAACTATGTGGAACATATGAACTGCGAAATCCTTAATCTGGACAACATTCTAGGGAATGAGGAAACCATTGTGTACAAACAACCAAGTATCACTCAGAGGGGTTGAGCTTTCCAGCAGCTTGAAAACCCAGCATGCAATCTACAGCTCTCCTTGTGCATGAGTTTTACCAGTTCTTTACATATATATGCTTATGAATTCTCTTATTGATAATTTTCATGAACTTCTACACTGGTTAATTATTTTAACTATAATCTACGAATAGTGTCAGGTACCAAGCATTAGTTGAACCATGTGTTCTGTTAATATAATACATTTTTATTACTGTATTGGGATGGTTAGCAGGCTTCACTTTCTCCTCTATACAGTACTGAACATGGCTTGTATGGACCTCTTGATATACTAGACTTCCCTCCAGTCCATCTTCTATCTCCTCATTTGTCACAGTCTCTTGCTTCCCATTTCTTCATTTGTACAGTTGCAGTCACCACACTGATATTTTTTCTGATGATCTAGATAGCAATGACTTTGCTCACACACCAGAAAAATATTTTCCAAACAATTCTAGCACTGCGTGCCTGCTAAATATGAGAAATTTGCTCAGAAGTAGCAGGAAATTGGAAGCACCCAGGAATTACCAGTATTTGTCCTTTTGCAATGTTGAACAAATAAGCTAATTCTGCCTAATTTGAAAGTCCTTTCAACATAGTAGTTTCAAAATTTCAGGTCAGAGTTTCTCACTTGGCTCTCATTTCAGTAAAGAGAGGCTAAACAATTAAAATGGACAAGGAGCAGTGAGAATAAATTTAATGAGAAGGCAAAAATAGAAAAAAATAAGTGCAGAGTAAAAGCAAATTCAGAGACAATTTGAAAATAGATTTCATAGAAAAATTAAAGATACAGTATAATACATACAAATATCATACAATACATGGGACATACATAAACTATCCAACTGGGAAAAAAGTTATGTTTTTTTAATCCCAAGTTAAAATACCATTTGTCTGTACATGGGCCTGTCTTTAATAAAAGAAATACATGATACTTCCGAAACAAAGAAAAAAGAACCACTATTTTCGTTATATAATCTAATATAACTTATGCATTAAAATAATATTATTACTGTGCTCTAAGTAGCTTTATGAACTCAGAAAAAAAAAAAGACATGTTTGAAACCCATCAAACTCCATACCTTTACATATTTTCTTTTTCCTCCATTTTTACCATTTGGCATTATGGTGCAGCATAGCAGAACAAGCCCAGTAATTTACATATATAAATCTGGAGTTTGGAGAGCAGTACCACAGAGGTGTTATATGCTCACTTTTTTAACGTTAATATCCTTTCACTATATAAAAGAAATATATACATGGATAAAAATGTATATTTTTATAATTTAGGATTACTTGCCTTTAGTGTATGACTCCTTTCTTTCCTTCTTTCCTTCCTTCTTTCTTTCTTTCTTTCTTTCTTTTTCTTTTTCTTTCATTCTTTCTTTTCATTCTTTCGTTCTTTCTTTCCTTTTTTTCTTTTCCTTCCTTCCTTCCTTCCTTCCTTCCTTCCTTCCTTCCTTCCTTCCGCCCTGCCCCTCCCTCTCCCTCTCCCTCTCCCTCTCCCTCTCCCTCTCCCTCTCCCTCTCCCTCTCCCTTTCCCTTTCCCTTTCCCTTTCCTTTTTTCTCTTTTTCCTTTTTTTTTAGTTTTCTTTTTCTTTCTTTTTCTTTTTCTTTTTCTTTTTTTCTTTTTCTTTCTTTTTCTTTTCTTTTTCTTTTTCTTTTTCTTTTTCTTTTTCTTTTTCTTTTTCTTTTTCTTTTTCTTTTTCTTTTTCTTTTTCTTTTTTTTTTCTTTTTCTTTTTCTTTTTCTTTTTCTTTTTCTTTCTTTTTCTTTTTCTTTTTCTATTTTTCTTTCTTTTTCTTTTTCTTTTTTTTTCTTTTTTCTTTTTCTTTTTCTTTTTCTTTTTCTTTTTCTTTTTCTTTTTCTTTTTCTTTTTCTTTTTCTTTTTCTTTTTCTTTTTCTTTTTCTTTTTCTTTTTCTTTTTCTTTTTCTTTTTCTTTTTTTTTTCTTTTTCTTTTTCTTTTTCTTTTTCTTTTTCTTTTTCTTTTTCTTTTTCTTTTTCTTTTTCTTTTTCTTTTTCTTTCTTTTTTCTTTTTCTTTTTCTTTTTTTCTTTTTCTTTTTCTTTTTCTTCTTCTTTCTTTTTCTTTTCTTTTCTTTTTTTCTTTTTCTTTTTCTTTTTTTCTTTTTCTTTTTCTTTTTCTTTTTCTTTTTCTTTTTCTTTTTCTTTTTCTTTTTCTTTTTCTTTTTCTTTTCTTTTCCTTTTCCTTTTCCTTTTCCTTTTCCTTTTCCTTTTCCTTTTCCTTTTCCTTTTCCTTTTAGAGGGGTCAGCCAGACAGAAATGTATGCCTTTTTGTCTGTGCAACAACATTGCAGAGTGGAGAATCTGAACATTTATGACTCTTGAGGAAAATAATTCTTCAACAGTGAATAGGAAGCATGAAGAACAATATGAGCTTTGAACTAGGATTTTCCATCATTGTCTGCTTCAGTAAATATGTCATTTTGAATTAGAGACTGAGATGAGCATCCTCAGGAACAGGTGCTTTTCACTGGGGATGAATCCTGTGCCTCAGGGCAGGTTCCAAAGGGTTTATGCCCCAAGTGTTGGGAGCACATAGCTCTAAAACTGTCACCCCAAAAATCATACACATTATGAATGCAATACCACTCTATTTGCACTCTGAGTTGGCTGAAAGGTGCATAATGCCCTTCAGGTCCTCCAAGGCCACACAGATATTAACTCACCTAATATAACAATAGGTAGACAGAAGAGGAGGTAGGGAAATAGTTTACTTCTTTCAGTGTCCTATTACAATACAAAGATATATATGTGGTAGATTTTATTTACCACAGATGCTTCCAAATGGATTCAATATTTTCCACTTTCACAGATCTCCTTGAATTTAGTTCCTACTACAGGGCAAGGTACTCAACCATAACAGAATCATTATCATAGGGATGGACAGCCATTCAGATTATCCTTTTTCTAGCTGTTATCATTGTATTCATTTCCAAATGAAAATTCTGATGGAACCATTAAAATGAAGAGTGAAACCAAATGAATTGCACTACTTATTCTGTTAATATTTACATGAATCTCACAGAGAACCTGTTTTGACATGGTAAATATTTATCTGCTTTCTGTGAAGAGTCAAACCCCCAAAATTTTATTCAATAAATGTTTTGGAAAAGCCAGTGTTAGTTCCTAGATAGGAAAGATAAACTGTTTTCTGGATGATTTCAAAATTTTGAAATCTAATCTCATTCTAGCAGAGAACATAGAATGACCCAGCTCTTCTGTGTGAACCTTCCACTCACAGCAGACCTGTATGTATTCTTGGAAAGAAATCAAACCACAGAAATGTTTGAATTTGTCCTTGTGAGGGACCGCCAAGACAGCAGTAAGTTACAGAACACTAAGGATATGCACACAGCAAGCGAAAGGCAGAAAGTCCATGTGCCTAAATGCTATCTGTGTCTCTTGAGAAGAAGTAAGTGATGGGATAACCCTGGCAAATCTCAGGCCATGTGCCAGCATGAGTGGAATGACTATGTTATGTGATATACCTTGTTCTTCATGGCCCTATTGATTAATACATGCTACAAGAGTAGTGCTGGTTACTGGAAATATAGATCATTTTGTGAAATGCCAAGTCAAGCAGGTAGAGCATAAAAGTTGCAGATTGCTGCTATAGGCTCAGATCATTTCTTGAAATCCCAAGACAAACAAATGATATGTTGGCTGCAGGCTTGACTGACACAGCGCATCTTACTATGTATTTAATAACAGAATTGGATTGGCAACTAATCTGACATAAAATGAAAATGCCAGAGGGCAGGAATTTCAAAAGAATTCTAGATTCTACTCCCTAGTGAGAAAAACTATAAAATTTTATTCTGAACAAAGCCTATGAATGAATACACAAAGAAACAAATCCACTATTGTCAGTCCATCCCTTTGTTCTTACAAAATATTCTTAGTTCTTCTGGACATATTAGAAAGATCCATACAAGATGGTTATTAACAGCAACCACAATTACCTTGTTCAGAACATTTTACCAGCCCTGTGTGAACACCTTTAATGTGTATAGGTATGAGAAAGGATATTTGACAGAAGTTGGCTGAAAGCAAGAAAAGACATGATTACCATACAGCTGCCAGTAAGAACACTAATGATAAGTGAAAATGAAAAACTCAGCTTCTGTGGAACCTTGCAACAAGACATTTTCCATATAGTTCAAAACACAAGTGAAGGCTTTAAATGTTCTGGATAGACTTGATCAATAAATCCAGCCTAAAAAGAATCTGATATCTGATAGTCACGTAGTCTGTCAGGAACGCCAACAGCAAAATGAAAAAAAACATTGATTTGTTTGTCACCAGGCTTTGCCAGCTAGAAAAATTTTCTGAGCCTTAGATGCACACAGATGACATTATAAAGGCACCAAATAAATGAAACGTGCATTTCAGCTGGGGACAATTTCTGTGAACAAGAAACGTCAGAGAATACTCCATGTACAACATGGGACACAATGCCATTTGTCTTTTTGTTTCTATTAAAAATCCATTAGAAAATAAGAGGAATAAGACGATGTAAATCATTTGTGGCTGGATACAGGTCTTTCTGAAGTGATGAAAATATTTTCACTGATTTTAAGAAGGGTTACATTCAGCCTTTAATAGAGATTTTAATTACTGACAAAGACTTCTGTCTTATCAGAATCCCTTTAGCTGTACCTTTACATGAGCATCCCCAAGTGAACATAGCGAGTATCAAAGCAATTTTTCTATTAGGTGGAGACAGTTTTTACTGTGCTAACTCTTCATTAGAAAGGACTCTGTGGGTTATAGAATCATTGAATCATTAAAGTTGGAAAAGATCTCCAATACCATCTGGTCCAAAAATACTCCTAACGCAAATATCACCCACTAAACCATGTCCCTAAGCACCACGTCCAAACTTTGCTTAAACACCCCCAGGGACGGTGACTCCACCACTTCCCTGGGCAACACATTCCAGTGCCTGACTACTCTTTCTGAGAAGAAATGTCTCCTAATTTCCAAATTGAACCTCCCCTGGCAAAACTTGAGGACATTCCTTCTAGTCCTATAGCTAGTTCTCTGTGAGAAGAAGCTGACCCCCAGCTCCCCACACCTTCCTTTCAAGTAGCTGTAGACAGCAATAAGGTCTCCCCTGAGCCTCCTCTTCTCCAGATTAAACAACCCCAGTTCCCACAGCCACTCCTCATAACACTCGTGTTCCAGGCCCTTCACCAGCCTTGTAGCCCTTCTCTGGACATGCTCAAGGGCCTCGATGTCCTTCTTGTAGGGAGGGGCCCAAAACTGAACACAGTACTCGAGGTACAACCTCACCAGAGCAGAGTACGCTCAACATTTTAAAGAAAACAGTGAATCGTTATTAGAGGTTGTTGTTCATTTAGATCTCAAATTCTGTATTTACAATGCTTTAAGTAGTTTTACATTAACCTATGATAATTTTTCTTTCTCTGTCATGATATTGCCAAATTTACATTCTTCATAAAGGAGCACTTTATGAGCAATAGTTCTGCATCTAGGATAATCTGAAAGCATGGTTTCCTAACACGTGGCACTTTCTTTATGAGTTCAGTCAGTCACAACCATACAATGTGTTTATCCATTCAGGTCAAAGCCAATAAACCTTATTTGCAGAAAAATTTCAGAGGCGCGTCTGAGATGTCACTGGTTCCCTTCTGAAATTCATCCACACATTTAATGTTATGTGATCTTGGCCTTGAATCTAATCTCTGCAAAGCAACCTATCAGCAGTATTATTAGTAATGTAGTAATCACATAAGTGTTCTGGGAAAGTGTTGTTCCTGACTACTCATTAGCAAGGATAGTCTTTTTGGTAGCAGAAATGAAAGGGAATAGTGTTAGAGGCATGAATATGACAACTGATGAAGAAAAGGACTCTGATATTGGCTATTATAGAATGGTTTGTGTTGGAAGGGACCTTAAAGGTCACTAATTCCAACCCCATTTCCATGGGCAGGGACACCTTCCATCAGACCAGGTTGCCCAAAGCCCCATCCTACCTAGTCTTAAACACTTCCAAGGATGGCGCATCCACAACTGACCTGGGCAACCAATTCCAGTGCCTCACCACTCTCACAGTAAACAATATTTTCCTAATATCTAATCTAAAGCTACCTTTTCGTTTTTAGTTTAATACCATTACCCCTTGTCCTATCACTACACCCCTTTACAAAGAGTCCCTCTCCAGCTTTCCTGTAGGCCCCCTTTAGATACTTGAAGGCAGCTATAAGGTCTCTCTGGAGCCTTCTCTTCTCCAGGCTGAACAACCCCAACTCCATCAGCCTGACTTCATAGGAGAGGTGATCCAGCCCTTTTATTATCTTTGTGGCCCTTCTCTGGACTCATTCTAATAGGTTCATGTCCTTCTTGTGCTGTGGGCCCCAGAGCTGAATGCAGTACTCCAGGTAGGTTCTCACAACTGCAGAGTAGAGGGGGAGAATCACCTCCCTTGACATTCTAGCCACACTTCTTTTGATGCAGCCCAGGATACAGTTGGCTTCCTGGGCTGCAAGCACACATTGCTGGCTCATATCAAGCTTCTTGTCAACCAATACCCCCAGGTCCTTCTCCTCAGAGCTGCTCTCAACCCATTCTCTGCATGGCCTGTATTTGTGCTGTATTTGTGCTTGTGTCCCAGATGCAGGACCTTGCACTTAGCCTTGTTGAACTTCATTAGGTTTGCACAGGCCCACTTCTCAAGCCTGTCAAGATCTCTCTGGATGGCATCTTTTCCCTCCTGTATGTTGACCACACAATGCAGCTTGGTGTCATTGGACAAACTTGCTGAGGGTGCACTCAATCCCACTGTCCATGTCACTGACAAAGATGTTAAACAGAGCTGGTCCCAATACCAACCCTGAGGAACACCTCTTGTTACTCATCTCCACGTGAAAATTGAGCCATTGACCACAACACTTTGAGTGTGACCATCCAGCCAATTCCTTAACATCCAAATGGTGCATCCATCCAATCCATGTCTTTCCAATTTAGAGACAAGGATATCATGGTGGACAATGTCAAATGCTTTGCACAAATACAGGTAGACAATCTCAGGTGCTCTTTCCTTACTTGTAGGGGAATGTATGTTAATGCTGTAACCCTGTTGTAGAGGGCCACCAGACTTGTCAGGCACGGTTTTCCCTTAGTGAAGCCATGTTGGCTCTTACCAATCACCTTCTTATCTTCTCTGTGCCTTAGCATAGTTTCCAGAAGGATCTGCGCTACGATCTTGCCAGGCACAGAGGTGAGACTGACTGGCCTGTAGTGCCCTGGGTCTTCCTTTTTTTCTCTTTTAAAAATGGGGGTTAAGTTTCCCCTCTTCCAGTCAGTGGGAACTTTACGGGACCGCCACGACTTCTCAGATATGATGGATGGTGGTTTAGCAACTACATCCACCATTTTCCTCAGGCCTGTGGATGTATCTCATCAGGTCCCATGGACTTGTGCACCTTTAGGTTCCTTAGATGGTCTTGAACCTGATCTCTTACAGTGGGGAGTTCATCATTCTCACAGCCCCTGTCTTTGCCTTCTGGGGCCTGGGCTATGTGGCTGTAGCTCTTGTTGGTGAAGACTGAGGCAAAAAAGTCATTGAGTACCTCAGCCTTTTCCATATCCCAGGTAACCAGGTCTCCCATTTCCTCCCAGAGAGGGCTCACAGTTTCCCTAGTCTTCCTTTTATATACCTACAGAAGCCTTTCTTGTTGCCCTTGATGTCCCTGGACAAATTTAATTCTAACAGGGCTTTGGGTTCCCTAATCTGAACCCTGGCTGCTCAGACAGTGTCTCTGTATCCCTCCCAGGCTATCTGTCCTTGCTTCCACCCTCTGTAGGCCTTATTTTTCTGCTTGAGTTTGGCCAGGAGCTACTTGTTCATCCATGCATGCTTCCTGGTGTTTTTGCCCAACCTCCTCTTTGTTGGGATGCATTACTCCTGAGTTTGGAGGAGGTGACCCCTGAATATTAACCAGCTTTCTTGGACCCCTCTTCTTTCAAGGGCTTTGTCCCTTGATAATCTACCAAACAGTTCCCTGAAGAGGGCAAAGTCTGCTCTCTTGAAGTCCAAGGTAGAGAGCTTGCTGTGCTCCTTCCTCACTGCCCTCTGGATCCTAAACTTCATGATTTCATGATAACTGCAGCCAATGGTGCCCTCGAGTTTCACATTCTCCACCAGTCCCTCGTTGTTGGTGAGAACGAGGTCCAGCACAGAACCTCTCTTCATTGGCTCCTCCATCACTTGGAGAAGGATGTTACCATCAATGCATTCCTGGAACCTCCTGGATTGCCTATGCCCTTCCGTGCTGTCCCTCCAACAGATATTGGGGACATTGAAGACCCCAACAGTCTTGTGAACGTGATGCTGCTTCTCTCTGTCCTGATCTGCTTGGTCTTCTTGATCAAGTGGCCTGTAGCAGACCTCCACTATAATGTCACCTGTCCTGCCTTCCCTTTAATCCTGACTCATCATCTCTCTGTCAGCTCCTCATCCATCCCCAGGCAGAGCTCTATGCAATCCAGCTGCTCATTGATAAGGACAATGTGAAGGAACATCTCTTTCATGGGAATGGCAATAGTTCTGGGTATTCCTGTTGCTCTTGATGACCTCTAGCTCTTCCCAGTAGGTCTTTCATTTAGCTTTTGCTTAGGCATGAACTATGTAGGAATAAAATATATTTTCCTTTGGATTAGACTGCTGTAAGTGTTAGTGGAAGAAAAATGCACAAGAGAGAGGATGTGAGTTTTCTGTCCCTTACAAATAGCAAGTCTTCAGGAGCGGAATCATTTAATGTTTTGAACATCAAAGGGTAAGGATATTGCAACTGATGACAGGAAAATAAATAGCGTTGTGAATAAGAGCAGAGTCTGTAGGAGCACTTATGGTTAAGGAGCTCAGCTTATAACTGTCATAAGTTATAAGCTGCTAATGAACAAGAAGATCAGTCTGCCCTATTGTGTAGCAAGGTACATGGTAGGAAAGATATCCTGCATCTCTGTCCTTTTACTCTTTTTTTTTTCTTTTTTCTTTTATTAACTTCAGAAAAAATATCCCAGAGGATAAATATGCTTAAAAATTAATTACTGTTTTATAAGTAAATACAGAAAACCCTTTTCTAAGTTAAATATTAGCTTTAAAGCATCATGAAACAGACAATGTGGATTGTGGATTTCCCTCCTGATTCATTATATCCAGCTACTTTTTAAGTATTGTAGTATAGTGCTTCTCTCTCTGAATCTTAATAGTGTTTGATTACAATTCTTAACAGTTCTACTTTATGGAAGTGCTTTTGTAGAGGTTGATTTTTATCAACAGCAGTAGAAACTAGTGTATCTGCTAAACTGAACTTCTGAGTAAAATAGACTGAGACCTAAAGACAGAATATTTCTATCACTTCCATGCTCCCTGTCAAGCAAGAGCACTATCTTTGATGTCAGCTAAAAGACTTCACAACACACGCAATAATCTTCAGTGTCCCTGGATTAACCATTTCAGTCATTAATTACCTTTCAAGGTAATATTCCTCCTATCCCTAATTTCAGGCCTAATATCAGCTTTGCACATTTGAAACTCCTTTCTTCTCGGTTTGCAAGATACTTTCTATCATATCAGTTCCTTGTGTTGACTTTTGCAGGCCCTGATCAAGTCATCTCTAATCTTCCTGTTATAGCTGAGGTGATCGGCTCTGGGGCAGATGTGTTCTGCAGTGGAGCAGGGGATCGCTGCGTGCAGGGGGTTTCCTGCATCGCGGCCACTTGAGGCAGCTGAGGGAGCCACCAGGACCCAGCAGCCCTCACTAGGGCAGCTGAGGAGGCTTGGGCAGAGCCAGGAGTATCTGTTCCCCCTCCTTCATGTACAAAGGCAGCCCCTGGGGAGTGTGAGTGACCAGGAGCATGGTGAATAGGGCAGGCAAACAGGGTGTGGCACGTCAGTCAGGGAGTGGAGCCGCAGTTTGTGCAGCAGTGCACACAGGGAGGGAGCTGAAGGTTGGCCACCTTGATCAGGGAGCGATGGTATTCACCTGGCACAAGGCCATGGCCTCTCAGAGCTCAGCACCCACCACAGCCGATGTAGCCTCTCAGACAGAGCTCCGGGAAAACACCCTGCCACCCAGGTGTCAGGCTGCTGGGTGCGTCGGCACTCGTATGCCACTACAAGATGGCAGTACAGAGCACAGCTGTAGGAGGTGTGCCCAGGGTGAAGAACTGCTTTGCCTAGTGGCGGAGCTTCGGGAGGTGGTGGGCAGTCTGAAGAGTATCAAGGAAACAGAGAAGGAGATTGACTGGTGAGGTAGTGCTCTACCACCCATGAGACAGGCTTCTCAGCCACCCACTACACAAGAAACCAAGGTTCCCCTACCCCCTTGCCACTAGGCAGAGGGAGGGGACCTAAGAGACAGGGGGGAGTGCAAGTGGGTTCCTGCTTGGTGCAGCAGATGAACTCCCCTGCTGCCCACCTCACCTTCCCAGGTGCCCCTACACAGGAATGAGTCTCTGGAACTGGACTGGCAGGCAAACGACGATGTGGACAAAGGTCCATCCACACTGGGGGAGTTGCCCAGGGCAAGTCAGCCTATGCCCCGCATCACAACAATCTCCACCAAGAAAAAAAGAAGGGTTATTGTCATAGGGGACTCCCTTCTGAAAGGAATGGAGGGCCCTATTTGCTGTCCAGGCCCAACCCATAGTGAAGTCTGCTGTCTCCCTGGGGCCAGGGTAAGAGATGTTACTTGGAAAGTCAGTCTCCTGGTACTGTTTATTACCCTTTATTGGTTTTTCATGTTGGCAGTAATGAGGTAGCAAAGAGAAGTCCAAGAGTGATCAAAAGGGACTATACAGCTTTGGGGTGATTGGTTGAAGGATCAGGTGCACAAGTAGTGTTTTCCTCCATCCTTCCAGTAGTGGAGATCAATACTGAAAGGAACAGGCAGATCCAGCAGATCAATACATGGATCTGAAGCTGGTACCACCAAGGTAATTTTGGGTTTCTTGATCATGGGAAGTTTTATATGACACCAGGCCTACTGGCTCTTGATGGGAAGTACCTTTCTCAGAGGGAGAAAAGGGATTTTGCCCAGGAATTAGCAGGGCTGATTGATAGGGCTTTAAACTAGGTTTGAAAGGTGAAAGGGACAAAACCGGGCCTGCCAGCGATAAGCTGTGGGACTGCGTGCCAAGAATTGAGGGACTGTATGTTAGTAAGACCCTTCAGTCCACCCCATGACGGGCTGGGTTCAGCGAAGCACATCTGAAATGTTTCTATACAAACACATGCAGCATGAGAAACAAACAAGAGGATATAGCAGCTTTGGCCTAGTCCCAGAGGTACAACATCACTGGCATAATCAAAACCTGGTGGGAAAAGGCCTGTGACTGGTGAATTATGATGGATGGCTACGGGCTCTTGAGAAGGGATAGGCAGGGCAGGCAAGGCAAGGGGCTGGCGCTCTATGTAACGGAGGCACTGGACTGTACAGAGCTTGCAGTTGCTAACAACATGGTTGAGAGCCTCTGGATAAGGATTAAGGGACAAGCAAATAAAGGGGATATCATTGTGGGAGTATTCTATAGACCACCCTGCCAGGATGATGACACTGATGAACTATTCTTTAAGGAACTGAGAGAGACTTCTAGATCAGCTGCCCTTGTCCTTATGGAGAATTTCAACCTGCCAGATGTCAACTGGGAATATCACATAGCTGATACAAACAGGTCCAGGAGATTCCTGAAACACCTTGATGATAACTTCCTGGTACAGGTACTAAGAGAGCCGACAAGGAAAGGTGCACTTATGGAATTGTTGCTTGTAAACAGGGAAGGTCCTGTGGGTGAAATGGTGATAGGTGGCTGCCTTGGCCATAGTGACCATGAGGTAGTTGAATTCAAAATCTTTGGTGATAGGAGGAAAACTGTGTCCTGGTTTCAGCTAGGATAGAGTTAATTTTCCTCCTAGTAGCTGACAGGGTGCTATGTTTTGGATTAGGATGAGAAGAGTGTTGATAACATGCTGATGTTTTAATTGTTGCAGAGCAGTGCTTACACCAAGCCAAGGACTTTTCGGCTTCTTGCTCTGTCCTGCCAGCAGTCAGGCTAGGGGTGCAGCAGGAGCTGGGAGGGGACAGACCCAGGACAGCTGACCCAAACTGGCCAAAGGGGTATTCCATACCATCTGACGTCATGCTGAACAATATATATAGGGGTGGCTAGCCAGGGTGGGGGGACTGGCTGCTTGGGGATAGACTGGGCATCGATCAGCGGATGGTGAGCAATTGCATTTTGCGTCACTTGTTTTGGAGACATTATTATTAGTAGTACTATTATCATTATTATTATTATTATTATTTTCTTTTATTTTCTGTCCTAATAAGCTGTCTCTATCTCAACCCACAGGCTTCATTTTCCTGATTCTCTCCCCTATCCCAGAGAGGGAGGGGGGAGGGTGAGTGAATGGCTGTGTGGTGCTTAGCTGCTGGCCAGTTTTAAACCACAAAAAACTGCCACCAGAACTTCAACCAACCCTGGATTTGGGGAGAGCAGACTTCAGACTGCTCAGAGAACTAGTTAGTGAGGTTTCCCTGGGGAAATGCTTTTAAAGACACTGGAGTCCATCAGTGCTGGTCGTTTTTTAAGTATGACCTCTTAAGAGCGCAGGAAGAGGCAATTCCAAAATGTCAGAAGTCAAGCATGGGGGGGGGATGGGGAGGGCAGGGCAGAAGAATGGCCTGGATAAGCAGGGATCTTCTTCAAGAGATTAGTTGAAAAAAGAAAATCTATGGTCGCTGGAAGCAAGGTGTGGCAACATGGGAGGACTACAGGGACGCTGCTTCCCTTTGTAAAGAAAGAAAATTCATGCAGCCAAGGCTCAATTAGAGTTGAAGCTGGCCAGTAGTGTGGGGGATAATAAAAGGATTTTTAAAAGTATGTTAACAGGAAAAGAAGGACCAGAGCAAACATTGGTTTGATACTTGATGAAGATGGTCACCTAACAAACAGGGACATAGAAAAAGCAGAGATGTTAAACGAATTTTTCATTTTCATCTTCAACACCAGTGACGGGTTCTGGGACCCCAGCTGCCCTGAGTTGGAGGACTGTGACTGTGGAAACGATAAACTCCCAGTCAATCCTGAACTTGTGTGGGATTTGCTGCTCCACCTGGATGCATATAAGTCCATTGGGCCTGATGGGATTCGTCCCAGGATACTCAGAGAACTGGCTGATGTCATTGCAGAACCTCTCTCAATTATTTTCCAATGGTCTTGGGAATCTGGAGAGGTCCCAGTTGACTGGAAGCTGGCAAATGTGGTCCCAATTTTCAAGAAGTGCAAGAAAGAAGATTCTGGCAATTATAGGCCTGTCAGTCTCACTTCAGTGCCTGGTAAAATTATGGACAAGATTATTCTGGGAGTTATTGAAAAACAACTGAAGGACAATGCAGACATTGGTAACAGCCACCATGGGTTCACATGGCGAAGGTCATGTTTAACAGACTTAATTTTATTTTATGACAAGATCACCCATCTAGTTGATCAAAGGAAGCCAGTTGATTTAATCTTTCTGCATTTCAATAAATCTTTCAATACTGTCTTTCACAGTATCCTTCTGGACAAAATGACCAGAATGCAGTTAGATAAAAGCATAATAAGATAGATGGGTAAACAATTGGCTGATGGGTCAGGTCCAAAGGGTTCTTGTAAATGGGGTTACACTGGGATTACAACCTGTCACTAGGGGGGTCCCTCAGGGCTCCGTTTTAGGACCACTCCTCTTCAATGTTTTCATAAACAATTTGGATGTAGGACTCGAAGTTTTTTTGAGCAAGTTTGCGAATGATACCAAATTGGGTGGAGCTGTTGACTGTCAAGTGTGGCGAGGCCTTGCAAAGATATCTACACAAATTAGAGAGCTGGGCAATAACCAACAATACAATATGGAGTTTAACAAGAGTAGGCATGGGATTCTGCACCTGGGAAGGGGCAACCCTGGCTATATGTACAGACTTGGGGATGAGATGCTGGAGATCAGTCCTGCAGAACTGGTGCAGTTTTGGGTGCCACAGTATTAGAAAGACATAATGCTGCTAGAGAGTGTCCAAAGGAGGGCTACAAAGATGGTGAAGGTTCTGGAGGGCAAGATGTATGAGGAGTGGCTGAGGTCACTTGGTTTGTTCAGCCTGGAGAAGAGAAGACTGAGGGGAAAACTCATTGTGGTCTAGAGCTTTCTCATGAAGGGAGAGGAATGGCAGGCGCTGATCTCTTCTCTGTGGTGACCAGCGATAGGACCTGAGGAAATGGCTTGAAGGTTCAGGGGTGTTCAGGTTGGGTATCAGTAAAAGGTTCTTCACCGCCTGACCAGAGGGTGGTCAGGAACTGCCACCCAGGCTACCCAGGACAGTGGTCATGGCACTGAGCCTGCCAGAGTTCAAGAAGCATTTGGACTATGCTCTCAGACACATGGTCTGATTTTCTGGGTGGTCCTTTGGGGACCCAGAAGTTGGACTCTATGATCCTTGTGGGTCCCTTCCAACTCGGGATATTCTATGATTCTCTGATTCTATACACATGTGCTAGAATCTCTAATCTAAAGGTAAGTCCTTCAGGATCTCATACATATTGCAACTTTTTTTATACCTTTTTGTCAAGATTGATAGAATGACGACAGCAGGCTGTGACCATATATCCTATTAATGACCTTATTCATGTCCTCTGTATTACATCCATGAAGTATACGTAATGTGTCCATATGTCCTTTTGTTTGAATGTCATCACTACAAATCATTAATATTAAACATACACTTATGTAATTATGGAAGCCAGATGCCCAATTTTCACGTGATTGTTATTAAATGCCTCTAAAATTAACCATGAATTTAAAACTTGTTTGTTTCTGTGATCATGAAAACCTGAAATTGATACTTGAAATTCTGAGTATTGAAATTATTTTGTTTTGGTTTTAGTTAAGCAGCATTTTAAAAGTGTCTGTTATATGGTTACTTATGTTAAGATTATGCTTCAAATCCTAAAGTTTAATTTCTTTTTAAAATCGAGTGTGTTACAGTGATGACATAGAAAAGGATGAAGTTGAATAACTAACTTTATTCTTCTTCATTGTGTGGAAAAATGAGTGGACAAATTATGAATTCTAAAATAAATAAACGAACAGCACTTATTGTATAATTCTTGCAAGAAATGGTATGACACCAAGAGCAGCAATTAGAAAGAGATGATGTAGAAGACGTGTCAAGATGAGTGGACCGTGCTCATTTGGAAGAATAAAATATGTTATAGAAAAAAAGGAACCCAGCAAAGCACTATAGGAACTTATTAAGGGAAAATTGCCAGAGGGATCTAAATAATGAGGAGAGGTAAAATTCAATACTAGTATAGTGCATGGTCTTGTTACACTTTGTCTTTCAGATTCTTTGGAAACCAGTGATTATATTTTCTGGAAGCAGATCAATCACCCCCAAGGCAACCTATTGTACATGAAGAAAACTATTCACTGAGCAGCTGCAGCAGGAATATAGACTACCATTTTCTGTGCTAATCATTTTAATTGGACTATATATTTTCCTCAATATTGTATTCCCTCTCTTACTTTACATTGCATTTACATTTTATTCATTATTTCTCAAACATCATTAGTGGGAAACAATTTTTTTTGACAATGTGATAAGGCATAACTTCATAGATAATATGTCCATTTTGTTTTCTTGAGGATTATAAGTGGGTCAGCTCTGTGAACCAGCAAGCTTGCTAAAGCAAGCTTTTCTATGGCTAGGCTACGTTTTCCTTAGTCCCTGAAATATCCAGATCTCATCTGCACAGACAGGAATGCTGAACAGCAGCTGATGAGTTGGGAGTGTTCCATGTTGCCCACTTCTGTCTTTTGTATTTCAGCAAGCAGCCCGTGAGCAAGTGATACTGAAATTGAAAAATTCTTTATAATTCCACAGTCAAGGTCATCTTAAGGAAAACAATTACAGCTCTGAGGTAATTAATGCTGAAAAAAAATCAATACATTTTCTCTGGGAGTTGGGGAAACCCTTTGTCCTCTTCAGTTTGCAGATGATCAGATTTAGGATCTGGACTTCTAGCCCATAACTCACCACAGTCAAACAACTACATTTTTAGCCTGGTGAGCTATGTTAAATTCCTGTAATCTTTCATCATAATTGGGTTCTCATTAGAAAATGATGCTATATTTGGTTTAACTGAAAATAATATTTAGATATGGCTGTAGTGAGAACAGAAATTGTGTAAAATTTGTCATTCTTGTTTAACTGCCTTATGGTTCTGTGCTATATCATGTAATTCTAAAACAGTTTAATTGAAAGTCACCCTACTGCTAGTTTTCTTGCTCTGCCTATTTCATCTCTTTATGCTGAAGAGATAAAGAAAGAAAAACTATCTAAATTTTAAGCAGATTATGCATTTCTTCAGATCCATTGAAATTCAGATGAAGCCTTCTAATTCACATTAATTGCATTGATTAAAACACTTAGAAGGATCACAAATTATTAGCTACATATACCAGACTACTCAAAATATTTCTAAGTAATGCAGATCAGCACATCTTGTCAAAATGTCAAGAAAAATACTGAAACTAATGTACTGAAAACAATTCTTACAAAAAAATCTTACATAATAAATCACTTCTAGTCTACAATAAAATCATTAACCACTGCTTTGTTCCTCTGCTCTGAAGTGCAAATCAGTCATAATGCTGACTTATTTTAAGTTAGTTTGCATATAAAGTGGAAAAAAATATTAGTGACAGTCGATTGAGAATGAAAATAAACTCCTATCTATATCATTACTCATTTGAGAGAATGCATATATGTTGCAAGACTACATAAAACCAAGCAGATATATCTGTCTAGGAATGAGTCCTTATGATGTGCTTCTTATTTCTTGTACATACTAAAATATAAGCTTTGCAAACCTCTCTGCTTTAAGATAATCTTGAAAATATGCGATTCCTTCACTAAGATAAAACATAGCTTTCGTTTAGCCTGACAATGTTGGCTTGGGAATATGGAATATAAGTTTCAGTAAGAATGCACTGGTTTCACTATAAAATAAGGTTTCTTTGGTATCAGCCCTGGAGAAACATATTGGTTTGAGCTAAAATGTATTGCCATGCTTTCACTAAAACATACAGACATTATAAAACTGTATATTGGTTTCAGTAAAAATGTATTCTTTCCAATGGATTCATGAGGCTTTCAGCAAGAATGTATTGATTTCATTAAAATGTGCTGCTTGAGATAAACAAAAATTCAGTTAAAATGCATTGGTTTCTGTTAAAGCTCATTGACTGAAGTGAAGAACATTGCACACTGGTTTTGGGCAGCCTTAGGGTATTTTTTATACAGTGGGTAGAGAAGTACATATCAATAATTGTGAAGGTAATTGAAAACAAAGTCTATTTTGGAATATATCTAAAGAAGTAAATATGCTAAATAAATTAGATTTTTATATCTCTATCTTATTTGCATCTGTTGCTAAGTACAGAGATAAATATTCAGACAGAAAAAGTATGACACCACTCTAATGAATACCCTTCTAATCAGGTGTGGGGTATAGGCTGCAATGTTTTTTAAGAGGTTTGGTAATCATTTATTATCATACAACCAGTGTTTGAACAGTTTGCTTTAAAACAAGTTCAGCATTTTCCTGCTTCATTGAAAACATACTCTTTCTCCCTTTTCAACATTGCCAGTAGTGCTAGGAGAGAAGCATTCAATGACAGTGGCATTTATATATATTAAGAAGCTCTCCTGTTGCCAGTATACTAAATTAGTAACAATATATTTGATAGCTCTGACACATTTTTTTGGGAATGGTTGTATTTTCCAGTACTTTTGAGATAAGTTTTCATCTCGCTTCCGCTCATTTTGTACAGAAGCGTATAAAGTGTATCCCATTGGCTGAATGAAACTATGAAATATGCCTGAATATAGCTGATTAACCTTTGTTACATGGAGGAGACTGTGTCCAGCTTTGGAGCATTTCCCTACACTGATGAGAATTTATATGCAAAATGCGTATTTGTATACTTGAAATATAAATAATATGAATAAAGTTTCAGCTACTCAGAATTACTTCTGTAATTCAACAGAAGAGTGTAGGAATTGGCTATATAGCCAGACAACTAGTCTGTCTTGCCTGAGTCCTGCCTGTAATAGTGGACAGTTACAAATGCCTGGATACTACTACTAGTAAAACACACTCACACAGTTCACAGACAGGACACATTCTGATGATGAAGTCCTTTTTTTTTTTTTTAATTTTATTTTATCTTTGCATTTCTTTGTGGAATTTCCCCATCATTTTGTCCAAATTCTGCAGTAAAAGCTGCATTCACAGTACCCAGTGGCAAGGATTTCTGCAGCTGATCTCCACAAGTACAAAGAAATCTCTCTCTCTTTTTTTTTTTTTTTTTGATGTTGGCTCAAACTCTTTGCTTGTTGTTTTCACATGGTACTCCTGTGCTCTGTACTGGAAAAAATGAATAATCATTATCTTTTTTCCTGCTACTCACAGTTTTATAGACCCATGCCACGTATGGTCTCAGCTGTCTTTCTTCCAGAAAGAAGAATCCTGTTACATTTAGACATTCCTTATATTACGGAAGCTGTTCTATACCTCTGATTTTCCTTATTGATCTGTACTTTTTGGTTCTTGTATATCCTTTTTAGTCATGTGAGGATGAGAACTGCACATAGCACCCAAAATGCATTGCCTGCAGGGGACCGTTGCCATGTTGGAGCAGTTTGCTCCTGACGGATGAACCCTGTGGTACGGACCCATGTTGGAGCAGTTCTTGAAGAGCTGCTGCCTGTGGGAAGCCCACGCAGGATCAGTTTAGGAACGATGGCATCCCATGGGAGGAACCTCATGCTGGAGCAGGGGCAGAGAGTGACCATGAAGGAGCAGCGGAGACAAAGTGCTAGAGACTGACTGCAGCCCCCATTCCCCGTTCCCCTGCACTGATTGGGAAGAGGATGTAGAAGAGGGTGGAAGGGGGGGAGAAGGGTTTTTAGTCTGCTTTTAGCTCTCAGTGCTCTAGTCTGTTGGTTATAGGCAACAAATTATATTAATTTCCCTTCACTAAGTCTGTTTTGCCCATGTTGGTAACTGTTGAGTGATCTCCCTGTCCTTATTTCAACCCTTGAGCCTTTTTCCATTGTATTTTCTCCCCCTCTCCCTTTGAGGAGGCGGAGTGAAAGAGTGGATGTAGTAGAGTTTAGCTGCCCATAATGGTGAAACAACCACAGACACCACAGACACCATTGCAAACATCTAGATTTTAGGTATCTCCTTTCATCTCTCCTCATGGAGCCAGATAAATAAAATCTCATGCTGTGGTGAAAATGTTCCGGCTGCCTATCTGAAAGATAATAGATTTTTTCCTGTTCAAATCTGCTGCATCAGTGTATTGCAACTGATTGTTTCACCAGTTAATTCAGTTTATCAATACTTTTACATATTGCTCTGATGTCAAGGGTCAGTAACTTACTCTGTAAGAAAGACTGTTCTTCCAGCCATCTCAAAAGAATGAGTCAATATTTGCTGCTTTTAATTCCCGGGACGCTGGTTTGGTACAAAGCTTTTGGAGACTGGGAAGTGCAATATATAGCTTGTGAGAGGAAAACATTACATACCCAGATGATGCCAGAAGAGATTTCCCTAATGTTGGATCACATGGCATCCATGAAGACGGACTGAATTGACTGAATTGACAATATGAACATTTGTAGTAGTAGAGCAAAAGCAATGCCCGGAAAGGGCAATGCTGATGGCTGTAATTTCAGTCTCCATTTCTGACTGTCACAGGACAAATGACTTGCTATGCCATCAGCTATGCAGGGATCATCTGCACATAAGCTGTTCACATTGCAAGTTTCACAAAAGCTTAATTGCTCTCAGTTTTGACCTGCACAATTCTATGCTTCAGACTCCTTGTGGTTATTTAATTAATTGTTTTTCTTGATCCAAACAATTGTAATCTAATTACTTGTCACTAAGTATCAGGCTACATCTTGGCTCAGTACCAAGGCATACCTTCCACTTTGTTAAAGAAAGTTAAAGCTTACACTAGAACCTGCATTTTTTCCCAATGAATAAAAGAAGACCCTTTGGTGTGCTGTATAGCAATGGAGAACTGAACTAGAATTAAATGACTGATGTACAGAAATATGCACAAGATGCTTTTCCCATAAATACTACTTTTGCCAGACCAATTAGATCTCATTCAAAAATCTAAAAATAATATTCAGTCTACTTTGCTGATCAACTCAGGATGTACATTTATTAGGCTACCAGATCTACTTTTCATTTATGAAAGTGTTTCAGTATCTTCTTTCAAGTATATTTACAATTCTGCTTTGCCCTAGGGTACCCTTTTGCTACCGCTTTGCTGTTTTCCTAAGAAAAGCTACATGTCCTTATACATTTTGTACTCTCATGCTTGTTGTAGAAGGGTATATGACACCAGGTGAACATGAGGACCTCCAAAATTTTTTGTATGGGTGGTGTTCTTATAATTAGCATAGCAGTGCCAGTGCTTGATACTAACTCTCTTTAGACATCTTTGAAGATAATATTTCTATTTTACTGAGGTGATATTACTAGCATCTGTAAAATGATACTCTAAAGCTGGTGGGAACAGTGGCTTCCAAAATAAGTTCAGGTAAACCAAGTTGTAACAAAAGCTACTTTAGTCTTTAAAATATATATATTTTTCACCTTTATTTAATTGAGTGTATTTTATATTGTTAGCAAAAAGCTATACAGCATACATGACTCTCAACATCTCTTACTTTTCTAAACCGTCTTTTTTTCCAGCTTCTCTTATTCAGTTATTACATTTGTTCAATTATTTCTTTTCTCTGCAGATTCCCATTTCCTCCATGCTTTTAATGATTATTATTGAATATCCCTATTCCTAAAAGGCCCCTTTGTTGGGGTACTGAAAGCTGAAAGTGCTGTTCAAGGAAAATTTTATAGTTATATGTCACTTCCTATCCTTTCTTTGTATGTCGTAGTGTATAATTTCTAAAACACCCCACTGAGCTGCCCTCCAGCTGTTTTTATTTTCTTCTTTTTTTTTTTTTTTGCCTCTTGGAGATTACACAACTATTTAAAAACTGCCAAACTAGTTTGTTCAGCAGCAGTCATAGGATTGAATGGGCTTCATATTTTAAGTAGATCCCATGCTTCCACCTGTATAGCATCTATGTGTACTTGTTGAAGGACTTTCATAAAAAAATACAGAAGAGGTATCATTTTGGTTGCTAAATTTCAATTTCCAGTCACTTCCTCAAAGTTGTATGCTCTTCAGATCGTCTTCATCAACAAATCTAGAGCTATAAAAATTTCTAAGTAATGAAACAATGTACAAGTAAGGCAAAAACATGCATTTTACTTTATTTTATTTTATTTTATTATTTTATTTTAATTTTATTTAATTTTATTTAATTTTATTTATTTTATTTTTTTAAAACTGACTCTGGAAAATATACTTCATGAATCACAGTTAATCTTGTCAAGATCTGTGCCCTGAGACATGCTGAAGGAAATAACATTCCATGTGGCCATCAAGACAGCAAGTATATCAAATTGCCTTTTACTATTTATGCTAGGCTACAGGAAGGAAGGGCTTCTTGTCCCTTGATCTAGGCACAGTTGCATCACCAGCTAAAGAAGAGGGTTTGATCTTGTGGCACACTCTCAGGATGGGTCAACTTCATAGTGTGTGTTTTCTTCTCTCTTACTCCTCTTCTGTATGAAGCTTTCATATGAATGCTGCTGTGCACAAAGATGCTGTGGTAGAAGTTTATAGATGAAGTGTAGTACAGAATTTCCTTGTCTAGCTAATTCTTATCAAGGAAAAATAAGAACACAAAAACAAAAAAGTACTTTCTTTTTAATTGTTAAAATATTCCCCAGAGGGGGAACTTCTAAGGGCAGCACCCCACAGTGGAGAAGAAAAACAAATCAAACCAAAACCTCACTGGGACATTAGGTGTCTTCAGCCTTGAAGGAAACATGATGTCCAATTGTAAAGCACTGGGGAAAGAATTAAGCAACAGCCATGTTGCATAGCAGTAGCACAGTAAGTGGGAAAAATTTGTTTGTCAGAGAAGAGCTTTGAATGCTAATGGCAGATACTGAGAGATAGGATCTGTATGAGAGAAATGGAATAATAATGATAGTAATAATACATTTAATAATCATAATCATAATGTCTACAAGGTCTTAAAAATATAAACAACAAAAAAAAAACCTCTATAAAGTGAGCTGTAGTGAAGAATGATTATCTATGTTTATTGAATGATCAGCATTCTTTTTTCTTTTTCTTTCTTTCTCTTTCTTTCCCTTTCTTCCTTCCTTCCTTCCTTCCTTCCTTTCTTTTCTTTCTTTCTTTCTTTCTTTCTTTCTTTCTTTCTTTCTTTCTTTCTTTCTTTCTTTCTCTTTCTTTCTTTCTTTCTTTCTTTCTTTCTTTCTTTCTTTCTTTCTTTCTTTCTTTCTTTTTCTTTCTCCATCTTTCTTTCTTTCTTTCTTTCTTTCTTTCTTTCTTTTTATTTCTTTCTCTTTTTCTTCCTTCCTTCCTTCCTTCCTTCCTTCTTTCCTTCCTTCCTTCCTTCCTTCCTTCCTTCCTTCCTTCCTCATTTTTTCTTTTATGTAAAGCACTCTACATTTATTTCTCCCCGTCTGCAGTTAAACTTTTCCCTGTCTGGAGTCTTTGGACAGCTTTTATCTAAAGAAGTAAAAATGAATAACCCTTTCCCTGCTAAGGGGATTCCTATGCTGAAGTGAATCATTAACCATAATATGCTGTTACTCATTTCACATCTGGATGTCTTAAATAGAGAATGAATGAAATCATGTTTCCACATCAGCTTCTCCTTATATTTACATTTTAGTGCTGCCAAAGTATGAACACTGAGTATATTTACAGTCTCTGTTATACACTAACTGAATGACATATACTTGCCTCAGAAAAAATAGTTTGGATTACAATTCTACACTCTTAAATAACTCTTTTACAAGCCTCTAGACAGTGTTTCAAATTCTAGCAATTCATCTCAAAGAACAATTGTGTACTTGGATAAACTGTGGTAGACGACTGGTCTCTGTAGTATTAATGCAAAAAGGGCATAAACAGGTTAAGAATTCCAGATAGTATTTATTGGAAAGCAAATCTTGTTTTCTTTTAACTGAAAGAGAAGAAGTTGTATGGTCCTTTTTTTTTTTTTAAAAAAAATATATATTTTTAATTTTTTTAATGCTCGTTTAGTGATTGGTGCTTCTCATGAAATAATAAGCTATAATGTATATGGCATGATGTTTCATCCAAAACACTACTCACACTCTCATAGTAAGAACAGCATATTTAATAAACCTGGAAGTAAGGAATCCACTGCTTATGGATCTTCTTCCTTCAAACATATAACCATTCGGATTTACAAAAGTCTCTGAAATCATTTGCAGTCTCATTTATCTTTCTCCAGATACTCATTAATTTTTGGATGTGAATAAACAGAGAGATTTTATCTACATTCCTATGTTTTGAGGAGAGACCAGAGTTGTGAGATGCTGTTAAATATCTTAAAAGGATTGCTTTTTTGAAATACAGAAAACCTACTCCTTGAATACCTACCCATATAGGAGTGGTATGTTAGATAGCCAAAAATATTCACTTTTCTATTTAATGTCAGAGCAATTTCTTTTTGTGTTGCACGGAAAATAATGACTATTTGAGAACTACTAGAGTAGGAATGAAAAAAAAGACATATAGATATTTATTTGACTTTTTTTTTTAAATTTGTAATAAGGACTTTTCATATATATTTAATTTTGTACTAGGGGAAATTTAAAAAAAAAATGATAAAAGATCATGGTAAAACGGTTTATCTACAACACCTTTTTTTTCTACTCCAAAATACTTTATTAACATTTTTCTGATCAGTCCTAAACAAGTCATTCATCTTACACCAAATAATATCTGGTAGATTTAATGAAGTGGATTCTTTGTGGGTATTAGAAAGGCTCAGCAATGACCTTTATTCTTAGGGCTGTTATATGGCTGCATAAAATTGAGTCTCTTCTCAACTGCTGTTTTTATAGTTAGAGTGGCCATAAAGAAAGGGAACAAGGCTTTAAACAAAGTCGTGCTCTGCCCTGTACGCTGTCAAGTGACTTGTGTTGATTTCTGTTGTATATTACGCAGCCCTAGTGCCACCGTGCTGTATGATTTGGACCCGGTTTCTCTGATGGCCTTATGAAATAGGAACTCTCATATTTAATGCATTTTGCACCTTGCAACATTTTCTCATCTATGTACTTCTATAGATTTCAACCATATAGAAATCTTCACCAGCAGCCATCTCAGAATAATGTGTTGGGGCCCATAGTCTATATAATCCGAGTAGCAATAAGTAATTCTGAATTCAAGCATTATGGAAGAACGTCTAGCATTTCTGAGCCTTGTTGTTCGATTGTTTATCAAAAACATTTTATTTTATTAGTTATCAAACAACAAAAAAAAGCACACCAATAAAAGGGCAAAAAGTCCCATAAAACCTTTGATTGGATCCTACTGCTGGTTTTACAATAATTTATACTGACCTTACACTAACACACAAAGTGTATTAAAATATTAGCGTGGGATTAGGTGGTACAAAAAAGAGGTCATGTTGGGAAAAGAAGAGATGATAGGAGATGTCTACTGAATTATTTTGCTTAATAGCTATGAATTTTAAAAGCCTCAACTGTGAGGTACAGGCATACATGAATGGTCTATTTGTCCATTTTTCCCTTAGGCAAGACAATGACCATGGGAATGGTTGAGGGAATCTTTATAATCTACATCTGAGTATTTTATAAGATTTCTCAACACATTTCTTATGATACAAAAGTAAAATATCCATATACTTTAATTTAAAATGTAGTGTTTTCTAAGTAAGTAAGGAAATGATGCCAACATTTTTCTTTCAAAATGCTTGGCCACATAGGACATTGTGATTCATTATATTTGAATTGTACTGATAAAGGAAAGACAAAAGCCTTAGAAATCCAAGGGAGTCATTTCTTTGTTCTGGTGAACTAACAGTGTCAAGATGCTGAAAGCTGAATAGGTAAAATAAGAATCAACAAATAATCTTCCTTTTTCTGCTTTTATAAGTCACACTAATGTCTTCTCTGTCAGTGAATTTATTGATAATAATTATCCTAAACCTGCTTAATTACCCATACCTTTCAAAAATTATTCCAACATCTGTTTACTTTCTCAAGCCTCCCCTCCTTCTCAGTGTCATCATGAGAAACTGAACACTGTACTAACCATTTCTCCCTGTCACTCAGATGAAGACCACGTAGAGTAGAAAAGCTCAGACACCGGACTGCAGTGACAATGTTTTATATTCCTGCCTTGGCACCCTGGCATGCAGTCGTGTTCGCTGATCTGCTGCTGCAATTTTGTTTCTTCTTTGCCTACCCAGGGTACCACCAGCTGGAACTAACACAACCAGCTGCTGTGAGCAGCTCTGCTTTTGAATACATGATGTACTAAGAAAATAAATGAAGTGACACTCTCAACTTTTTCATCTATATAAACCAGAACATGAAACCACAGCTATATTGATACATTTACCTGTTATAACATTCAAGCTCTGCTGCCCTTCATCAGTCTCTGAACAATCTATTTCCATGACTGTTCAAAAGGTTGGGAACTGGGATGGATTCAGTGGTTTAAAATACTTATTAAGATCTAGGAACTCTATTGAAACTGCAGTGCTGCCTAACACTATCCCAGTGTGCTCTACAGACATTTGTATTTTGGTGGGAACCTAACAAGACTGAACTAGTCATATAGTCAAAATTCAATTAACACCCATGTCTTTTCCTGTTTGAAGGGTTAGTCCGTAAGTCCGACAAAAATACCTTTGTAATTAAAATTACGTTAATAAATAAGGTTGCCAAAGACCAGCTTTATGAAACTTGGCAAATGTAGAATTAGAACTGCCTGGATGAGTTCATTTTAGCCTGCAAACACTGACATAATAATTTCACAGGTATACTGGTTTTTGTATAGGACCCTATTTCAGCAGGGAATAAATGAGGGAGGTCATAGGCAGATTGGTTACATAATTGTCTTTAGTGAATGGGCTGCTTTTTTCAGCACATTCTGAGACTTTTCTGAGATCTCCGTAGCATGTGCCTTTTGGTTGTCTTCATAGTGATAGGCGGTTACTTCACTTTCTCTCTGAATGGGTTTGACCTAAAAGTACAGCACATCCCAAGCACCATCCAGGAAAATTGACTACAAAATGGCTTGCTCTATATCTGACCTGATGTACAACACTAAACTTAACGTGCTATTGTGTCCTGATTTCTTCTACTCCTACCACTTTTTTCCAAATGTTTAATATCCTTATATCCTTGTTATCATTGTCACTCCTTTTTATCATTCTGTCACCATTCAATTTTGCACCTTTTGTACCTGTTCTTTTTTTTTTTATTACTTCTGCCCTTTTAAAGTTTTTTCTTTTTTTTTTTCTTTTTTTTTTTTTTTCTGTCCATTGCCCTTATATCAGCCTTATGATCTTATTTGAGTGCTTTTCACTATGACTTATGTTTAGAGAACAAGGGAGAAAGCAACCCAACAATTCCCTCCTGCATTTGTGTTGCTCCTGGAAGCTGCAGAGATTCGTCTGCTGGAGAAGCTCTGATCAGTTCTCATTTTCCCCAGGCAGGAAACTCTGAAAGGCTTTGAAGAAACAATTAGTCGGGTTAACCTCTGAGAGCTGTAGGAAGAAACTTATTTGAGGTAAGCAAAACCTTCTAAAAATGCAACTTCCAAAGTGGTGAGTTTGTGGTAATTTTTCAGATAATATTTTTCAGGATGATATGTATGTCTGAATGGATTGCAGTGCTGGGCTGTCCGAATCTGCAGCCTAAATGTGGATGTACTGGCACTTGTCTCTCTTTATTTTCTTTAATGTGAGTAAAACATATTTTGCTTGTGATTCTTTCTGAGAAATAGCCAAGTTGCTTAAGCCAAAAACCTGCTTTAATCTACTTTCAAAATCAATTAAAAATGTGTCCTCAGGCAAATACATGGCATGGAAAATCTCTGCCTCAAGGAATTAAAGTTTAGCAGAGCTATAATCAATGAGAAAATGGATTCAAAAATAGTGTATCTGATGGAGTCTTGACAGGAGACATAAAATCATTTCTGTCTATGACATTACAGAACTCTGTCAGAGAGACAAAGTTAGTATTGATATAAAAGGTCTGATTGCAGTTTCTGTTACCTGCAGTGAATACAGCTCTCTCTTGCTTAATGTTTATTTTGCATGTTCAGCCATACGTGGGAACTAAACCCACTGCCCTCTACAAAGTGTGCCCATATAAACCCTATTGAAAAACTTTTGCATAGTAAGAACTTTAAATGTCAACATTTTATCTTACAGGTTAAAGAGGTGATTGGTGACGCCAACATAGTTTCACTAAGGGCAGATCATGCCTGACAAATCTGGTGGCCCTCTGCAATGGGGTTACAGCATTGGTGGTTAGGGGGAGAACACCTGACATTGTCTACCTGGACATGTGCAAAGCATTGGACACTGTTCCCCATGATATCCTTATCTCTAAATTGGAGAGACATGGATTTGATGGATGGCCCCATTGGTGGCTGCACTTAAAGAGCTGCAGTCAATGGCTCAATATCCAGGTGGAGATGAGCAATGAGCGGTGTTCCTCAGGGGTCAGTATTGGGACCGGCACTGTTTAACATCCTTGTCAGCAACATGGACAATGAAATTGAGTGAACCCTCAGCAAGTATGTCCAACAACATGAAGCTGCATGGTGAGGTCAACAAACAGGAGGGAAGAGATGCCATTTGGAGGGACCTGGACTGGCTAGAGAGGTGAACTGGTTGCTTGGAGCAGCTGTGAATGCACCATCCTTGGAAGTGTTTAAGGGGTTGGATGGGGCTTTGAGCAACTTGGTCTGGTGGAAAGTGTCCCTGCCCATGGCATGGGGGTTGGAATTAGATGATCTTTAAGGTCCCTTCCAGCCCAATCCATTCTATGATTCCATAGGTTCTTGATTTCATCCATTTTATGTATACAAATTAAGAATAATGCAGAAAACACTTGGCCAAAGTACACTTCTCCCCACGTTGATGTTTAAAAACCAGTCTTTGCCACCAATCAGTGTATTACCTCTGAGCTGTTGCCTAAGGCTTGTCTTGGAGGTCGCTAACGTGCCTGTGTGATGTGTACATGAGGACATATCCTCCCTCTACTGACCAATACGTCAATCAGCTTCTAAGGTTTTAAAAATCTGAGGCAAGTTTTAACTACCTCAACTATTCACAGACGTGGAAAAAAAAAAGTTGGAGATGAATAGAAACATTTTGGATTTTTTTTTAAGAGGAGAAAAACTTTTGCCTATCTGTTATCACCAGCACCTTTAACTTTGTACTTTTTCCACATATAATGTTATTCTCATGCAGCTTGCATGAGGTTCGGTCTTTTCAGGAATTCCAGGTGGATATTGCTGTTGAAGTTGTCAGTAGCTTGAATGGTTATTGCCATTTCCAGTGATGGAAACTACAGCCTTTTACCAAGCCATAAACAACAAAATCTACTTCTGTAAACTGCTTCTGCTGCAGCAGTTTCAGAGTTCAAGAGAAGTAATGGATCCATTCAGGAGCATATTTTTATCTGCATGTTATTTACGTACTTTACCTTGCTCTTCAGTGAAAACTGTGGAGTAAGCATACAACCTGCATGATTTTATACAGGGGATGTTATTTCCATGGTTATTTCCCTTAACAAGCTAGCCTCTGTTTCACCATATACAACATATATTCTTTAGGTGATTTTTTATTCAGGTAATGAAATCTTTGGTCTTCCATTTTTTGGAGCTACTGGCATTGATCTATATCAGTAACCTAATTGCTGGTAGAGCAGAGCTTGACTACTGGCAGTATATAATAACCCATCTCCTCACACAATTTTGACATATGCTAGCTAGCACCCTCCATGGCAGTGGAGGTATGGCTCTGGGAATAGCTGGTCAGGGATCATTCCCTGTAGACAGTAATATATTTGGGGACAAGAAAGTCTGGCTGCCTAGACAAGTACCATTTGCCATTGAGGCTGGAGAACAGGTCATGCTTTGGTTTGCTGTGGTAGAGATTGCTGTGACAGAATGCCAGATTGCTTTAACTTGATTATGAAGAGAAGTATCAAAATTTCTGTTAGAAGCTGACAGATTCAGAAGAAAATAAATATTCTTTCATGCTTGCCATGGTACAGAATTTGGTTCAGATCCCAAGAAATGCAAAAACATAAAAGTGACTATTGCTTTAGGCTAATGGTCCAGCTACCCCCCGCTATGCCTCAGTAACTGACAGTAAAAATGTAAGAAAGAGTAAAGAATCAGGGAGAGCACATATTTCCCTGTGTATTCCCCTAGCATTCAGCAATGTGTGACTGAGGGACTGTCTGAGCCAGAACTGGGTGGTCAAACATGACTGTCCTTCAATCACACATCCCCAGTCACGTACCAAGGTCACTACCTGGTTTAAATAGAATGTACTAAAAAAGTAAAATCATAAAATCTTCTAAAGTGTCTTCCAAAAGGAAACAAACAAACTAAAAAAAAAAAGGAGTAGAAGAATTTTTGACCTCTTAATAAGTGAATTGGTACACTGACATTTAGTGCACCTCAATGTGCCTGATATAATTAGAGGAGATCACCATAATCTTCTGGACCCCTCTATAAGGCTTAGACCACAGGTATTCTCCTTGTCATTTGTATAACTCCCTCTGCTACATTTGGAGACAGGATATCCATTTCTGCACTACCTGCATTTTTATTACACACCAGCTAACACAAACAACTTCATTCAAAGTTAAGCAGGCTTGGAGCCATAGCTTTTTCTTTTAATAATCCTGACACAAACTATAGGTACTCAGGCCTCCTTTTTTTCTGTTGGATTTAACCCATCTTTTGTTGTTTAGGCTATGTGATCTATGGAGCAAATGAGAGGATACTTCTTATTTACATGAAAAAGCTGTCTGATACATCACAAAGATGAATAATTTATATCACAGGAACAGAGAAAACAGCATTTCACAGGTTTTTTTTCCATACAAAATGTCAGATGAATTCCAAATGGACCCAACAATTTGTGTCAGTTTGAGACTAAATTCATCACCAGAAGGGGGAAAAGAAGGAAGGAGAAGTCTCAGTATTGTTGCAATTGTAGCTTATTGAAGGAAAAGGATTATGATCCAGCTATTTTTTTTTCTATATTGATTTCAATAGAGAAATAAAGTAAAACTACCGAAATCAGTGCAAAGAAATAATTATAATACACATTCAAACAGCATCAGTACTGCAAATAAGGCAGTATTTAGTATATATATTTTTTCCCACACTCAATTTAAATCCATTTAGAGGAAGGCTATGAGGTTATTATTGTCTTGTTTCATAATCACACATTAAAAGTCCTACAGCTGAAGAAATATGATTGAATACTATCATTATTATGATTGTGGCCTCATGTTGCCAATTTATTTACACATAACCTCATGGAAGATGGCTTTAAGGCTCATAATAGATCACCAAGTAGGTTTAGTATGCAATGGACAGCTACTCAATACCTATCTGAAATTGAAGCAGTAGAAATAACACCTCCAGGAAAGAGGAGCCCCATACATTGTTAATGCATCAGGAAGGGTGCGGACAACAACCAGAGGAAATCCTGTCCCACTGAATACCACGGCCCCCCCGCACCCTGCAGAGCACTGCAAACAGGTGGTCTCACCTCCATCTCTAGCAGTACAGGTTGTGTTTTGGGCCTGGTATTGCATTAATCTGCTGAGTGCAGGGAGTCCAAGACAGCCTGGCAGGCTTTAAGTTGGTGATTTTATATATTTATATTAAATGACCCTCTCTTTCTTTCTGCCTCTTCTTTTTCTTCCTTTTCATCCATTAGAAGGACCTGGAAAGGTTGGATCAATGGGCAGAGGCCAATGGGATGAGGTTCAATATGGCTAAATGCCAGGTCTTGCACTTTGTTCACAACAGTCCCATGCAGTGCTACAGGCTTGGGGCAGAGCGGCTGGAAAGCTGTGCAGAGGAAAAGGATCTGGTGGTGCTGCTTGATGTTCGCCTGAACATGAGCTGGCAGTGTGCCCAGGTGGCCAAGAAGGCCAACGGCATCCTGGCGTGTATCAGGCATAGTGCAGCCAGCAGGACCAGGGAGGTGATCATTCACCTGTACTCTGCTCTGGTGAGGCCGCACCTCAAGTACTGTGTTCAGCTTTGGGTGCCTCACTAAAAGAAAGACGTCGAGGCCCTGAAGCATGTCCAGAGAAGGGCAACGAAGCTGGTGAAGGGCCTGGAACACAAGTCCTATGAGGAGTGGCTGAGGGCACTGGGGTTGTTTAGTCTGGAGAAGAGGAAGCTCAAGACGTTATTGCTCTCTATAGGTACCTGAAAGGAAGGTGTGGGGAGCTGGGGGTCACCCTCTTCACACAGTTAACTAGTTATAGGACTAGAAGGGATGTCCTCAAGTTGTGCCAGGGGAGGTTTAGGTTAGAAATTAGGAGACATTTCTTCTCAGAAAGAGTAGTCAGGCATTGGAATGGGTTTCCCAGGGAAGTGGTGGAGTCACTGTCCCTGGGGGTGTTCAAGGAAAGGTTGGACGTGGTGCTTGGGGACATGGTTTAGTGGGTGACATTGGTAGTAGGGGGATGGTTGGACCAGATGATCTTGGAGGTCTTTTACAACCTTAATGATTCTATGACTCAGTTGTATTTTATTGCAACAGTTCTTCCCACTTACTTCATATCAGATTACTTAAATGTAAGCTATGTGTCTTGAACATGTCACAAAACTGATCCAGTAAGGTATTGAATAATGAAGTCAGCCACTCACTTTCTTAGCTTTCTGTGTATGGTATGATACATTCCTTTGCAAAGTAAGAATGCTGTTTAATATTTAATTGATGTCAACTTGTAAATAATGGGAAAGCATTGCCAAGGAAAACTTGGGAATTTGGGAAAAATAGCCTGTGAAAATTCTGAAAATACTCAGGTTCTTCTTGGAAATATTTAAATATTTTGATATATAACAGTAGCTCTGATGCACAAATGTAACATACTGAAAAAAAACCCCAAATTCATATGAAATTACATAAAGTACAAAAAAAAATATTACACCAATCACTGAATTTCTTTGTTTGTCATGACATTTAAAATACTTATTTGGTTTAGCAATTTCTGTCAGAAATTAACAGCATGTAGAAAATCACTAAAATGATTTTTTTTTTCTACTGTTCATCGATAGAGAGCGCTATTAGATAGCTACAGCTCACAAAACACTGTAAAGTCAAACAGACACTGGAACACCGTATGCAGCCAGCGGTACAGCAGTGTGGATAATGTCAAAGTCAACTTCAAAATTAGAGAAAAAGTAAGATTAGGCTTTGCATCATATTTTAAAGCAGTATAAATACTTTTTTTTTCTTTCTTTTTTTTTTTTTCCACAAGATGCTATAGGCATAACATTAGCAATTATGAATTCAGAGACCCAAGCACCGTCTGTTCATATACTCTTCCACTGAGGGAAGAGATAAAAGCTGTTCACAAATAGCTGCTTAGAACAAATCCGTTGCATGCGATGAAGCTGTATGCTTGTCCGTATCAAGATGTTATCTGAAGATTAATAAGACTGAGTGAAATTAATTAAATTATAGTGGCAAAGGGAATTAAGTGAAAATATGAAATGTGTGGTGCACAGTAGTCATTACTGCACATATCTTGTGCTCCTTGGTGCTTAATTGAAGGAGTTGAGGGAGTATTTGCCACCATTTTTCCTACAGTTTTCTTATGAAGAATGGTAAGAATGTTTGGGTTAGGCAAGTCAATTAGAAATGCAAGTTCTCATGGACACAAACAACCAAACTTGTTATTAGGGTTTGGCAACTGAACTACATCCAGTCACCTTCATGCAAATGATTTGGTCCTGATATTTTATAAACTTTTCCTATTATACACACATTTTGCTTAAGTCAAATACCAGATAGCAGCTTCTCCTCTCCTTTTCTAATAGTACATCACAAATATGTTTGTGCATTCATACAGGATACATAGGCACATGACTCTGTTCTCTCTATTTAAAGAACTTTCTCATTTTAAAAAGCAGAACTGACATCACTAATCAGGCTGAGGCTTTTAGATACCTCTCATCACTGTCATTGATGAACTACCAGAATGATACAATGTGGAATTAATGTTTGAGTGAGTGGGAATAAGCGATAGCCAATCTCCAGAGTCTAGCTTGATTTAGATCATCCTGAATGGTATTCTACAAACACCACATACAAAAATTGACCTTATGAGAAATTCTTTCTGAAGAGCTAAATACAATTAAGTAAACAATTAACATTTTCAACCTTTCAATCTCTCTCCTGTGTTCTTAAGCATTTTATGCAATATGATTAGACAGATGTGCAAACTGAGAATATCCAAAAAATTGAGGAAAAAAGATTAATCACTTGATTTAATCGTTGTTTAAATCAAAGAAAAATCTTGCAGCATCTGGAGTGCTGTATGATCAAGATCTCCCAAATAAACAGGAGCTTCAGATAACAAAATGTTAAAAGAAGGTTAGGATTTTTTTTTTTTTCCTCTTGACTCATTTCCCAGCTGCTTACTGCAAAGTTTCTTGTGCCTCCTTTGAGCTATCTTTTATTAGGCACTGTCAGATAAAGTAGGACAGTGCAATCTATTAGCATATTGGTCCAACGCAGTATGGCACCAACTGCATTCTGATGTTAATTTTAAACATTTTCAGTCTTTAGCACTTTGGGGCTAGCTCTCAGTCCCAAGTCTGTCTTGCCAGGAAAAGAATGATCCATCTGCTCGGCACACATCTCTGGCTGACATCTGCCTGACAGGGCTTACGGCACAGGACAGAACCTGATCACATTCATGATCTTGGCATTTGAACAGCATACTCAGTGCCTCTGTTTTTCAGCTACAAGCGGACAGCACATAATGGATCTGTTTGTATATGCTAGGCACTCAGATCCGGATTCATGCCTACTCAGGTCATTGGTGGTGAAATGAAGATACCAGCATAGCTTGACCCCAGATGCCATTCAAAAGTCTCTGGTGGTAATATGGCAAAATCTGTGAGGGAAGCAGTCAGAGCATGTAGGTTAATCTATGTGAAACTGTGCTGCAGACAGTGGAACTATCATTATGAAATCCTCTGCAGACATTTCAAAGGGATTTTTTCCATACTTTGTACACAATGCACCACTTGTTTAATTCACATAAAGGAACTTCCTGTATGTACATTTGAAAAGCCTTTTACAATTGCCTGGGCTATAGAAAAAAATAAAAAATAAAAAAAGCTGTCTTTTGTCATCCAGGCATAGTATTTTTACAGCATGCAGAAGGAAATGACTCTGCCAGAAGGGTATGGTCCCATGACCTGTGTCACACAATGGTGTGCTTGTGGAAGCACTTTATATGGCAGCAAATTTCAAAGCCGATTCTGTGAAAAGCTGATTATTATCTTGAAAAATTTCAGTAAACACCTTCACTTAAATCTAGGGATTTCATCCCATTCTGCCCACAAACAAGGAGCAGATCCCTCCGAACGGACCTGCTCTAACTGCATCCCTCAGGCTCATCTTCCAGTGACCAGTACAAGATGCCTACTACAAAGGTGAAAGATTGCTACCTTTCAGTCACCAATTTGCTCAGTTCTGCAGAAGTGTAAATCAGCTGTACAAGGGTGGTTGACAGAGTATCAGCAGCCTGGGCTTTATAATTTTCCATGCAGTTGAGCCAGACTGCCTCCTTGACCTTGCATTTCTGTCCTCCTCCTCTCCCTGCAGAGCACACGGTTCTTCACTGTCCCTGCCTGCAATCTTGCCACTGTTGGTGCCAGAGCCTTCCCAACTGCTGCTTCTGCCATCTGGAACAGCTTTCCTGTATCTCATTGCTTCATTGCTCCTCTGTCTCTGTTCAAATCTCTGTCCTTTCTCCCTCATCTATTACTTCATCATTTTTCTTTTTCCCTCTGCTGTTATTTATTTTTTTAACTCTGCAATGCCACTTGGGCTCCAGCTTGCATAAAAATGTGCTAAAATAAAATAAAAAAATGGTTGATAGTGCTTGATATTCCTTGTGACTATTTTAGAATATGAAATGAAAAAAGGGAATGGGAAATAGAGGTTAGGTTGCAAATAGAGTAACAGTAAAAACAAATTCCACAACAATAGCACTCCTTTTAAAAGGATTTCTCTTATTCGAGGGACAGCTTCTCTTAGAAGAGCCAGAAATAGGGAAGACCAAGCATTCTGAACCTCTGTGGTGTGCTGAATGTCCCTCTCTACTTTGCCTGGTTCAGGTAACTTGTGCTATCACATTGTTCTCCCTTATCCCAGGCCAATGCTCTGAGAAGCAGGCTAACTGACATTTATGTGCCCCAGCTACTTTTCCTTGCCAGGATTCAAGATTCCTGAACCTGACCCAGCATGAAGGAGAAAGAAAGCTTCCGAATTCACAGTCCCTTATATTCTAAATACCACTAAAACTGTGCAGAAAGCATTCTTACGGAGTTCCTTTCCTGCATTAAAATGCATAAAACAATATTCTGAGGAAGTAGATTTTGATTATATATAAGCCTGTCTGCAACAAATATAAAGATGCATTTTTTTTTCTTTTCTTTTTCCCCCACAAATCCCATACCAGAGTGTGTTAAACCCATGTACGGAGTATATGGTTCATTTTCTGCCCAAGGAAATTCCAAGTTTTGGGCTTCTCACTCAGGCAGTCAAGAGATTTGTTGGAGGAAAGGCTTAGAAACAGTTTACAAAACTGTGCATGGCACTGAAAACAAGATGACTCACTACTATTATAATATCTAGATATGGGGTGCCATGAAATACACAGGCAACTCACAAGGTTCTCACCATACAGGGGCAGGTATACTTTGCAGTACACATTGTGGTTCTGCCTCCCTGATTGGTGATGTGCCTCTGACCCAAGGACCTGCATGTTCATACAAACTTCTGGATGAAAGTCTGGTGCATACTCTGGTCCCACCCAGCCAGAGAGTTGATTTACCAGATTTTACATTTTAATCTCTCTCTCTCTTTTTTTTTTTCTCCAGTTTTCACAATAAGAAAATTCCTAATTTTCAGAAATTATTTCTGATCTCACATTCATTATGGATATGCAGTATATTTAATTAGCAAAAATATTTATCAAAGTCATGACAACCCCAGTGATCTAGTCTGGATTCAGTTACAACAGACAAAAGTGGTTTGCTTTTTGGCAAGTAAAGTATTTTTAAAAAGTTCTGATACTTAAAAAGCAGTCACCCACTTATGACTGCATTTTTTTTTTTTTTTATCAGATATGCATGGTGCCTGGGTTGCTATCACAATCAGAAACATAAATCTAGCATTTGATGCTAATATTTGCTCTTAAAATGACCACACAAAAATACCCATTGATATTTTGCACTGATCTTTAGAAAATGCATGCATGTGGTTACAAAAATTGTACAAATGAATTAGATTTCTTTTTTTAAAATGTCACCATACACATGCTAAAACAGATGCTAAATTCTAACTTTGAGACAAGATATGCTTTAAATGCCATGTAGCTAAGCTAGTTACACCAAGCTAATGAAAAAATCCACTAATGTGGAAAATAAAAATTAAAGTTAAACTTCTCACATAATTGAAAAGCAACAATATTTTTATTGGTCCTGTACAACCTTTATTTAGTTCATTTTGGCAGTATACTGTAGAATGAAGAAAAATGGAATCAGTTTGTACTTAAAGTAGCAGAACATTGCTGACTTCACTAGTGATGATGTAACAGCAAGTAACTATGGTGTAAGAAAGGGATCTCTAATGCAGACACATTGTTACTCTAAGCAGAAGCTGGTATGAGTCACAGTGAACATGTCAGGATTGCATATTTAAGTTGGTATGCAGGGCTCAAGCAGCGAAGAAACAAGAAGACCACTTCTGCTATGCTGAGAGATATCTGGGAGGAAGCCAAGAAGAAAACTGCAGGCTGCTAAAATGAGACTTGCAGAGGACACAGAGAGTGCAGAAAACAAGGAGGGAAAAGAAAAGATCATTATTCACAGGTAGCTGAGTGAACAGATAAGACATAATAATATCTCAGGTGATTTGGTGTTACATGCTAACATAGGTCAGCCTGAATTTGATGGTGACACGTCAAATATATCATACACAACAGTCACTAGCAATGGAGCATGACTTTCTGTCTTTCACTGCAGTGTCTTAATGATGTGTATATATTTAAATAGTCAGACATTTCTTAAACATACGTGACCATCTATCTCATATACATTTGATTATACATTGATGTGAAACAACTGGCTAGGTATCATTCAGCAGTGTGCCATATTCACTGACTCACTGCTGCATAGCAGCATTTACAAATCTATGAAATTAGTGCAAAATTTTAACAAAGCTATGCAAAGTAATATATAGTGAAGAAAATGAGCTTGTCTAATACTACCTTACTCAATCTCAGTGCTTAGGAAATAAAGGGTTTTTAAAGAATTAAGCCCAAATCTCTCTAAGTGCAGGTAATTGTGTTTGGGGGGAGGGTGTCAAAAGAGCACACAGCAGTCTCTGCAGTTACTTTTTCTTTGAATGTTTTTTGCTGATGGTCCACCTACACCACTCTCTGCAGGGCTGAACTTGCTCCTGGAGTCTACTTTCCTACCAATTGAACTAGTTTTCTGAAAGGGCCCCAGAATGAATTATGAGGCTCTATCATCTATCATTTCATAGCTTTAGAGTTTTCTAGATTTCAAGGGAACAGTTAGCTTAAAAGAGATAACCAGACCTACAGAGATGGCAATGAAAAGACAGGAGCATTCAGGAGTCAATTTCATTTCAAAGTCTGTAAGCAGACATGGACCAGTCACTTTATCAAATTGTATTTTTCTGAAGATTATACCTTGTTCTGTTTTCAAATTTAATTGACCTGATTTTTTTTTCTTGTTTAAAAAAATAAATGTTTCTGATCTGTTAGATAAATATGGAGTTGTATTCTATTTTTATTGTTATTAGATTGGATGTCTAATAAGTTTCCTGTTCAGATCCTTCACAAATAAGCAAGTAGCAAAACCTATTCATTTCTTTGATGGCAACAAAATTCTTCAGTCTAATTAGAGAGATACAGATTCAATATGAAGAATGAAATGGAAGATAACCTCAAATCTCATTTTATTTCATTACAGAGGTGTAATTTGCCAACATGAAATAGAGATTTAAAAGAACAAAAGGTTTTCACTACAAACATTCAGTATAAATGAGATAGTTATCTAACTCTACAGACAAGTTGGTCTTATACCATAATTGTGACCTTCAACACCATCCATCTGCTACAGTGTAAATTAGAAACCATCAACCAAAGGATTCAACTTTCCACTGACGAGATCATTTAGATGTCTTCAGCTCTAAGTATTTCTTCTGCAGTCCATGGTTCTGTCTAATTAACTGGCATCAAGGAAAAAATTCACAGGTATGGTAGATGCTTCTTTAATATGTCTGTTGCTGCACTATGACAGCTCATTACAAAATTGTGGGATTGTAAAACCTTGATGAATGGGAAGAAGTCAATAAAACTAGATGGAACCAGTGGCATGAAGGCAGAAATGTGGGTGCTTAGCATACATAGAAGGTGCTAGGTGGCATTTCTGAAACCAAATACAGAATTTTGAGTTTTGAGGAATCTCAAGACAAAGTCTTTCATTACTTTGGAAAAAGATTAGCAGATGTGCATTACCTTGTATAGGTACTTGTTCAAAGTCAGTTAGGATATGAATCATCTCCATATTGGCGATGTTTATGGACAGCAATGGGACTGTGCATATTCAATCATGATAAATATTTCTACCTCCCCCACATTTCATTTCTTCTCAGGAAGACCTCATTTCTTCTCATTTCTTCTCAAGTACCTCACCACAACATAGTAGTGTAATGTGATATGTAGATGCAACCTGATATTTAGATGTAGTCTGAGCTCTGAAAAAGGTATTTACATTGTACTAGGACGTTTTGTCCCCAGACAAGCCTTGCTGAGAACCGTTAAACAACAATCGCTTTTGCAGATTTGATCCCTAAAAGTTCAAAGATTTAGCAAAAGAAAGCTGTGAGGAAAGTTCCTAAACTCAAAACTTTCTTGGTATTCTCTTGCACATCTCCATATACACAGATTAATGGTACACTGCTTTAAATAATATTTACTTACATTGCTAAGGTGTCCTGAGATACACCGAGGCCTCTGGACAGAAATTCTCAAAACAGAAATCCAGATAGCTGTTTTAATGGGCCACAAAGACATGTGCAAACCTTTCTTGGAGCATTTTGTCCTTTAAATAAAGAAAGCAAACAAAACCCCAATTAAGCCTGTTTTTAAAAGGCTCATTCTCGGTAAGTAAAGAAACATTACTACGCAAAGCAAGTGACAGTAATCACAGCATTGCAACAGAAGCATCCAGAGCTATTGTGGAACACACTGAAAAGGAAAAACAAAACAAACAAACAAAAAAACCCAGCATATTGGGAAAGGTTGTTTTAGCAGAACAGATGCCCATTTGTTCAATAAATTGCCTTGTTTTGTATGTTTGTTTGTTTTAAAAGAGAATCTAAATTTCTGAGAGATAGTTACATTTAAAAAAATGCTCATCTTGGCTAATACAGGAAATGTTCCCATTACATAGTTCCAGAGTAATAATATGCTTCCATATATGAAATTCACAATGTAATAAAGTTAATGTAAGCTTTAAACAGATGATTTTGAGTACTGAGACAATGCTGAGGAGAAGTTCTGTCTTGTCAAACATTTGTCTGAGTTTAAGTAGTTAGCTGCTCCACTAATTCCATAGTAATGTATAGAGAATTTCCTTTTCTTAGATGTATAGATGTATGTGACCAGCTATTCATTTACTGAAGTGCATCTATAGTTACTAGATTCATTTACTGAAGTGCATATAGAGAAACAGGTTATTTGTTTTGGAATCTCAATTAAAAAAACACTATTATTTTAATGTGTGTTTTACTTGAGTGAAACTAGCTGATATTTGATATTCTGTAGGGAAAAGCTGGCAAGTAAAGACAATAGAGCTTGATTGTCAGTCATTCTTGGCACACTTCTTTGGAAAAAAAAAAAAACAAACAAAAAAAGAAGAACAAAACAAAAAAACACCAGAACACCAGTCTATGGAACTTAATCCATTTTTGTGATTTAGTTATTACATCAGATTATAAATCAGAATTAATGTGAGCAACATACTTAATATCACTGCTTATAAATATGAAGTGGCAATTTAGATTTAAAATGTTCTTGGTAGGCTAGATCTGTGAATGCCTCTTTAGCTCACATTCAGTGATTTGGATTACAGGATATAATCAGCACTTTAATCATTTATTGCAATTACTCAATAATGAAAAAAGGCATGAAGAGGGAAAGGGTGCATTATCAACCTAAATTAAGTAAAAGAAGTAATATAATTTAATTGACCCACTAACTTTTTATTTTCCACTAAGATAAATACATTTTTTATTAATTCTTTGTGCTAAAACTTATCAGTACGACTTTCATTCTTACTATTTAATGTCATTGTTTGCTAAAGATGTGCAAAATGACACTTTTAGTATAGCAACAGTTAACTATCTAACTATTAACACTATTAATACATATATATAAAGCTATATATATATATATATTCATATATATATATATATATATTCCCTCTCCTGCATGGTGTATTTTGTTGGTATGAATGTAAAATTCACAGTAAATTAAATACTGTAGTTAGAATTGTACCCAAAACTTCATAACTGGTTTGAAATGGAGCATCAAAGTCACCATTGGTCCACAGCTTGTCTTTTCATAGAATCATAGAACAGCATAGAATTGAAGGGACCTTAAAGATCACCTAGTTCCAACCCCCCTGCCATGAGCAGGGATGTCACCCCCTAGACTAGATTGCCACGTCCAATTCATGGCCATGTCCAGCCTGGCCTTGAACAATTCCAGAGATGGGTCATCCACAGCTTCTCTGGTCAACCTGTTCCAGTACCTCGCCACCCTCTGAGTGAAGAATTTCCTCTTAACATCTAATCTAAATCTCCCCTCTTTCAGTCTAAAATCATTCACTCTTGTTCTACCATAATCTGCCCAAGAAAAAATTTGCTCTTCATCTTTTTCATAAGCCACCTTTAAGTATTGAAAAGCTGCAATGAGATCTCCCTGGAACCTTCTCTTCAGGCTGAACAGACCCAGCTTTCTCAGCCTTTTCTTTCCACATCCTTCTTGTGCTGGGGGCCCCAGACCTGGGTGCAGGACTCCAAGTGGGGCCTCATAAGGGCAGAGCAGAGGGGGACTATCACCTCCCTTGACATCTTGTTCACACCTGTTGATGCAGCACTGCTGGCTCATGTCAAACTTTTTAACCACCAGAACCCCCAAGTCTTTCTCTGCAGGGATTCTCTCAATGAGTTCTTCTCTCATTTTGTACTCCTGTCTGAGATTGCCCTGACAAAGGAGCAGCACCTTCTACTTGACCTGACTCGATCCCACTGTCTATGTCGTTGATAAAGGTATCAAACAGCACCGGTCCCTGGACAGACTCCTGAGGGACACCACTCGTCACCAGCCTCCACTTGGACATAGAGCTATGGACTGCAACTCTCTGGGTGCAGCCTTCAAGCCAATTCCTTATCCACTGAATGGCCCACCCTTCAAATCCATATTTCTCCAATTTAGAAATCAGGATGTTGTGTCGGACTGTGTCAAAGGCCTTCCAGAAGTCCAAGTAGATGACATTGGTCAGTCTTCTTTTGTCAACTGATGCAGCCACTCCATCACAGAAGGCCACCAGATGGGTCAGGCGTGATTTGCCCTTGGTGAAGCCATGCTGTCTGTCCCAGATCACCTCCTTGTCCTTCATGTGACTCAACACTGCTTCCAGGAGGATCTCTTCCATGATCTTGCCCCGTACAGAGGTGAAGCTCACCAGTCTGTAGTTCCCTGGGTCCTCCTTTTACAGCAATACAGAGCCACATTAAACTTCCACAGATTATTGCTAATGAACAATTCCATTTTGTTGCCATACCTTCTGAATACTAAATTCCAGTTCTTTGAGGTCTGAAAATATTGCCAAAAAAGAAAGAAATCTTTGGAATATAATGTTTATGTAGAAGATATAAGAAATAGATTTGGATTTCTGAACCACAAAGAGGTTCAGAAATTAGGAAGAATTTAGGATCTTGGTTTTAATTGGCCTAATATAAAACTTGGGCTTATAAAATTTTGAATCTCTCCAAATATCTATGGGGATTAGTGTCTAATTTACAAATATTTCCACCTCAGTAAACAGGGATGTGCATAAGTTGATGTGCTTAATATGAGAGCCTCATTTTAGAAACTGCCAGCTAATGAAAACCACTGAGTAGTACCATTGAATAAGATAAAGTCTGTGAAAAAGGCTTTACTCAAAATATAGCAACTCCTTCACCATTTTGGATAGCAAACTAATTAGACACTTCCATATGCAATAGTATAAATTTAACCTGAACCTGAAACTAGGCACAAGCGACATCTGTGTTAATTATATTCTGACAATTATTCAGTTAGTAAACAGGAGAAAACAAAATAGTTAAGAAAAGGCATGATAAGAATTTCATTTGGTGAAAGTCAAAGCAAATAAAATATTTTAAATCAGATGCAAGTTTATAATATGTATTGCAAATATGTCATTTGATATAGATAAAGTAATTTTAATGTCATAATTGGATAATCAGATTATCAAACGTCAGATGGAAAAAAAAACTAGAAAGATTCTAAGTGTGGTTGATTACATAGCTGATTTACTTCACCAAATTATTTTTACTTCCTGTTTTCTTATTATTGTATTTTAATGATAGTGTAAAAATAAATAAATGGTAGAGAATTCACATTTTTTCTATTAGTATAAATTTCATGCTCACTGATAAACAAGACTGAACCTATGACCTTTTGTCACCTAATTTCAGAAGACTGGGCAACACTGTATATTTATTTCCAAACAACCAAACTCCACTACCCAATCAATCAGCTATCCAACCCAGATAATACAATACACATCTTACATTTTGAACCATGTCATAACATAAATAGGAAATCAACGTATTTTTGGAACTTTTACAACATATTTGAAAAGCTAGACATGCTAATAGGGAGGACTTATGTCAACACAACAAAAAGTTTCTCTGTTCATGGTTTCAGAGTTTGATAAAACTTCACTTTTGAGAAACTCTAGATAATGTTTTAAGGAAAAGTCTTAGTTAGCACTAATAGCAGCAATACACATTTAGCAATACACTCATTATAGAGATGGTGTAGTCATTGTAGAGCTGGCATGTAGGAGCCATGAAAGGACAGAGAATATTCCATGAATATGAAATCTTCAGAGAATTCAGCTGCCAAATGTGGTTGTTATGTACTGTAAATAAACAGTGATCTGAAGGCTTGTAACCTGTCCAAACCTGGGTGAACTTTTATGCAGTGAATTACTTGCCAAACATGAAGTCTGTCAAAGCATGGAGGTCTTGGAGTTCTTCAACGTAAATGGTTGCAATCATTCTTTTAAAAAATTGATCAATATGCAATGTTTGACTCGTATATTAGTCTCAGCACTATTTAAACTGTTTCAACTTAAAAGCAAAACAAACAATAAAAAGAAGCAAAAATCAGTCTCACACTGACATCCACTCCTGAAAATTCATCCAAAGCAACTAAACCCTTTCAGAAATGTCAGACAACTCCATCTTTAAGTGGTCCTCAAATAAGTGACTATAAAACTGATTTGGTTATGGGGTTCCTTGCTGAGTACAGTAGCAGCTGTAGCTATGTAGCTACAGCTGTGCTTCTGTTGAATCTATGACTTTCCCATGCCTTTTTCATGGAGTTTTAAACTACATTAACATTTTCATCAGATAGAAAACTACTTATAATTTCAATCCCTTGTCATACTTAGTAAATGCCTCTGAATTACTGGAACTGCAATGTCCATTATTAAGCTCAGAGAAGACTTTTTTTTTTTTTTTTTTTGGATGAGTCATTGACTCCCACTAACTGGAGACTAGTAAGCCTTACAGACTTAAAAAAATCTACATGGAACAAGAATTAGATAAATAAGGCCTTGCAAACCATTTATTTAACACTTTTCTCTGATGACAACAACACAAGGTAAAAATTCCATTGTTGGACCTGGTGGAAACTGATGCAAAGCAGGAGCAGGTGTCTGCCAAGGTTTTGCCTTGGTATATATAATGCACTGGGGTGCTCAGAGAGACTCTGGTGCCTAACAGCTTGTTGGCTCTGCTGAGACTGGGAGGAAAATGGCTGAGAACCACAGTAGGACACATTTGGAAATAAATGTTTTGCACAGCCTGAGAACATGATAAGAATTTTGGAGTCGTGTGTATTTCCAAGTAAAATCTAATTTTCTTTGAATGAGTGTGCTCTTTGAGAAATGGGCCCTCATTTATGCAAATTGGTTTTAAATGAGAATATTTAACGAAAGGATTTGATTCTTGTATAATGAAAGCTGTTACAAATGTGCACCTAGGCAGCACAGGCAGCCTTACTGCCTATTCAAGCACTTATTCTAGGGTTTCTTTTTTACTCTTTGACAAAGTTTATACATGCTCCTAATAAGAATGAAAAATAGTTAGATGAAGGATATTTTCAACTCAACTATTCTTCTGCTACCTTTATAAATCTAAGAAGGGGTTACTGGACTGACAGGTGGCAGCATGGCCCAGTGGATGTTAAATTGCTTAGATATATTTTGGGCTTTTCAAGTTTTAAAAGAAAGAAAAGGTTCCAACCTTTCTTTGTGTATATGTCACTCAGAAATGGTTGGTTGTAAAAGTTCTGACCTTGTTCTGCACCTAATACTCCAAGGGACCTATTGCATAGGGCATATTTGAATAGATTTGGTTAAGAAAATACAAAAATTAAATTTTGAATCTCTTAATATTCAATTATGCTCAAACTATACTGAAGGAAATTTCAAGGAGGTTGTAAGTTCTTTTGGCATGCTAATGTAACAGCTGTGAAAGCATGAATTAACAGCTACAATGGAGAGCTGCTGGCAGGTACTGATTTGTAAGCTGATCCGAACTCTTGAAGGTAATTGAGGAGTGACTTAGAAATGACTTCACACTGAAAGTAGAAGGACCTTTTTCTATGTATAATTCTGTCCTTTCTCAGAACAGTATTTTGGGTTAGAAACTGCTGCTGCCAAAAGAATCGTTTTTCTAAAAATATTTCCAAGCCATTCCTGACTGTGCAGCTGCATGAATGCTTTCTGGTGGCCAAAGGGAGGGGAGGCGCAGATATTGGAAAAAGTGCCTGAAGATGGAGATGAATCCTTCATTGACAGTTTGGGTTGGCTTCTGCTACTTTAAAGTTATTGTGAAAGTAAATAGTGTTTAGGGATTTTGTCAATTGCTCTCTGTTTAGCACCACTGAACATCTTGTCATAAGAACTTAGGCTATACTTGAGAGCTAGCCCAAAATAACTTTTTATTTTGCCACAGAATCACTGAGTGGCTGATGTTGGAAGAGACCTCAGGCAGTTGTCTGGTCCAGACCCTCTGCTCAAACTGGGCCACCCAGAGCCACTTGCCCAGAACCATGTCCAGATGGTTTTTGAATATCTCCAAAGAGGGAGACTCCACAGCCTCTCTGGGCAACCTGTTCCAGTGTTCCATCACTCTCACAGGAACAAAGTATTTTGTGATGTTCAGAGGGAACCTCCTGTATTTCAGTTTGTGTTCATTGGTTCTTGTCTTGTCACTGAGCACCACTGAAAAGAGCCTGGCTCTGTCCTCTTTGCATAATCCCTTCACATATTTATTTATTTGTATTTGTTGTATTGAACCATCTTCCTGGGTATTTGTCTTGCTACACCATCTTTGGTGTCACAGTCAAAGCTGAACCCTGTGACTCTCTCTGCTGTTCTGGTCTTGGAGTACCCCTGGGACATGATGACAGACTTCTAACAGCCTTGCTGTTTTTACCACAAAGTTGTTTTAGCATGAGTACAGACTGTTCTCTTTTACTACTTGCTGTCCTGAAATTGAAAACACCTGAGTGACAGTGCTGGAACTGAGATGAATATGTGATTAAAGAGGGCAGAGATCCCTGGAAGATGCTCTTGACTGATCATCATCAATCTTGAATTAGTGGAGCTCTTTAAAAGTATTTTTAAATCCCAAAAATCCAAAGCAGAATAAAGCGAGGGACAGTGTACCTCAATTTGGTTTGACATGCTGCTTTTTCTGAACCAAGGAGCTATACAGAGGAAAATAAATAATCTTGGAATCAGTTTGTTCCATATCATAGATATGAGGAAAGATATTGAGGCCTAGAAGCTACTAGAGAAACCATTTCACACAATCTTGGCCATCAAATCCTTCAGCTCACTAGACAAATACAATTTTCAGAGGTACATATCTTTTTCCTACTCCTTCTTACTCTGTTCAAGCCAACAGTGGAAATCTCTCTGATTTACCTGGGAAGACAGTCCAGTCTTCACTGTGTTCTTTCTAAAATTCTCAAACTCACCTTTCTAGAAATTGCAATGTGAAGAAAATAATAGGAAAAAGCTTTTTTTTTTTTCTTTTTTTTTTTTTCTTTAGTGACAGCACAGCTACTTCACTAATCCTGACTTCCCTTCATTGAATCCAGAAAGTCATTCCTTGCCTCTAGCTTGTCTTCTTGATGATCTACAGAAAACTTCAGATTATCACAGTCAAAAATGAATCCTGGTAGCATATTCTATGATTCTCTTTAAAGCTCTCCTTATCTGCCACAGCTGACAATATCCTTCCTTCCTAGTTTCTGGTAACCATCCTGTTTCAGTTCTTTTCCTTTTGTCCTGGTTTCAGGTAGGACAGAGTTAATTTTCCTCCTAGTAGCTGGCAGGGTGCTATGTTTTGGATTAGGATGAGAAGAGCGCTGATAACATGCTGATGTTTTAATTGTTGTAGAGCAATGCGTACACCAAGCCAAGGACTTTTCAGCTTCTCGCTCTGTCCTGCTAGCGAGCAGGCTAGGGGTGCAGCAGGAGCTGGGAGGGGACAGACCCAGGACAGCTGACCCAAACTGGCCAAAGGGGTATTCCATACCATCTGACGTCATGCTGAACAATATATAGGGGTGGCTAGCCGGGGTGGGGGGGCCGGCTGCTCGGGGATAGGCTGGGCATCGGTCAACGGGTGGTGAGCAATTGCATTGTGCATCACTTATTTTGTACACATTATTACTATTATTATTACTATTATTATTATTATTGTTATTAATTTTCCTGTCTTAATAAACTGTCTTTATCTCAACCCACAGGCTTCACTTTCCCGTTTCTCTCCCCCATCCCGGAGAGGGAGGGGGGAGGGTGAGCGAACGGCTGTGTGGTGTTTGGCTGCCAGCCGGGCTAAACCACAACACCTTTCTACCTTTGTACTCAACATGTGATATCTTCTCCTTCATTCCATTCTCAATTTTCACTTAGTCCATTGCTTGTTAACTTCATTACCTCTCTTGCTCTGCTTTCTATATCTTAGAAGTGCACTTTCTATCTGATGCTGCAACCTTGGATAAAAGCAGGAATGAGGTAAGCAGCTGAGCTGTTGTATACCTTCACTAAATCATCCATGTACTTTGTTTTCCTTTCTTGAGATCTCAGGAGGGTATGAACTGGAGATGAAGTGCCACCCAGACTTCCATGGCAACCTTTAATAACTTTAATTGCTTTTACTTTTGTTTTGCATTGGATGTTGGAGGCCTGTGCTAGTTTTTTAAGCAGCAGAAGAAAGATGGTTTTTTTTTTTTTTTTTTTGCCTAACTAATACAATCCAGTGCAAGAAATTGAAGTAGAAACAATGATTTATGCCAAGCTTTAAACTCTCAAAAACATGGGTTTACAATGAAAGCACTAACAGATGCTTAGTGGTAAAAAGCAGAGGAGTGGTTGCCATGGCATCAGATGACAGGGAAGGTAGCTCACTTTTTAAACTCTCTGGCAGCGTGCATTTAGAAACAACAAGTGGACAGCGACGCTGACAGCCATTTGTCTCTGCACAGCACTTTGAAGGGCTGCATAGAGACTACTGCTGGGTCTCAGCACTTCTTCACTGGAAATTGGGATTGCCAGGTGCTCAGTAACAAGGGGAGCCAGGCTGTGGTATGGAGGTAAATGGAGAAAAAATGTTTGGATTTCTCACAGTTTACTTATTTAGAGACTTTGTCCCTTTAAAGAGATGTATTTATAAGGTATGTGGGAAACATAGGCTCTGGCTCCTCTCTGGAATCAGGCAGAGCAGTAACTCAAAATCTGTGTGCTCTTTCTCAGCTTTGTGCCCTTTCCCCAGGGCTTGAGAGTCAGCCTCTCCCAACACTGCTGTAGCATGAAATGTATTTCCAAAATTTTATCTGTTTTATATTTTCTCCTCCTGTTTTGGAATGTATCCCCATTGGACAACCAAAATAATTCACGTGGGAAACTTACTATGAGGTGCTGAAGTTATTAAAAGCAAGTGTGGGTTTTATGCAGCAAGAAGTTTTGATATACCAAGATATGGAAGTTTCATTAGATCCAGATAGGAGAAAAGGTCAGTTGTTACTCACTCAGCTACTGGGGCTGGAAATGGAAAACTTTTAACCACAGCCTTTGTTGTAACTTTTTCTCATTTCTTCTTTTGGGCGGTGTAGATAAATGGAGATATTAAGAAAACAAAAGAACTATAGAAGATCTTTGATTCAAGAGAAGCTTCTCAAATCTGCTTCATCATTGCTGGTGCATTTCCCAAAAGACTCAGACTTTGCAGGCCAACATTCCCACAGTGTTCCAGCCAGGAATTATTCTCAGCGCTCAATAAAAAGCCTGAAATTTCATACCTGAAAAATAGGTCTCCTAGTGAGGCGAATATGACCAGAATACAAACTTCAAAATGCATGAGTATTGGATGATACTGTGTTGGAAATCTGTATCTCAGAACCCATAAAAATTCTATTTCTGTAAAGCTGAAATAAGTTGACTTTACACAGAAAATACTTATTGGTACAACTATACTTTTTTTTTTTTGGGGGGGGGGAGGAGGGGAGAGGGAGGGCAGCTCAGAAGAATTCTGCCATTTTCTACAAGCTCAGGGAATGTTCTAAAAATTATAAAGACATTCTAAACAATTAAATCTTTTTATCTGCCTAAAGATGCCAATTCATATTTGCTTATCAATTAAAAAAATAAAAATAAAAATAAAAAGAAAAAATGTACAGAATTTCATATAATTTCTATAAAACCCAACTCGTTTCACTTAATTGCATTCTATATAGGAGTTTTATTAAATACCAGTAACAGAGTTACAATGTGGAAAATAGATCCCTCTTTTGTTAGAACCAATATTCAACCCAGGTATTGGCCTCTGATATAGAATATTCAACAGTAATCTTATTTTCCCATATTAATTTTTTCTTCATAGTGATTCCAGTGTTGGCCTGCAATTTCTGTTTTAATTAGTTTCTTGGCATGTATGAAGGTAAAACTTCCTTAATTTTACGCAAGATTTTTCTCCACGCTTCTCCCCAAATCTTTTTTTTCCTGTGCCTAGTTTTAAATTCTTATGCTCAACCATGGCTTTTTCTTATAGTCAGCAGCTGGCAAAATCTGTGTTTATGATCATAATATTTCAAATTGTCTTTATGTTTTCTTCTTTTTATCCACACAGACAGTGTAAAGATTTTGGACCTGCTCACATTCTGTAGGGGTCTTGATGGAAGTTCCTTAGACTTATGTATAAACTTAGCGCCAAATATAAGAGCAAATAATAAAAAATCATGAAGATGAGAAGCCAACAGGTTGCAAACAAACAACTATAGCATTGTTCCAGCTCACCAGAAAGACTGCTACTATTGGCAAATCCATTTGAGTGACAGAAAAACATCATCTTCCAACAGTCAGCAGTCAAAACATTTGTTCGAAAACCCAATAAAATATTTGAGTTCACAAGCCACCATTTTTAAAGATCCTTCATATATGTCTACCACAAGCAAATAAAACAAAACAGAAACATTTACTATATTTTATATTTCCAATTTTAATTATTTTTAGAGATATATGTCTACCACAAGCAAATAAAACAAAACAGAAACATTTACTATATTTTATATTTCCAATTTTAATTATTTTTAGAGATATATGTCTACCACAAGCAAATAAAACAAAACAAAACAAAACAAAAAACATTTACTATATTTTATATTTCCAATTTTCATTCTTTTTATCTCACCCTTTCTCCCATAAAATCTAACAATGTCCATGGAAGAATGAAACTCCCTAAGCAGAGGGAGTGTATCAGCTCTTACAGGAAAGAATACAAAATAAAATGATGAAATAATGTGATGTATATGAAAAGGAAGCTCATAATTTTATTTTTATTATATTCTTTCTCTTTTCTTACATTAATGTATCACCACTAGAATTACAACAGAACATGTTCAGTCCAATTCTTCATGTATCAGATTGCATATTTGTGCATAAGATTTTATGACTGGAATGTCAGACTGTCAGTTTTGGGAGACTGAGGATGTGTGTTTTTATCCATGAAGAAAAGTGGTTTTGTTTATTTTATTATTTTATTTTATTTTATTTTATTTTATTTTATTTTATTTTATTTTATTATTTTATTTTATTATTTATTTTATTTTATTATTTTATTATTTTATTAATTATTTTATTTTATTTTATTTTATTATTTTATTTTATTTTATTTTATTTTAATTTTATTTTATTTTCTGATAATGTAGTGGTTTTATGTTATACTGGAGTGACATACACTTTATTTACAAGTGCGTAATCCCACCCCCCCCATCCCCTCCCCATCTTCCCCTCCATGTCCAGCATTAATAACACATTTTCAGAAGAACACATCCAAGAGCTGCTCAAATAATCCTTCAAAACTTATGCCTGCCAGGGGAACCTGTGAATCTGTAGAGGGAGAGCAAAGAAAACGATCAGATTGCAGAATTGTTGGCTGGGGTAAAAACTGGGGTTTTCTTATCAAATTCCAGGCGCCTGAGACCAGAAGGAAAGTCTGGAGTAAGGAAGACACCCTCAGTGGAGGCAGACTAGTCTAGGGAGCATTTAAATTGGACATACATAAATCCATGGTGGCGCACAGAAGTGCTGAGAGAGCTGGCTGATGAGGGGCAATTCCTGATTATTTTTGAAAGGTAAAGGTAATTGGGAAAGGTTCCTGAAGACTGGCAGTAAGCAAATGTCTCTCCTATCTTCAAGAAGGGCAAGAGGAAGGATGTGGGGGAAAGACAGGCCAGTCAGCCTCATGTCCATACTTGAGAAAGTGGTGGAGATCCTCCTAGAAATCATTTCCAAACACTTGATGGGGAGAAGGTGATTGGGAGTAGTCAGAATGGACTTACAAAGGGGAAGTCATGCTTAACCAACCTGATAGCCTTCTACTGTGAGGCGACTAGGTTGATAGATAAGGGGAGATCACTGAATGTTGTTTACCCTGATTTTACAAAGGCTTTTGACTCTGTCTTAGATAATAGACAAGCTGACAAAGCACAGGTTAGATAAGTGGACAAAGAGGTGGACTGAACACTGGCTGAATGACTGAGGCCCTGAGGGTTGTGATCAGTGGCACAAGGTCCAGCTGGTGACTGTTGACTGCCACTGTACCCCTGGAGAAGATACTGCGGGGAAAACTGTTTATCATTAAGAACTTGGATGAAGGAACAGTGTGCACCCTCAGCATATTCACAGGGGATACAAAACTGGGAGGAATAGTTGGCACATCCGAGGGTTGCACTGCCATATAGAGAGACCTGAAGAATTGATGTCAGAAGAATTGCATGAAGTTCAACAACCTGAAGCTCAAAGTTCTGCACCTGGAGAAACCTAATGCACTAATACATGTTGATGGACACCCAGCTGGAAAGCAGCTCTTCAGGAAAGGATCTTGGAGCCCTGGTGGACAACAAGTTGAACATGAGCAATGCACCTTCACTGAAAGCAGTGTGAGGCCACAGCAGGGCCAAGCTCCAGCTTGCCACACTCCTGCCCTGCCTAGCCATGGTCCTTGCCCAGCCAGGACTACCCACAGAACCACCTCCCAGCCTGGCGTCAGCCCATCACAGGGAGGCACTGGGGCTGGGACGGCCCCAGTGCCCCCAGCTGCCCTGCTCCTGGTGGGATGGCTGCCAGGACCTGCCCTGATGGACCTAGAGGAGCCCCCACCATACCCAGCCCCAGGGAGTTACTTGCAATTGTGAGGCCTTGAGGCTTTCCCCTATCTGCTGTATATGTTAGCTTGTTGCAAAATGAAATTATATTTTTGAAATAATTTCTTCTTTATGTTAGCTCATATTCATGTCTTTTGTCTTTCAGGTGTGTATAATAAGTTAGATTGATTATTTGATTTGTAATTTTCCTTGTAATTGAAATGAACTAGTGTGTAATGCCTGTTCTCTTTTTCTCCCTTTCTAAACACTGACACCGCATTTGACACTGCTCGGTTTCCCAGTGCCAGTTCTTAAAGACAGCGGTAATGGTTCTGAGGTTACCTCATTATTATTATTATTATTTTTAAGTATTTAGGAGTGAATTTTGTTGGACATAGTTGGCTAGAAAACATTTAACTTTGTATTTTCTAACCTGTTTTTTCTTTTACTGTATTTTATTTTATATATATATATTTGCTGTTAATTACATTCAAGTGGTTTTTTTTTTTTTAATGAAGACTGTTACTAAAAGTTATAAAACATTTGACCTCTGTCATCATTTTTGATCTTTGTGTCATCTGTCAAAGGTTTTTCATCTTTTCTGAGTCACAGTGGATCATCACCACTCAGAAAGAAAAGGAGAAAAGTCTCTTAAAAACAAATACAGGATCTCACAACCAGGCATTATAGACCAAGGGGCTGCATGTGAATTGCTGTTTCATAAAAGGATATATGCTATTACTTACTTTTAGCGTCTTCTCTGCTATTGGTACTTTGTCTTCCCTTTTCTGTGTCTACCTCTTGAAGACGATGGATACCAATGCTGGATGGATAAAGGATGGATACCTTTTGCTCAGTATCTTCTGATTCACACAGAAAATCGCTAGCAACCCATAAGATACATAAAGCCCTTTACAAACCAGTTTAGTATTCAGCTATGTTGAATACTTTGACAGAACAACAATCTAAAATTAAGTCAAAGTTTGATGCACAATTACTTTTTTGTGATTAATTATATGAAGAACTCCATAAAGCTCTAACCACCACAAAGAGAAGGATGGTACCATGAAAGCAAGGAGCAATGTTAGTGCAATGAATAAGAAGGATTCCCTAAGAAAACAGAACAATCTCAGATAATTTATTATATAAAAGAGTAGTATGAAGATGAAATAACATCCCCATTTTAAAGTGAAATTAAGATCTCTTTCAATGATTTGAGATTCAAGTATAATCCTAGGATTGTAAATGAGTCTTTTTAACTTATGGAAGCTGCCTAGAATTTTGCATAAATAAAACAAGTAAAAAGATATTCAATTATTTTAAAGCTTTGGAGATTATTTTTACCAAGTAAAGCAAAATCACATATATTTCATAAGATGCTATGGCTGAATAGTAAAAACTCTCATTAACATTCTCTATTTCAAAGTCTTATGTGTTTGTAAAGTAAGCAATTAAAACATGTTTAAATAACTTTAATGTTAGGACAGAAACCAGTGAAATCAAAGGATTTCAAAGTCAAAGCAAACCCTTTCTTTCATTTTTTTCCCTTTCTTCTTTTAAATACAACCTTAGCTCATTAAAGTGATTAATACAAACCAGGCATATGGCATAAATTGTGACTCATAGCCTTCTCATTTCAATGGAAAGATATGCATTGGCTTCAGTAAATTTAGGGTCAGAGCGTGTATACCATATAAACTTTCTGAAGACATATTTCATTGTATACACCAAGCTTATTCTCAGAGATTTTCTGTCACTGTGTGGGTGTGGATTTATAAGGATAATTATAAGATAATTATAAGATAATTATAAGGCATTTCCATTACCTCTGGCTAGTCCTGAGTGCACTTGCATATCACATGGAGTAGTGTAGCGTTCTATATTTAGTTTGGGGTTGTATCTGCTACAGGTTCCCTAAGAGCATTAGCTCACGTAACACTTACCCAACATTTTTAAGAATAGCATATTCTTAACATATGGTGGTTCATGATACGGTTCATGAATGGTTCATTAAACCATATCTTTTTCTTCAGGAAGAAATTGGTGTTTCCATCAGAGAAGTTGTTGAAGAATTCTAAGAAATAAGTTTGATTCTGTCTGTCAAAGGAACAGATATGTCAATATGTGTTTTTTTGTGAGCCAAAGTGAAGAAATTAAAGGAGCATATAGGAAGACAAAAAGGTGTTAGACAAGAAATGTGACATATGAATAAGAAATTATCTATAGCTGGTTCATGGTAAGTCACTCTCCTCTTTTTTTTTTTTTAATTTTTATTTTTTTCCTGTCATGTTAAACACCTTACTATCAAAAGCTGAAGTGACACCATTTATTTTTGAGGACTTGAAAAGTTTGCCTTGTTCAAAATTCATCTGCCTAACATGTTTCCTGCCTGCATTCTGCCCAAATTACTATACAGTTTCCCTCTGGTCTGATAGTTATTTGTTGATTATCTTTTCTTTGTTAAAATCTCATGTGAAGAAGACTGACTCTTTTCATTTAAGTATTTTTTTTTTTGCATTAAAATATTGGTCTTGTTTTGAGATGCAGTCTTGTTGTGGACATCTGGTGTGTACTGTATGTCATGCTTCTCTAAATTAAAACTCTCTTGCCTAAATGTTCTTTCAATAAAAGTTTTCCTCTTTCTCTTTTCCTTTCCTTTCCTTTCCTTTCCTTTCCTTTCCTTTCCTTTCCTTTCCTTTCCTTTCCTTTCCTTTCCTTTCCTTTCCTTTCCTTTCCTTTCCTTTCCTTTCCTTTCCTTTCCTTTCCTTTCCTTTCCTTTCCTTTCCTTTCCTTTCCTTTCCTTTCCTTTCCTTTCCTTTCCTTCTTTTTTTTTTTTTTCCCCAAGAAAGAAATAGATCCATGACATTAAAATATATATATTTTGGAAAGTTTTTAAATTAATGTTTCCGGATAGACATTTCATTTGCTGAAGATTTACAGGGACATTATAAAACCATAATTGTGTAATAATTAGACAGTATTATATACTAAATAAATATCAACTGATTATTAAAAGCATTCATTGTATAATAGTGGTTAATCCTCTTGAATGTGTTTTTAATAATAGTTTTATATTTAATGTAGGAGGAATGAGTTATTAAAAGTAAATTTTATGTGTTTTATATTCTCCACATTTGGCGTTAGGCCATTAGCACTAATGGGATTTGAATGGTATTGAGTTCAGGATAGCCCCCAAGTACAAATGTAGGAACCTTAATTAAGTTTTTATTAAAATCTTCAATTAAATGTGATGCTAGATTATTAAGATATTTTTGCATATTGTTTAATGTCAGTTACTTATTAAACATTTTCTCAGGCTTTGGAAAATGGTCTCAGAGCAAACTGATAGCTAAAATTTATTTGAAAAACGTTGATGATCAATTCCCTCATCTTGTGGGCAAAATTGGGTTTTAATGGAAATTTTCTAGCTAGCTATGATGCTGAACTGGAACAGAACCTAATGAATAGGTTAGCAAGTAACAAGCTTAACTTGCAGAGGGGAAGTTTCACATTAAAAATAATGAAAAACTTTCTGACCTCAGATAGAATAAAGTATTGAAGTGACATAGACTACCATGGGCCTTTCTGCAGCAAAAAGCCTACTTTTTGCGGAGTGTTTGTAATAGCTGGCTAACAAACAGTGGAACTGTGAACTACTGAGGTCTAAATTGGTAAATCAGACTGATTTGTACTGATGCCACTGCATGAGTTACCATCTCACTGTTTCTGTCTTGTGTTTTATACAATGTCAGTCATACTGATTTTTCTTACTGAGGGGGAGAATTAGTACAGAGGAGAATTAGTATTATTAAACTCTTCAAAAGAGTGAATTTAGACTGCATAACTCAGAGATAAACCATCTTCTTTATGATTCTGTATGAGATGTCCAAACTGAGGGGGATCGGGTGTGCAGAGGCAAATGTCACTCTCCCCTCTATTCCAGATCACATCAGAGGCCTTGGGAGGGAAAATAAATTCAACTACTACACTCTGTTGCTCAGACCAGTTAAGTCAGAATAACAGGTACTATATTATTGTGCTACTAAACAAAACAAACAAACAACAACCACCTTCTTGAATTAAGAGGAAAGCAAACTGGTGATGGTTTACAGTATTATTTCTCTGAACATATTCCTATTTCACATCACTTTGACTGAGGCTGTACCAGAAATCTCAAGTTAGCTTTGCATCAATGTGTCAAGATAAGGCGGTTAAACCCTATGAAAGCCTTTCCCCACTGAGTTCAGAAAATGTTCCTTTGGTATATCTTTCATATTTTTCCTAAACAAATATGTTTTTAAAATCAATGTTAATACTAATATGAATTGTCTTTTTAATGTTATGTTAAGCACACACTCTTTATTTTCCTTAACTGAGAGACCTTCAGAACATCATTACTTTTCACAAATTACAAAGATGTTCAGCAGCCAAATCTATTTATCTTTTTATGCCACACTCATTAACATGTATCTGAGTTTCTCTGAAGCAGTTTGCAAACAGTGGACCCTACTGAGATTGAGTTTAACTCATGCTGTATAACGAATGACTCAGCTCAGAAAGGCAGTAGTCCCCATAGCTACATGGGCAAAAGAGGCTACTGCACTGAAAATTCCTTTCTCTTTTCCCAGTGTCAATCACTGTGCAAAGGAAGCATTTCAGCTGCTTTGCACAGTGCAATAATGAACTGTTATGATATTTTGTCTATCCTAGTTTCTAGGAGACTTGCAAGCATGTGGCAGAGAATTCAGCTTTAGCTCTGCTTCTGTACATGCCTTTAAATTTTCCATGTGAATAAGTAGGAATGTCTCTTGCTACAGCATTTAAAATTGCCCTTTTGAGAATTCACACACTTTGAAAATGGTAGCATATTCCAGCCTAGGGACAAGTGTGTGCCTGCAGCCTAGATGTCAGAGAGGACAGTGGTTATGAAAATAGCTGCAGTCTAGTGCTGCAGGGGAAGGCTGTAGGTACTGTCTCAGTTGCAAGTGAAGTTTGCAGACAGATTTTGTGAAATTAAGAAAGTCAAACTAGACTCCATCTTAAGGGCCAAGATGTCCTGCTGTTTTAGACAAGAAAAATCACACAAAAATGAAAAAAAACTCTCAACCACCGATTCCCTAATGAGATAGTTAGTAGACTGTGCTGATGGATTATGACCATAAAATATGAAATGGCACTGTGGTTTGAATTAGAATATACAGAAAGCCCATATTATTTTCCAGAAAAATACAGTCATTTTATGAACATTGTTGTTAAGGGATGGTCTTTATTTTTAAATTATGGAAATGTGTGCCTATGTTAGCAAGTAGTAGAGGTAGGAATTGACTATAAACTAGCTATAAAAAGATGTAATGCATAAATTAGTCATATTTCTGAGACAAATGGTGATACATACATGTCCCCACCTGTGCTGCTCTGGCAGGCACAATGCTTCTTCAGAAAGAATCACTTTTTCCTCTTATGGATCAGACAAGATAGCAAAGGATTCAGGAAAAGACTTAGAGTTTTAGAAAAAGTGTCTGGCAAACAGAACTCTAGAGATCAGCTTGTCCATAAAGCTGTCCCCAAAGTATTAATTTCTATGACAGATATTTGTCTAAAGTGAACTTAAATACTCCATAATATCCCAGGCTTCACTGTCCTGTTTATTAGACTTTTTTTTTTTCTCACCCACATCTTCCTTCCTGAAAATTAAGTCCATTACTTCTTATTCTATTCAGCACCGACATGGAAGAAAGATTAATGCCCCCTCTTCTCAAATACCTGTGTCTGAAAACCATTAACATGCTCTCCCTTAAATATTCCCTCTTTTAGGCCAAACAATCCTGAAATTTAGGCCAAACAATCCAGATTATAGATTTTTTTTTCTTTTTAAAAAAATATTATTAATAATAATATTCTAGATTATTTTGATCTTCTGGACTCTCTAGAAGGTTTGTACCTTTGTCAAGGTGAAGTGCCTTAAACTGGACTAAATAACCTAGCTGAGGACTTGCCAAAACATGATTTAGATAACTTGCAGCCTAAATATCTTTCTGGTATTATTATTTTTTCTTTCTTTTTTTTTTTTTCTTTTTTTGAAAAAGCAGGACAGACATTGTTGAGTCATGTTCTGTGAGTTTTCTATACTTATTGGTAGACTGGAAAGTGTGACTCAAAGACGAAATGATATCATCACATCAGAAACCCACATGAAATCTGAAAAATGGAACTAATCAGTTTTGTTGTTCCATCTCTTAACATATATCCACATATCCCTATTGTGGATATATATCCATATATTCACTATACCCCTAAACAGATTCATATCTTAGTAGCATACCTGTTGAAATGATTATTTTCAATAAAAATGAATAGAGTGAAAGGAATTCAACAGCCATACTGAGACAAAGTGATAGAGTTTGACTGGTTGGAACATGCTTCTTTCCTGTAGGATTTGAAATAATTCTCAGTACTATTGTACCCTTTGGGGAAAAAAATGGACCCCTGCATTTTAAGTGAAAAGAATAAATTAAAGATAGCTATCAGTCCAATTTTAAGCTAAATATCCCAATGGGGTAAAAATGTGATGAAGAAAATTAAACTCTATAGGGAAATTACAGCAGAATATTAATAAAGGGAAGGGGAGAATTAATAATGAAGAAAAGTATTTTAAGTGAGATATTTATTCTGTGGTATTCACTTATGTTTTCCCTATTGATCACATCTTTTAGCTCTACCATGTCATGCATTAGGTAAAAACAGGGCTTGGGACATACTATTACTACTTGCAACATCTGGTCCCTAACACGTTCTTCTTTGATCAACAGTATGTCATGTGTTATAGTGAAGCAGATTGTATAGTTCATCCTTACTGAACCTTCACCCTCAGGACATCATGTGAAATGCAAACTCCATCTGCCTCAGTGAAACCAAAAATAATCTGAAATGTAGAAATTTACTATGGTCATGACACAAATTAGTATTAAAACAAGACTTAGAAATAAACTCTTACTGCTTTAGAAAAGGCAGATCAAGCTACTTTTTTTTTTAATTTTTTTATTTTTTTAGGTGGTGGTCTGATGCTTCTGTTCCATTTTGCCTCACTTTTTCCCCTATTTTTTTGTAAATTCAGTTTTCAGTGAAGTGCACCTCCCAGGGAGGTGGTGGAGTCACCATCCCTGGAGGTCTTTAAAAGACGTTTAGATGTAGAGCTTAGCGATATGGTTTAGTGGAGTACTTAGTGTTAGGTTGGAGGTTGGACTCGATGATCTTGAGGTCTCTTCCAACCTAGAAATCTGTGTCTGTGTCTGTGTCTGTGTGTCTGTGCATGAGTCATAGCACAACCTGGAGCCAAGCATAACATGCAGCAGGTACTGTGCAATCTTGTTCTGTGATCAGCAAACTTTGTTGAGAAAGATGGCACCTCAATCCACAGGTTCCAAAATGGGAAGGCCAATTTCCTCTCTCCTTTCTCTGCTCAGAATTAATTCAGAGATTTTTATTTCAGAGCTACAGAGGAAATCAAGAGAGATGTGCAGCCTAAGAGAAAGGTGTAAGTGGAAATCCCGATGCCTCTTTATGTCTTGTGTCAGGCAGAGGTGTGTGTGTTCCTCCACAAGTCCTATGGAGCATCTTTCATTCAGGCACAAGCTGGAGAGAAAAAAGCCCGGGGCTTCTCCCTTCCCTGCTGTCCCATTGCTGACACCACTCACATGTCTAGTGGGGCACAGCAGTTCCTCCTGCTCCTCTCAGTCTGGTGTGTTGGGTCAGCGTGCCAGGGAGGAATAACACCGAGAAAGAGAAACAGATGGAAGCTAATGCTTCACTTCCCTGCAAAATGTCCAGCTAAACTGATCTGGCTTATTTTGTGTATTGGTATGTTAAAAACACTGGCTTGTAAAGCACTGGGAAACACAGAAACAAATTACCATGGCACTGAAAGTTTATCAGTGGACCTGCATCATTTACCAGTTTGAATGCAGTCAACCCGTGTCTATTCTTGGTAATTTCACTTAAATTAGTGTATAATGAAATGGGATAAGATCATGCACATCAATAATATGGGGAAGCCAGCTGACATGATAACATGATTACATGTCTGGGCACATATTTATGTTATTCAGCACAGTAAAATGCAGTGCTAAACTGTTTGGCACTGAGCTTGTAGTCTATTGTATACTGAACTGGTGCTTACTAAAGCCCATTGAATTCTTCCTGTTAGATGCATGAGTTGTCAGAAAGTTATCTGCTTTTCCCACACTGTCATGAGCTGAAACCTGTTGGATTTCCAGTTCTTTTCATGACTCTCCTTAATACACATGCTTATGTGAAATCAACCATTTCCACCATGTATGTGAGGTCTAATTTGCCCTCAGATGTTAGCACACTTTCTCAGGCAAGTCTGTGGGAACTGCTGGTAGGGGGAAGGAAGCACAGACTTACAAGATATGTAATGCTGCCTAAACTCAGGTGGACAAAAACTTCTGCCAACTGTGAGGGTTCCTCTGGAATTTTGGCTCCTGTGAAGGCCCCGAGCTAAAACTGTACTTTTCTAGAAGGAGTAGATTCTATTCACCTAAATATGACTCAGTTATGAATTATTTCAGTAACTGAAAAGAAAGTGATTAAAAAACTTCAAGGGAGAGCTTATGAATTTAAATGCTTTGCAAAACAGTCCCATTAGAGAAAAGAAAGGTGATAAAAGATGATACAAGGTCCATTTCAGAGCATTTTAATACAAGACTAATGCAACCTTTTTCACTTGAGACTTTACTAATCAATAGCTACATGAGCAGTAAATGCTGACTATGTTTCATGAAAAGCTTATAAATATTTACACTTCTGAAGCCCAAACATAATTTCACCTTGTATTCTATATGGTCTACTTTAAATATGTTAAAGGAAATAATACAGTACTTGCATACTTCAAAAAGCTTAAATTAAGGTAGACAAAATGATAAAAAAAATGACTATTTAAGATTTCAGAAACTTCCTTAGACCTCTAAGTGGGATTAAATTGTTTCTTTAGCACAGTTCTGGGTTCCATGGTGTTGCATACATTTCCACAGAGCTGTGTAAGGAAGAAAAAGGCAATATTTTGTTCTGAACTCAAGCAGCTACAGTGCCAAGAAAGTTAATCCACAATTTTGCTATATACTGTTCACTTTAAATATGTTGAAAAATTTCTTGCTTGCTTCTGATGTTTGAACTAGTGCTAACAGTAATAGCTGAAAAGCAATCATTTGAATGATCAAATTCTGAATTAAAAAAATATCATGTCAGACTTAAGTGATAGCTTATGCCCATTAAACTGACATGGAGCTGCTAATAATTCTAATCAATTTCTCATTACTATATTTATCAACGGAACAGTAATGAGAACACTTTTGTCCTCTACTCAGGTATAGTAAATTAAGTTAAACAACAGATGTTGAACAGATGTTCTCATTATTTTAGTGACTTGATTTCTGGTTAGTCCCCAAGTTGTTTTACATTACTAAGTGTTGCATCACTCTTTCTGTGACAGATGAAGTATCTGAAAGCATCAACACTCAAAATCTCATTAACAGACCAGTTTTATAAAATTTCAATATGGTAAATTGACACATCTCTTTTTTTTAAAAAGGCAATTAATATGCCAATTAATATGACAACGTACAATTATCTCTTTTTAATAATAACAAAAAATATCTGAAAAAGAAATTCAGCAATGCAAGCTTTAATTGTGGTAATACTGTTGAAAGTAACAATGAGTTGCAATTACAAAATCATAGATTGAATCAGCAATTCTTTTAATCTGGGACTGTCCCAGACCTTGTACAGTCCTGAACATTTCCAGGGATAAAAGACTGTAAAGGTAAATCTCCTCTCAATATCTGCAATTCCAAAGTAAGCCATAGCTTTCAGAGACAGCTGCTCTTAACTGCCCAGAGCTAAACAAAGCCAGAACATAAATGAAATTGTTACAGTTCCCTGAGAGTTTTCTCAGTTGCCTTTACCTCTTTCAGCCTCAGATCATCTGTGCCAATAATCTTCCATTTCTCCCTCTGGCCTGTGGCTGCTTTACGAGCGTTAAAAGCAAATGGAGGGTTTGCAACCACTATTTCAAGCTGGGGTTAAGTGCTCCCCTTGGTTTCTCTTTCTAGTTTCCTTGCTGAATTATTACCACATTTTCTATTCAGAATGTAAATACTTAGATTATATGAACCGGAAAAGATAGAACAAAAAATAAACCATATTTATGTTACAAATATCATACAAAAAGATCTCTGAAATTAAGCTGAATTTAGCCCCAAATACAAGTGTACACTTAGGAATGAACTTTTGTTTCCCTCTAATATTAAAGGAAACGTAGCTCCAAAGAAACCAAGAAATATGCATGATCTACACCACCATCTGAGCTATTTTGAACAAACAGCTAAGAGAATGGACTAACACATGACAGGATCAGGTGAATGAATGGTCCTACTTGCTGCAACAGTGCTAAAGTAGTTACTCATTTATGTGAAATTCAGGAAAGCACAGTGGATGTAACCATGGTTGCAGAATGTTAAAACCCAACACTGCTGTATCTTGCAGGAGACAGGTACTTTTTCTGACACCAAACTGCTGTGTCACAGACAGACAATTGAAGCATGACTTAAGAGAGCAAGTTCATTAACCTTTTTAGAGAAAAACAAAACAACTGACTTCAACGGATGTTAACATCCAGTAGACTATCAAAAAGATTGAGGACACAAACCAGAGAAAGATTTATTCCACCTGACACGTGGATTAAATACGTTATTTGGCAGCAGCCGTATCCAGACAAAGAGTTGAAGTAATGTCAGAAATTCTGGCAAATATCACTGCATGGAAAATTGTCATTTTAGCACCTGGCATTCCCTAGTCTCAGCTAAGGAAATGTACATTACCAGGCCGTCCATCAATGGCACAGCAAAAACAATTCAAGCAGAAAACATTCAGACTTTCTTTTTTGACAAAAGAACACCCCATGATAAGTTAAAACAAAAGCAGATGTTGTTTTTAAGTGGATGTACCAATTTTCTTGATGTTTTCATGCTGTCACATGCTGTCACTCTGGTTTAATTTCACCACACTTACCAAGAATATTAGCAGAGGAAACAAAACAAGAAATGAAACAACAGGGATAAGAAGTAAAAGAGAAGGACGTGATGCTTTGAAAGCTCAACAACCAGAAAGTGTATGGTAAAGACTGTTCACAGAGTTTTCAATAAAGTGGCTTTCTCTAAGAAAGTATGTGTCAGTGAACAATTTGCTATGCCTTAGGTACCATTTTGGGAGAGGGAATTCCAGTGTGATTACCGCTCTCCTGCTCAGCCAAAGGCTAAAATGATTGATGTTTTTTGTCCAGTTTTCTTTTTGTATTGGTTATAATTATTGTGCTTACCCTTTGACTGAGGGCATGAAAAGGCTAAAGCTGTTCTACTAAATCAGACAGGAACAGGTGAATTAAGACCAAGGAAACCAGAAATTTTTCCCTCCTCACTCATGGGCACATCTATCTACATTAGCCAAGTGGGTGTGTAAAAAAGGAAGAGAGCAGAAGAACTTATCCTCCCATGTGTACTTCCTGCATATATATTTTTCAGTATCTCTATTTCAAAACCAGGATCCAGACTTAACTGCAAGCTAGCGAGACTTCCAGAATAAAAACCAGCCTGGAGCAGCAGGCTGAGGATGGAAAATGCCTCCCTTCTGAGAAATGAATGTCCCAAAGAATGGGGGAGACCAGCCCACAGGATTCTGCCTGTTCATGGAGCCTGTATCTCTGTTGCTGTCTCATCTGTCTCTTGGCTGCCTGGAGAGTTGGCATAACAACTCCACAGAGGCTGCAGCATCCTGCTGGGTTGTTTTTAAGTATGCCACAAACTGTTGCGGAGCAAGCAGAAAGACTGTGCTGGCTTGAAGATCACATAAACTAATTTTAGAACCATCTTGGAAGGGAAGGAAGACGTTTACAACAACAAGGTCATGTTGTTATACTACTTCAGTGTTGATGCATTATAAACATATCTCACTATTATTTTTAAATAAAATAAAACCTTATTTGGCAGTGACTGGGGACATGTTAGAAAAGAAGACTGCAAGAGAGTTTTTAGTGAAACCTGGAAATTCTGGATTGGGAGAGCTGGCTTTCTATTGTAGGGAAGAAACAAATACAAAACACAAAAACTGTGTCACGTCAGTAGTAAATAAATGTGTACTGGGTTCCCTTTGGTTCTTCGCTTTCCTCTTGCTACAAGCTTTGATTCTAAGCAGTCAGTCAAGGAAAAAAAAAACAAAACACAAAAAACCACCACCACCACCACCTATGACACCCTAGATACATCTAGATATTTATTTCCTTTCCTTTCCCATCATCCTTTCACAGGGCAAATGAATGGTTACATGGCCCTATGAGTTTAAATTAAAAGGCTTTATCACCGTATAAAGAGTGGTGGAGATATAAGAGCTTCCCCTTCAAAATATGTAATGTCTCTAAGGTACCTATATTTCATTGATTGACTGCTCAAAGATAATTAATCCACTTGTGTATCTTGCATGCCTGTTTATTTTTCCAAAATTTATTTATGAAAATATTCAGAATGAATTTTAGAACAGAGCAAAACACAAAATACCTTTTTTGTTGTTGTCGCTGTTGTTGTTGACTACTTCATTATTTATATTTACATTTACTTGAAATATTTTATTTAATTTTAAGAAAAAAAAAAGTTTGGTACTTTATTGGCAGGAATTTTAGTTCTACAGAACATCAGTTCAGAAGAATAGCATTTCTGCACATTTCACAAACCTAATCTCAAATATATAAGATTTATTGTTAATCTCGTAATGACTTGTGACAGCGCATGTCAAATGTGAACCATATGTCAGATGTTCTAAATTCTTAGACTGCCCAGAAAATTGTGAAAGGATGATTGCTCAAGTATTTCTTCAGAAACAAAAAGAAAATAAAGCTTAATTGCTTAGAGCTTGCACTGAAGCCTACACAGCCTGAACATCATTGTTCTGTATTCTCATCTCCTGTGGTCTGGACAAGGAAAGAGTTTACTGTCCGTGGTTGTCATGACATAAATTTGGCTCTGTGCAAACTGAATATTTTCACAGGCTACTGTGCTGAGAGTGTGAGCAGAAAGGTTGTGAAGGTAATAAAATACTGAATCTCCATTCATGTTACACCTTGGTACTGACTGCTTTATGATCATATATTGTACAACATAATTAACTGCTCTTACACCTCTTTTAGTGTTTTATTCTCTATTGCTTCATTTATTCTTTGAAAATATTTTTAAATAAAATTTTATCATTTTATAATCAAATGATTCATTCTCATGTATCTAGCTTGACGAACCTGATCTTCTGCTTGACGAACCTGATCTCCTTCTATGACAAAGTGACGCGCTTGGTGGATGAGGGAAGGGCTGTGGATGTGGTTTACCTTGACCTCAGTAAGGCTTTTGACACCGTTCCCCACAACATTCTCCTCAAGAAACTGGCTGCTCGGGGCTTGGACTGGCGTACGCCTCGCTGGGTTAGAAACTGGCTGGATAGCCGGGCCCAGAGAGTTGTGGTGAATGGAGTCAAATCTGGTTGGAGGCTGGTCACAAGTGGTGTCCCCCAGGGCTCGGTACTGGGGCCGGTCTTCTTTAATATCTTTATCGATGATCTGGATGAGGGCGTCCAGTGCACCCTCAGTAAGTTTGCAGATGACACCAAGCTAAGTGCGTGTGTCGATCTGCTCGAGGGAAGGAAGGCTCTGCAGGAGGATCTGGATAGGCTGGAGCGATGGGCTGAGGTCAACTGTATGAAGTTCAACAAGGCCAAGTGCCGGGTCCTGCACCTGGGGCGCAACAACCCCAAGCAGAGCTACAGGCTGGGAGATGAGTGGCTGGAAAGCTGCCTGGCAGAGAAGGACCTGGGAGTATTGGTTGATAGTCGGCTGAATATGAGCCAGCAGTGTGCTCAGGTGGCCAAGAAGGCCAACAGCATCCTGGCCTGTATAAGAAGCAGTGTGGCCAGCAGGTCTAGGGAAGTGATTGTGCCCCTGTACTCGGCTCTGGTGAGGCCGCACCTTGAGTACTGTGTTCAGTTTTGGGCCCCTCGCTACAGGAAGGACATGGACGTGCTCGAGCGAGTCCAGAGAAGGGCGACCAAGCTGGTGAGGGGTCTGGAGAACAAGTCTTACGAGGAGCGGCTGAGGGAGCTGGGCTTGTTCAGCCTGGAGAAGAGGAGGCTCAGGGGCGACCTTATCGCTCTCTACAGCTACCTTAAAGGAGGCTGTAGTGAGGTGGGGGTTGGTCTGTTCTCCCACGTGCCTGGTGACAGGACGAGGGGGAATGGGCGAAAGTTGCGACAGGGGAGTTTTAGGTTGGATGTTAGGAAGTACTTCTTTACCGAAAGGGTTATTAAGCATTGGAACGGGCTGCCCAGGGAGGTGGTGGAGTCACCATCCCTGGAGGTCTTTAAAAGACGTTTAGATGTAGAGCTTAGCGATATGGTTTAGTGGAGTACTTAGTGTTAGGTCGGAGGTTGGACTCGATGATCTTGAGGTCTCTTCCAACCTAGAAATCTGTGTCCGTGTCTGTGTGTCTGTGAAAAAAGTCTTGCAAATACTTTTTAAATTAACAGTACTTAGTTGATGGTTGCATGACGCTTTGCTGAAAACATAAATGGGGTGATTATTCCTATTACCAATGGACTAATACTGAGATTCTTTCTTGAAAGCACTGAGAAATCTGACTCCAGATTTTTTCCCAATGATTAGGAATATAAAGCAGAAGTTAACTGATCAAAGAGATGATTTTTTTTTTTAACTTGGCCCAACCAGCTCCCAGCATACACACAACTAAGGACTGAAGAGTAGATATAGGACAACTTACATTGAGCATGGATGCTTTTAAACAGAGATAAGTACATCAACATCTGAATTCAGCTGTGTTTGGTGCAGAACATCAGATGAAAAATCTGGTCTCTTCAGTATGTTTGGTTGTTAAAATTTATGCTTGTTAATTCATGTCTGATGAGAAATTGGGACTTTCAGAATATTGGCAGGCCAACAGGGATGTTCTCTTTGAGTTACGCCTCTTAGGATTTGCAGTCTGAAACCCACTTTTAATCCTCATATTTATTTATTTTTTAATACTGGATATCATAAGTGCCGCAAGTTTTCTTTTAAGACGTAATTAGTGCAGTGAAAGGCCCTTAATAAACTATCTTATTAATTGTTTACATTTCTCAAAGAGGATGTAGAAAATTGAGACAAGTCATCTTCTCTGACTGATGACATTCAAACCCATAACTCCTCGGGAAGGATGGAGATTCCAATCTGGTAGCTGTTTAGTGTGTGGATAAGACCAGCTTCTCCTGTTTTACTTTACTGCGTTCAGCTCTGGGGACCTCAGCACAAAAAAGAGATGGACCCATTAGAATGAGTCCAGAGGAGGGACATGAAGATGATCAGAGGGCTGGAGCACCTCTCCTATCAAGTCTCCTATGAAGAGCGGAGGGAGTTGGGGTTGTTCAGCCTGGAGAAGAGAAGGTTCAGGGGAGACCTTATAGTGGCCTTCCAGTAGCTAGCTAAAGGGGGCCTACAGGAAAGCTGGGGAGGGACTCTTTCTCAGAGAGTGTAGTGATAGGAGAAAGTGTAATGGTTTAAACGAAAAAAAAAGGTAGATTTAGATTAGATATTAGGAAGAAATTCTTTACTGTGAGGGTGGTGAGGCACTGGAACAGGTTGCCCCAAGAAGTGGTGGCTGGAAGTGTTCAAGACCAGGCTGGATGGGAGCCTCGGGCAACCTGGTCTAGTGTGTGGCATCCCTGCTCATGGTAGGAGGGTTGGAACTAGGTGGTCTTAAAGGTCCTGTCCAACCCAAGCCATTCTATGATTCTATTATTCTATGACTTGTGCATTTGCACACTAATAATACAGAGTCTTCTGGGTGAGGAAGGTGAGCAAATGATGGAAAAACATCAATAAATCTAAACCTGTTTAACTAGTTTTCAGCAATTCACAAGGGAGAGAAGAGACCTGGTTTAAGAGAAAAACCAGAAAACTTAACCTACCTATCCTGTACTATGGCACTAACTTATGAGGAAAAATTGCAGTGCCACCTGTGCCTTTTTTGTTTTGTATGTGATGTCTAGTCTGATAAGCCTGTGGTAACATTTTCAGAATAGGCTCATCACATCAAGCAGATGCCTAAGCAGAAGAGCAGTACTTCATCTGTGAATCTTGAAATACGGAGTGTGAGACGTGTTCTGAGTTACCCAGCGCAGACACAGCTGAAGTGTGGCAGAGTTAAAGGGGTGTCGGAGGTGCCTGGGCAGCTCGATTGCGTCTCTGTAATGAGTCTGCCCTGACTGTGATCATGATACAGAGTTAGGTCTTGATCATGATCTTAGATTGAACTTAAGCTACTCTGCATATGTTTAAGAAGTCTGGCTCTTTGGAGCTCCTATGTGGTGCATTTGCAGTAGCTTTTATGTTGCTAGCAGAGATCTGCTGAATTCTGGCTGCAGGGCCCTTCTTGAACTGGGAGTCCATGATTTATGGCTGCAGTGATTTGAAACACTTCTGGGCGCAACTCTAGGTAGCCTGATAACTTTTAATGGTAAATATCTATCACACGTAGGTGTCTCGAGAGCAGGTAGTAGCTAAGCAGTTTCTTTTTTTTTTGAGCAGGGTTGCAAATTTTGCTTGGAGCAACTGAATGTATTTCTTGGATCTGTCTTTAAGTTCTTCTCAGCTAAGTTTGGTATTTTATATTGTAAGATGCTTTAAGGGGAGCTTAGATATTCTATCAGCTAACACAGATGAACCTCGTGCTATTATTCTGGTAAAGCTATTGAAATGACAGCAGAACTGTGGGTGGCTAAATTGTGAGTCAAGAGGTATATTTGTTATCATCATCGGACATTTTATCCAGAAGATTCCTTGTCTTTAAAAATATTTTCCACGTTGCCTTGCTTAATACAGAGAAAGTTTTAATGGTACTGAATTGACAAATGAAATTCAACAAGAATGAGAAAATTAAATCCTTTCTATCAAGGATGTGATCACTTCAAGCTTTAAAGATAAAAAAGTTTAATGTTCTAATCACAGGAAAATGGCTTAAAAGTTCATATGGAATGCTGTATATGCAAAGCTTTTGATTGTCTGTTCTACACAAAATAATCTCTATCCTGGTTAAACTGATTATGGGCTGTATTTCTCAGCTGCCTAAGCTGTGAGTTTTTTTGCAGTCTTTTAAGATCCTTCTGTTGTCTTGAGATGGGTGGGATTCTTAATTCTTAATAAAAAAAAAAAGTCTTTGCATTTTTTTGTCTATTGTCATTCCAGCTTGTCTAAATCCTCATAATTAGACATTATTACATTGGTTAATTTTATATATATGTTTCACAGATTGCCATTGCAAACTGTCTATATTACACTAATTATTTTAAGCAATCTATTATTAGTGTCACATTGCCTGGCTACCTCACATAGTGATGGCTCTATTTTAATGTTTATTCTGTCTGTAAGCAAAACAGAAAGGAAGTATTGTCTCCCTGATTATCCTGAAGTGAGATGCAGAGAGATTAAATGACCTCCCAAGACTGACAGGCAGTTGTCATGTCAGCCTAATTTCCATCGCTGAATAAAATCCTCACTCTTTAATGTTTCTCTGAGCATTGAAAGCAGGAGGAAGAATGACTCATATATATATATATATCTAATCTCTTGTCCCTCACAAAAGAAAACCTTGCCAATATATTTTAAACAGAAGGGACTATCTCTAAAATGTGGAGTTGCATTTAGGGCAGTAAATCATGTCATCTTCTCCAGGGGTAGACTCCAACATATGATCTTTACTTCTTTAGGAGTTCAGTTCAAGACTGACATTTTTGGTGAGATTTGCTCATGGTGGCTAGAAAAAATCAGCAGCTCAACCTGCACTGCTTGTGTATGAATATAAGTTGAAACAGAACAGCCCAATGAAGTATTTATTAGTCAAAAGGAGTAGGTTATGATGTTTTATGCCTATGACAGTTACCTGCATGAATATTTCATTAATGCATTTTTACAGCTATCACAGAGATTATAGGTATCTGTTGATTAGACTTCCTGCAACACAGTGATTATGTTTCTAAAGCATCAAGGATATCTTATGCCTGTGGTGGGCAATCACTATTTCTGATTTTTATCAGCTTTCAAGAGTAATCAAGTGACAGTTACCGAGTACTGTAGCTGCCTTGCTGACTCAGAGTTGCCTTCTATGTATTTTAATTATGCTATGATCCCACTCGCTTCCTGGGGTGCCAAAAAACCTTTTACTGAGTTTTCAATGCCTGTTTTATTAGGTATGTCAGTTCAGTTTAAGTAGTCAGACACAAATACCTTTCACTTACATGCACACCAACAGGTAGTAAAAGCCTTAATGAGCATAGATTTTAAGCTACAGTCAGTAATGAGTGTAGAGTGCAAGAGAGAGCATAAAACTTTGCAGTAGTTAAGATTATTTTTACTCTGGGAATGTTTTAATTTCAGAAGTTCAAAAAAGCTTTTAAATTGACTCTTTTTTTTGGTCTGGATTTAACTTTAATGTAGTGCGTTACATTTTTAAGTGGGTATAGAGGGTGTGGGCAGAAATGACATCTGAAGATGAAAATAAAATGTAAATACCAATTATTTCATTTTTATACTAGTCATAAAAATATAGCATAGCAGATGCTTCCATGACATCTTTTAAAAGTTGGGTGTTTATTGTGTGCATATGTTCAACATCGAATATAATTCATTTTCCTCTGTTCATCTCAAATTAAGGGAAAAGTCAAGCATCAGCAATTCAACAGACAATGACAACAACAACAAGACCTATGAAATGTGACGAAATGCAGAATGAGATGAAGCAAGAAAAACAAAAGTGGTAAGTAATAAAGAGATCTGTCAGGTTGAAAAAAAAAACAGGGAAAAGAAAAAAAGCCAGTGGAGGAAAATGAAACACATTGACTCAGGAAATAAATTTTAAAATAAAAGAAGTTCTTAAATGTGGTGCACTCACCTCTGTCATGGTGGGAACAGAGGTCTTAAAGGGTGACAGTGCCTAAGAGAGGTAATGGATAGTTACTTTCCTTTCTGTCAGGAAGGAGTTTTTCATATTTTTTTTTCATATGTTATTAGAATGTTTTGATCCTGAAATGGTGGGATTTGCATAGGAGAGGAAAGTACGTCTGATAAAGCTTTGACATGTAAGCAGAGGAGAAAAACATTTGAGCAGTGCTGCACAATTTGACACGTCCATTACTTATTACTTCTGCATTCAGGAGGCTCATTCCACTCCTGTAAAAGTGACCCTGCAAATGTCACAGAAGCTCTGAAATTCACCTTCAAAAGTGACATGTAAGAGTGGCAGAGAGCTACAAACACAGGCCTTACAACAGCTTTGTACCTTGTCTAAGCTTCATGGTACAGTACCATTCAGAGTTATTGGAACTGGCTTTACAAATCTGTCTGCAAAACTAAAAATGATGCAGGAGGTTCAATGACAGGACACGAAATTTGTACAGCACTACATTGATGAGGTAGTTATTCTACAGATTGCATCTGGAGCTGACCTAGAATCTCTGTACCAGTGCTCTGAACTGTATAATGTCCCAGTTTGTTCTAGCTAGGGGGAACAATTCTAAACTGGTGTTGCATTGTGATCTGGCACTTCCAGTGGCATTAATCTTCCTCTAAGGGCTTGCACAAGTCCTTGGAGACTGGTGTTTCAGGGTGTCAGAAGCATGAGTTCAGGTCTTTCTAGCATAACAACTCTTTGTCTTAATACAGAATTTATTTCACTGCCTTGCTTTTAGGTCCTTGTGAGAATGTCTCAGCTAGTGCCATAAAAAGGGAATGGACCATACGGAATAATGTTATTTAGTGATTTTGATGGATAGCTCACAACAGCCCATTTTGGTTTTTACTGCTCAACAGGAGGAAGGCAGTGATGTGTGGGTGGATGGCAGTCAAGACTGGGCTTATAAGCTTGGGAGACTGCATTATGGTGCAGTAATACTTGAGATAGCTATAGATAGGGTAGTTCAAGTATCAAAGCCACAGTATGTACCAAAGTTCATTTATTTTAGCCACAGCATTGTGGGACCAAGTGTCAGGTACTTTTCTTCACAGGAAAGTGCTGTAGGATATTGTTGACTGAACTCATCTAGGTGGAGCATCATGACTGACCTCCAGATTGGTCTGGGAATCTTTTTGCTGCACTACCATGTAAACATACATTATAACAAGCATAATATTGGCAATGAGACTCGCCAAAAAAATTGGTAGCAGTAACACTGTAGTAGGAAAGATGTATTTCACCTGAGCCAACATTTTACCTGTATGCTTTGCTTGGCTCTCAATCAACAGGCCTCAGCAAAAACATGTGGCACAATTATGCTGTTTGGTAGCTCAGCAAGTGCTAATGACTGAATGGATCTTGAACACAGCATTACCCACACTCCACTTTATGAATTAGGTTGCCCCTTCTGAAATATGCTTGATGGAGCTTGGAGGATGCGGAAAATGTTACTGACACACTTGGGACTTAATCTGTAAAGTCCCAAGGGCTTCAGTCTGCTCTGGGTTGTCAGCCTTGTGACCTTATGTAGCAATAAATGAATGTATGATCATCACAAAGGAAAGGGGTTAATTCATGATATTCAGCAGAGGCCTTGAACAAACACTGTGGTACTAAAGTTCCCCTACTGCATTCACCCTTATTGAGAATTGAGTGTTCAAAATATAGAGATATGAAGGACTTCTGGGCCTGCCTATATTATGAATCATTTATTTCATTCCCTTGGTAAATGTTTTTAAAGTAAGATAAAATACTCTTTTTAAGATGATTTTTTTCTAAGCTGATGTATAATTCCTTTCAGGGTGTAAAGTGCCTTGATATGTTTCCATGACAAGGGACTTTATAAGTTAGATTGAATTATACACAAACACCATACAATTTGCAATAGGGAGGTAGTTTGATCTCTATTTTGCTTACGCTTCACAGTTACATAAATGGAAATGTTTTAAGAAAGCCAACTTCAATATCAGAATTAGGTATTTTGACACATTCTTTTAAGAAATTAAAGCTGTGCTTTTAAAACAATTGTCTCAAAGGTACATTTGGAGGATTTTGACAATTAAAATTGATATGAAAAAGCAGTTAATTTCAAGACTAGCATATGATCATCATATTTTATTTTGTGGAATGTGTTCTTGCTTCTTATCTGGTACCACATCCATTCTTCTAGGATGGGATATCAACAGCAGTCTGGACAGTATGACAGTCAGACTCAGTTCTATTGTGAAAACTGATAAGCCCATTCATGTGTATTTACAACACAACAGCATCTGATCTGATGAGATTAGCTCACTTGGTCAATATACATGGAAGGTACTAGGTTATTTTTTCAAGTCTAATATCTCTACTTTCCTTGGAAACAGGGTCTTCATTCTTTGGTGGAAACTGTTCCCTCAAAAGACAGATTTTACAATTATTCCTGACAATATCATTTTGTAAAAAAAAATCCAAGCCAAAAACCTTCCCTTTACCCATGTAACTAATAATGATTCCTAACGGCTTTTTCATTAGCTTTAAGCTTTCTCCTGGGGTAAACATTCATCAGACTCATTACTTCTGCAGTGGTCCCATTTTGCTGTCACACTCTGCTTTGGAAATGAATTTTAGTTATATTAGTAAGTAGTACTGGGAAAGTGAATGACTGCCTTTTAGGGCAGAAGACAACATTAAAATGTCTTTTCCTATTTTATTATTGGTAATGCAAAGATGAAAAAACAGGAGACTTTCAGTTTTCAAAACAAAGTCTGAAGATCTTAAAATCACCATATTATGGCAATACCATGATTTCACATTTCTCTACTTCTCCACCAAAGTAAATAGCTCATATCATGTTTTTAAGTGATGTCCCCTGAGGTTGTATATCTGAATCCAGAACTATTTGCTGTATGGCTAATTTTTAAGGCAGTAAACAGATAGAATGTCTATCAAAGTTAATGAAAAGAACTGCCAGAGTCTCAGCATTTTTGAAATTTTTGACATTTATATTTAGTTATCTTACTTTTTATATTTAAGTGTTCCCATTTTTGCCTTTCATTTCCTAGTGAAAGAAGGAAGAGGTATTAAAAGAGGAATAACAGATACTGGTATTTCTGAGGAAATTTCTTCATGTATGTTATTGGCCCTATGCAAGCCATACAACACTTTCTCCATTGCAAAGGTAATCCGAAACCACCTCTCAGCAAGCAAATTCATTTCACAATTCCTAAACAGTAAGTGTAATGAGCCACATACATCATCACCTGGTCATTTCTGCACTTATATCTCTTCAGGCAAAGCACACCAATTTATGGCGATAGAGGGTCTTTGCTTTGCAGTGTGTATTCTGACCTTACAGTTAATCAGTCAGCTCTGTAGAGAAATGTCACAGTGCCATTAATAGTCATTCTTCTCTGCCTACAGCTGCTCACCCTTAATATATACACACATGAATCACATTTAGTTTATTCTTTCGCATATAAGTGAAAAGGGGATAAAGGCATGCAGAAAGTTCAGAAAACGTTGCATGGTGGTGTTACAGCAATTATATTTTAGAATCTTATGCTTGAAATTGTAAGTTGATGTGATGATCCTTTATGATGATTCTACCATATATATTTGGTGAGACAAGATAATAATTAAACTATAAAAATCAGCACTTGTTTATTCTTTGCCTGTCTTTGTCTCTTCTGTTTGCCTGAAATTAAGAATTAGTGTTGACTTTAAAAAAAAATGAAACATTTCAGCTGGTCCATTTAGCTTTGTATGGCACAACTTGAGTGTGGGAAAAGAAAAAATACCTACACGTTCTTCTGGAATATTGAATTTGCCACTTGTTCACAAGACTAAGAAATGTGTGCGTGATTGATTCTGCTAACCCATAAGTGGGAAATGGTATCCTTGCTTACTGTAAATGGAGCTTGATTTTACATTCAGATCTTGACACTTTGGACAAAGTCAGTTTAAAGCAATATTCTTTCAGATCCTACCAACCAGATCTCACCTTTGATAGTATGTTCTATATATCTTTCATGCTTAGAGATCTGTGCACGTAAGGTGAACAGGGTAATGGAGTTAAAATTAGCTATGTAGATCTGAAAGAAAAATGTCCTTAACAAATGGTCTAGCCTATTTCCCTTCATTTGAAGAAGCAGCATGTGTTTAGAAGGTCTGATTTTTTTTTTCCAAGATGATGTAAAGTTTCAACTTGTATATGAACATGATGAATTCTTGCTTATGTAATTTAAAATGCAGTAATGATAATTACAGAAGCAAAGAGAATTAGCTTACACTGATTACATATAATCAATAATGTAATTTTGGCATTTTGTGAAGAAATACAAAACAAATGTCACACTGTACTTAGGAACATCATGAAAAAATAAGGTAAGAAAAATAAACAGAAGTACCTAGAAGCAACAGAGGACACATGGTTATAATTTCAATAATTGATTATGAGATTTAAAATGTTCCATTTTAACACACAGAGAACTAGATTTAATTACATCTCTTTCATGGGTAGGCTATGAACTTAAAATAATCCACGTAGTAGCCTCTGATGAAACCTTAAACAAAATAGCTTTTAAAGAAATAGTTAGGAGAATGAAAAATCATTTTAATGAGAATTCGTAAAATTATATATTGAAAGATCAGCTGTGATAAAGTATGACAGCCATGGTAGACACCTAAGATATTGCTAAAGCCAAATTCAGTCATATGGTGTCACACAAGAAATGGAGTGCAGATCAGATTGATCCCTGAGAGATTTTACATGTTGCAAAACCCTTTCTGCTTTGTATAAAACAACCTGTGCTTTCTAGATATCACAAAATTCTGCCTTAGAAGAGTTGCAGGAATGTTGTAGGCTGATATGAGACGGTGTCTGCAAGAATTTCTCTACGAGATTAACAGATTAAGAGATTAAAAATTTTGTCCATTTTGCATATATGTAGGAGCAAGTATACTTGCCCAGAAACTTAATTAATTTGTTCTTATATCATGATCAGGAAGAATAGATTGCCTCCTTCGGTAATCTATTGAGATGTTTATCTATACTTCCAATTGTAGTTTTTCCATCATGGAAATTAATAATTATCTTACTCTTAATGGATATGGAGAAGAAATATATATATATATACGTTTTTAAACACAAACTTCTAAACAACTGAAGAGCTGTACAGTCTCTCTCTCCTTTTTATTTTTATTTACTTATTTATTTATTTTTCTGTATTGAATGATCCAAATAATGTCAGCCTTTCCTTGTTTTTCCAAGCTCTATATCATTTGTGCTTCTCCTACAGCTTTCATAAAGATCTTATGTTGGGTAGACTTCTCAAGCTGAGGCCCCAGCACATTAATTAAAAACAAAAAAACAAAAACAAAAACAAAAACCAACAACAAAACAAAACAAAGAAGTTATATACAATTTATTTCACTATGCTGTCTTTCTGATACATCTCGGCATGACGTTTCCCTTTTATGGTCATGACAGAATCACATGGCTGTTCCTTATTTACTTTGGGATCTACTCTACACCTACGTACTCTTTGTAGGTCTGCAATATTTCTTATAATTCACTTGACTGCCTTTCTACTGGTCCTGTTTGCATGTTACCAAATTTTATCAAATTCCACTGAACACCAAACCATTCCTCCATTCATGAAACTTCATTTCAAATTCTGATTCTGTCATCCAATATACAGGTACATTAGGCTTGATGTTAATCACAAGTTTTATAAACATATTTTGAGTATTTTAAATTGATTATGCCACTAAGAAATAATTACATGCATCACACTGGAGTGGTAGAATTTTGCATATAGTTATAATTTGAATTGAAAGAAAGTTAGAAATTTTTGAGGAAATTGATGATAGCTAAGATTACTTTGTTTTATTATATCTATTCACCCCAAGAGTACCATTTACTTGAAATTATAGGATCTTTTACCTGGCCTGCTCCAAGGAAAAAAATAGTGCATTATATATGATAATTGTATTACTTTAATTCTCTTCATATATTTAAAATTATTCACAAATATATTTTAATTAGTTTTTGAAATATTAGCTGACTAATAGGTCATCAACAATAAATTGCTAGTCATTTACAGGAAATACTTGCATCTGAGACTCAAAGTGTCTTAAGTAGTTTTTATTCAATATGATAAAAGTTGGAATGGATCCTGATCGGAATCCTGTATACATGTCATGTTATTAGCTATTCTGTGTGATCTCACTTGTACAAACAGACAAAAATGAATAAACCTCCACTGAAACAACTTCAGTATTGTCCCCATTTTAATTGAATTTTTATATAAATTGTTTAAAGGAGAGTGATTTATGGGCAACAAGCATTGAATCACATATCTAAAATGTACTGAAGTAGAAAGACAATGATGAAGATATTTTGAGGTTGAAATCAAAGGAGGTTTCACTTTTTTGAGGGCTAATAAAACAGTGTGTGGAGCAAAAATATTCTCAAGAAACCATCTCTTCTTTTTTTCTTTTTCTTTCCTTTTCTTTCTTTTCTTTCCTTCTCCTCTCCGAGTTTACTAGAATGATAATTGACTTTAACAAAGCTTATTAGTTTTTAATCTATCGAGATATATTAAGTTTGGTAGAAGTTGAAGATGAAGCATAATATTTTGTTTTAAATGCCTTCAAATAAAGAATCTGTTGGTTTAGTAAAGTTGAGCTTGAGATGGACAAATACTTGAAGACTGTGGTTCCAGCTTCAGTTCTAAAATATTAATGTTGTTTTTCAAGTTGCATGAAGTTAATGAATACATGAATAGTTACTATCTGCAACAAGGGCAGAAAAAGAGGGAAAAGAAATATGCTTCTGAGTACCACACAGCCTGTTTCCTTATATAGATTTTCCTTAGACTTTCTTCTTGTAACTAAAGAAAGTTTGGGTAAATTTGCCACCTGTATTGGTGAGTTGGTAGTTCCAACATGGTACAAGAAAAAGGAAGGATATACAGTGATATAGATTTTTTGTCTCCTTATTATTAGGGAATTTAATTATTACAGGAATGCTCATGACTACTAATCAGTTTATTAAACTGAACTTCCATTCCATATATGTAGATATATATCATGTGTCTACCTCAGGAAAAAAAAAGTCGTTTTTTTATGTGTTTTATATAGCTTTCCAGAGTATTGGAAGAAAATCAGATACACGAGCAATGGTATCCAGATAAGGCAACTGTAATTTCCACTTATTATGAGAAGCAGAATGATGGAAAATGAGAAAATTGCATGTAAGTTTTATAGTGTTCTTACAAGCTTCTAAAATCTCTTTTTTTTTTTTTTTCTTCCCACTTTCATCCTCTGGCATTTTGTTGATAAAAGTCTGTCTGTATCTGAATGCTCAGATGCTGCATACTTTGGTACAGTACCCAACATATCATATTCTGAGGCATTACTTAGACTGTATGACCATACAATGATATACCATTACAGAATCACAGAATCGTCTAGGTTGGAAGAGACCTCCAAGATCACCTAGTCCAACCTCTTACCTAATACTAACAAGTCCTCCACTAAACCATATCACTAAGCTCAACATCTAAACGTCTTTTAAAGACCTCCAGGGATGGTGACTCAACTACTTCCCTGGGCAGCCCATTCCAATGCCTAACAACCCTTTCAGTAAAGAAGTTCTTCCTAATATCCAACCTAAACCTCCCCTGGCGCAACTTTAGCCCATTCCCCCTTGTCCTGTCACCAGGCACGTGGGAGAACAGACCAACCCCCACCTCACTACAGCCTCCTTTAAGGTACCTGTAGAGAGCGATAAGGTCACCCCTGAGCCTCCTCTTCTCCAGGCTGAACAAGCCCAGCTCCCTCAGCCGCTCCTCGTAAGACTTGTTCTCCAGACCCCTCACCAGCCTTGTCACCCTTCTCTGGACTCTCTCGAGCACCTCCATGTCCTTCTTGTAGCGAGGGGCCCAAAACTGAACACAGTACTCGAGGTGCGGCCTCACCAGAGCCGAGTACAGGGCAACAATCACTTCCCTAGACCTGCTGGCCACGCTGCTTCTTATACAAGCCAGGATGCTGTTGGCCTTCTTGGCCACCTGAGCACACTGCTGGCTCATATTCAGCCGACTATCAAGCAGTACTCCCAGGTCCTTCTCTGCCAGGCAGCTTTCCAAATTTTTTTTATGTCAGCCCTGCGGAAGTCCTAGACAGTGGTTTTACTGGTCCCCTTCCTGGCTTCGCCAAGAATAGAGAACTGAACCATTTCGTGGTCACTCTGCCCAAGACAGCTCCCGACCACCACATCTCCCACCAGTCTGTCACTGTTTGTGAACAGAAGGTCTAGCAGGGCACCTCCCCTAGTAGGCTCACTAACCAGCTGCGTCAGGAAGCTATCTTCCACGCCCTCCAGAAACCTCCTAGACTGCTTCCTCTGGGCTGTGTTGTGCTTCCACGATATGTCTGGGAAGTTGAAGTTCCCCACGAGAACAAGTGCTGACGATTTCGCAACTTCTGCCAGCTGCCTCTAGAACTCCTCATCCGTCTCCTCATTCTGGTTCGGTGATCTATAACAGTCCCCCACCAGGATACTTGCCTTGTTGGCCTTCCTGCTGATCCTAACTCACAGAGACTCAACCTTATCAGTCCCAGCCTCAAGTTCTACAACATCAAAACACTCTCTAATATAGAGAGCCACACCACCACTCCTTCTGTGCTGCCTGTCCCTTCTGAAGAGCCTATAGCCAGACATTGCAGCACTCCAGTCATGAGAGTGGTCCCACCACGTTTCCGTGATGGCAACCAAGTCATAGCCTGCCTGCTGCACCATGGCTTCCAGCTCCTCTTGTTTGTTACCCATGCTGCGTGCATTAGTGTAGACGCACTGCAGTCGGGCTATTGCCTTCTCCCCTGGCCTTGCCATTGTTCCCCCTGGCACACCTCTAACAAGCCTTATTTCAGCCCTGTCCCCCTTCTCACCTAGTTTAAAGCCCTCTCAATGAGCCCTGCCAGCTCCTGGGCGTTTTCCCTGTTTTCCCCTTACAGATAGGGACCCGTCTGCGGCCATCAGGCCGGGTGCCGAGTAAAGCGCCCCACGGTCAAAAAAACACAAAATTTCTGTGTTGGCACCAGCCTCTGAGCCATGTGTTAATCAGGTGGGCTTTCCGCGTCCACTCTGTACCCCTCCCTGCTATTGCAGGGATGGATGAAAACACCACCTGTACTCCCGCTCCATCCACTAACCGCCCCAGTCCCCTAAAGTCCCATTTGATAGCCTTCAGGCTTCTCTCTTCAATATTATTACTGCCAGCCTGGACTATCAAAAGCGGATAGTAGTCAGAGGGGCGAACCAGGTTGGGTAGCTTTCTGGCAACATCCCTGACCCTGGCCCCAGGGAGGCAGCAGACTTCCCTATGGGTAGGGTCAGGCCGACAAATAGGGCCCTCTATCCCCCGGAGAAGGGAGTCGCCTACAACAATTACCCTTCTATCTTTCTTGGTCGAGGCAGTCTTGAGGTGTGGAGTTGACCTCCTCGCCCTAGGTATCCTCCTGGGTAGACTTTCTACCTCATCTTCACCCACCGGTCTCTCAAGCTCTAGGGCCTCAAACCTGTTGCGTACTCACACCTGGGAAGGTGGGGGTGGTGGGGGGGGCATCTCCTGCGAGGTTGAGCAGGGACCTGTCTCCATTCCTCCTTAACTCCTAGGTCCCCTCCCTCTGCCCGACAGGGCAGGGGTTCCACCCCTGTTTGGGGTGTCTCACCCCAGTACCTCTCCTTCAGGCCCTGCAGGGAGTTGCTCCACCAGTCTATCTCCCGCTCACACTCCCTAATAGCCCTCAACCTCTCCACCTCCTTCTTGAGCTCTGACACCAGGCGGACCAGGTCATCCACCTGCTCACACCTCACACACACAATCCCTCTGCCTCCCTCAGATGGCAGCAACAGGCTCAGACACTCCCTGCATCCAGAGACCTGAACTGCCGCATTTTTGAGCAGGCAGTCAGTCTGGGTGGTTACAGACTTTCTAGAGAGAGCGCTCTGCCTAGTGTAGACCATTGCAGCCCAGCTAGCGGTCGACAGCCGTCAGAGAAGTTGTTCGTATGGGCGGGGGGGGAACGTTCTGCCCTCCCTGCTCGCCCTGCCTATGTGAACTGCCGCGCCCCGCCCTTCTGATGCGCCACGCCCCTGGTCGCTCGGGCTCCCTAGGGGCTGCTTTTGAACGGCCGGGGAGGGGGCGCTGCTGGCTCCGCCTACGCCTACGTCAGCCTCCCTCGCGAGGGCTGCCGGGTCCTGGCGGCTCCCTCGAGTGGTCTCAATGCCGGAAAAAAAGCCGTGCCTGTCCTGATCCCCTGCTCAGCTGCAGAACGCGTCTGCCCCGGAGCCGATGGCCTCGGCAATTAGAAGGCTGATAAATGTGTACGGATATTTTAATTTCTCAGGTTCAGAGTTCATCTCCCCTGAAATTTCTTCTAGCTCAGGATTGATGTCAGGAGAATCACAGAAACATCACTGTATGCATATTGAAGCACTGTTTCAATTTGGGATTTTATTTTATTCTATTTTATTTTATTGACCGTGGCCAGTGATGATTTCATGTTCTGAAATGAGGGCTAACTTCCCTTCTAAGTGTTTATGGGGGTCTAAAACACCTTTAGAGGTGCATACTAATGAATGTTCTCAAAAATCTCAGCACTGAAAACCTCTATCTAACATCCCCTGCCAATAAATAAATAGATAGATAGAGAAATAAAACAGCAAAGAATATGGGTGTAAAGTTTATCTGAATAGACAAGACTGTGATAGGATTTGTCCATTTGTTTTTAGACTTCAGTACACAATACTTCGCTCAGTAAGCAACATGAGGGTTGGTTTTAAGTAATCTGCTGCTTGTGTTTGAGAAAATAAAAAAGTGTTGACTGCTGCTATATCACAAAGAATCTGTCTCAAACCTTTGGAGTGGATAGCCAAATAATGTTGTACTGGGCTTATGTGGCAAGGGTTGGGTAGCAGGGTGCTGCAGGGTTGGCCTCTGTGAGCAGAGCCCAGAAGCTGCCCAATGTCAGATCAGAGCCAGCTCCAGCCAGCTCCAAAAGCGACCTGTCACTGAGCCAGAACTGTGTCACTGAGCAACACTGGTTGGGCCTTTGAGAAAGCAGATTTAAGAAAGGAAAAAAACTTGCTGTGAAACAGCAGCTGGGAGAGAGAGGTGAGAACCAGCCCTGCAGACCTCAAGGTCAGTGCAGAAGGAGGGCAGGAGGTGCTCCAGGCACGCAGCAGCAGTTCCCCTGCGGCCTGTGGAGAGGCCCCTGGTGGAGCAGGCTGTCCCCCTGCAGCCCATGGGTCCCACATGGAGCAGATCTCCACGCTGCAGCCCGTGGAGGAGCCCCTGGTGGAGCAGGTGGATGTGGCCTGGACGAGGCTGCGGCCCATGGAGAGCCCCCACAGAAGCAGGCCCCGGGCCGGAGCTGCAGCCCATGGAGAGGAGTCCACGCAGGAGCAGGGGGTGTGGGGGGAGCTGCCCCATGGTACAGACCCATGTGGGAGTAGTTCTTGAAGAGCTGCTGCCTGTGGGCAGCCCCCGCAGGATCAGTTTGGGAAGGATGGCATCCCATGGGAGGGACCCCACGTGGAGCAGGGGCAGAGAGTGACTGTGAAGGAGCGGCAGAGACAAAGCATTGGGGACTGACTGTGGCCCCCATTCCCCCTCCCCCTATGCCGCTGCAAGGTAGAAGGTGGATGAGGGGAAGGTGTTTTTAATTGGCTTTTATTTTCTCACAGTTCTAGTCTGCTAGTTATAGGCAATAAATTATATTAATCTCCTTATGCTAAATCTGTTTTGCCCGTGACAATAATTGTTGAGTGATCTCCCTGTCCTTATCTCAACCCTTGACCTTTTCCATTGTATTTTCTGCCCTTTTTTTTCTTTCAGGAGGGCAAGTGAGAGAGCAGTTGTGGTGGAGTTTAGCTGCATAGAAGGGTAAAAACACCACACGTGTTAATATTGCATTTCCACTAAACTGTAAAGAGCCCCACAAACTCAGAGACATTATTTTATCTAAAACCACTGTTAAGCTTATAAAGGTGATTAATATAGATTACACACTAAAATGCTTAATTTGTATTTTTGTCCTTGTTCTCAGTGAAGATGTTTTCAGAAAACTAATTGATACTAGACCCTTCAGTCTCCACCTTCTAATTATCTAATTAGGCACAGAAATGTAACACAAATCACCAGGCTTTTTTTTTTTTTTCCACATTTATTTATTTGAGCTCTTCTGCCTAAGTAAGGTTATCTTGCTTCCTGAATTTTAATTTATTAAGTGTTTCACCTGAAAGCAATCACCCTTGCAGTCAATTCCCAGAATAAAACATCTGCATTTTCAATTCAGACAGCCTATAAATGAAGAAATACACTAGGGAAACAGAATTATGTTCTCTTTCAGAAGGCAGAGGTGTTTTACTAAGATAGTATTCTGACATCAGTCAACCTGTTCTGCATTATGAATAAGCTTAGTTTTGAACTGGTCTATGGATGTGACAATTAACATATGTTTCCTCAGCTCAGCTCCTAAATTTCTCGTGCTTCAGATCTTCTTTATTAATCCTTTTTCCTATACTAATTGACCTTTACATGGGCTACTTGAGACTTCTAAGTCTTTTGAGTGGTAGCACTAGTGGCCTTCAAGTGTTCCTGAAGCATGAATTTACATGACAGTTGTAGTTTTAGTGCTGTCCAAAAAAGCACATCTTACAATTCTACAAGGATGAACTCAATAAGTTATTCCTACTGAGCCCTTAAGATTGCCTTGCATTTGAATGACTTATTTATGTTTTAAGGTAAAATTGATACACATGGCAAATTCTATCATAACAAAATAATCCATGGAATTAATTTTCTTAATATAATATGCATGAGCAATCTACATTTACATGTTAGATGCATGACTACAATTATCTCTAACTTATTAATCAATTTGCATTTATTTTTTTTATTTTACTTTGTGTGTGGATTGAGAGACAGCAGGCAAACAACAGTACAAACCAAAGTACATATCTGACGAACAGATAATGTCCTAAATATGGAGAAATTTCTAGTTATTATCAATCAACCCTATTTCCAGCATTCCCATTTAAGTGCAGGAGATATTATTTACTTAAGGGAGGACAATTACTTTTCCTTTTACAGTGCAGAAGGCAAACTTCAACTTCTCAAACAAAAGATACCAGCCTATATATCAAAGACCAACTGATCCACAGCAACAGCAGTGACCATGCTGAGGCCTAAGTTCTGCTTTGTGCAAAGTGACTCAACATCCCTAGTTGCTAGCACATGCTGAGCTAGATGCTGCTATTACTGTTGTGCTTATACAGTGAATGAGAAAGGATATATTAAAACACATCATGATGTTAGGACAAAACCAGGGGAGATAACCTCCTACAATCAAATACAATGTCTTACAGCAACACTGCCGATTTTGACTGTTACTTGCTGTAATCTTCATGAAATGATAGGAGCTGTAAATACTCATTTGTTTCAATTGTCTCATTTATCACTACTGTCCTCCACATACTCAGTTATTCAGAAAAATAAAATGTTAGAAATAAAATAGATGTCAGCAAGTTTTTTTTTTTTCTTCCAAAAACATAATTTGTGAAGCCTTACCTAAAGCATTAGAGGAGACAGAATAGGCTTTAGTTGTTCTGGGCTAGATACTATTGATTATTGTTTTACAAAAGAAATGATCTAAATGTTTAGATGAGTGCTTATCTGACCAAGACACTATAATTATAAAATCGTATTTGTTTTGCTGTTCTCACCTAAAGATAGTTTTGAAACTTTGGTAGCAGTGACAGAAGAGTCAGGTTATTGAGTTTAATTTGTATACTTTTCTCTGGAATCTGAAGTCTGGATCTGGAATCTGGATCTGAAGTCATCCATATGGAAGAAGTAGACCCAGCCCACAAAATCAGTTTTGTAGTTAACTACAAAAGCAGTTAAATAATTATTATGTTTCACACTGATTTTTACTGTAGATAACAAATACCAAAGGAAATCTGGAATCAGTGGAACTACTGTTTGAGCTGAATGGAAAGATCACAAGAAGAAAACACATTTGTCTGAGTTTTTTCCTCTTTTTACAGCAGTTTCTGAGTATCTTGCTTAAGCAGAAGTTCACCTGACACACACCCCACCCCGGCTTGGCCTCCGGAGTGGTTATAGGATGAAGTGCTCTGCAACTCCTGTGCATTTAATCAAAGCACCATGTGTATGCCTACATGTGCCTTACTGTCCTCCATGCATTCTTATTCTCACACACACACATACACACACCCTCAGAAGCACCCTTCTTGAAAAAGAAATAATTAGTCAGTTACGATGTTATGAAATTATTAGGCTTCAGTTTTCAAGGTACATAGTGTGGTGTCATATTTTACTAATACCGAGAACAACAATGCTTTAACCTACACAGAGTGATTCTGCATGATGAATGCAAGCCTGAACTTCTCCAGACCTGAATGGTCTGTCTTCCAGTCGCAGCATAGGTAATGCTGAGCAGCAAATTTATTTATTTATTTATTTATTTTTGCATTGCTTGTGTTCACCAACCAGCATTAATCTAATCCCAAATAATAGCTCTATTTTTACAACAGATTTTGAGGATTGCAAATCTGCTGCATTGAAATGAAAGTGAAGCTTTTACAAGTGTTTCCAAGGTGAAAAAAGAAAACAAAAACAAAAACAAAAACAAACAAATCAAAACAAACAAAAATGAAGCAAAGCACAAAGCATAATTAAGTCATCTAGAATGGCTCATCACTGTTACAATATTCTTACAGAATTTGGGTCAGAGTTCATTCTGACTTGTATCTGTGTTCTGAACTGGTGACCTGAGCATAGTGTTTTATTGTTAGTCTCTGAATGCCTATTTATTAACTAATTATACATGAATGATCAATCTTTCATTCACTTAGATTTTAATAAAAAATTGGGAAGTCTTATGGCAAATGTATATGTACTTATCAATATATTTCTGCAATGTGTGAATGTGAAAAATATGACTCAGTGTGTCAGAAGGTTTCATGCTGAAATTGGCATGTTACTCCCTACCATGTTTGAGAAGATATTTTATCCCCCAGTAGACTAATGATTTGTTAAGTCAATTATGGGAGATAACACTTCCTCTGCCAAAAGGACATTAACATTTCTATAATGGAGAGGGCAGTCAATAATCTAAGAGAAGGAAAATGAAAAAGTACTTCCTGAATAAGGTCTAGATCAATAATATTTGCAAGATGGGGACTATGTAATATGACAGAGTCTCTAAGCGCCCCTCTCCACCTTCCCGAAAAGGGAACAAGTACAAAAGCTACTGTGGCTTCTTTCAGGGAAGGCAGTCTGACAATACACAGCATTCAAAGGGATCTGACTACTTAGCTTAGACATGCATCTATAGCTTGCCAGCCAGTTGAGAACAAGAGAGGACAGAATTTTACCTTAGATTAAATGAGGGACATGGAACTACTGTAGTGAGTTCAGAGGAGGGCTACTGGGATGATTAGGGGACAGGAACATCTTTTGTACAAGGTGAGCTGGGCCTGTTTAGCCTGGAAAAGAGAAGACTGAGGGAGACCTCATCAATGTATATAGACATCTGAAGGGAGGGTGTCAAGAGGATGGAGCTGGTCTCTTTTCAGTTGTGCCCAGTGACAGGACGAGAGACAACAGGCACAAACTGAAGCACAGGAGATTCTGGCTGTATATGAGGGGGCACTTTACTGTGAGGGTGATGGAGCACTGGAACAGGTCACCCAGAGAGGTTGTGGAGTCTCCTTCTCTGGAGATATTCAAACGCTGCCTGGATGCCATCGTGCAAAATGTGCTCTAGGTGATCCTGCTTGGCAGGGGGGTTGGACTACAGGATCTTCAGAGGTCCCTTCCAACCTCAGCCATTCTGTGATTCTGTGATTTTTTTTTCTTTTCTGTTATCTGTCTTGATGCATTTTTCAATTGTGTTGTCCACCTACATTTTGTAGATAAATAAGTGTATTTACTTTTACTTTAGCATGGCCTGGAATAGCACTAAAATTATAATAATAGGCTAAGACTTAGAGGTTTTACTTCCAAAGAAGTAGAGATAATTTTAGCTAGAGCTATGGACACATCAGTCAGAGGTAAATACTGAAGATCAATGGCCCAGGATTTTCATAAGAAAACAGGGTGTAACTACATTTATCTGCATAGATATTTAAGAACCAGTATTGCAGTGTTCTGAGGAACCCTCACTGAAGTTAACATGATCAAAATTAGTTTGCCAAAGAAAACAAATATTTCTGAGTTTAAGCCTAGCTTCCATTCTGACAGGGTATAGCAGCAACAAAAGAAGCAGACTGGGAAGGCTTTCCTTGGCACTTGGTTTTAGCCAGAGTAAGTAATCATAGACTACTGCCACTTGTAAACTTGGGAAAAAGATCATACTGGAGATAGATCTGGAAGTATAAAGGAGATAAATGCCAGCATTATTTAAAATTACAGTGAATCTAGGCTGTGAGAGAGTTGTGACTGTAAGTCTGAATGCCCTTTTTATTATGAGGCACTACCAAGGACTGTTTCATCTTTCACAACTATCCTCAAAATGAAACAAACGTTGCTTAAAAGAAATGTTTGGCCTATTTGCCTGTTTGTGCTGAGCTGTGACATACATCCCAGGTTTGTCCATGGCATTATGAGACTCACAGAGAGCTTGAACCTCCTACATGAAATGTCCTTAGACAGAACCAGTGCAGGGGAGATGCAAAATCTAAATGTGCATTAAATTATGTGATATAGTCTTGTGGGACTGAAGATACTGACAGCAGGTATTTCTATGCTACTGCTCTGTTGTGCCCATTGACAGCACTGAAGATTTTACAAAACTGAAATTCCTTGCTTTACCATGCCTGACATATACTCAATATTAGAAAGATGATTAGAGGTCCATCAGATGTCTGGAGAGGAAAGCAGAGCTCTGAGGTCAAAATGTCTTCCCCTTTGCTTTTGTTTTCATATTGTTTTCAGGGTTGGCTTTTCCCTCATTAACAGAGCAACACTTCTGCTTCTCAGAATTCTTTCAGAGCTGTCTTTTCCAATCCGTGAGTTATGTTTTTCTCTCCCATTCCCATCACTTTCCCCAGCAACTAACTGCCATGTCTACAGTAAGAGCAAAGTGGATGGCCTTTGCAGAGTATTCGGATCTGGAGGCAGGCCAGGGAGGTCACTTTAAATCTGGAAGTAACTTCAGTCTGCTTCAGAAGCAAAGCATGCCTTCTCTTCTTCTGGCTAGGATGAGACGATGATGTTATTGTAGTTTTAGCCCCCAAGCATTTACATTTGCTTAATTTCTTTCCTTTACTGATGCTCGGTATAATCTGTTATTAAAAGATACCTTCTTATCCCCCGAAGTCACTGCAGTTTCATGTCAGGTGAAAAGATTCCTGTGTACTTTCTTTGAGATTCAACACATCTTTTAAGATGGTTCAAACATCTAAGATGCCATATTACTATGAAATTTAAACCCTTACACTTGTAACTATGATAGCTTTAGCATTGTGCCTCTTATCTTGATAATACAATTTAACATTAGAACCATTTTTTTTTCTTAACTTTCGACCTACATAAGATTCCCGTGAGCACTGCAGGAACAAAATTTGAAGTACATATGCATACTATCCTGGATGAAAATAGTAAGACGCATGAAAACAAACACACCAGCTTTCTACTGCTTAACCTCTTTGTTTTATTGTTAATACTAGTAATAGTTTCAGAGGCTGTATTACTACGTCACCTAGCATCCTGGTCATACAAAACAGGATCACACAGATCTAGGTGTTGGGCAGACAGCAGAAAGCCAAATTCCTTCTTCACTCCTCTCACCCAAAACCAATATCCCTGTGTTATCCTCATCTATCCTATTTCCCCTTATTAGTTTGGAGACTATATTGCATTAAATATTTGAGAACTCCTGTTTTGGAGATGCCTGTGGAATGAACATTGTGATCATAGAATCATTAAGGTTGGAAAAGACCTTCAAGATAATCTGGTCCAACCATCCCCCTACCACCAATGTCACCCACTAAACCATATCCCTAAGCACCAAGTCCAACCTTTCCTTAGCACCCTCAGGGACGGTAACTCCACCACTTCCCTGGGAAACTCATTCCAATGCCTGACTGCTCTTTCTGAGAAGAAATGTCTCCTAATTTCTAACCTAAACCTCCCCTGGCTCAACTTGAGGCCATTCCTCCTAGACCTATTGCTAGTCATCTGTGTGAAGAGGCTGAGCCCCAGCTCCCCACACCTTCCTTTCAGGTACCTATAGAGAGCAATAAGGTCTCCCCTGAGCCTCCTCTTCTCCAGACTAAACAACCCCAGTTCCCTCAGCTGCTCCTTATAGGAGTTGTGTTCCAGGCACCTCACCAGCTTCGTAGCCCTTCTCTGGACATGCTTCAGGGCCTCAATGTCCTTCTTGTAGGGAGGGGCCCAAAACTGAACACAGTACTTGAGGTGCGGCCTCACCAGAGCAGAGTACAGGTGAATGATCACCTCCCTGGTCCTGCTGGCTACACTATTCCTGATAAAAGCGAGGATGCCGTTGGCCTTCTTGGCCACCTGGGCACACTGCCAGCTCATGTTCAGGCGAACATCAAGCAGCACCACCAGATCCTTTTCCTCTGCACAGCTTTCCAGCCACTCTGCCCCAAGCCTCTAGCGCTGCATGGGGCTGTTGTGACCAAAGTGCAGGACCCGGCACTTAGCCATATTGAACCTCATCCCATTGGCCACTGCCCATCGATCCAACCTGCCCAGGTCTCTCTGCAGGGCCTTCCTACCTTCCAGCAGATCAACACTTCCCCCCAGCATGGTGTCTCCTGCAAACTTACTGAAGGTGCACTCAGTTTCCTCATACAAATCATCAATAAAGACATTAAAGTGGATTGACCCTAACACTGATCCCTGGGGAACACCACTGGTGACTGGTCACCAGCTGGATTTCACTCCTTTCACCACCACTCTCTGGGCTCAGCCATCCAGCCAGTTTGTAACCCAGCAAAGAGTGTGCCTGTCCAAGCCATGGGCTGCCAGCTTCTCCAGGAGAATACTATGGAAGACCATGTCAAAGGCCTTGCTGAAGTCTAGGTAGACTATGTCAACAGGCTTTCCCTCGTCCACCAGGCGGGTCACCTGGTCATAGAAGCAGATGAAGCTGGTCAGGCAGTTCTTGCCTTTCATGAACCCATGCTGACTGGGCCTGATTCCCCAGTTGTCCTGCATATGCTGGGTGATTGCATACAAGATGACCTTTTCCATCACCTTTCCTGGCACCGAGGTCAGGCTGACAGGTCTGTAGTTCCCCAGGTTTTCCTTAAGACCCTTCTTATAGATGGGTGTCACATTAGCAAGTCTCCAGTCATCTGGGATCTCTCTGGATGACCATGACCGCTGATAGATGATGGAAAGCAGCCCAGCAATTACATCCACCAACTCCCTCAGCACCCTTGGGTGGATCCCCTCTGGTCCGATGGACTTGTGACAGTCCAGGTGGAGCAGCAGGTCTCTAACTGTTTCCAGCTGAACTGTAGGGGGTTTCTTCTGCTCCTCATCCGAGACTTCCAGGTCGGGAGGCTGAGTATCCCAAGGATAAGTGGTTTGGCTAGTAAAGACAGATGTAAAGAAGGCATTAAGAACCTCAGCCTTTTCCTTGTCCTCAGTAGTCATGTTCCCCCTGCGTCCAGTAAAGAATGGAGATTCTCCTTAGCACTCCTCTTGCCGTTAATATATTTATAAAAACATTTTTAATTATCCTTAACCATAGTGGCCAGGTTGAGCCTGTACTGGGCTTTGGCCTTCCTGATTTTTTCTCTTCATATCCTGGCAACTTCCTTGTATTCTCCTTGAGTTGCCTGTCCCTTCTCCCACCCATCATAAACTCTCTTTTTCTCCTGAATACACAGGAAAAGTTCCCTGTTCAGCCATGCCGGTCTTCTTCCCCACCAGCTCATCTTATGGCATGCTGGGACAGCCTGCTCCTGTGCCTTTAGGACTTCCTTCTTGAGGAGCGTCCGGCCCCCTCTGCCCTTCAGGACTGACTCCCAAGGGACCCTCCCTACCAGTGTCCTGAACAGTTCAAAGTCTGCCCTCCTGCAGTCCAAGGTAGCAGTGTTACTGACCCCTCTCCTGACTTCACCAGGAATGGAGAACTCTACCGTGTCATGGTCACTCTGCCCAAGACAACTCCCTACCACCACATCTCCCACCAGTCCTTCTCTTTTCATGTTCTTAGGTCTAGCAGGGCACCACCTCTGGCAGGCTCACTGACCAGCTGAGTCAGCAAGCTGTCTTCCACGCACTCCAGGAACCTTCTAGACTGCTTCCTCAGGGCTGTATTGTATTTCCAGCATATATATGCCTGGGAAGTTAAAATCCCCCATAAGAACAAGTGCTGGTGATCGAGTGACTTCTGATAGCTGCTTATAGAACGCCTCATCTGTCTCTTCATCTTGGTTTGGCGGTCTGTAACAGACCCCTGCCAGGATGTCCGCCTTGTTGGCCAATCCCCTGACCCTTATCCACAGGGACTCTATCTTATCATCCCCAACCATGATCTCAACAGCATCGAAACACTCTCTAATATAGAGAGCCACGCCACCGTCCCTCCTTAGTTGCTTGTCCCTTCTGAAGAGCTTGTAGCCATCCATTGCAGCACTCCAGTCATGGGAGAGGTCCCACCACCATGTTTCAGTGACGGTGACTAGGTCATAGCTTGCCTGCCTCACAATGGCTTCCAGCTCCTCCTGTTTGTGATGTTTCTAGCTTAAGAACTCCATGGAGTCTAAACCAGTAATCTATTTACTTCAGTATTGCATCTTTGACTACACCTGTTTCAACTATTTCAGGACATTTCTAGGGGTGACTAACAGACAACTGGGGAGCAATGGAGTCACATGAAATTATGTTCTCACTACTCACAATAATTAAAAAAATAGCTTATAGATTCAGCAGAATGATTTCTATTCCCACCAAATCATTCAAACCACAAGATAAACACTGAGATTGACTTTGAAAGCCTTGCTTTCAATACACATTGTTATGGACCTTATTGATTTGTTTTAGTGTATTTAACACCTTCAACATGAAGCTGTCAGTTCTAAATCAGTCTCTTTCTTTCCTCCAGAATATTGCATAGTTTGTCTGATTTTTCTCTGCATGCTTTGGAGATAATTGTTTGCATTTGCAATGTGTGCAGGCGTAACATCTGCCTCAGAGTGAGTTGCTGTGTTCACTACTCAGTGAAGCAATGAAGCATTTGAAACACAGGAACATCGCTCAGACATCGTTGCTAGTTAATGATTCTTCATGCCCTGAATGTTGCATCTCTTGCATCCCATGTCTATTAATCTTAAAATGACATACCTTACTTTATTAGTAACCTTAAAAAAAAAAAAGAAAAAAAACCTACTGAGAGGAATCTTTCAAGAAAATAAATGTTCAGACAATAAGGTATCTTGATCATTCAAAAAAAAAAAAGAAAAAATATATTTAGATAATTATCCTCTCTGTGTTCTTCTGTAAACAACAGACATGTAACTTGGAGCTAGTCATGGTTAATTGACCTTTGTATACTGAACTCAGAATTATACAAGGTCCTGCTGCTCTCTTTTAACTTCATCTTTTTTTTTTTTTTTTTTTTTAAAGTCCGTCCTGATGTCTGGATTTGTGGCAAGCGTTAGATTAGTAGGGTGAGCAACTTAGCAGATGTGAATAAAAATTCACAATAAATTCAGTGTACAGGGGTCATGAACAAATCTAAAATGGTGAACTAATTAATTTAGACCCAGTCAAGAATCAAGAAAGAGTTTGCAATCTGCTCAAAATGAGGGTGTAAATCAAAAAAAAGTTGCCTCTTGGAAATGGTTGATATATTCTTAAGAGGCTGTTGGGGAACGTTCTAAGGAAAATATTTCAATCCAAATTTTAAACAATATACCTGGACTCATTTTGGCATTTATTCAGTACTCTAGCTAAAACATTACCACTTGTAACTTATTTGTGCTTTCTACAGTCAAGGTTCTTATATAACAAGATATGTTTTAGTGATTAAGCTCTTTGTGTGAAACACTGTGTGATAGTCTTAAAAGAAAAGCTGTGAAGATTTGCAGTAACCTGTATAGAATGGCATGGGAGTTACACTGTAGAGCTTCCCAATAGGATTTGACTAGCTTTTCTTTCTTAGATCCTCAATGCAAACTAAATAGAGTGCTTTGCATTAAATATCACCTTTGAAAAAAAAAAAAAAAAATCATCTTGAAGGCTGCCATCAGTGAAAAAGGAAGAAAGAAAAGGCAGCAGGGAAACTCTAGCACAGTGAACTATCCTTTCACTACAAATGCCTCCAATAGTTAGAGAAAAGTTAGGGTCTTGCTGCTTTTTGAATAGTGCAATACTCTGTTATAATATTTACTTGGAATTAAACATTTTATCTCAGAATAAAACACAAAGCTTCACCTCAGCAAATTTTATAGTAATTTTAAACCTTAGAAAGACATTAAACCATGTAAAAAAGGAAAAATTAGGATTTTAAAAAGCCACTTATCTGTATCACAGAGGATCATAATGAATTCTGAGTGGCAAGACTCAGAAAACTCTTACCAAGCTAAAACCTGAATTTTATGATTTAATTAAAAATACTTTTAAATTACCTTTTTTTTTCTTTTTTTTTTTTTTTTTCCCCCAAGGCCATACAATACTAAAGTACTTAATATTTGTGTTTCAGTATACTAAAACATATTAATAAGTACTAAGGTTGAGGTGTTTTTGTCAAGTTTTTGCAAGTCTATTCTTTGTCTTCAGGTATTTGAACTGGTTTAAAAGTCAAAATGAGCATTTAGAAATGATTCCGTTGTTGTGTTGTTGTTGCTGTTGTTGTCACCATTTTGAACAAAAAGAAAAATAGAAAAAAAGAGTAGTGTATTTTGAAAATACAAGGATCATACATAATTCCCAGAAATATCCTTTCCAAGCCAACAGAAATGTAACATTTTTGGAGGTTCTCCTGGAGTCAGTTAGATTTCATCTTTGTAACAACTGTTGTTGAAGATGGCACTGAGAACACAAGATTACAAGACAAGTGGAACAGAAAATTGCTAAATTACATATTCCTTAAAATATATAAGTGGAAAGCAAATGAGAACATGATTTATCTAGCTTCAGAGAAATGGATTGATTTCTGCATAAAAAACAGCTTCTAGGGCTGTATTTATTTTGTCTTTAGAGATGATTCTTGTTTAACGGTGCTTATTTCAACTGAAGCAAAAGAAAAATGTAATCCATCTTTTTCAAAGATCGTAGAAATTAGTCATTCAGTAAACTTGTCTTTGTATCAGACTATATATGAAGGAAAAAATGTATCTGACCTCAAGAAAAACAAACTTGTTAAGCAACACTGGAAATCTGGCAGATCTGCAGTGACAACAGCATGATATACTGACAATTTAATTTATATATTGAGAATGTGGAACCGACTTATCAGGTACTGCACTACAAAGTGAATATAAAAGTGAGACTTAAATAACACCATAAAAGTTTATCTTAACTAACCATATTTAGGAAGTGTGATAGTGGCCAATAACATATTTATGAAGAATCTACCTTAATCTCACATTTTTATTTCTTCTTATTCAAAAGTTATTTGATGCCAGTATCATCATAGATGGTTTCACTTGGTGTGTTGCATACAACATTGTTAGTTAATGATCCCACTTTCATATGCCTATAATTATACATACATATATATATATGTATATATATGAAGATTTTAGCATGGTTTGTTTCCAGTATATTCATTATCTTCCATCCACTCCTTTAATCAGCATTCTGGCAAAAAGCACTGAATGTTTCTTAACATAGCAGACATTCACCCTACTGAGGATGCAAGGAAGTATATGTTGCATTTTCATTCAGTTTAAATAGGAATGACTTAATATTAAACAATGACAAAGCTGTATTACAAAATGTTTTTGAGTATTACAATATTTTTTTTTCTTTTTATTTATTGCCCGTTAATTATGAGTGCATCGAATCAAGCACTGAACTCTTCTTAAAATGCTGGCATTAGTACTCAGGTTTGCAGAAGGCTTCCCAAATAATCCAGAACAGAAATATGCAAACATATACCACTTGCTGTTTTGGAGATAAAGGTGTAGGAAACCAACCTTCAGAATGTGGCTATTGAAATAGAGTGGGATAGAAAGCATTGTAATAACATTGCCAAAGAGAGTAAGTTCTCAGGGCAAATCACACACAGTTCAAATACTAAATCTTGTTTTGCATTCCAGCAAGCAGAAAAAAGGGAGACGCAACCAAGAAAACAGACATCATCTTAGATTAGTCCAACGTAAGTGAAAGAAAGAAAGCAAGCCGAAAATTGTAGAAGAGTTGATTTCACTACATGTTTATGTTAATAGGGTATTTGACTTTTGAATGCTTCATAAACCTTGTTATGTTCAGTGCTATTTGAGGTAGTAAAACAGCTGGAACTCTGCCAGAAGCTTTAATTGGAATCAGCTTAGCAGGAGCTGACAAGGTTTCCCAGTGTTTAGTTTCAAACTTATTATAAAAATGCAAAATTAAGTGCTATTTATTTTCTATTCCTCTTTGGTGTACACCCATAAAGGTGAGACATAACTACACTAGAAAATGGAATCATTTTTTCTTGTATGCCCCAGGCCAATGTTTTGAAGGGGGCAGTGTGGGCACTGTCACTTATAATTAGACATTTCCTCATGCAGGAGGCTGCAGAGACCCTCCAGAGAACTCTCTGCTTTTGCACATCTTGTTTATTGATTAGGCCAGCATGTCAGATGGCCACCATAACACCTGTGTTAGCTGTATGCGAGTAGGCAATGGGTTTAGAGTGTACTAACAAAGAAATGCCAGGGGAGCAGCCAGAATACTTCCCCTAACGATAACATAGGGGGCTACAGACCAGGACATCTAGCCCTATAGAAGGAAGGAATTATTGTTTTGTGACACTGGCCCTGCAGTCTTGTCTGTACTGGAGGATCTGAGAGACAGAATTCAGTCCCAGGAAGCAACCAGCAGTGTTTGAGCCTTTGAAAATGTTTGAAGCCTTTGATCCAGAACTATTAAAAAAAGAACGTTCATTCATTATCTATAACTACAAATTAATAGTTAAAAAAAATCTTTCTCCCTTCAGATTATCTGCACCATCTCTTGGAATTCTGTACTTGTTAAATGTAGGTCATATAGACATGTAACAAATATAGATAAATGACTTCTACCAAGGCTGTTAAGACAGGAATGAATCCCAGGATAACACTACATTGTCAAGAGGCCAAAAGTAGTCAAGAAAGTCATGTCTGGTAAACATAGCTTACACAATTTTAATAGAAAATCTTCACCTTGAGAAACTTCTAGTTCATGGAAAAATCCCCCTGCTCTCCCTCCGATCTCATGAAATCAATTTAGTAGGCTATTTACCATCACTTACAAACTCCACCACAAACACTACCACTGCATGTAATGCAGTTCCTTCACAGCTTCTATATTTAAATAGATACCTGAAAGTAAGAATAGGAAATAGCAAAAGTCTTTGTTTGCTGTTGGTATTTGGTTTGAAACATCATGGCTGGTCAGCCTAAAGGTACTGACTGAGGCACAACAATTTCTCCAGGGCCAACAGAGTATTTTGATAGCCTTGCTCCCAGCCACAAGCTCGGGTTTTGTAAAGACCTGAATCAGAAGGCTACACCTGTAATCTCAGACCCAGGAATGTTTTTGAGTTCTCTGGCCTGAGGGTCTGAGGGAAAGCCAGAGCATCTGACAACTCATCACTAGCCTCGTGCTGCAGACCAGCAAATATTTTTTTGACAATCCTTGTAAAAGGCCACAGGCTTTGTATTGACCTAACAGTGCAGTGCTTCAGGACTTGTTTGGCTTCCTTTGACCTGAGCTGATTTTTAGCTTATTTTAGGTATCATTGCAATGGTCTACCACTTGGGTTCCTACTGCCTAAAGTTGCCTTAGTTATTTTTTTTCTTTCAGTTGCACAGTACAATCCCTAGCATTAATTAATAGACAGTAATAATAACTAGTGATTCTATGTAGACTGAACTCCCGATGACCCTAGAATAAAAATGTAGTCTAAGAAAGTATAGCACAGCATGATATGATACAGGCTTCAGACATTAAAAAAATATAATTCTCCATGTTCAGTCATTGCTCACTAAAGGGATGCAACCCTTAGAGTCAGTTCTGGTGACTATCAGTTCTGGTGTTAACAAAGAATGGAAAAACAAGCGTAATGTGGAATTCAAAACCAGTGAAGAAAGTACGAGAAAGCATTAGATAATGTAAAAAAATAATGCTGAATGAACCCGAAATTGAACAGAGAAGCATCCACAGTATCATTTTCCTAATCCTCCTGTCAGAGGTCAGCATGCTGAGGAATCATGGTACCTCCATCCCCAGCTCTTCTTGAAGAATCGTGGTACCCAGCAGGGCACTGGAAGGTGAACATAACACCAGAGAAAAGGGAAGTTTGTGTGTAACACCTGTAGCAATGTTATTAATGAGATTTTTCCATAATAATTAGGTAATTTGGACTATGAGCTTCAAAAGTCCAAATTTAGTCCAAATTTAATTGCAACTGGAACAATAACACTTTGTTGTGTTTGATTAAGCTGTTATAACTTTAATTAGAATAACAATAAATTCTTGGCTCAGCATGAAAGCTGTGATCCCTTTTTTTCCCAGAACAAGATTTTGAGTGTAATACTGTGCACCAGATACATGCACCTTGGTTTCTCTGGAAAGGAGCACACGAGTCTGTGGCACAGGGACAATAAGATCTATATCTGAAAACTGATCATATCATATGATTATGTATTGATTATTCCTTTAATGCTAAAGACCATTCATTGTCTATGCCAGCTGCTGCTTACTTCAATCCTGTATTTGCTGAGATTACTAATTTTATGTATTTAGTAGTGTCTTGGGAATCTCATCCTGCAGGAAAGTGATAAAATCTAGTGATTTAAACTCTCTCCTGCCTTAATAAATTACTATATGAACTAGTTGTATTGTAAATGAACTTCAGTCTATGTCTAGAAATATCCGCAGATATCAGCAAAACTGTCATTTGGTAACCTTTAGCTAATGAGACAGTAAAGCAAGGAACAAAATTAGATAAAATGCTTCTACTTCATCCAGATGTAGACTTGACTAAGAAGAAAAATTGCCCCAATATTCTATCATTTCCTGAACTTGTATTCCCAGGTTCCTGAGTAACTACAGTAATTCCACAAAAATGTAAATAAAGAAGGTTGTTTTCTTTTTGTACTCTCTGACAGATGTCTGGATTGACTCTGATGGTAAAAAAAAAAAAAAAAAAAAAAAAAAAAAGTTATAAAAAAGCAAGGCTCACCAGCCGTCTTAGTTTCTCTTATGAGGTTGGTAAATAAGCAGCAATATGAACAGCAATATGGAGCCAGGTTTTGTTTACAGTCTGTTTGTCTTCTTTTGTGCAAAGATTTTTGTCCTCCCCTTGCTAAAGTGTAGCGGAGAGAATAAGTTGGACACAGCTGGGTCAATTGTTTTTTGTTCTAGGGTGCAAATGAAAGCAATCTTCTGTGTTCAGCATGTAGCTGATAAAGTTCTGTATGTTCCACGGCTACAGTGATACTTCAGTCAGGAACACTGTTCTTATCATCAGGTAGAAACAGGAAGGAACACAGGTCACATCAGTAATTATTTCTATGCTATGTCACTTCATTTTCAGAGTCTGCAAAGATAAATGCTATTCATATACATTTTCTCTGCACTATTATGACTTCATTACAATGGCAATGAAATTTCCTTTCCTTAGGTGCCAGAAAGGGCAGCAACAAAGGTAAGAAAGAGTTTATCTGAAGGCCTGAAATCATTCTCCTGTGGAAAGAAACAAAGCTGAACAGTGCTGTCTAACTGAACAGCTGACAAGAGGTTAGAAGATCCAGTCACTACCACTGGACAGCAGGCAAGGTCAAACAACAAGAACTGAATGGAGGGGAAGCAAGCAGAAAACAAACTGTAAAATTAGCTTTGCACAAAGGCAGAGGAATACATCCAAAAATCTTAAAAGGTGCTTCAAAACTAGATGACTAATTCTGAGCTCTGCATGTTTGAAGTTCATATTTGCTTACTTTCCTTAAATAGAGCGGTGAATACACAATACATGTGCCTTCGTAAATCTCTCCTCTCCCTTGCTGTTTTCACAGAGCCAAGTGCTTTAAGTGAAGTATATTTGAATGCTGGTAGAGCATCAGCAGAGGCTATATTGTCCATCTATGCAGTCACTTTTCAAGGAAAAAAAAGTTTGTGAACATGGAATATAATGCATTTCCTTAAGTCGTATCAGTATTTTAGTGCTATGTGTGGTCAGAGAAACAATCTGTAGCCAATAACACAGGCTCAGGTGAGGATCTCAGTGAAGTAGCATTTTTATTTGCAATTGCAATGGTGGGTGTCCTGCAAGCAGGAGCACAAAGCAAAAGTATATCATAACCTTATGTTTCCTATTATCCGATGCTTGATTCCTCCCATTTCCTCACTGGCTAAGTACTACAGGTTCACAAACTACTCAACACTTATTACTATACCATATATGTACAATTTTATTTGACCAACTGTTAATTTCTCCTTTTTTTTTTCTTCTTCTTTTGTGAATGCCCATGATTTTTTGTTTTTACTGATTTTGCACTGCTCATCTTGTTTTTCTTAGCTAACCTCCTTACTTTGGGACAGTGGGACCTTCCCCTTACCTGCTTAACATACTCCCCACTGTTATGCCACTGTTATACCTGCACAGTCACTTTTGAATATGCAAGGTTAGTAGAATTTTCCACTGCAAAAACACATTCTAGTGCAAAAACACAACTTTGTTTCTCACAGTGACTAGCTTGCTTCATTGGAATAGTTTTGAATGCTCTATGTAGACATCTGTTTTGCACAGTACATTCACCTATTAAGGATATATATATATTTTTTTCCCCTCTAGATAGGCGTGATACACAGCATGATCTAATGTGTCCATATCATACAATGCAGTTGAATCAGCTAGGCCATGGAATGATCAAGATTAATTTGTGCATGCATTTTTTCTGATCTGTGGCAGCCACTGCAGAGACTAGAAATAGAAGCACTCAGAAGCTGACTTTAGGAAAGGAAGCAATTGGACAAAGCGTGAAATACTAGGCAGCTTTCTCTTTTAGAGATTGTGTAATAGATGTTACAAGAGAACCTGATGACCAACAGTGTGTATAAACTCTATGTACTTTTTAAAGAATCTACAACTTGGTGTGTGTTCAGTGAGCAGAGGACAGAGAGAGGGGGAAAAAAGCACTGCTTGATCAAGATTAGAGAGATTAGATCTTCCTGAAGACAAATGGGGGTGCTTGTTGAAGGCACTATTGCTTAAAAACAATGCTCAGATGTTTACAGACAGAGATTACAGCTGTTGACAGCCACTTTAATGCCTAAGTCACTAAAAGAGGTGCTGAGGCACTCTCACCATATACTCTGTCTCTATTGATTACACATGCCTCTGTTGAGGCCACCATACCAGGACTATACTTTTGATGAACTCTCAGCTCCAGGCAAAGCTTTTTTTGCTTGCTCAGACTCATAAAACCA